>NW_023416314.1:21229417-21829417 GCF_014108235.1 Myotis myotis | reverse complement strand
ATGGTCCGCCTGGCAAGGGATATTTTGAATAAAATCTACATAGTACCTTGGTCTCATGTTCATGGTCACAAGGGCAAGGTTGTCAGGCGTCCCTGAGGTGCAGCTGTGCTTGAATCCTGGGCAGCCCTCTTGAGCAGGGCTCTGTTGTCATTCTAATTAATCATTAAGCCCAGGGATTTGCAGTTACCAGACATAAGCCCTGTGCATGACATAGGAGCTGGCATTTCTGTTGCCACACCCGGCCTGGTGCACTTCCCAGAATGAGCTCGGCATACCAGCCGGGGTCTGCAGTCACCTCTGGAGCTGAGGGAAGGGGAGGGCTGCTCGCGTGGATTCTGAGGCTCCTGGGCAACAGGACATCCAGAAGGAAACCCCGAAGGCAAAATGGAGTTGGCAGTTCTAAGATTTCCCCTCTGGAAGGAAATAGGCATTGTGGAGTGGAGTGGAGGCAAAACCCTCCTCCATTAGCCACATGGTTCCATGTTGTGATACTGAAACTCCAGCAGTCCCCTGCAACTCTTTCTGAGTGCTCAGTGGTACCTGCTCTTAGAAAGGTCAAATTTCCCCAAAGACTCCTGTTGACATTTGACCTGAAAGTTGAAGTGGGTAGAAGCAGAAGCAGCCCCAGACAAAGTGAAATGTGAGGGTGGAAGGGAAGTGGGTCAAAAGGCAGACCCTGCTCAACAAAGCTTACATTTGGGGAGAGGGCAAAACAAAGCAAAAGGGAAACCAGATCTTGGAACGAGTCTGCCAGCTGAGAGGTGCCTGCCTGGGATAAACAATTGGGTGGCATACAGACTTTGAGGTCCATCCAGGAATGGCACTGTGTTCATCGTTCCCATCTAAAATGGCTTTTCTCTTTGCTCTTGGGAGAGAGAATATCCTTAACATGCCCACAAGGCCAACAGTCTGGGCCCTGTCTTCTCGGTCACCAGGTGGTAGCCACATCAGCTCATGGAACACTCCATCACCAGGTTCCATGTCATACCTAGCCTTAAGCTATTCTCTCTTCCTGCATGCTTATTGTCCACCCCACCACCATCTCCCCCCCCCAAAAAAAACCAAAACAAAACAAAATCATTTTCCTTCCTCCCCCAGAAAGAATGTTAGCTCCTTGAGTGCAAGGGCCATGCCATTCTCCTTAACACTCTCTTCCCCAGTCCTAGAATAGTGCCTGGCATGTAGTTAGTGCTCAATAAATATTTGTTAAATGAATGAATGAGCAGAGCCAGACTATTCCAAACAGTCACAGTTTATCCCGTAGGATTGTTCGGTCGGACAAACAGTATAAACAAAAAGGCTGGTTACATGGCATATTTCCACAGAACATTGCAAGCTGGATGCCAATCAACAAACAACTGGCATACACAGGGTGCCAAGTGCCATGTTTGGTGCCATCAACTTGACAGCTGAAGAATTCTCGGAGTGCAGAAGCATCCAAGGAAAGTCCTAATGGGGATAGAATCTGAGGAGCGTGCCCCGTATCTTTTCAGCACGAGAGGGAGGAATTAAAGTAATCAGTGTAACATTTTAGACTCAGGCAGTGAATTAGCTTATCTAGAGAGAGTATCTTTGATTCCACATTCACCTAGTAACTATTTATTGAGAATTTACTGGATCCCCTGGTGACAGAGTAGAAAGCAAACATGACAAGCCTGGTGGGACTGAGAGCCTGCTCTGCAGAGCCATCGAAGCCGGTGCTGCAACACACGCTTGGGTTTCTGGCTCACATGGGCCATTTGGATATTTATAACATCATTTGTGGGCCATACAAAATTACCTGCTATATTTGGTCAACCATTTCATTAACTCACCCCTAATACTTTGGCAGGGCCAGACCAAATGATTTCACAGGCCTTATAGGGCCCATGGGCCAGATGTTTCCCACACCTGTTTCAGGCTGATATTCATTGAGTATTTGTCATCATTGGCCACTGCTTGAAACGTTCAGCATTCTAAATTTCCTCCCAAGTTCTTTTTTCTACCATTTCCTTTCAAGAATCCTTTCTCTTTTTCCTGCCGGACAGTCCTTTCCTTCTCTTTGCTGAGCATCCTCCTCCATTGTCCTCAGTGACTTTTCCAAATCTCCCCTCCACTTGTGCCCTCCACTCTGATTCCATTCAACCCATTCTCAACAGATGGTTTCAACTCCTACTTGAAGAAATGTGAGGCCATAAGGCCTGGAATGCCTCAACTTTCTCTGTATCACTATATATCTATCCTCATCTCTACTCAACTTAATTTTCTTCTAATTTTGGAAGAGTTAGACATTAAAGAGTCTCTCTTTCCTTACGTGTGTGTTTTTAAAATATATTTTTATTTATTTCAGAGAGGAAGGGAGAGGAAGAGAGACAGAAACACCAATTATGAGAGAGAATCATTGATCGGCTGCCTCCTGCATACCCCACACTGGGATCCAGCCCACAACCCTGGCATGTTCCCTGACCAGGAATCAAACCATGACCTCCTAGTTCAATCATTGAGCAATGCTGGGAGGGGTGTTTTGTGGTTTTTTTAACTTTAGGCCCAAATGAGCTAGTAGATATGAGATCAACATAGTGAATTGTGACCAGCATTTGTTAATCAAATAGAATAGAATAGGATAGGATAGGATAGGATAGGATAGGATAGGATAGGATAGGATAGGATAGAATAGGACTTCAGGGTATAAAATTTATAGTAAGGACAGATATTATCTCATAAACTTTATTTTACATATATGATCATGTGTATATCTTTGTGTGTGTACTGGGTCTTGAGTGAGGTGTATTCCTTATAGTGGATCATGGTAAAAAATATTAAAAACATCATCCTGTTCAAGACCCCTATCCCCACCCCTTCACATTTCCACAGCGTTCCCACTCCTTCCACCACCTTCTATCTTCTCTACGTATTTAATTTGTTAGTTTCTAGTGATTCTTCTCCTTAGCTTATAATGCCCTCTAATTTCTCCAACTTAAAACTATCCTACCTTGCCCCATATTTCCTTCAACTCTCTACTTAGTCAAGAAGCACAATCTAAATTCTAGCTCCTTCTTTACTCCTCCAACCCCCACACCATTGAAACTTCTTGCTAAGCAAATGCTCTTCATATTGTTAATGAAATGCATATTATTTAGGCCTGGGGTGGGGAACCTTTTTCCTGCCAAGGGCCATTTGGTTATTTATAACATAATTTGTGGGCCATACAAAATTATCAACTTAAAAATTAGCCTGCTATATTTGGTCAAACATTTAATTAACTCACCCCTAATACTTTGGCAGGGCCAGACCAAATGATCTCACGGGTCTTATATGGCCCATGGGCCAGATGTTTTCCACACCTGTTTTAGACTGATGTTTGTTGAATATTTGTCATAGTTGGCCATTGCTTGAAACTTTCAACATTCTAATTTTCCTCCCAGGTTCTTTTTCTACCATTTCCTGCTGTCTCTTCAAGAACTCTTTCTCTCTTTTTGTTTTGCCCCTTAAGCCTGTGTCCCTCAGAGTCCCAATTCACCTTCTGAAATTTTATTTTCATATGTTTTCCTGGCTTCATTTTGTCCCCATCAGTTGATGACTCCCAAATCTGTAGGCCCAACTCATAACTCTCCTCTAAGCTTTTTTTTTTTAATCAAGATGCCTCCTCAGGCCCTAGCTGGTTTGGCTCAGTACATAGAGCGTCGACCTGTGGATTGAAGAGTTTCAGGTTTGATTCTGGTAAAGGGCACATGCTCAGGTTGACCCCCAGTAGTGGGTGTGCAGGAGGCAGCCGATCAATGATTCTCATCATTGATGTTTCTAACTTTCTCTTCCTCTCCCTTTCTCTCTGAAATCAATAAAAATATTTCTTAAAAATGCCCCCTTAGTTTACTTCATTCTTTCACAATACATCTTAAGCTGACCTCTTTGTTGTCTCCAAATCTGACCTTCTCTGCTTTATTCACCTGGCTGATTCCTATATGTCATTAAAATTCAACTCAGGTGCCATCTCTTTGAGAAAGTCAAGGTGTGCTGAATGTTTCTCATAACCTGTAAATCTTTCTAAATATTTAACACATTGTGCTGATAGGGTTTGTATATCTGTCTTTCCCATTAGCCCCTAAGCACCTGAAGGGTAGGGAAGTTTAAATCACTTTTGCATTCCTAGTATCTGACACAAGTGTCTGGTCCATTATAAGTGCTCAATAAATATTTCTTAAAACTGCTATCAGAGTGGAGGACCAGAAACTATTATGTGAATTCATCCCACAGACTGGCCTTTGGGTCATTTTGAACAGTCTACTCTAGGCAGTACCTTACCAGTTAGCTTTCCCAGACTTACTGTATACTTGTTCTGCTTTTTCATTGCTTTGTGTCGTGTAGACCTAGAGATAGAAGCAATGAGGAAGGAAGAAGGAGAGCCCATCAAGACGAATCTCTGAGTGACCTTTCAGTGTAACGCAAGCACACAATAGCATTTAATCCTGAGATTAGACAGAGAGACATGCCTGAGCTCCACTACAGGGCTGCCGTGAAAAGCAAAAATAAGCTACTCCTGGCACAGTTTAGGAATGTGATCAACTCTAATAAAGGGTGTGTACAATTTTAAAGAGTTTCTCTAATTAGATTCTAAACAAATGTGACCACATCTTGACTTCCTTCTCTTTTGGATTTTCAATAACTGAGATAAGGTGTCTGTTCTCTAAGGCAGAGATTTTCAACCATTGTGCAGCAAGAATTTTTTTTTTAAGCTGGTAACTTTCTTTAACACAGTAGAATCTAGAGGATCCTCACAAACATTTAGGCATAGTGCTATTTTTTTCTTTATTGATTAACATGTGTCCTTAACCCCCCCCCCCCCCCCCCCTCACTCATGCCTTCACCCCTCTGGTGTCTGTGTCCATTGCTTAGGCTTATATGCATGCATACAAGTCCTTTGGTTGATCTCTCTCCCTTACCCCCGCGCTCCCCTAGCTTCCCTCTGAGGTTTGATGATCTGATCAACGCTTCTCTGTCTCTGGATCTGTTTTTGTTCATCAGTTTATGTTGTTCATTATATTCCACAAATGAGCAAGAGCATGTGATATTTATCTTTCTCTGACTGGCTTATTTCACTCAGCATAATGCTCTCCAGTTCCATCCATGCTGTTGCAAATGGTAAGAATTCCTTCTTTTTTGCAGCAAGAATTTTTAAAACATGCAGGACCTGATTATTTAGTCAGGGCCACTGACCTCTCTTTCCTTAGATTTTCAAATTAAAAAATGACAACAGCCAACATAACAATAGTCGTCCAGTGTGAATGATTCAAAATTATACCTATTTTTTTTTTGTCGAATCTGCAAAAAATATATTTTTGGGTGTGCCTCAGAATTTTAGTAATTAGTTTATGTGTGCCATGAGGTGAAAAAGGTTAAAATGATCATGAAGCCATTAGTTTTCCTTAACAACTAATTGAGCCCTAGTTTTTTAAAAATTTATCTTTGTTGTTAAAAGTATTACAGATGTCCCCTTTGTTTTTTTTTTGTTTTTCCCCATTGACGCCCTCCACCCTCCACCTGCCCCTCCCAGGCCTTCACCACTCTATTGTCTGTGTCCATGGGCTATGCATATGCATATAAGTTCTTGGGTTAAACATCCCCACCCACCCAACCTCACCCCTGCCTTGCTTCTGTTCCGTGCTTCTATGTCTCTGGATCTTTTTGTTTATCAGTTTATTTTGTTCATTAGATTCCACATATGAGTGAGATCATGTGATACTTATCTTTCTCTGATTGCCTTATTTCACTTAGCATGATACTCTCCAGGTCCATCCATGCAAATGGTAAGAGTTATTTCTTTTTATAGCTGTGTAGTAATCCATTGTGTAAATGGACCACAGCTTTTTTATCCTCTCTTCTGCTGATGGGCACTTGGATATCAAATTTCCCCTTGCATAGCTTCATCAGGATCAGACATGGGCTCAAAAATAAGGGAGAGAGAAGCCTCTGTGCTTCATTCTTTAAAAATATTAATAATTTTGCATATTAGACTAGTACTGTATCATTTACAAAGAGTTTCACACACATTATTTCATTTGATTCTCAAAATAACCCTCATGATTACTCCTGATTTATAAATGACTAAGCTAAAACTCAGAGATGGTAGAGTGACTTGTCCAAAGTCACATGGTTTGTGTCAGCAAGATTTTTCAACAAAGGGCTTTTGAAATTCTCTTTTAAATCTAGGCCTATCAAATACAAGTTTTAAGGTAAAATATATTGAATACCTAAATTTACCAACAGGTAATACCAAAGAATAGTTAGTTCTTTCTTTCTGATTTCTGGTTATCGATAATAATAAAAGCATAATATGCTAATTAGACCAGATGGCTGAATAGCGGAACGACCACCCAGAGGACCTTCCGTACAACCTTCTGGATGAAGCCACGGCTGCGAGCGCCTACTCTTGCATGAATTTCAAGCATTGGGCCTCTAGTTATAAAATATCTGAGGTAGATTTCTTCTAATGCTTCAGTTATTTCCTTACTGTCTTTGTAGTTGGTGATGATATAGAAGTGTCCTCAGTTATACTTTTTGGGGAAGTTGAAATGAATTTGTTTTTTGTTTACTCCATCTCAAACCAATGATAAAAAATTCTAACCATCTGCCTATAAGCCCCTCATAGAATTAAATACTGTTCTAACTAGAAAATGCAAGAGACCATACAATCCCAGATATGGCAATTCATGCCATTCATCTCTCCTTCTGACATTTCTATAGCATTGTGTTAACAAGGATTGTGAGACTGTGTTGAGCTCAGTGGGAACAAGAATGATAATTGATTAGTTGAACCAGTTATGGGCTCATTGTAGTGCTGCAGTCATCCTTGATTCTTCTCTCCAATCTGTCAGAAAGTCCTATAAGCTGTGAGCTATATCTTCAATCTGATTACTTTTCACCATTTCTTGTTAGTATACATATATTTTTAAAGTTTTTATTGATTTTTAGAGAGAGAGGAAAGGAGAGGGAGAGAGAGATATAAACATCAATGATGAGAGAGAATCATGGATTGGTTGCCTCCCACTTGCCGCCCCCCTCCCCTCCCCCGGGTAACAAGCCTGCAACCTGGGCATGTGCCATAACTGGGAATCAAACTGGGAACCTCCTGGTTCATGGGTGGATGCTCAACCACTAAGCCACACCAGCCAGTCTCTTCTTAGTATCTTTATTGGTTAGGATATACTAGGTTAGGATATACTAGGTTATTTTATGGTAACAATAACCCCCGAATCTCTGTGGCGTAAACAGCAAATGTCTATTTCTTACTTGGGCTATCTATTCCTTGGGCTACATATACACTTGCAGGCGATAAGTAGTCCAGGAAGGTCTCACCCAGCAATCAAGGGCTCTAGTCTGGGAGTGTTACATACGACTTCTGCCACCAGTCCATTGGCCAGAACTATCACATGGCACCATCCAACTGCAAAGGGAACAAGGAGGTATAATAACTCTTCCATGTGGGTAGAAGGTGAGGAAAACAGATACATATGAACATCAGAATTCTAAGTCACCATCTCGCACTTGGATTCCAAAAAAGTATCCTAATTTCTCTCCTTCCATATTCACTCCTGAAATACACTCTTTATAAGGCAACTAGGAGATTTATTTAAAACATAAATCATAATATCCCTCTCCAACTAGTCAATTGGTACACAAGAAGAATTCCCTTTTAGAAGAGAAACCCCTCTTGTGTCCACAGCACCTTTTGTGTTGCCATGTATTTCTATAACAACTATTCTCTTAAATCTTTTTTTTTCTTTTTTTATGAAGCATGGGCCAGAGCATTTTCCCACAGAGCCAGATGGATAAGAGAAAGTCTTTATACAGTTTGGCCTTCTACATTGATCTCCTGTGGGCAGCCAAGAGGGGTTGCTGTAAAAGAGTTGGAGGCTATGCTATTGTGCGGAGTCCTCTATCAGCGTGGGGCTTGTGGCCCTGCCTTCATTACCCAGATCATGTTCCCTGGTGCTAGCTCTACTGGTTCAGCACGGTAGGAGAATGAGAGGGAAGCAGGGAGTGGCTTGTTTTCTTTCCATACAAGGCCCAAACAAAATACATGTCACAGAAAGACATATTGCTTTCTCCTTTTTTTATCTCATCTCCTCTCCTGCCTCCAGTATCTCTAAATTATCGGTCTCCTGATGTTCTTTGATGGAAAGTAATCCTCCAAAATTTTTGTCAGTATCTTACTTGAGGCAGTATCTTACTTCATCAGTATTACTTCTCACGTTATTCCGACTACAATGATCATCGCTGGACACAGCTACCTATAAATATGAACAGCATAGAGAGGAAATAAGTTATGCCCTAAAATCTGACCTTTCCTTGATTTTTCTGTTTTTGGTACTATTAAAATTCATTGTCCAATCCCAGACTGTCTGTTCTGACCTCCAGCACATATTCTACCCTTTCTGCATTGGCTGATTTGTTTGGACTTGACTTCTGACTTATCTAGATTTATGTTGTCTGTCTAGCCTTTTTAGTCTTGAGTACTTCTCCAGAGTCACTACCCAGATCTTTGCTCTTATACAATTTCCTTTCCCCATGCCTATCATATTTTCTTTGTTTACATATCTGGTCTTAACATACTTTCAATAACAATATCAATATATTTGATATGAACAGATCTCAACATGACGTATGTTTCTGGGGGAGAAAGCTATGTATTCTCATATAACCACAGCCTAAGATGAAATGCTCTGAGAAATATAATTCACCTAATTTGGAAAAATTATTATGGAGGTTCTGAGTTCCTTCTCCAAAATACTTAAACTAATTTTATTATGAATTCACATAAAGATAGAGCTGAAAGAAACCCTAAGAGTTGTCTCGTTCAATCCTCTCAATATGCAATTGAGGAAATGGGAACCAAGAAAGAATAAGTAAAATGTCCAATATCACAAAATTAGTTTGTGTTGGGTGGAATCATAGGCCCCAACACCCCGGGCACTGGTCTTTCCACTCTATGACACCACCTTTGAGGTTCACATTGTAATAATTGTTTGAGAAGTTGATATCCAAGTATACCTTATTGAATTGAAAATGTTTTTGAAAATCTTTGTTTTGGGAGATTCAATTTTAGAGAATGGAGTCATTCAAAATAAGGAAAAAAGCTATACCCACAGGAGAATGCAGTTGCAGATTTTGTTTTTTTATGCACTGGAGATTACATTGCAATTCTCCTGTTTTACACTGGAGACCTATTTGAAATCTCCCTTCTGTATTTTCAAAGTCCAACGCAAACCAAATCTAGATCGGCCTGAAAATCTACAGTATTGTTTTGATAGAAAAAAACATAACCAGTGATAAAGAAAAGAATACAGAAATCCATATCTAACTTATATACTCTTAAAAAATTCTATTGAAAGAACCAGCAGCATCTATGAGCACAATTTCAATATAATTTCCTATTCTATGGGTATTATGCTTGTATTTTATCATTCTAATCCACATTTTGCCTGAAATACATTTATCTGCTATTTTTCCCTTCTTTTTCAGATCAGCAAAAAATTTTTTAAAGTGTTTAGAAGCTCAAAATCTTCTTTATAAGAATAAAACACCCCCCCAAAAGAGATAGGTTCTGGAAGCAAAGCAGTCCCAGTATTTCAAGTAGAAAAATGTCCAAGTTGTCCATTTCTCTTTCTTTTAAATACTTTAAATATTTAAATTTTGCATATTATCCACTGCAAATTCCATTTAAATCTGATCTTTGAGACTGCAAACTCTGTCCTGGAACAATGGTTGCTCTTGTCTTATAAAAATTTTTGCTCCATTCTTGACTAATAGAATCAAACAAGAGTCAAAACAGGTCTCATCTCTTTCAGTAATGGTGAAAGCAGAAATGGTGGATTCGTGCGAGATAAAAATGTACAAGTCTGAGGCATGGGGAAGGAATTTGAAATGCTTGGTGCTGATGCAGATGTGTTATGTGGCCTCAAGGGATATCACTCAACATCTGGATGTCTTCATCAACCAACAGAACAGGTAAACATGTATCTGCTTTCCCATGGTGCTGCGAATTCACTTAAAGGTCTGATGCATTGAAAAATACTGAAAGATTCCTTAAAATGTAAACTCCATTTGAGTGCCTACTGTGACTCTCATCAGAATGTGATGGGAAAGACAGTTTGAGGAAAGAGAGACTACTTGATTAGCTTGCATTTTAGAGATTGGATGGTTATGATTAATTTCATATTTTGGTTAACCAAAGATCACCCACAAAATCTTATGTACTTCTCTTTTTGTCATTAAAAATGTTTCTGAAATATATGAATGAACTCCTGCCCTAATGTAATGTAATATGAGGCACAGAGATTCTGGAGGTAGGTAGGTCAGGGTTCAAATCCCACCTTGACCACATAGAATATATTCAACGTTTATATGTCAGATTGAGCAATTTACAGATGATAATAACTGTCCTGAAAATTGGTTGTGAAGGTAATATTAGATTAAATTAAATTCCAAAGTGAATATGAAATTTCATAAATAGTGCATGGCACATAATAAATAATCCCATCAGGCCCTGAGACAAGGATTTTTCTGGCGGGGAGCTCCAGATGAAAAATGACAGCACAGAACTTTTCCATAGCAAGGCAAGGGCGGTACTTTTTGAATTCCTTTTTCAGTCAGTCATTGGCTACAAGACACCTTTAGAATCAGTGTGCATCCTTGTAGGCCTTTCTGGGAGAGATGTTCCCATCCACTAAGGCCAGTTCTCAGAAGAAGAGGGAAGCTGCCAGTTGTTTGCAGCCACTTGCAATAGCTGGGGGTTAGGGGTATTGGTTGGTAAAGGGGATCTGGGTGGGGCACTGAAAGAGTCTTCTACACTAAAGATAGCTAGAGGCTATAGCACATATGTATATATTTTTGTTTCCTATTCATCCATCATTCAGTCATCCTTTCATAATTAATTTCAGTAATTATTTATTGTGTACCACCTCTATGCCAACCACTTATTATAGGCATATGGGATGATACATCAGTGAGTAAAACAAAGATCATTTCCTTATGGTGCTCATGAGATAATAAACAAATAGATATAAGAAATAATTATATACCAGGTGATATGGTGGTAAGTACTATAGTAGATGGATAGTAGGACCGACATTTTCTCTTAGCAAAGTAAAATTTAATTCTTTGTTGGGTTCCAGTATTTCTAAACAAGGTTGTCTTTTAGTCACTGAAAATGCTTTGAATCTTAAGGCTTGGAATGCTGCAGCTCTATAAAACATAGAATCCCATAAATACGCGTTTTGTTTAGGGGAAGAAACCTTAGAGGTTAAGGCCAAGATTTGAATGAATTTGTACTGACCTCTGGCATACTGTAGTTTGTATTTTGACTATATGTTTGATATGATCTAAGTTCTCTATTTGTTTTTCCCCTCTCTAATATTCAAGTATTGATACTTCTCAGTTAATTATGCTTTCTGGTAATTCAAATTTACTTATTTATTTACTAAATCTATAAATAACATTTGAGTGTCTATTGTGTGCTAAACTCTAATGAGGTTTGCAAAGAACAAGACAAAAGTCTCTGCCTCCAGGAGCTTACAATCTATTAGGAAAGATAAACTGGGTAATACTAATAGCTCTATCGTAAGGCAGAAAGCACCACAGCCAGGAAACCTACATAGAGGATCCTGAGAAGGAGTGAGAGATTACGGGTAACCAAGAGGGTTCCGTCTGGAGGAAGTTTCCAGCTGCGGTTCAAAGCTGGCTGGGATGTAGACACTTGTGTTATCATCATAATTAGCTAGTTTATTAACATTAATAATAGAAAAAGAGCAAAGGGGAGGCCAGACATTGTAAGCATGGTCCTTTGGAAGCTACTGCTTCATGCCACTCAGGGATTCACTGGTCCATTCCCTGCAGGTCATGGTGGGAAGGGATCGAACAAAGGGGGAGATGGGCACACGCGGAGTGAAGTCAGGGTGACATAGGGAGGTGCTAGTTTGTCAGTCTAGTCTGAGGAAAAGATCATTGGTTTGGAGGATGAAGCCACTGCAAGCACACAAAATCTCGGAGGGTGAAATCCCCAGAGAGTTCCCTCTCTCTCTTGTTCTCCTTGTTCCTTCTTCTTTTGTGCTCTATGACCCACACTCACCCCTGTCTCTCCATAACCATATGGCCTCAAGCAGCCACATGGGCCATGGCCATGCAGACTCCACATGCAATGAACTGCAGCTGGGAACACAAGCTACACTAGCCAGATGCCGGACTGGACTGGACTGGACTTAAACATGGAGCAGAAACTCCAGGCAGTGGCCTTCATTCTGGCCTGCTGATGACAAGATTGAAGATTGGACTTTTTCCATGGCGAGATGGAGGGAGTGGGCATTGGAAGGGAACTCTCTTAATTTTACACAATCAACAATGTGGGGGCCTTAGGAAATAATCTTGTCCCTGCAGCACCTCAAGAACTCCACTTCCACCGAAAACACTTGGACATAGGTGATGGGTGTTCCAAGTGAAGAGAACCCATCAACCAAAATATAAAGGCAGCAAAAGGCTAGATGCATTTGTGGGACAATGAGTATCTCTGGTTAAAAATAGCAGATTAAAAAGATAAGTTTATGACTCAGTTAGGGAAGGATTTGAAGGTACTCTTCTCAAGGATCTTTTGGTAGGAAGAAACAGAAATCCATTCCAGCTAAAACACAGAAAATAGTTTATTAAAATAAATAGGAAAACTGCACAGAATTCCAGAAGGAAAGGACAGCTGGGCCCCACGGGAACGGGTTGTAGGAAACTAGGATGTTTCCAGGGATCTCTTTGCACCTCCTGGGGGCAGTGAGGTTTTGCCTCTATTTCTCATTATTTGTCTGCTCTACTCGTTTCTTTCTCTCACTAGTTACTTATTGTTCTCATGGCCCAGCCCAGCATAGCCACTCATCTCTCAAATCTGGTAACAAACAAAGACAGTCATCTCCAGGCATCCTCCTACAAAATTTTAAGAGAGGGACTCTTTAGGCAATATATCCACCCTAGTCAAGTCACCTGGGACCTGGAGGGAGGCGTCCCAGGTTTGCTGCCTGCTAGGGAAAACTCTGGGCTGTTTCCTTGGAAGGAATCTCAAGGAGGTGGGCAGGGCTGGGGACCCGGAGGGAGGTGGCCTGACTGGGTTGCTTCATCCTTCAACAGGCAGTGGGGAGCCAGGGAAGTTTTTGAGTTAATGTTTTTTTATTGTTGCTTTGTTTTTCAGTTTCATGAACTAGTGACAACACATTTACTCTTTAAAATTATAATGGTAAAACTTGAGCATCTGAAAACAATGAGTGTATGGTACCAGGGCCTCTCGGAGCTTTGATTGTATTAATGCCTGCCTCTGAAAGTATATTTTTAGCCCTTCGCTATACTCACTCTATTCTACTGAAAGTATTTGTCTAAGAGTCTCTCTCTCTCTGTGATATTGTTGGGTTCTTTTGAATGTTAATTTTTCTAGAGCCCAGCCTGGTATATAGTAGAAGTTTAATAAATGCTTGTTTCTCATTTTCTAAAGCATTTATTTCTTCAAATTTCCTCATACTGTGTGTTGAATGCATGAATCTGTATATATATATTAGAAATGAGGTCTGGGCACTCACAGGTTGATAAATTGGAAAATCATCAAACAACTATGTTCATCTTGTGTTCTTTCCTAAGAAAAAAACAAGAAAAAAGGAACGGGCTCTGGAAACTTTTAGGAATTTGGAATCAGCCTGTTTGGGTTTGAATTCCAATATACCATTTACTGGTTGTGTGACCTGGGGCAAGTTACTTAAAAAGTCTTCCCTTCTGTTCTCTCATTGGTAAAGTGGGAATAATATGAATTATTATTTACACGCATGTAAGTTTGTGTGAACATTAAATGAAATATTGATGTAAAGCTCCAAGTCTTATCTGATACAGGACTTACCAATAATTATAACTATTATCATTATTGTGGCTCTCAGGGTTTATCACAAAAAAGCAGTGATAAAATTATAAAACAGAATTCTGAGAAAATGATTTGGGACTGTGCTATTGACAGAGTTATAACTTCAAGATTAGGCATAGCTTTTGTGTCAGAAAAATCTGGCTTGGATTTGGGATCATGTCTTTAGCAAATTAGTCCTCAATGTTCTCACCTGTAAAATGGGGATAGTAACAATCCCTGCATCTGTAAGGTTTGGAGAGAATTAAGTGAAAGAATGCCTGTAAAATACTGAGCCATGTACCCAGTGCATAGAAAGCTCTCAATATATGACAGCTATTATTATTGCTTTTAATGTTATTAGTTTTCTCCCTCCCTCCCTCACACACACACACCACCACCACCACCACCACCATCACCACCACCAAATCCAAATCTATCAAATATTTTTTCTTTGCTCCAGCTGATTCTTATTCCATGTGGACCAATATATTTCCACAACCACAATAGTTAATAAATATTCCACAGAAAAGTGTGTGTGTGTGTGTGTGTGTGTGTGTGTATGTGTGCACGCGCGCGTGCGCGTGTGTATGTGTGCGAGTAGTGTTTTCATATGTGTGCAGTGAAGGAACCCTTAGTTTGTCTCAAGATTTGAAATAATGGTTCCGGAGACCCAGGGTAAAGGCTGTAGAATCAAAACAGCTAACTCCCCCTTAGTCCCAAGCCCAGTGCTCACCTCCCCAGCCAAACCCAGCCGCTGAAAGAGAATCAGCAGAACAAAATCAGAGACTTGGAAGGCAATTCTGAGGAAGGCTGGAAGGAATTGCAAAGAACCTGTCCCTCCTAATCCCAGAGTTGCCGAAACTACAGAAAAGCTGGTGGAAGTTAACCATTTGTGTCACAGGCAGAACACCATCTGCCTCTCGCCTTCCTTGGAGAAAGAACAGCCTGCTTCCCAGGTCCCAGCCGGCGGGGAGCTCAGCCTGCACTCACTCAGGCTCCCAAATGAAAGGAATTCAACCAGTCAGGCCCCAGCATGCCTAACCTTTGGACTGCGAGTGCCAACATCTCTCTGGAGAAAGCATCAGTCGTGCCTGTCTTAGTGACTGTGATGCAACCGCTGAAGGAAAAATAGGCTTATACCCGCTATGGTTTTGCAATGGCTCCAACAAAGGGCTTAAGGGATTTCAGAGGCATTTAGAAATTAAACTCTGCTGGTCCTCCTGAGCCAGCATCTCTTTCTGAATACCAGGGGGACTGACAATGACAAAACCCAGGCCCAACTGCTGATGCAGGCTTGATGGTATTTGGGCTGTCTAGTCATGACAAGGCATAAACAAATCTTTTTGCCACTGTTCGCCTGTGAAAAAATGACATCTCCTCTGGCTGCTTTCTACCCAGCTCTACTGGCAGGGTGCCCCAGCACCCCTACCCCCACCCCCACTCCCCGAGTGGATCTTTGGGAAACTGACCTTGAACCCAGAACATGGAATTTTTTAAAGTGATAAATGCTCTCATTCCCTCTTTGCTTATAGAGATATATCTGGTCAAAGGTGAGCTGACAGTAGGGATTCAGGACAGCTCAACAAGAGGTCAGCTTCTGCTGACATCAGTGAAAAGTGTGTCTCAGAGGTGGTGTCTGGCTTAGAAGGAAATGAAAAATGAGAGCTGCTGTAAGGACAGGGACATTTTTGAAAAGTATGATTCTCAACATAGCAATTTCTTTGGGTAAGTACTCTAGATTATAAAAAAAGGAACTGGATTTCTGTAACCTGGAAAGGGAGAGTAAGGGGTGGGTATGTGGTGGGGGGAGGAGGGGATGGGATGCGAGGGGTGGAGTTTTGTTGCCATTTATAAAGGGCTGGAGACATCCACAGAGGACACTGGCCTCTATACTTTCATTTGTCTTCAAATTTTGGGTTATGAATAGTCAGGAAATGGGTTCTTCACATAACCCAAAGGGCCTGGAATTTCTCTCCAATGAGTCTAATTAGGCATTTTAAGGAAGTGTTGCTCAAGAAATATTTGTTGAAAGTCACATTTTTGTCACTGTGATTTTATAATGTGAAATAGAGTCTCATTGCAACACAACTCACTAACCGACATCCTGATACACACTTTGCTGTGGACAAGACCTCTGATGACCCGGGGAGCGGTGAGAGCGGTGGGGGAGCGAAGAGGAAGGAACAGAAGCCAAATCAAGGTTGTGCTGCTGAAGTAGCTACCGCCATGAATTCTTGATCCCACAGCATCTTTTGAGGAGCCTTATGAAATGCATCTCAGAACTGGGCATGCAGGGGGCTCCCTCCACCATCATTCAAGCAGGACCCCATGGGCATCAACACCCTCCTACTTCTGGGTGGTGCATGTAAGACTGCAGAGTGGGTTCCCGGGGTACTCCATGCAGAAAGACTCTGGCTGAGAAGCGTGGAATACCTGGCCCATGGCTGGGGTAATATGCTCTCTGCATCTGCCTAGAGCTACTTGAAGTCTGAGTAGAGTTGGCGACCACAGCAGTGGTCAGAGTAAAGGGTAGAGTAGGGGAGATGTGAAGTAGTGCACCAGAGCCTTAGTTTAGAGCATCTCTTGCCTGGATAACTACAGTATCTTCCTAACTGGGCTCCTTGTCTACAAATCTCTTTCTCTTCAAATTCACTATCCAGATACTGCCAGGATCATCTTTCCAAAACTCACATCTGATGATAGCACTTCCTCCCTTAAAAACCTTCTCTTCTTTCACTCCTTTCTTCTTTGCACCCTTCATTCCTTTGGATACCTCTTGTCTGTCCCATGATTTTTTGGTATGGCCCAAGAGGTGATATTCCAAATCTGCCCCTCAGGCCTCATTTCTCACTTCCTCCAAACCTGCACCCTTCATACTAACCCTGATGTTTCCAACTCATGTACTCAGAGGTCCTATGGAATTATTTCAAAAGATCAGAAAAACCATATGTACACCAAGAAATCTGTAGCTTGGATAAGTAATGTGACTTAAACATATGCTGTATGTTCACAAAACTTAACTCACATTTCTCCTTGGATTTGCAGAGAAATGGAACTTCTTCATTTTGTCTAGACCTAATCTAGTTTCTTTTATGATCATTCCCTCTACTCTCTTCCCCATCTGCCGGTAGCAGGTATAACTATTAGCTCATGTAGAAGGTGCCCTTCCTTTGGGATCATGTTGGGGTGAGAGTCAGTGTCAGGAGACCCATTGAGGGAAGGAGCATGGAGTTGTCCTGCCACTGACATGCTCCCAAGCTTGGGGTATTGTTCTTTCTTTCTGTTAACCTATCAAGTGGCCTGTGGTCAGGGAGCATTGCTCTTGAGTATCCCCAGGTCAATCTTTCCCGGAATAAAGCCTCAGTGAAATCTGAGGGAGGGGCAAGCATTTCTTACATTCAAAGGTTTTCAACTAAGCATCCCAGATAATACAGAACCAGATGACTGGGAGTTGCGACTTTTTTGCTAATTTGTTCCCAGGCATCATACAAAGATGCCTAATTTCCTAGTCCCTCATGGTTTGATCTTTATCTTGTCCATTTCCACAAGCTGCCCTCTTTAAATCTTTCACATCTGGTGGCCCACTCCTCTTGGGATGAAGTTGGGGGACAGTGGGTTTCACCTGAATTTACCAAACAGTAAACACACATCATCATTGTAAAATGCTTAATTTTTTTCTTACCAAGATACTATGGTCTATTCGCACTTAAGAAACACGTTCCTCTGTTAAAATAGCACTGAGCCTATTAATTGTAAAGTAATAACCCTAGCATTATTGTACCAAGAGAAGAACATACACTCTGTGAGGACAAGAGTTTTGTTGTTTATTAACTGCTTTATCTGGAATGCTGGAATAGTCCCTGACACATAGCAGGCATTTAAATCATATTTGCTGAATGATTAACTGAATAAATAAGTGGAAACTGCTTTTCATTCTGGGACTTCTTTTTTTTTATAAAGGACCCCCCCCCCCCCCCCCCGACACACACACACATTGCCAGAGAATAGGTTTGGAGGAGATGGAAATGGTATCTCAATTCTGCTAATGGATCATAAATTTTAAGAATAAATTTATGAAAAATATTAGAAGAACTTGTATCTCTATGTAGAAAATTAATTTTTCCAAAGAAAACAGGAGTCCATAAAAGGAACTCTCTCATCGCGGAGACAGTTTCTTCAACCCAGTTCTATGTCCTAGGGGCAGTCACAGTTAACAGACTGTGTTTTTAGTTCTGTTGGTAACCATATGACCTTAAGTAAGAGACTTAAATCTCTATTTCTTGTTATTACCAACTGGAGAGAATTACTGACCCTTTGTTACGAAAGACCAGGACATGAACACTATACCACTATCCAGTCATACTTCCCTTTCTCCTTGTCTCTTATTTTTTCTCTTGTTTTGCTCCTTACACTATTTTTGTATTTTTGGATTCTTTTTTCATTTTTTCATATATATATATATATATATATATATATATATATATATATATATGTGTGTGTATATATATAAATTTGGGGAGTTTTCCTTACTTCATTGCCTAAGTATCTAATTTGGTCATCTGTTGTATTCAGGGTATTATTCAGCCTCCTATTAAATTTCTTTTTTTGTTTTTGTTTTTGTTTTGTTTGTTTGTTTGTTTTAATTAAATCTTTATTGTTCAGATTATTACATTAGTTACTCTTTTTTCCCACCGTAACTCCCCTCCACCCAGTTCCCACCCCACCCTCCGCCCTCACTCCCCACCCACTGCCCTCATCCATAGGTGCACGATTATTGTCCAATCTCTTCCCTCACCCCACACCCTTCCCCCCCGCCCCCAAGAATAGTCAGTCCATTCCCTTTCTATGTCCCTGATTCTATTACAATCATCAGTTCATACTGTTCATCAGATTATTTATTCACTTGATTTTTAGATTCACTTGTTGATAGATGTGTATTTGTTGTTCATAATTTGTATCTTTTTCTTCTTCTTCCTCTTCTTAAAGGATACCTTTCAGCATTTCATATAATACTGGTTTGGTGGTGATGAACTCCTTTAGCTTTTTCTTATCTGTGAAGCTCTTTATCTGGCCTTCACTTCTGAATGATAGCTTTGCTGGATAAAGTAGTCTTGGTTGTAGGTTCTTGGTGTTCATCACTTTGAATATTTCTTGCCACTCCCTTCTGGCCTGCAAAGTTTCTGTTGAGAAATCAGCTGACAGTCGTATGGGCACTCCCTTGAAGGTAACTGATTTTCTTTCTCTTGCTGCTTTTAGAATTCTCTCTTTGTCTTTTGCTCTTGGCATTTTAATTATGATGTGTCTTGGTGTGGTCCTCTTTGGATTCCTTTTGTTTGGGGTTCTTTGCACTTCCTGGACTTGGAAGTCTATTTCTTTCACCAGGTGGGGGAAGTTTTCTGTCATTATTTCTTCAAATAGGTTTTCAATATCTTGCTCTCTCTCATCTTCTGGCACCCCTATAATTTGGATGTTGGTACCCTTGAAGCTGTCCCAGAGGCTCCTTACACTATCCTCACATTTTTGGATTCTTTTTTCATTTTGCTTTTCCGGTTGGGTGTTTTTTGCTTCTTCATATTTCAAATCTTTGACTTGATTCTTGTGACCCTCTGGTCTGCTGTTGGGAGTCTGTATAATATTATTTCAGTCAGTGTATGCTTAATTTTTAGTTGGTTCTTTATCACAACATCGAGGGTCTCATTAGATTTCTTGAGGATCTCACTACATTTATTGGCGGTTTCACCAGTCTTCTTGAAGATCTCACTACATTTATCGGCGGTCTCACCAGTCTTTTCGAGGGCCTTATTAAATTTATCGGCGGCTTCTAGACAGCTCTTTAAAGACCTTAAAAGTGTGGTTTTGAACTCAATATCCAACAGTTTGCTTTCCTCCAATTCTGTCGTTTGTGTCTTGTTTCTTTGTCTCGGCATTTTTTATGCTTCACTGTGTCGATAGAGTGCCTTTCTGTGCTAAGTGTCCCAATTACCCGAGGTAGACACTCTTGGTGCACCCCCTTGTGGGACTTTGTGCACTGTCTTGTTGTAGTTAAGCCTTGATTGTTGTAGTTATCAGTGTGAGGAATTGACCTCCAGGCCAATTGGCTGTGAGAATCAGCTGTGTCTGCAGTGGGAAAACTTCTGTGCTGGAGACAGCCCTCTGGGGCTAGACTTGCTTCAATGGGGCTTTGGTGCTCACTGAGTCTGCCCCCTGAGTGTGTCTTTTATGGTTCCACGGAGCTGCAAACTGGATGGTCCCACTCTGACCTCTGGGCTTCCTGGCTCCTGGATCTCTAGGGAGGTGCTAATCTAGCCTTTGCCTGAGGCTATCCAGCAAAAGTCTCCCTGCAGGACTTGGGTGGGGCGGGTCCCATGGGATCAACAGGGTGGGGTTAGCAATTATGGCTGCTCTCAGTCTTGCCCTCAGAGGCTCTGCTTCTGCTCTAGGGTTCTGAGTGATGCCAGACAGTCCCGATTCTCCCGTATGAGTCTGGGTCTCTAGAGACTCACCCGGAACTGGAGCTCAGAGCCGGAGACTCCCTCTCAATTGAAAACGACAACCGTGCCCTCAGCCGCCAGCCCGCTCTGCATGCACTCCACACCTTAGTATTTTACTTCAGCACTGCACCTCCTCTGAGTCTCGGTATGCTTTTCTCTTTCCTCCTAGTTGTAGAACTTCCACTCAGCCAGCCTTCCTGTGGTTCTGGATGATGTCCGTTCCGTCTTTTAGTTGTATTTTTGAAGTGGTTGTTCGAGGCAGCAAACTCTGGTGTTTACCTATGCCGCCATCTTGGTTTCTCTCCAAATTTCTTGTCATTTTTAAATTCTAAGAACTATTTCCTGTTTGGGGTTGATTATCCCTTTTTCTATAGCACCCTGATCTTGTTTAATTGATGCAAAATCTTGAATCTCTGAGGATTCTCATTTAAACAGCTCTTTTCTGGATTATCTCTGTTTCCTCTGGGGTCAGTTTGTTTTCTTCCTCTGTCTGTTGATAATTCCATTTACATTTGCAAGTGAGGCTTAGGCTGTTATATATGTTACTTTTATGCAGCTGTAGAGATTTCTGGATTAAAGGACTGCCTGTGAGTAGAATTTTGCAAGTAGTATTTCCTCCAGAAGGCAGCTTGGGGATCCCTATACTAGCAAAGGAGGATGGCTCTACTTTGATGATAGAGAATGTTGAAAGGCAGGATTTCACTCCTGGGCAGAGGTACCATTCCTTCTCAACTTGCCCCCTCCTCCCACCAACATCACCTCTCCCCAGGCACACTATTGCATACTTGTGTGGGGTTCAAAAGCTACCTAAAGCCCTAGTCTTCTCTCTCAAACTCTGATACCCTCATCAGGGCCATTTTCTAGGAAGATCACATGTTTTTCTTAGACAGCAGTTAGAGGAAGGGAAGGTAAATGTGAGCTTTAAGTTTGATTCATATGCTAATATTTTTAGCCTGTATATAGATGCTGTAGAGATTAATAAAACACACATTTGTTCAAGAGCTTTATTAAATGCATGGTAGATTTTGCTGTGCTATGCTTTGTCAGTCAGTGGATGCTAAAACTCTTTGGTGTTAAAATTGTTGGGAAACTCTATCTTAGTCAGGCTGTTTTAACCACCTGGATCATGATGCCTGCTTGATGCCTTAATGCTGCTCTCTGTACTTGGAATGCTCATCTCAATTCTTCTACCTGAAAAATCCTACCATCTTGAAGGACTAGCTCAGTGAACAATTTCTCTGTGAAAATTTTCTCTGTGCTTGAGACAGAATTGATTGCTCCATCTTCATTATTCCCTGAACACTGTGTTCCTCTAGCATACCAATTACCACGTTGCACGATAGTTGTTTGCATTATCTCTCACTCTGCTCTAGCCCTAATCATCTTTTAATCTTTTATCTCAAATACCCAACACAGAATGAGTACTTGTTGACTTAAGTTGAATTGCATTTACTTTTCACGATTGTTATTGATGTATGTAATGAAAAGAAGGTCATAAACTAAAAGTGTTGTCTTTAACTTTATTTTTGTGAAGCTTTATGAAGTAGACAGGCCATCTCAATCACAGGTCATTCTTGTTTTCTAAAGCTGTCAGAAGAAGGTTCCTGCTTATGAGTTTATTCTTTCATCTTACAAGGTTTACTTAAGAAAAAATACTCCATTTCAGGAGATCTCTCAGAAGAAATGAAGAGAATGTAAATAATGTCCAATGAAAAGAGCTGGGGAGGAGAGATGATAATGTAAGTATAAGTCTCTTTCTATTGTCTACAAGTTCCCTTAAGATAGAACATGTGTTCACTATTGCCTTTATGTCATTATTTACTCACCCATTTACTTCATAAGTATTGATTGAGAACCAATGGTACAGGCATTATGTAAGGCAGTGGTTCTCAACCTTGGCTGCACATTAGAATCACCTGGGAATCTTTTTAAAATCCTGATTTCTGGGCCTCATCCTCCGGAAATTCTGTTTCTTTTTTACTAATGTTGTGGCCCCACCCCATAACAAAGAAACAGAATTTCCGGAGGATGAGGCCCAGAAATCAGGATTTTAGAAAGATTCCCAGCTGATTCTAATGTGCAGCCAAGGTTGAGAACCATGGATGTAAGGACTTAGGAAAATGCTGAACATAGTAGACAAGGTCTTTGTCCTTAGGCAGTTGACAATCTCCTGAACATTCCCCCATGTTGATAAATGACTTGAGGAAGTGGTTCCAAGGACATGTCAACAGGTAATTAATTAATTAATGGTATTTGTTGGGTATTTCTTATGTGTTCACCCTACTGCTATAGTGCTAGGTAGTTTGAAAGTAAGATAGACTTTGTTCGTATGGAATTTAGAATTTACAATTATTAAAGTTTTGTATAAAATGGCATAGAGAATCAGAAAATTAGATATTTCATAATGCAAGAATATTAGCAGCTGAGAGTCTTAGGGATCAATTTGTTTGTAAATACTATAAACAATGAACTTGAGACCCGAAGGATAAGGAGTAAATAGTTTAGAGATAGGGTAAAAGAAGGTGCCAGGTAGAGCAAAACATGTAAAAGTCCAAAGAGCAAGGAGCATGAATTTCAAGGCACTGATTCTGCCAGTAGGGCCAGAGCATAGAGAACACACAGTTGGGTAGTAAAATGGTGGGAGATGAGCCTGGAAAGACAGTTGGAAGCTAAATCATGCAGGATTTTGTTAGCCTTCCTACGATGATGCAGTTATATGAGGCGTAGGCCCAAGGTCCTCTGCCTGAAATAATGCCCAGTCATGGTGTGACTCTCTGACTGTGATATGTTATAAAATCATTTTTGATTTTAGGTTTTGCTAACCTACATGTTTATACATACCCGCACAAATTCACACACAGTTATATAAATAAGAACTTCCAATAACAAAAAAAAAGTTGATAATTCACAGGTGGCTGGTTATTTCTTTGTTTTAACTTTGCAATATTGACAGTGGGTAAAGCAACCCGGTCTCAAGACAAAATGAATCTGTTGAAGGAGAAGGCAGATAGTTAAGCATGAAGACAAAGCTCACGAAAAGATTATTCAGGAAAGTAAGAACCAGTACCCACATACCCTTGGCGTGTGACTCAGCTCCGTTGCAGAGTGAATTATCTTCTTTCATCTGTCACAGGAGGAATCTAGAAAGAACCTCATCCTCCTCTACTAAGTCTGCAAAAGGGAGACGAGCTATCCTATTTCTTGTTCTTGCCAAACAACAGAGCTTGCCTGGAGAGAGTATTAGCAGACCAATTACAGCTGCATGCTTACATATACAGATAGTGTTCGATTACTGGAGTGGAGAGCAATGAGGATGAAAAAAAAAAAAAAAAGCCTAACAGCAGATGATCCAAAAGTCATCGAATCTTGGCTTTTGTAGGAATTGCATTGTTTTCTTGCGGCAGATTTGCGTTTCTAATTACGCCTTACTTAGGCTAATATTAAAATGAGTTTGCATTCCCAGAGAAAGCACACACCAGCTGGGCAAAGAAAGGAGAGAACCAGAATCTTGCTGGGTGATGGGGTTGGTATAGTTGTAAAGGAAGTGGCCTAGGGCTCAACGTTTTCCATAATAATGATGAGTACCGCCCCCCAACCTCCATAAATAAGCTGTAGGGACACAACACGCAGGTGAACATTTATTATTACTAGATCAAGGAACCAAATAAAAGCAGGTAGTGTTTCACATATAGTGTACAACATGATTTCTTGTAGGACCCTCCTGTATTTTAAAAGCCAAATTACCTTTGTTGCGATATGGAGTGAGAGAGGGAGAGGACCCATTTAAAAGTTGCTTGGCCCCAGTGGAATTTAAACTTTAATTATCACTTAACCTATGAAAGCCCTGCCAGTATTAAAACAGTAAGTCCCTTCAGAACTGTAATTAAATTTCTGCCTGTGGCTTATGTGGGTAAATCCTGTAAGAGGGGCGAATCAATTATACGAACATTTAAGTGAGCTATAAAACCCAGGAAGACAAGAGTTCCTAAGTGTTATTGGAGAATTCTAGGATTATGCCAAAAGAATAATTTTATGATCTTTCTCTAGAAATAACCAAGATTGATTATTGTGGATGGGTAGGGAGGACTCTGAGAAAATGCATTCGTAGTCACAGAATTTATACAAGAGTTGTAAAGTATTGGAGCTCAAAGAAGCTGATGAAGCCCACAGCTGAGATTTACCAAGCATTTACCATGGACTCTGTATGGCTCTAAGTGTTTTACACCTAGTAACCCATTGAGCACATAGTCTGTCCCTCCCTGTTAGAGGTAAGGAAGCTGAGGCCTCTGGGGTTAAAAAAACTTGGCCAAACTGCATGACTGGAAAAGGGCAAAACCAGAACCAGAATCCAAGACTTCTGACTCCTGATTTAGGGCTTTCCTTCTACGTCAGACATCCTTTCTGTCAGCTGGAAGATCAACTTTGATTGTACCTGCAGGCTTTAATAAAAGTGCTGGGTATGGCGGAAAAAGCACGGACTTTAGAGTTGAACCTGCACTTGAACTCTTCCTTGTTATTTACTTCTAAGAGTTTGACCTGCAGGATTGCCATGTCTCTCCTTGGTTTGCATCCCTCTGTGATTTACTGGAATGAAGTCCAACATCCTTGCTTGGTCTGGGAGGCTGGCCCTGGTGGCTCTAGGTTATGCTAATCTCACAGCTTCCCCTTGTGTGAGTCCCCACCTCTCCCTCTCTGCTCTGACCACTCCTGGGTGTTTGCACTTCTTTGAGGGACCGTCCTTCTTTCCACTGTGGGGCTCCATGGTGCCAGGGATGCTCCAGTACCCTTCTCCTAGGCAACCCCTTCGGGTATCACCTTCAATTTTGCTTCCTCACAGATGTCTCCTTGGATCCTCAGATTGAGTCATCTCCCTCTGTAAGATGTTCTCAGGGCACTCTCGCTTGTCCTTCGTGGAGGCTCCTATCCTGACAACAACTGATCAATTACTTGTAGTTGTTGAATTGACAATCCCCTATAAGAACAAAGTTCTGAGAGGTCACAGACAGGCATTCCCAGGTCCATAGAAGGCACTCAGTAAATATCAAATGAATGAATGAACCCATCTCAAGCCTCAGTGTTTTCTTCTGCAGAGTGGAGATAACAAACCCTGGACCACAGCCAGCATTAAATGGCATATTGATTTAAGGCATTCAGCTCACTGTTAGCAGCATAGAACTCAATACATGTGGGTTTCATTTCCTGCACACTCTTCTTTCTGTGACAATGTCCCTGAGCCCCATGCCTGCTGAAACATCTAAGAAAGATGGAATTATGTCCTGGATAGTTTTAGCACAAAGTGTATTTTATGCGTTCGGAGTCTTTGAACACCAGTCACCCGCTGAGGGTGTACATGGCAACTAACTCTCCATGAACCAGCGTATTTGACAAAGCAGGACACCTCGCTCCCCAGCTGGACAGGATAACAGAGCGCTTACTGTAGGCACCATTCTCTCTGGGTCAGACCTTTAAACTAATCCCCCTGCTGAATATGGAACAGATGAAACGGGAGCAGCTGCTCTTCTCAGCTGGTGAGCTGCTGGAACGCAAAGCAGAGTGTCTTTCAGGTGGCTTCCCCCCAAAAGCCCAGACAGAGTGACAAGGAGGCTGCTCCAATTTGTGCTTACGTGCAAACCTCTGGCCTGGCTTCTCTTTGGAAGGAAAGCTCTAGTTCTCTCCCTCCCCCCCACAGCTGGAAACCAGACTCCCTGAAGACAAAGAACTGTATTTCCTTCACAGCAGGCTCTCCTGTGGATTGTAACTCTCCCAACAGCCCTTGACCCTCTGCTGCTTTGAAAACTCTGTGGGGAGTGTGAGAGAGGAACCTGATCCAGGGGAGGGGAGATGGAGCATGGACAGGGATGTAGGCATGGACAGGAGAAGGCATGTCACAGACCTGTTAGGGACAAGCTGTGGATGGGTCAGGTTTGTGTGTATGTTAAAGGGAAAGGACATTTTAAATATAATTGAAAGCAATATAGCTGGTTTTAGCACCATGGGTATGGAATTAGGCCTGGAACCAAGAATTGCCATCTACTATGATCTGTGTGGAATTGAGCAATTACTTCATCTTCTAAAACTCAGTTTTCTCATCTATAAAGTGGGCATAGTGATAGTACTCATCTGGTAGGCTAGGAATTGGCACATTTTTTAATGTAAAGGACCAGACAGTAAATATTTCAGGCTTCGCAGCACATAGAGTCTTTGTTGCATATTCTTTCTTTTAGAAACCTTTGAAAATGTACAAACTATTTTTAGCTTGAAGGCTATACAAACACAGGCCCAGAGCCAGATTTGGCTTATTGTGAAGATTAAATGAGATAACATATAGAAAATGCTTTGCATTGGATCTAAAACATAGTAAATTCTCAATAAACGATAGGTATGATGATTCCCACCTGGTGGTTGTGTTGAAGGCTAAATACAGACAATAAATAGCAGGAGCTTCAGGCTTGTATATCCAGCTCCCCTGCCACACACACACATCTAACAGAACAGATATTTGAAGGGCACTACAACACATACAAATTAGAAACATTTGTGCAATCCTTATGATTTGATTTGAAGCATTTGAAAATTAAATATGGTCAAAGGAATCAGGGCCAATGGACATTTCCAAGTACCAGCTGCATGCCAGGTCTTTGCTATGTGCCTCTCATGTGTTATTTCACAACATCCTGCTAGGTGGGGTTTATTGATCCTGTTACAGGGAAAGCAGGGGCCAAGGGAACTACCCCTGGGAACCAGTTGTGTCTGCCCAGGGCCTCCATGCCGTGCAGGGGCCTCTGACTACCATCCATTCTCCTTCTACTGTACATGCCTTTGCATCATCATTCGCTCCTTGACCCTGGAATAGATGGCTGCTTGCCAAACAGAATTTAATGAGTGATCCAAAGGCTGTACCTAATTGTGTGCTAAGCCCTATACTAGACACTGGAATTTAAAAAGAAAAAGTAGAGGATAGCCCAATACCTCTTATTGAAGAGCTGAGTCTAGCAAGAAAAACACCACCTATGTAGCTCATTATGATACACTAGATAGAGGCCCAGTGCACGAAGTTCCGCAGCACCTGCTGGTGGTCAGCACACATCATAGTGAGCAATCGAACTCCTGGTTGGTAGAACTCCTGAGGGGACACTTTGCATATTAGGCTTTTATATATATAGATTATAAGAGCATTCTGTTAGTACTGCTTGGTGAAAAGTTCCTTAGGTCAAGGCTTTGTCTTTAGGAAGTCATTGTGACAATGACTAGATTTGAATTAAAAGCACCACCTCTACCCCGGCCAGTGTGGCTTAGTGGTTGAGCATTTACCTATGAACCAGGAGGTTGTGGTTTGATTCCTGGTCTGTACATATGCCCAGATTGCGGGCTCGGTCCCCAGTAGTGGGTGTGCAGGAGGCAGTAGATCAATGATTCTCTCTTGTCATTGATGTTTCTATCTCTCCCACTCCCATCCTCTCTGAAATCAATAAAAATATGTTTAAAAGCACAACCTCCATCCTATCACAATGTTCCCAATCCAGTATAAAATCTTCATTGGCTTCCTATAACCCACAGAATAAAGTTCAAACTTCTCTGATCATAGTCAAGGCCTTATGTCTAAGCTTCCCAGTGTGTATGCCGGATATGCTGAGATGGTGTTACAGACTGAATGTTGGTGTCCCTCCCAAGTTCATATGTGAAACCTAATCCTCAATGTGATGGTGTTTGGAGGTGCGGCTTTTAAGAAGTGATTAGGTCATGAAAGTGAAGCTCTCATGAATGGGATTAGTGCCTTTATAAAAGAAACCTCGAGAAATCCCTGGCCCATTCAACCATGTGAGGTGGCAATGAGAAGACTGCTGTTTATGAGGAAATGGGACCTCACCAGGCATTGATCAGAGCCATGATCTTGGACTTCCCAGCTTCCAAAACTGTGAGAAATAAATTTCTGTTGTTTCTAAGCCACCCAGTCTATGTATTTTGTTATAGCAGCTCCAAGAAACTAAGGCAGATGGTAATCCTGCCATAAGCAGCCTTGTCCATTTATTGTGGTATATCTATAAATATGACCATTATTCTACATGTGCCTGAACCTTAAATGGTTCGGGAAGCGTTGTGCTTCACAACCTGTCCTTGACTTAACCTTTCCTGCTTAATTTCCCTCAACTGCTCAATACATATTGTGTCTGCTCTCTGTTCCTTACACATTCACCGACCTATACACATTTGCTCATGTGGTTCTTTCTGCCTCCAAGTCCCACCATTTTGACCACCTCTGCATAGTCTGCAAATTCTTTAAAAGCATAACCCATGAGTTACCTCTTTCATGAAGAGTTCCCTGTGTTCACTGTCCTTTGAACTGTAATAGTGTTTTATCTTTTTTATGGTACATGCCATCTATTATATCCTTAGTAATGAGAGAACCTAGTGCTGGATCTGGCACATAGTAAGGGTTCAGGGGGCCAGCCGGCCAGCCTGCCTGCCTTTCCTGCTGTATTTGTAGAATCTTATGGAAATTACTTAAATCAGTGGTTCTTAAGCACGGCAATACTTTATAATTGCCTGAAGAAGTTTGTTTGTTTGTTTAATATCCTGACACCCAGGCCATACCCCTAATCAGTGAAACCAGAAACTGTCATGGGATCCAGCATCAAAACTCCCAGGTGACTCCAACATGCAGCCAAGGTCCAGAGCAACTGTTTGAAACAATCTGAGCCTTGTTTCTGGGGTCTTTCTGAAAAAAAAAAAAATGCTATGTTTGCGAAAGCTTGGCACAGTGCCTAGTATATAGTGACTGTGCAATAACTGTTAATTATTGTATTCTATTTCCCCCCAGTTTTTCACAACATTGCCAACAATGTCTTGCACGTAGTAGGGCTGAATAAATGCTGGTTGCAGAAATGAATACTGCTTGGGGAGGCCTAGAGAAACTCCTAGCAGGTTGTTGCAGAGACCTGGTTTCAGTGTGGAACTCAAGGTTGTGCCTGGAGAAAAGGCATAGGAAGTCAGAGGGGCAAATGGTCTGTCCTGGTGCAGGCAACGGGGGTGGGGGAGGTGAGTAGGAGGTTATTGGCTTTAAAGGATTTAAAAACAATAATAAAACCAACTACAAGTCGATCTTCTTTTTATTATCACCATACATTGGAAGCTCTTAATCCCAGTGATAAAATGCTTCTGGCAGGGCAGGCTGCTCCCGTCACCCCTGCCCCCTCCCCCTTATCTTGGTACACCATTGGCCTGGAGCCCAGCAAGAAAGAACTGAAGAGCTCTTATAGTCAGCACTATTAATGAGCTAAGTGGCTTGAGAAAGGAACAAGGGAACTGTAAATTATATTTATAAATTAAGTCACATAAAGCTGGACTAAGTAATTAAGCTGTGCACCCATAATTAAATACTTGTATAGCATTTGGGCCCTGAGATTTCTTCCTGCTGTAATGGTTGGCAGTCTGTGTGTTGGGCTGATGACTCATCCAGAGGTCCTGGGGCAAGGTGGTGCCAAGGTCACTGTCTAAACAGAAGAATTCTTGTGGGACAGGCAAGGATGCGGTCAAACGGACGGGCCAGCGAAATGTAGGGTAAGGGATGAGTGGGGAGAAAGCCCCAGACTGCCGCTTCCCTCCAAGCATATGAGAGACAGCATTAGCATCCTAGGTTAGTGAGAAAGGGCCAAGAAGCAGGGCTCTGAGGCCCAGCAGAAAGGAAGGGCCCTCACGTTTTTGACCCCAGACAACTCTCCACTTTCATTTCCTATCCTCCCCTTCATAGGCCCGCCGTAGAGCCACAGAAGTTCGTGCACATTCTTTGAGTACAGTCTACTTTTCATGTCTCCTTACCTTTGCCCTTGTCATTCCCTGCCTGCCCTTCCCTCTCCTCTCCTTACCTAGCCATTTACTGCTTCAAGATCTAGCTCCAGGGTGCCTGGGGAGCCTTTTCCCCGACTCATTTAGGTGGGTGTAAGTCTTCCTCTGGCTCCCACAATTACATTGCAGGATCCTCTGTGAATCTCTCCCCCTGACCGGCCCAGGAGAGCAAAGCCCCTGTTCTCAGATCCTAAAAGTTGCTTGCAGAATGGAAGGTGCTTACTACATATCTGTTGAGTAACTGAGTCAACGAATGCTAGACCGTCACGTGAAGACGGGGAGGTGGTATTCCCCTCCTCCTTTAGATAGAAGGGCTAGACTGTGAGGTCGTGAGGCCGGGGCCTATGTCTTCTTCAGCTTCACGTGGGCAGCACTCAGCATGGTGCTCTGCAGACAGAAATGGCTCCATGAATATTTGTTAGGCAAATACGAGACCATTGAAAGGAGATATACTTTGGCACAAATTCCCCTCATCCCAGCTCCCACCCCCAAATAAGAATACTGTGAAGACAAGGGTCAGCATACCCTGATGTTTATAAAACAACAGTGTCTATGCTAGTAAAATTATGGGCAGGGCAGGCAATGCACACAAGATTTAAGATCAAGTGACAGTTGTTGGGGGTGGTGGAGGAAAGAGACCGGAGAGGGATGTGGGAGCCTGGGAGGCCCAGGTGTGGGAATTCAGGGGAAGGAGGAGGAGGAGGCTGTGATGAAAAGTGATCCAGAGCAGCCTTCAAAGAGAGGTCACAAAAGCAATGAAGAGTCAAGAGGGCTTGGTTTGGGAGGAGCGTGATCAGCTGTTAGATAAGCCCCAGGAAAGGCAAGGGAATGCTTTAAGGGTGAGAGAAACATGGGGAGAAACTAGAGGTGGAGGGACTGGACCGAGAGGTGCTGCGAGGAATCCGGGGGCGAGGCCCAGCTGTTTGCGCTGCTCACAAGCATCCCAGGTGGTGTGGACGTACACCAAGATTTGAACACTGCCGGTCATGGTTAAAGAGCTGGGACTTGCACTCCATGGAGCTGCCTGGGCTGAAGTCCTGTTTTAGCTATTTACCAGGTGTGCAACCTGGGCAGCGTCCTAACTGTCAGTTTCCTTATATGTAAAAATGGGGAAAATAAATGTACTACCCCCGGGGGTGGGGGGGTGGGGGGAGATTTCACTGCATATTTACTGTGTGCCTGGCACACAGTAAATGCTCAATAAACATCAGCAATAATAATTATATACAATACATGCTTTGACATTTTACTAGCTGATTCCACCCAAGGGAGGGAAATGCTAAGAGGGTCTCTGGGCATTCCTTACTGCTTAGGAAGCAAGGCAGGAAGTTGGATGGGAGAGACATTTCCTAAGCATTCTTCTCATCAGGGTATTCTGTCATAGCTCCAAGTCTATTACACAGTTTTGATGTTCCCTAAGGGGGAGCACAATAGCCAGCTGTGTAAACTTGGGGAAGTGAGGCTCCCTCTCTGAGCCTCAGTTTACCCATCTGTAAATTTGGAAGAACTGATTCTCTAAATAGCCATTCCCACTTTAACATTCCACGACCCACTAATTCTAAATCAATCACGGGCTGAGATGGGAGTGGGGGAAGAGGTGGGCACTGGAGGGTGAGGTGAAGACCGAGTTGGTGGACTGAGGTCCTCCCAGATCTGTGTGAGGTCGTGGTCCTCAGAGTCCCCAGGATGACTATGTGCCCTGCACTGGGAGAAGGGCAGGGAGATTGGTTGGCCCCAGGGCCACTGTCTGGCCATGCAGCATCTGTGAAACACCCCTGGGGAAACAAGACCAAGAGAAAGAACTGCACAGGGACACCCAGGCCCCGTGGGTCCGTGTGTCTCTCTGCAGCCCTGCGATTTAGTATTGCCAGCTATGAATTGAATTAGGTGCTGCGAGGTTTTATCAGACCAGATGTCCTATGGTGTAAATCCCCTCAAATCAACCCTTCCAGGCTTCACACAATTGCAAGAAAACCCCCGCACTCTCTGCCCGAATCCTCTTATTCATTTAGGTCATCTGTAATTCTAGAAAAGGTGATTTCCAATAAGCAAAGGCTCTTTTCTGTGCCTCATTCTCTGTCTCTCCCTCCCTCTCTCTTTCCCTGAAGACATGTTTTTCTGTAAATATTGCAGCTCAGCTCTGAGTCACAGATCAAAGCATTTCTTCTTCATTCATCTTTTGAGACCAAATTGCAATTTATAATGTCTGTGGTTTTCACTAATCGGTCTCTGTGTCATCTCACTTTAAATCAACAGAAAGCAGCTCACAATAACACACTGAATCGGCCCCACAGACACAGAGAGAGTGTAATCTGAGAAAGCGCTATCGAGTCTCAGTGCCCACAGGTGGAGCGATCTGGGGCCTTTATTATCCTTGACATTAATCTTGGTAAACAACTTGTTTTGATGAACTTGGAAAGCCAGATGAAACAAGGAAAATTCACGGTTATCAGAAAACAAAATGTGATCCCTTCCTCCTCCCACCCCTTCCTGCACTTCCCAGTGACATCTAAGGCTTGGACCAAATAAAGGGCGGGCGGAAGTCAGGCTGTTTTCCTCAGAGAACATGCCAATAGACAGTTCCGGAACTTTTTGGGAATAAGACAATTGCAGAGCTGGGTCAATGTCTAGGGCCTGGGAGGAGTCCTAGCGAGTTGCAGGCTTTTTTGCTTTCCTCCTCAGAAGAAAACATTCCTGAAGGCAATGATTACGCCTTATTATTTCACCGAGTTGCTTGTCTCCTGGGAAGGGCTGACACGAATTCTGCTCAGCTCAGCATTTTGGGTGAAAACACTGTACCTTTGAGGCCCCAGTGTCTGATGGGGGTGGGTGACAGATCAACTCCACCTGCACGGACACTAAACACTCGCATGAACGGACTAAGGCTAAACACAGCATTAAATAAAAACTGTATGTTAAGCACACCAGTTTTCCCCAAATGCTGGATAAAAATGATAGCATGAATAATCCTTATTCTTGCTGAGTTTCTCTAGGAGATTTTAAGGAGCTGAGATGTCAGCTAGGCCATGCAATGGCAGGTTGATGATTTGGCATCTCCTCGTCCTGGAAGTGCCTCAGGGTTTAATTTCAGGCCCAGTTCCCTCTGGGCTACTAGAATCTGCCCTACTTTCCCAGAGACAGGAGCCAGCCAAGGTCTCCTTGTTTGATCTTCTCCTGGGGATTATACAGCCCACGGGAAAGCTGGTTGGTGGAAGAATCTGCTTTAAATTTCTCAGCTATGTCTTCCCTGAGAAGGACAGGCACCATTGTCACTTTACAATGTGTTTCAATTTACAGAGCAATTCTGAAATTAAAATGTCGTATGGAAGGGAAGCAAAGGACAGGGTTTAATCTTCATTTTATAGATGAAGAAATCAAATCCCTGAGAGATTGAGGTACTTATTTGCCCATGATTACTCAGCTACTGTGTGGCAAAGGAAAATCTTCAGATCCAGTGCTTTTTCTTGTTCGAGTTTGCTCATGGAGACCCAAGAGGCTATTACTGATTGAGCACGGGGCTGGGTGCTTGCAGGTAAGGCAGGTCATCCAAACCTCACTGTATCTGTGCAGAGCAGGTGCCATCATTCCCATTTTGCAGGTGAGTAAACTGAGCTTTAGGGAGTTTAAACATCTTTCCAATGTCACACAAACTGGTAAGTGGCAGAGCTTGCATTTGAATACAAGTCTTCTGGTCCAAAATCCAGTGTCCTTTCTATGCCACCTTTCTGAGCATGGAAATACGAATCTGGAAATTAGAAAAAAAATCCCTTTGCTATCTTGAATTATATGGATTAATGGTCCACAATGGGAACTAATGTAAAGTTAAGAATTGACTTTTTATAGAGATGTAAAATTGTAACGAACAGTCTCTTGCCCTAATTATGTGTAATAGAATTGTGTCCCATTCTTTTTTTAAAAATTATTTATTGTGAAAAGTATTACATATGTCTCTTTTTCCCCCATTGACCTCTCCCCAGCCCTCCCCACCCCCAGCACATGCCCTCACCCCCCTAGTATCTGGTTATGCTTCTATGCATGCATACAAGTCCTTTGGTTGATCTCTTACCCACCCCCTCCCGCCCCCCCGCCACCTTCCCCCAGAAGTTTGATGGTCTGTTCAATGCTTTTGTGTCTTTGGATCTATTTTTGTTCATCAGTTTATGTTGTTCATTATATTCCACAAATGAGCGAGATCATGTGATATTTATCTTTCTCTGACTGGCTTATTTCGCTTAGCATAATGCTCTCCAGTTCCATCCATGCTGTTGCAAATGGTAAGAGTTCTTTCTTTTTTACAGAAGCATAGTATTCCATTGTGTAGGGGTACCACAGTTTTTAGGAATTGTGTCCCTTTCTGCTGCAAAGGTTACTTCATGGATGGAGTAATCATGGATGATTTTGAAATGACCTGGTAGTGGGTTGCCAGACAATAAATGGACTAGGAGAAGGCAGGGCAAAGCGGGGAGGAGTATGGTGGACCTGATACGAAACAGAAAAGTTTTGAGAGAAGACAGGCTGACTAACAGCAAGGATTGGAGACATACTGAATGGTAAAAAGCAAAGCAACTGATAGGATCTAGGAAACCTAGAGTGAAGAGTGGCTTTGAGAATCCAATGAAAGCAAGAGACTCTAAATGACTTCATAGGCACACACCATCATTTTCTTAACCTAAAACAGGTTAGGCTCTCATGGGCAAACTATGGCCCTCGGGCTGGATCCAGCCTGTTTGAAATGAATAAAACTAAAAAAAAAGACCATACCCTTTTATGTAATGATGTTTACTTTGAATTTATATTAGTTCACACAAACACTCCATCCATGCTTTTGTTCCAGCCCTCCGGTCCAGTTTAAGAACCCATTGTGGCCCTCGAGTCAAAAAGTTTGCCCACCCCTGGCCTAGAGGGAAGGCAAAAGAGGACTTAAAGGATCATTTGTTGCCCTGGCTGGTTTTTCTCAGTGGGTAGAGCGTTGACCTGGCGACTGAAGGGTACTGGGTTTGATTCTGGTCAAGGGCACATGCCCGGGTTGTGGGCTCGATCCCCAGTGGGAGGCGTGCAGGAGGCAGCCAATCAATGATTCTTTCTCATCACTGATGTTTCTATCTCTCCCTCTCCTTTCCTCTCTGAAATCAATAAAAATACATTTTTTTAAAAAGAATCATTTGTTAAGCTCAGTCTGCCTGTGAGTCATCAGGAATTGAGGTTGTTTATGGGTAGATGGAATGGAACCCAGCCAAGCAAGGAACTGTGGTTATGGGGTCTATAGTTTGGGTTTGGACGGTGGATTCACATTTGGAACCCAGTTACAAAGAACCTGAAGTCCCCAAAGCCACGGCTGAGAGGGCCAGCCAGTTTGGTGGGTGGCCCCATGCCAGGAGGGAATTGGTGACTAACCTGGGAACATTATAATTTGCTTATCAGTAATCATCATGTACTCCGAAATGCCTATTTTTCATCAAGTAAATTGTCTCTTAATGGCTTCTTGTGAGCATTGTGCTTACTGACTTCAGCAGCAGGAGAAGCAGGAAGAAGAGTGCTGGGCTGCCACGCCAACATGACACTTCCAAAGAGAGAAGCAGATTGTACCAGCCACCAGGAGGGCAGTGGGGCTGAATGCATGCTCAGGGACTTGCCCCAAAGTCTAAAGCTGTCTTACTAAAGATGGTCCAGTTCAGTGGCATCTAGAGGAAATGATTGGGGCATTTGGTTTCAACATGGGGTATTTGTCAGCTGGCATTTACAGCAAATTATTGGTTGTGACTGTGCCTCAGTTTAAATGTAAGTGGCTCTTTTAGAAACACCCTGCTCTTTACCATTTTGGCTGTTTCTCACAAAGGTATCCTGTCCATCTGGTCCTGCAAAGGTAGCAAGTCAGGCAAGCAGCTGTGTTAACTCTGAAGTAGGACTTACCTGACATAGGAGTGGAACGGGCTGGATTATCCAACATTCCCTTTTTGAAAATGACAAAGAACACCCAAGAAATGACTCATTCTTCCTCATGTTATATCCCAGGGGATATAACTGACAGCTTGATTTAGACAAAAGCTATTCAGTCAGAACCTTCTCGGTGGAAGCTGGGTATATAGACCATATAGTCAAGACTTGTTCAATGACACTGAACATTCACTGAACACCCATCTTTGCCAGGCAATGTGCTTGGTACATAGGGTGAGGGACAGAGAAGTCCCTTTCTCGTGCAGAGACAAAATGGTTAACCGCCAGCAAGATGCAGAATCAAGTACATGCAAACAATGGGTTTGGGCAGCAAAACTAGAGTTACAATGAATTTTGACCTGTGACAATCAGAGACTATCTTATCTGGCAGTGATTTTAGAAAACACACAATTTTTTTTGTGTGTGTGTGGGGGGTGGGTCCTGACTGGGAATCAAACTGGTGACCTTTTGGTGCATGGGTTGATGCTCAACCAACTGAGCCACACCAGCCAGAGCTTAAAAAAAAAAACCTTTAACAGGACTTTCTTCTGGCATCCTGCTGGTCTCACAAAATATTTTGATAGTTACAAATATTGTGGGTTCCTTTTTTTTTAAATATTGATGTATAATTGACATAACATTACATGGCTTCACTCATATATGGGATATAAAACTGAAACTCATAGGCACAGATAATAGTATGGTGGTTACCAGAGGGAAGCGAGTGGGAGTAGTAAAGGGTAAATGGAGCCAAATGTATGCTGATGGAAGATGATTTGACTTTGGGTGCTGCATGCAACATACAGATCACATATCATAGAAATGTCCACTTGAAACTTATATGATCCCTTTAACCAATGTCACCCCAATACATTTAATAAAAAATTAAATGAAATATAAAACAATAAGTATAGTTGATATTTGTCACCATACATGGTTACACGTTTTGTGTGTGTGATGAAACCTTTTAAGATCTATTCTCTCAGCAACTTTCAAATTTGCAAGAGTACTATTAACTATACTAGTCACGTTACATCCCATAACATTTATTTTATAACTGGAAGTTTTACCTTTTTTGGGGGGGAGGGGTAATCCTCACCTGAGGATATTTTTTCCATTGAGTTTTTAGAGATAGTGAAAGGGAGGGAGAAGGGGGAGAAAAACATCAACATGAGAGATACACAGACACATTAATTGATTGCCTTCCTGCATGCACCCCCACAGGGCCAGGGAACGAACCTGCAACCCAGGAACAAACCTGCAACCCAAGTACATGCCCTTGACTGGGAATTGAACCCGTGACCCTTTGTTCCACAGGCTGATGCTCTAACCACTAAACATACTTGTCAGGGCTGGAAGTTTGTATCTTTTGACCTTCTTCACCATTTCACCCACTCCCAACCCCTACCGCTGGCAACCACCAATCTGTTCTCTGTATCTATGAGGTTGGTTTTTTGTTTTTGTTTGTTTGTTTTAGATTCTATGTATAAGTGAGATCATATGTTATTTGTCTTTCTCTGTCTGACTTATTTCACTTAGCATAATGCCCTCAAGGTCCATGCATGTTACATATGGACATTTAGGCTGCTTCTATATCTTGGCTATTATAAATAATGCAGTAATGAACATGAGTTAAGTGTGTTCATTTTCTTCAGATAAATACCCAGAAGTGGAATTGCTGGATCATAAGGTAGTTCCATTTTTAATTTTTTGAGGAACCTCCATACTTTTTTCCATAGTGGCTGCGATTTGGTGTGAGTGAATTTAGAATAGTTCCTCAAGGCCAGAAGATATCCTCTGAAAGCCAATGAATGGGCCTGTGGTTTTGGAAAGGCAAGACTGAGCTGATGGGGTTGCCAAAGCTATAATGAATTAGAGCGAAGGCCCCTGCACTCCCATTTTAGACTCTTACAGAGAAGCTGCATGGCGTTTGGGTGGGTCTTGAAGCATGGGTGGCAGTCACATGACCAGGATTTCTCACTGGCAACACTATGGAATTTGGGGGACAGTTAGTTCTTTGTTGTGGGGCTGTTCTATGCATTGTAGGATATTTAGCAGTATCCTTGGCCTCTCCCCATAGGATATTAGTAGCATGCCCTACCCCAGTTGTGATAACCACAGATGTCTCTAGACATTGCCAAGTGCTCCCTTGGGGGCACACTTGCCTCCAGTTGAGAACCACTGGCACAGCTGGAGGTTAGAGGAAAGTGTGCTTCAGGAAAAAGGGTTCCTTTGGTTGAATATACAGAGGCATGACTCTGCCCAGGTATGCCCGGTAATGGTGGCCACAGCATGGTAAGGAGAGGGATACAGTGGGCAGAGAGACTAGAAAAATAGTTTAGAGCCAAGTTAAAACCTTGCTAACCATATTGCTAATCAATTGGACTTGATTTTGCAGGTAACTAGGAGAGCATGAGGTTTGGGAAGAGGTGGGTGATAGAAAAAGGAACCTGGCAGGAGTATAGAGATTGGGATAAAGAGGGAGAGAGCGAGGGCAGAAGATGGGAGGTGGCATGAGCTCAGGGAGAGGGAAATGGTAAGATTGGATGGGAGAGGCTGGATGTGAGAGACACTAATGAGGGACATTTAAAATGGTGACAATAAGGATGTGTCAGGAGGAACCAGAGAGGAATCAGATGAATGAGAGGGAGATTATTGGGTAAAAACCATATCATTGACTTACATAAGGAGATTTGGAAGAGGAGGAGGACATTTTAAAAAATAAATTCTAACAGTGGACACAGCACAGGTTATGTCTATATCTTGGTTATTGTAAATAATGCTACAATGAACATAGAGATACATATATCTTTTTGAATTAGTCATTTGGATTTCTTCAGATAAACATGGTATATGTGTGTGTGTGTGTATATATATATATATATATATCTTTCCTAATAATAGACAAACATGGTAATTGACCAAACCTTCGTTATGCCTCCCACTGGATAATCAGCAAGATATGCAAATTAACCACCAACCAAGATGGCAGCAAGCAGCCATGGAGCTGCAGCGAGCAGGAGGCTTGCTTGCTCCAGTGATGGAGGAAGCCAAGGTTCCCCACCTGCCACGGCCAGCTCTAAGCTACACTCAAAGCAACAAAGTTTCAATTATAGAAGGTAAATAAACCCCAGATACCTGCTTTCAGCAGGCCGTGGCCACAGAGCTGGAGCCTTGGGTTGCGCCTGGCGATGGAGGAAGCCAAGCCCTGGCCAGCTTTGAGCTACACTCCAGGTTACAAAGTTTCAATTATAGAAGGTAAATAAACCCCAGAAAAAAAAAGAAAAAAAGGAGAGGCTGGGAGCTTCCGTCACCGGAGAGGCTTGGCCAGCCTGAAAATGGCCCTTAACCACTCACCCAGACTGGCCAGGCACCCAGTGGGAACCCCCACCCTAAAGGGGGTGTGGCCAGCCTGAAAACAGCCATCAGCCCCTCACCCAGGCTGGCCAAACCTCCATGGGGTGAGGGTCCCCACTGCCGGGGGCGGGGGGGGGGGGCTTGACCAGCCTGCAAACAGCTATCAGCCCCTCACGCAGGCTGGCCAGGCACCCCAGTGGGGACCCCCACCCTGAAGGGGTATGACCAGCTGCAAACAGCCATCAGCCCCTCAACCAGGCTGGCCAGGCACCCCAGTGGCACCCCAGTGGGGACCCCCCCCCTGAAGGGCAAACGAGCTGGTCCCCACCCATGCACCAGGCCTCTATCCTATATAATAAAAGGGTAATATGCAAACTGACCCTAACAGCAGAAAGACTGGGAATGACTGGTGATTATGACACACACTGACCACCAGGGGGCCGATGCTCAATGCAGGAGCTGCCCCCTTGTGGTCAGTGCACTCCCACAGGGGGAGCTCTGCTCAGCCACAAGCCAGGCTGATGGCTACTAGTACAGCGGTGGTGGTGGAAGCCTCTCCCGCCTCCTCAGCAGCACTAAGGATGTCAGACTGCAGTTTAGGCCTGCTCCTCACTGGCAAGTGGACATCCCCCGAGGGGTGCCGAGCTACCAGAGGGATGTCTGATTGCCAGCTTAGGCCCAATCCCCCAGGGAGCGGGCCTAAGCCAGCAGGTGATCATCCCCCGAGGGGTCCCAGACTGCGAGAGGGCACAGGCTGGGCTGAGGGCCCCCCTACCCCTCCCCCCCCAAGTGCACAAATTTTTGTGCACCGGGCCTCTAGTCTATATTAATAAAAGGGTAATATGCAAATTAGTCATGATGCCTTCAACAGTCACGACCGGATATGCTAATTAGTCATGACCAGTATGCAAATTGACCATCACTCCAACACACAAGATGGCTGCCCCCACATGGCCACAAGATGGCCTACAGGAGAGGGCAGTTGGGGGTGACTGGGCCTGCAGAGGAGGGCTGTTGGGGGTCACCAGGCCTGCAGGGAAGGGCAGTTGGGGGTGAGCAGGCTGGGAGGGGAGGGCAGTTGGGGGCAATCAGGCCAGCAGGGGAGGGCAGTTGGGGGTGATCGGGCTGGCAGGGGACCAGTTAGGCATCAATCAGGCTGGCAGGGAGTGGTTAGGAGCTGATCAGGCTGGCAGGCAGATGCAGTTAGGGGCAATCAGGCAATCAGGCAGGCAGGTAGGTGAGTGGTTGGGAGCCAGCAGTCCTGGATTGTGAGAGGGATGTCCGACTGCCTGTTTAGGCCTGATCCCACTGGGCAGTCGGACATCCCTCAAGGAGTCCCAGATTGGAGAGGGTGCAGGCTGGGCTGAGGAACAACCCCCCCCCCCACCCCCGTGCACGAATTTCGTGAACCAGGCTTCTAGTATATATATATACACATACACACAATGGAATATTACTCAACCATAGAAAAGTACAAAACTTTGCCATTTGCAACAATATGGATGGACTTAGAGGGTATTAGGCTAAGTGAAATAAGTCAGGCAGAGTGAGACAAATACCATATGATTTCACTTATATGTAGAATATAAAAAACAAAATAAATGAACAAATTAAACAGAAACAAACTCATAGATACAGAGAACAAATTGATGGCTGCCGGATGAGAGGGGGTTGGAGGAATGGGTGAGAAATGTGAGAGTGGTTTAAAAGTATAAATTGATGGTTATAAAAGTAGTCACGGGGATATAAAGTACAGCATAGAGAATATAGTCAATAATATTGTGATAATATAGCAGTATCCTTGGCCTCTACCCACAGGATATTGTGTAAGATGGGGACTAGATTTATCAGTGTGATTACTTCATGAGTTATATGAATGTCTAATAACTATGCTGTACACCTGAAACTAATATAGCTGTATGTCAACTATAATTGGAAAATAAAATTTAAAAATATCATTAAAAATAATTCAAAAACCCTATTTCTGTCTGTTCCTACCTGTGGGCACACAGTAGTCAGTCAGTAAATTATCTTTTTTATGGATCTTGAATTACCAGTTATTGATTCAGGAGGAACAAGTCACCTTGCAGTAGGGAAAAGACAACGTATAATAATGGCAACAACAATAATTTAGCACTTACAGGCATTTGCACACTATTTCATTTAACATTTGAACAATCATATGAAATCGGCAGAACTTTTGTTTCCACCATAGAGATTATTTCATTGGTCCCATATTTATTGATTAATATGGCAGGCACTGTTTTAGGGTCCTAGGATATATCAGTGAATAAAAAGAGAAAAAGCCCCTGTTATTGTGGAGGTTACACTTTAGTGGGGAAACTAAAATGAAGACACTAGAACTTAGTGAGATGAGGTAGCCAGCCCATTCACATCGATAGTGAGCGCTGGAGTGAGAGGCAGACAGCAATGTGCCTGTCGTGGTTGGCCATGACCAGGCTCACAAGAACCCCCAAGTAGACATCAGTGGGAATCTCCCTAACAAGGCAGGCACAGAAGAGGAAAGATGGCCTGGTGCTGGCACATAAGAATTCTAAGGCCCATTACACAGATGTGAAGACAGGAAGTATGGCTTCCTGAGTGACAGAATTATTGAATTACCCGGAGTGCTTGTAGTTTCTGGATGCTTCCATGACTGGGGATGTATCAGCAGTGCATTCACAGGTCCATGCAGCTCTGATCAGATGCCTGATTTCTGGTTAATTGCCAAGACACCAACTTTCAGTCAAGAGTCCATAAGATATAAGGAGGTCAGTGGAGAGCCATGTCCATCTACCTTAAACTTTACCTAGTTTATACATTTTACACAAATGAGCTGTCCTTGGAATGAACCAAAATAACAGCAACAGTAACTTAAGTCTAAATGCATCATTCTTGCCCACCCTTGAGCTGGGACCAGTCTCTGTACTCTGGTCTAGCTCATTTGCTTAAGATTTTTCTGAACACACCCCTTCCCCAAGTCAGTTGAGAAGGACAGAGCTGTTTTTGCACATTGGGTGGAGGCTTTGTCTTTTCTCAAGCAGAGGGGGTAGGTGAGCTTTTTACCTCTTGGGCAGGAGGAGGGATTGCATTGCACTGTGCAGGCCTCGGGGATCTGTGGTCTGAGGGTTTCACCTGTGACATAACACATCCCAACCAGCTTCTTCTAGAGCCATGGCCTCAGTTCACACTGGTTGGCGGTGTCCACTGCCCAACACTGGGGAGAAAAAACCCCCCACAAACCTATTGAACACGGAATGCTCAACACCTGGCCTGGTACATATAAAACCACAAGTGAAAAATGACAAAAAGTTTGTTCACACAATAAGAAGCCTGGAGTGGGCTATAGTTATATAACCCAGGCTTGACAATATCATCAAATACCTAGAATATTTGATTCCTTTTCTCATCTACGCTGCCACATTGATGTTGCCTTCATCTTCAGACTGGTGACAAAATAGCTGCTGCAGTCCTGGCCATTAATCCTGGGCCAGTATTGACAAGAGGAAGAAGAATAATTTTCACTTCTCTCTCCCTCTCTCTTTCTCTCTCTCAGAAACAAGGAAACTTTCCCAAATGACTCCTAGCAGATTTCACCCTTAGTTTAATTGGTTAGAACTGAGTCACATACCCATTCCTAAACAAAGCCTTGCCAAGTGGAATTGGGTTACTGTGGTTGGCTACCAGGGTTGGCTTATAGACAAACCAGAGTCACCATCTGGAACTGGGATTGTCAACAGCTTCCCCTGAAGCACATAGCTATGTGAAAGGGGGTGGATACCTGAACTCAAACTTATTTTCTACTTCGAAGGAAGAAGAGAGGGGAGCCATGGTCTCCCATAGGCAACCAAGAGAGTTCTCCACAGCTTATCATCTGGCTCCCGGAGGAGCGAGTAACCCTTGTGTCTTCCCTACTTAGCCCTACCCTGAGGCCCCCACAACTGACACATTTGGAGTGTGCCAGCTGGAGGCCTATTTTTTTTCTTTTTTTATGCTAGTTTTAATAACCTTTATTTGTATTTAGGAAAGGCCTTTCTTTCAATAGCTCCAGGCACTTTACAGACTCTGCCCATAGAATATTATCTTTTACTGGTGGAGGTGGTATGAGTGTCACCCCACCCTGAAGGACCAATCTGGAGACAGAACCTGGTTCTCCAACAGGAGTGACAGGCCTGGAAGGGCTGAGACTCCCTGTGAGGGCTCTGGGTGCAGGGGTGTGGTCTAGCTAACAAAGGCTTCCTTTGTGCCGACTGGAGTTTCTGAGAAAAGTTAGCTCCCCAGCAACCTTGGAGAGGCTCCGTGGTCACCTAGAGGCCAAGTGGATTTGAAATGCTGAAATCAGTATCTGTCTGTCTTGTCCTCATGCTCATTTATTCCCTCACCTTTGGGCAACACCGTAGGTAGGCCATTGGATTCTTTTAAGAAACTTTCAATCTCTTTCTTCTCTGTGCTGACCACAATGCTGGGTGTTGGATATATAGCCATGAACAAGACACGGTTCCTGACCTTAAAGAGCTCACAGATTTTTGGGGGCGAAAACTTGAATAACAACACAGTGGGATCAGTGCTTTTAGTTCTTCCTACTGGGTGGGCACAGTGTTTACAAGAAGAGCTGCTCTTTTTGTTTGTTTTGTTTTTAATATATTTTTATTGATTTCAGAGAGGGAGAGAGAGACAGAAACATCAATGATGAGAGAGAATCATTGATTGGCTGCCTCCTGCATGCTCCCCACTGGCATATGCCTTTACCCGGAATCAAGTCATGGCCTCCTGGTTCATGGGTTGATGCTTGACCACTGTGTCACACTGTCTGGGCAAGAATTGCTCTTTAAACTGAGATTTAGGGACAAGGAGAAATAAAATATAGCCTGTTTCCAAGAAAGACCATGTCTTAACTGAGATTTCTTAGTTTGAGGAGCATTAATTCCATAGAGTGTTAATTTTAAATCACTTGCTGGGGAAAAGCATAGCTGGCCAGATTAATATGGAAAATGGTAGATGAAGTCATCTGCAGGACTCCTAAGAGCTTTTAATAAATGTACTAATGATAACCATGAGTCTCTAACAAAGATGTCAAGTGTGCATTTCCCAATCATACTTGACCACAAGATCCTTTTCTCTCCTTCTCTCACAGATGAGTGATTTTAATGCTGAGAATTTAGAGCATTGTAGCTGAGTTGAGATGGTGGGTCAGAGGGACGATCATAGTTATGCTCTAAAAAGTACTGAGGCAAGTTTTTGATATAATAGCTATGTTTATTTTATGACCTACTTACATCATATAGTGAACACTATGGTCTTCCTAAATAATTAAAATCAGCTAATTATAGTAAAACTATTCTCACAATGAATGGTTTAGCAATGAGCATGTGGCCCCAATTTCTGGCCAATGGGATCAGAGGGGAAGTATGCCAAGGATTTATGGGGAGGGTTTCCTGTTATGAGAAAGAGAAAACAGTAAGAGGCAGCTGCTCTTCTTCCTCTGGGTGTGTTCTCTCTGAATATGATGGCTGGAACTGTAGAGACATCTTGCCACCAGCAAGAGGATGAAGCCAATACCAGATGGCAGAGTCGAAATCAAAGCAAGCTAGGTCTTTGGTGACAACGTTGAGCTTCTGATTAACCACACCTGGAGCCTATTTATCTGTTGACTTGACTTCTTATTACATAATAATACATTTTCTTATCTTTTAACTAGATTGACTCAGATCTTTCTGTTATTTGCAGTCAAGAGCATCCTGGCCAATGACCTTTCTTATTTCAATCTTCTCAGCAACATTTTTCACTGGTATATTTAGTCATTTTCTTGATGAAGACTCTTGATTTGGACTCTCAGAGTATAGGTTGAGTTGTCCTAGACTCAAGTTTCAGAGGCAGCAGGTGATATTTAGTGATGCACAAAAACAAGACCAAGACTCATTTGGTTTAGGCAAATGGGGATGGTTGTGGGCTGACATTCTAGTAGGGCCGGTTACTCCATGACTTGAAGAGCTGCAGGTGCCTTGTACAGACACCAGTAAGGCAGCTGGAACTCAGGGAGTCAGGGGCAGGAAGAGGAGAAGGTTGCTCTGCTGACTGTTCTGAAAAAGGCCTGAACTCTCACTCACGGTCGGCGTGGCGCCCGCCCCCACACATCCTCTTTCTATCATCACCTGGGTGATGTGGGCAGCACTTTGGCTGCTTCGACAGCTTTCTCCCCAATTCCTCTTCCTTTGCTTTCTGCTCTTAGTGGTTTTATGACTTTGGCATCTTTTCTAATGGTTCAAATTTATTTTTTACATATTTAAGGCAATTTCTTCCTTTTTGTAAAGATCTGTTGACATGATTTATTGGTAATTGTATCTGTTAGCTTTTTTATTTTTATTTTTTTTTACCATCAAGCATTTTTTTAAGTGTACAGTTCAGTAGTGTTAAGTATGTTCACATGGTTGTGAAATAGATCTCCAGAACCTTTTTATCCTGTGTCATGATTTATTTTATATGTCAACTTCACCAGACTGTGAGGTGTCCTGAATAAACATTATTTCTAGGTGTGTCTGTGAGGGTGTTTCCAGATGGCATTAGCATTTGAATTGGTGGGCTCAGTAATAGACTGCTCTCCCTAATGTGGATGGGCATCATCTGATCTGTTGAGGCCCTGAACAGAACCAAAAACAGAGAAAGGAGAATTTGTCTCCTTCCTACCTACATGCTTGAGCTGGGACACTGGTCTTCTCCTACCCTGGAACTGGAATTAAATCATTGGCTTTCCTGGATCTGGACCTTACAGAAGGCAGATCATGGACTTTTCAGATTCCATAATCATGTGAGCCAATTCTTCCTAATCTCTCTCTCTCTCTCTCTCTCTCTCTCTCCTCTCGAAACTGGAGTTCTATACCCATTAAACAACTCCCCCTCTTCCACTCCCCCAGTCCCTGTTAACACCATTCTACACTCTGTCTCTATGAATTTGATTACTTCGGATACCTCAGAGAAATGAAATTATATGACATTTGTCTTCTTGTGACTGGCTGTTTCACTTAGCAGAGTGTCCTCAAGGTTCATTTATATTGTCGCATGGAACAGAATTTTCTTTCTTTTTAAGTCTGAATAACATTCCACTGTAAGGATATATCACATTTTGTTTATCACTTCATTCATCGATAGACACCACCAGGCACTTTAGAGATCTTTTTATCTGTCCAACTCTGGGAGGCAGGCATCTGTACTATTTCAGGTGAGTTACAGCTTGGTAGAGGACATTGTGCACTCCGCCACCACAGGGTGATTTACTCACCCTGGATATGGAACCGGTCAGAACCCCCAGAGCAGGTGCAGCCCACCTTGCTGAGCTTCCTTTTTGCCCACAAGTTCCTGTGGACACCTCGGCTACCAGTGACACGCTGCACAATTAGGTCCTTTCCGAGTTGGGGAAAACAGCCGATTTCTTGCCCCACCACTGCCCTTTTATACTTGGGCTTACAACATCATCTCCAAAAAGAAAACAAAACCCTAAACTAACAACCTTTGTATTTCTAGTAAAGAGAGTGTTTGCAAACACTGGGCTCTCCGGGTTCTTGAGCCAAACAGCATAATCAGGGTCACAGAACAAGGATTCTCGTTTTCTCTGGGAAGCCCATTTTCCTGCTGCCTACTGCCGGGAGCTGATTCAATCCCCTCTACCTTGGTGGCTCTAATACAGATGCTGAGCAGATAGTAAATTGAAACTACGAAGCCTCAAAGAGGTTAAATATTTTGCCCAAGGTTAGACTTGACTAAGAGTCAGAGATAGAACGAAGTGGCTGTGAGTTAAAATAGACATAATACAGAAGTGGTCTGCTTTGAAAGACCTGGAGAAAGGAAGATATGTCGATTTTTAACACCTGGAATAGTATTCCTGACTCATATAATCAACTGAAAAAACTAGCGTTTGCTGTTCTTTCCTTATTCGGGTCTACATATTTATGCGAACAATCCTTTTCAAGCATGAACCTTATCAAGAGTAAATTGAGAAATCTTCTTATTGATGAGAACCTGGAATCGTGCCTAAAATTAAAAACAACAACATACAAACCTGACTTACCCAAACTTTCCAAGGAGATGCAAGGCCATTGTTCATATTAGTGTTTGTCAGTCATTATCATGATTTAATTTTATGGATATTGTAAGGTAAATTGTAAGGAATTTAATTGTATCAATAAATAATATCGTTATTAAGTATAAAAAAAAATAGACATAATACAGATGGGCAAAGTTCCTTATCACTTTGAGTTTCATTTTCACATCTGAAATGGGCATAATGGTAACTACAAGGATTAGAAGTAATATATGTAAAGCACCAAGCACAATGCCTCCCGCTCCTGGTGGGTGGTCTAACTGCTGGCAATTATAACTGTGCTGCCTGACTCCAAACCTCTGAGCTTTCCTTGGAACAACAATCCCTCTCGCACAGAAATGTAAAAGGATTATAAAAAGAAGAAGAAAAAGAAAAGAAAGAAAATCATCAAATTATCCATTCCCTCCAGGACCAGAAGCATTAGCTTTTGGTGATTTTTCCCCCATTTCCCGAATTCTTTCTTCTTTTTTTCCTATGAAGTATTTCCCCATAGTTGTAATCACACTATATATATTATTTGTTTATTATTTCTTTTCCACTTTTCATCACATGCCAGGGCGAACTTTAATATCTACTTTCCTATCATTGGGTTTTGGGGGGACCAAGAGCTCTAGAAATTAGAAGCCTCCGTGGCAACAGCCTTTTGGGGTGGAGGAGGAGGCCTCTCCAGGGTGGTAAGCAGAAGCTCACTAGCTGTTTCCTCATTCCTTAGTGCTTTGAACTGCTGTCCCCCTCCCCCCCCCCCCACCCCTCAGCTGGAGCCATTCCTTGGCACACTGGTACCTTGCTCTTCACCATGACTTTGGACTCTTGAGTTTGAGGGCAGATGCTTTCTCCTCTGGGACAGCTTTTCATGTTCCCCACTCTGTGCTCCTACCTCCCTGATCACCAGTGCCCCAGGCTCTCCAGTCATCAGCCTCATTTACCACTTGGACACCTGGCTAAGTGTGTTTAACACAGCACTTTGCTATCACCTTGTGATCTTTTTTAAAAAAAATAAATTCATACTGATTCTAGAGAGAGAGAGAGAGAGAGAGAGAGAGAGAGAGAGAAATGATGCAAGACAATCATTCATCAGCTGCCTCCTGCATGCCCCCTACTGGGGATTGAACCTGTAACCCAGGCATGTGCCCTAACCAGGAATCAAACCGTGACTTCCTGGTTCATAGGTTGACACTCACTCACCCAACCACACCTGCTGGGCTCACCTTGTGATCTTAAAAAAATTTTTTTAAACTTTTTTTTCAATTAGAATTTACATTAAACACTATTTTGTATTAGTGTCAGGTGAACAGCACAGTGGTAGATAGTCACACACCTTACAAAGTGCTCCCCCCCATACCCTCAGCGCCCATCCAGCACCACACATAGTCACCACACTATTGACTATATTTTCCATGCTGCATCCCACATCCTCATGGCTATTTTGTAATTACTTGTCTATACTTCTCAATCCCTTCACCTTATTCACCCAGTCCCCCAACACCCTTTCCCTCTGGCAACCATCAGTCTGTTCTTTATATCTATGAATCTGTTTATATTGTTCTTTAGAATCCACATATAAGTAAAACCATATGGTATTTGTCTTTCTCTGACTGACTTATTTACTTAGCATAATGTCCTCTAGGTCCATCCACACTGTCACACATGGTAATACTTCATTCCTTTTCATGGCCAAGTACTATTCCATTTTATATATGTACCACTTTTTTCCCCCTCTGGCATGGATGGATTTATTTTTTAAATAGACAAGTGAATAATATTTAAATTATCCATACTTTTTATACAACAGCACCTAGATATCTTATAAACCCAATTAAAAAATGAAGCTAGTTATTATGTTGTTTTTTAGGAAATCCTGTCTTTTGGGACTGTTTTTTATTATTTTAAGTATTACATATGTCTCCTTTTCCCCCCATCAATTCCTTCCTGGCCACTCCCACCCCCCAGGACAAGCCCCCACTGCCCCAGTGTCTGTGCCCATTAGTTATGCTAATACGCATGCATAAAAGTCCTTTGGTTAATCTCTTACCCCCCCTCCCCCCCATCACCACCCTCCCCTGCCTTCCCTCTGAGGTTTGATGGTCCATTGGGTGTTTCTCTGTCTCTGGATCTATTTTTGTTCATCAGTTTATGTTGTTCATTATATTCCACAAATGAGTGAGATCATGTGATATTTATCTTTCTCCGACTGGCTTATTTCGCTTAGCATAATGCTCTCCAGGTCCATCCATGCTGTTGCAAATGGTGAAAGTTCTTTCTTTTTTTACAGCAGCATAGTATTCCATTGTGTAGATGTACCACAGTTTTTTAATCCACTCATCTGCTGATGGGCACTTAGGCTGTTTCCAAATCTTAGCTATGGTGAATTGTGCTGCTATGAACATAGGGGTGCATATGTCCTTTCTGATTGGTGTTTCTGATTTCTTGGGATATATTCCTAGAAGTGGGATCACTGGGTCAAATGGGAGTTCCATTTTTAGTTTTTTGAGGAAACTCCATACTGTCTTCCATAGTGGCTGCACCAGTCTGCATGCCCACCAGCAGTGCACGAGGTTTCTTTTTTCTCCACATCCTCGCCAGCACTTGTGGTTTGTTGATTTGTTGATGATAGCCAGTCTGACAGGTGTGAGATGGTACCTCATTGTTGTTTTGATTCACATCTCCTGGATGATTAGTGACTTTGAGCATGTTTTTATGTGTCTCTTGGCCTTCTCTATGACCTCTTTCAAAAAGTGTCTATTTAGGTCCTTTGCCCATTTTTTGATTGGATTGTTTATCTATGTACCACTTTTATCTGCCCATCTATTGATAGGCACTTGGGTTGCTTTCATATCTTAGCTAGTGTAAATAATGCTGCAGGGAACCTAGGGGTGCATTTATCTCCTTTCGATCTTTCACCCTCTACCCCCGGTGATCATCACCGGATTCTGCCTCAGCTCCCAGACTGCTGAACTGCACTGAAGCACGTCTTGCAGTTGTATTAACTGAGGTCACACCAAATCCACACTTAGCTGGCCTCTTACTGTTGGCTAGTACCTGGACCTGTTTCTCAAAAACCAGGAGCAGCATTTTGCTTACTAGTGCAGTGTGTCTCTCTCACATTGATGCTTCTCTCTCTCTGACTCTCCTCCTCCATTACACTCAGCCTCCAGTCCTGCTCCTGACAAGCCAACAAGAGGATTTCTCCTTTACAGAGAAAACAAAGTTTCATGAGAAGCTTCCTCAACTTTGCTCTTCTCTGTCTCGAATTTCCTTGTATCTTTAGGATCCCTTTCTCCACTGCAACCTCTGAGACGAGTTCTGTTTGAATTCTTTCCCTTTCTTCTTGAAGACGGTTCCATGAAGCACTCATTTCTTGGATGTTCAACACACCTATCTTGGCTATTTTTCCCAAATATGCACAAGTCTCTTCTGTCCTCAAAATAAAACACACAAAACAACAACAACAATAAATAATAAGCTGTTCCTTTAACTCTGCTTCCTCTTCAAGTCATTTCTGCTTTCTGTCATCAAAATGGCTAAATGACTAGGCCATCACTCTAGCCGTTTTGGCTCAGTGGATAGAGTGTCGGCCCACGGACTGAAGTGTCCCAGGTTCAATTCCGGTCAAGGGCACATATCTTAGTTGCAAACTTGATCCCTGGCCTTCGTTGGGGTGCGGGCAGGAGGCAACCAATCGATGTGCCTCTCTCACATTGATGCTTCTCTCTCTCTGACTCTCCTCCTCCCTTCCACTCTCTATAACAGTCAATGGAAAAATATCCTTAGGTGGGGATTAACAAAAAAAAAATAACCCCCTTCCTTTTATCCTGATTTTTGCCTTTATATGCTAATGTAATTGCTTTCTTAAAAGTCACTATTAAGGGCCTCATTCTTGCCAAGCTTTACAGCTTTTCTCTTTCTTCTCCATCTTTATTCAATTCAACAGATATTTTCAAACCCCTTGCTCTTCACGAGGCATTGTATCCACTCCTAGAGAGACAGAAGCTCACGGTTTCTGTAGCAGGTGGCCTGTGGATCAGCTCTTCTCCCTGACACCATGACTCTGCCTTCTCCTTTTTCATACACTCCGCTGGGTGCTTTTCTGTGTTCTTTATTGGTATTCTTTACTGATGTTCTGTAGCCTGTCCTGAAAAGGGAGCATTCACCAAGGTTCATTCCTTGGCCTTTTTTTCTCTTTCAGCATTTGCCTTCCAATTGTCACCTCTTTTTGACTATCCCCGACTATCACCCTGCTAATTTGCTCTCTCATTTTGGATTGAAATCATTACAGCTTGCTGGATACTGCATGTTGCACGTACCTCCCACTCAAAATGTCCAACACTGAGCTCATCTTTTCCTCACCTTTTAGGCATTTCCCCCAGCACATGGACCTCCTTTGAGAACTTCCTCCACCCAGGGTGGACTTGAACCACATGATCCTGCACTTTTGGCCATAACTTGACGGATCCAGTCTCCTAAGGATATGGAGTTGTGGTGGGCGCCAGGCTACTCCGGCTGAACTGGGAGGTGATACAAAGGGAAGCTGCCATCTTCAGTCATGTGCATGGAGATAGAGAAATCTGATTTGTGAAAGAAACACAAATGGGACAAAGAAAGGCAGAGATGTGTGACCACACAGACTTGGGCTAACTTAGCATTGTCAAGGAGCAGCCTCTGATGTATTGCTCATTCCTGATTCTGGTCTCCATGAGGGTCAGGTATACTTTTCTGTTGTTAATTTTTGAGATCTAATCTATTTTTTTGTTTGTTTTTAAATAACAAATGCTCCCTTTTCTATTAAGTCAGCATAAGTGGCTTTAAATGAAAAAGCCTTGACTCTAACATCTCCAAACCCAGACCTTCTTTGCATTATTTCCCTTGAGAGTAAGAACTCTCTTGTCTCAGTAGCCAGGCTGAAAACCTCCCTATGCTCTTTAGCGCTTTCCTACCTCATCCCAACTCCCCATCATATCCCATTACCTGCCATGCCCAACCGAGTTGATCTTCAATATTACTCCTGAAAAATATAGTTTTGAATTTGTCCCTTCTATCCATTCCTTCCATCACCTCTATGTCATTACCTCTTAATCAGACAATTAGGAGTCTCCGTACTGGTTTGCCTGTTTTTGGTCATTTTCTTCCTTAATTCATCTTATATAATAAAGAGTTAATATGCAAATTGACCATCACTCCAACACACAAGATGGCTGCCCCCATGTGGTAAAAGATGGCCACCCCCATGTGGCCACAAGATGGCCTGCAGGGGAGGGCTGTTGGGGATGATCGGGCCTGCAGGGGAAGGCAGTTGGGGGGGACTGGGCCCACAGGGGAGGGCAGTTGGGGGTGATTGGGCTGGCAGGGAAGGCAGTTGGGGGTGACCAGGCTGCCAGAGGAAGGCAGTTGGGGGCAATCGGGCTGGCAGGGGAGCAGTTAGGTGTTAATCAGGCTGGCAGGGGAGTGGTTAGGGGGTGATCAGGCTGGCAGGCAGAAGCAGTTAGGGGCAATCAGGCAGGTAGGCGGGCTAGCGGTTGGGAGCCAGCAGTCCTGGACTCTGAGAGGAATTGGGCCTATACGGGCAGTCGTACATCCCTCAAGGGGTCCCAGATTGGAAAGGGTGCAGGCTGGGCTGAGGGACCCTCCTCCCCCAGTGCACTAATTTTGTGCACCAGGTCTCTAGTCAAATATATGCATTTTTTGTTCTTTACACCCTGAATTAATACCATTCCTCTTACTTGTAATTTCAGACCCCCTAAGGCAAGGTACTTAACTACCTACCTTTCCATTCTTATCTCGACTTTCCAACCTTGAAGGTCAATGCATATGGAGCACATCATCAAGGCTCTTCTGCACTTTGAATTCTGGATCTGTTCATCCAGTTGGGAGCTCTCACAGGAGATCAGAGGGAGGGCAGAAGGTAAAGTCAGGATATTTATCCTCTAGTTTTCTCTCTTCAAGGTCCCTGCAGGGTGACTATATCCCTTGGCCAAAGGTCATTGCTTATCTTGAGGTGGCCTCTATATGACTTTCTAAGCTTCCAGATTCTGGCCACCTCTCTCTTTCCTCATTCCTAGGCCCTGGTTTATGAGTGCTTTATTGTTGCTAGCCATGCAGGCTCCTGCATTCTTCCTTTTGCTTATCCTACCCTCTGCCCACAGCATTGTAAATAGTCCTTTAAAAATGAACAGCCCTTGGATTGCCCTACATAGAGTGTGCCATTCTTTTGGGTGTCTTGACTGATACAGGGTATAATGATAATAGTTGTTACCTTAATAGTGAGCTCTTAATAAATATTAATTCTTATTAATAGTATTACCTCCCATCACTTCATTTAAAAATTTTTTAATTTATGTTTTAATTGCAGTTGACATAGAAAATTATATAGTTCAGGTATTCCCATCACTTCTTTCTTTGTCTTCTACTCTGTAGATGATCTGGATGGCATACTTCCTCGTAATACTGCGTGTACTTTCTCACCACCACACCTTAAAGATGCTATTTTGGCTTCCAGGAAGCCACCCCCTTTCCTTTCCTACTCACTCATCACAGTCACAGCCCAAGTACATACCATCCTTACTGATAACCTTCTTCCCCAACAAGATACCACTGTGCCTGCCTCTGGCTCCCCATAACCCCTTCTACACCTCTCTCTGAACACTTTCTGCTTCCTCTGAGGTTCATGGGTGTCGATATGCATCATTTCTTCCACTCTACTGCTAGCTCCTTTGAGGCAGAGATTCAATGCTATTTACTTTTTCTTCTTTTTCAATACTTTGCCCTTAACCAATCAATGAAAACTTAGTCCTACACCCCTCCCCCAGCTACAATCTATTCTCCAGAATGGAGCTGATCTTTACAATCAGCCAGAAGGATGTAAAAAATAAAAAAGTGACTCCCCTTAAATCCTCCAATGACTTTCTTCTGCACTTGAAGGAAATCCACTCCTCCCACTGGTGAATACAAAGTCAGGTAATCTGACCCCTACCTGCCTTCCCCATTCATCAGGGTCTAAGCTTGTTGCTGCACTAGGGCCTTTGGCTACCAGCCGTCCTCGCTGCCTGGAATGGTATTCCTTCAGCCACCTCCAGGACCGGCTCCATCCTGCCACTCAGACCATACATAGCTTTTCGTGTCGCCTTTGCTGAGAGGCCTTTATGAGTTCTCAGTTTATTCTAGAGTAACCATTAAGTCACTCCCCGTGTCACCACACTATTTACATTTTTTACATAGCACTTCTGTTTGTCCTTTGTAAAAACAGCTTTATTGAGATAGATTCTACATTCCCTAAGATGCATCTGGTTAAAGTACACAATTTAATGGATTTTAGTATATTTACAGAGTTGTGCAACCATCACAATAATCTAATTTTAGAACAGTTTCTGCATGCGCCATTAGCAGGGAAGCAGTGCCCACCCTCCCCGACGTCACACTCCAGCCTCTTACAAACCACTCATCTGCTTTCTGTCTCTGAAGATGTGCGTGCCCTGGGATCTTTCAAATACACAGATTCACATAATATGTGACTGGCTTTTTTCATCTAGAGTAACGTTTTTGAGGTTCATCCATGAGGTAATATGAGTACTTTTTTCCTTTTTTGTTGCCAAATGCTGTTTTATTGTGTGGCTATACCCTCTTTGATTTACCTTTTCATTAGCAGACAGACATTGAGTTGTTACTGGTTTGCCCTCATTGCTTGTTTTTCTGTCCCTTCAATGAAAGAAGAGACGGGAGCTGGTCTGCATCTGTCTCGTTTGCTGCTATGACACCACGAGCACATTCATGATGGTGGGACCACGTCCCTGTGCTATGTCCCTGGGACATGAGTGAACACACTGAGGAGCTGGGATATACCATAGGGAGAGGATCGGACTTCCATCCCAAAGTCTAGAACAGCATCTGGCACAGACAGTCCTCGAACCATGTTCTCAGAGTGAGAGGCTGTTACAGGGCAGGCAGTGGGTGGCCGTGGCTCTGCTGTCTGCCCCGGGCACGTCCCCATCTCCACCTGGTAGCATAGTGTTACCACTCTCCAGGCCAGAGCTGCAAGTGCCCATGCTGCCCGCTACAAGGAGAAAGCAGGTCTCGGGCAGAGAGCAGGAAGCTTCTGTGGAAGCAGCAGCAGAAACGGAGGCCATCAGAGACAGCACCGGGCTCGGCTCCTGGAGGCCGGGATCCCACGGCTCTTCTTCTGACTCTGAGCTTCTTCAGGATCTTCCCAGGCAAACGAGTCAATAAACTCCTTTGTTGCGTTGGCCAGCTTGGCTTGGTCTCCTGTTACTTGCCACAGAGAGAGTTCTGATGACTACACTTAGCTTCTACTCACCTAACTGGTCTGGTCACAGTAACAAATAAGAGTTGTCTAGGGTTTCTCAGGTGAGAAAGTATTTTCACATTCATTATTTCATTCTGCCTTCTTAACAGAGAAAAAAATAAAGCCACAAACCTAATTTTCAATCTGAGGAGACCAAAGACCAGAGAGGCCAAGTGATGGCTTGAGGTCACACAGCTTAACAGTTGCACATCCAGGCCTCAAAACTGGGGCTCTGGCTCCCCGTTGCGTATTCTTTGCCTGCTGAGCCGCAGCCCCTAAAGCTGGCTCTGGGAAAAAAGGGCTTGTGCTCCTGGGTGTTTGGTTGTGTGCCTGGTGCCTAGCACAACGGCCCAAAGTGTTTGCTGATCAAATGACTGGATTAATTTGACCTGGTTAAGTGGCCAAAGCAGCAAGACCACCAGAGGTGCCTTGGGGCCAGCGCTGAGGTCTCCTGTTACCTGAGAACCTAAAATAGAGCAGAAGAAGGGAAACTGTCGAAACAAATTACAAGGTGAAAATCAAACACTCAGCACTCAGCAGGAGCCAGACGCGAGGAGAACAACACAGGGCCCTGTGCCCCTCCTCCTTCCACTCCTTTCCCACTTTCCTCCCGGCTCTGGCCCAGGGGTCTTTTCATTACAGATCAGTCCAAACTGTGAAAAACCTTGTCAAGGACCTTTTCTGCATTCTGACTGATACCCAAGTCAGGCCTCCAGAGATATGCATTAACATCAGAACACAAGAAAGATTGAGAAGAGAGATTCTGACATTAGAGTTTCTGTCCCCCACTCCTGCCCCTTTCTCCTCGCTCCTCCTGCCACAGGCTCTTCTTCTGCCCTCTCTTTAACATTCTGTCCTCTAATCTAACCTCTGCCCCACTGATTCATTCGACATACTTCCAACTGCTCATGTGTTTCCTTCTGCCCCCCTCCTTCTCTGCTTGGAAAACTCTTATTTATCCTTCAAAGCCCAACTCAAAATTACCTCCTCTAAACCTGTTCTGCAGGATTCTCTCTACTCTGAGCTTCCATAGCACTTTATAAACATCACAGTGAGGCAATACAAGCTGCCTTCCTGGCTCTTGCTGTTTCTTTCCCCACCTTGAAAGCCTGTCTCTGTCCTATGAAGCTTTGTCGCCCAGCCCCGAGCCCAGCACCTGCATGATAAGTGCCCAATAAACATGTGCTGAAATTTCATGAACAGAGGTGATCCCTCCTCTCCTGGGATGAAGGCCTGAGATTGCAAGAAGAGCTGAGTACATTCAAGAAAAATACATTGAACCTCCCTCTCAAAAATTTCTCTGACATGATAATGTGAACGAAACCATTAGTAGCACAGGCAGGCAAATAAGAGGCCCTTTACTTAGAGAACCTCTCTGGTTATAAGTTATTCCCTATAAATAGTGCAGAGAAAAGCTCTTTCATTCTCCTGTTTTGGTTGCTCCCTTGCAGCCTAGATGGTGAAGACCACTATTTTGGTTTTAAGTTTATGGCAAATGATGTAGGAGAGAGGCACCCGGGTTGACTACATTAGATTGAGAAGGCTGCCCTAACATAGTGCCACAAATGGTGACTTAGAGAAATTTAATGTCTCACAGTTCTGGAGGCTGGAAGTCCAAGATCACGGTGTGGGCAGGGTTGGTTCCTTCTGAGAGCAGAGAGGGGAATCTGTTTCTTGCCTCTGGCCTCGCTGAGGGTCTGCTGGCCCTCCGGCTGCTCCCCAACTTGCAGGAGCACCGCCTCGCTCTCTGCTTCATGCTCACATGGCATTCTCCCCGCGTGCGTGTCTGCCTCTGAGTCCCCCCTTTGTACAAGGACACCAGTCATATTGCATGAGGGCCCACCCTCATGACCTCACTTTAGCTCAGCCGTGGGCAAACTATGGCCCGCGGGCCGTTTGAAATGAATAAAACTATTGAAAAAATAAGACCGTACCCTTTTATGGAATGATGTTTACTTTGAATTTATATTAGTTCACACAAACACTCCACCCATGCTTTTGCTCCGGCCCTCCAGTCCAGTTTAAGAACCCATTGTGGCCCTCGAGTCAAAAAGTTTGCCCACCCCTGCTTTAGCTCGATCTTTAAAGATTCGGTCTTTAAGTCAGGGCACTTGCTGAGGTAGTGGGGGTAGGATTGCAACATAGAAGTTTTGGAGAGACACAGTTCAACCAGTTTAGAGCCCAGAGTCCTAAAGCCAGCCTGGCAGGAGCACAGAAGTGAAAGTGATTTCCAGTGAAGTCAGTCCCTTTGCCTGGAGTCCCTCCCCTAGTGCCTAAAGGCTTCCTTGTGCTATGGGAGAATCTCAGAGGAAGAGCTGCTAGGAATATTCCAGAAGACCCATGTGGATAGTGACGTAACCTGCTCTGTTTCAGGCCCTGTCAGGGCAAATGCTGGAGATAGAAAGGGAGAAATAAAGTGAGAGAGAGAGAGAGGGACAGAGGGACAGAAAAAAAAATGTACTTCTAGGTCGAAGCAGATTGTCCATGAAGCTAATGAAACCTAAGCTTCAGGGCTTTCCTTTTAAGACCCTGTATACTTAATTTTGAATTCTTTTTGGAAAGAGGGGCTTGATCTCAAACGACCTAAAATCCAGGCTCCTCAAACCCTCTATCTGCTCTGCCTTTCAGAAGAACATTTGGACTGTCATTGTGGCTCAGAATGAGATGTAAGAATTACCCCTATTATTTGTGAACAGTCAGTCCTCACTTAACGTCATTGTTATGTTCTGTGATTAAGCAAACCAACGTATCATGAAACCAGCTTTACCACAGACTAAGAGATGTAAACAAAGTCAAGTTCCTGTAGCATCTTGACAACGTTATAATGAAATGACATTGAACAAAATGACATTGTTCAAGGACATGATATACTCTGGAAAAAAAGGCTCCCCCGGGCTTGCCTCCCCGTATCTTGCCTAAATAAAATATCTTGGCTACCAAGTCCCACATAAAGCTGATAGTTATTCCTCTTACCCATCTGCCCCCATCTATGGATTTCACTTCCCAACCCCACTGAGTAGCAGCTTCAGAGGATTAGTAGAGCCAGCTGGTCCCTGGGCAGTTGATTCTGAAATTAGCATGGGAATGCCCCCAGAGTGAGGGTGCCCACTGGAGTGAGGGTGGCCAAGGGAAGTTCTGGGGGAACTGTCGTTTTCCACCTACTCCTCAGAGGGATGAGCTGACCTGGGCTGGGTGTGCAGAGAGCAGGGTGACAAGCTCATTGACAGCTGGGCCCTGCCTCTGCCTTCAGCTTTCCTCCAGTCAGCAGAGGTGCTGAAATTGCTAAGAACAAAGCGTCCTTTAGGGAAGTGCTGCTCTGCACACCCAGCAATTTCCATTTCTTTGGGCTTTGCCCTGCCTCCCTCAGTTTCTGTATTTTTCCCTCCCACCGTGTGATTGCAGAGCTGGATGCTGGTGGCGCTGCTCTTGGCAGGGCTGGCTCTTCATTTGCAGGTAATTAACTTGGCAGAGATGGTGGTATTTAATAGCTAAGGTTGATTGATCAAAATGTCAGCTACCTCGTTTCTTAGAAATGTTTTATGTGTGTTGCATTTTTTCTCCTAAGCACACAGTGTCTATTTGAATTTCCCTCTCTCTTTGATGAGTTTTATTTGTACCATTCAGGCAGCATAATTGATGTCTTCCATAATCACACAACTCATGCCCCAGTATTTCAAGAGGCCTGGTTTTATGGGCCATCAGGATGAATATACTTACTGGTCTGCCGCTTAAGGATTGGCCATAACTTTTGCCTGGAAAAGCTGACATTATTCTATTCTTAAAAGGATTATGCAAAAGGCCTTTAAAAGGTTGGTTAATACTTCAAACTTCTAAATAATCCAATCAGATGGACATTCAGTGATTGCTTAGTGATTGGATGTTATAATGGCTTGAGAAACCTCATTTCAAATCAATTAGGTATTTATGAAGTCTAATCAACTCTGTAGGCATGGCTTAAGAAATAATTATCTCAATTTTGCTGACGAAATATTTGAAGCATAAGGAGCAAGTGGCTTGCTCAACTTTGTATTGACTCAAGTATATAAATCACAGAACATGAATGAGATCCTTAGTTGGGTATTTCTGATCTCAGGCTAAGAATGGGAGCGCATTGTAAAGAAGACCAATAAAGGAGGTGGGAATGTGTAAAGAGGAATGGGACCATGGTACAGCCATGGTTCACAGACACTAGGACAGTGGTTCTCAACCTTCTGGCCCTTTAAATACAGTTCCTCATGTTGTGACCCAACCATTTTCGTTGCTACTTCATAACTGTAATGTTGCTACTGTTATGAATTGTAATGTAAATATCTGATATGCAGGATGATCTTAGGCGACCCCTGTGAAAGGGTTGTTCGATCACCAAAGGAGTCGTGGCCCACAGGTTGAGAACCGCTGCACTAGGACCTGAAGGCCATTAGGAATCCACAGCAGCTCTAAGGACTCGTTTAAACTCTTACTCTTACAATAGCGAAGGTCTGGACCAGGGGTGGGCAAACTTTTTGACTCGAGGGCCACAATGGGTTCTTAAACTGGACCGGAGGGCCAGAACAAAAGCATGGATGGAGTGTTTGTGTGAACTAATATAAATTCAAAGTAAACATCATTCCATAAAAGGGTACGGTCTTTTTTTTCAATAGTTTTATTCATTTCAAACGGGCCAGATCCGGCCCGCGGGCCGTAGTTTGCCCACGGCTGCTCTGGACTCTGGTTTTCTGCGATCAACATGATTCACTACTCTCCAGGTATTTTTTCCCTCTAAGTCTGACCACTCCTCTGTATTTGACTACCTAATGGAAACTCATCATCCCACCCCACCCCACCCCAATTCCCAGTTTGGATAGAACTTTGTTACCTGTCTCCCTTATAAGACACAGACAAGCCTCAGGAGTAGTTCTACTTGGGTCTATGATCCAATCAGGTATGACTTAGGTGGGGGTACAGCCATGTGATACGAAAGATGGTCACCCCATTTAAGTTACAACCAGGCAGAGGTGGTGGGTCCCCTAGGTGGGGAAAGTGGGGAGAATGGATACTGTGATTGACTGCCAACTTTAGATAACACACAGACCTAGCCAACACTATTTCCCTAGGTAAGCGATCGTTTATGCCAAGCATGTAGCAAAGGGGCTGATGAAATTTATCTTCTGGCTTCTTTTAAGAGAAGGGAAACTGAAGATGGTTGCTGATTGTGTCAATTTGTGGGACCTATTTAGAAAATGATGGGAGACCTCAGACTCCAAAGGAAGAACGAAGAAAGTGAGGAAAGAACATGGTTATCAATTAGAGGTCTGATATTTGTGGTATTTCTGCAGTAACATTATATAGTGAGTGACTAGATGTAGGTCCCCAGGACATATAATTATTCACCACAAGGCCTCCAGCAAGACAGTTCATGGCTCCAAGCCTGGTTTGTTGCTGTAAAACAGGAGATGATGATAGCATATGCCACCTACCTGTCTCTCCCGGGGTGTCTGAGGACAAGTTAACATTTGCACTGTGCTTTGAAATTCTGGGGTGAAAGGTGTGAGTAGACTACAAAGAGGCATTGTACTTGGCCATTGTCATTTGCTCATGAACCACTTTGGATTCTTGTCTGAGGCCCAGCCTGGCAGACACTGTGGAAGAATGGAGGGGAGGAGATGGAGGCACTAAATGTCATGGCCAGCATCGATGGGCTGCCACCTCGGGGGAAACCCACGCTGCAGAAAAGGTGCCTCACCCGGGAGATGTTCTCTCTGATAAACTGAGGAGCGTGGGAGCTGTGGCTTGACTTGTTTCTGATTTGCAAAAATAAGTCCTCAAAGCAGCAAGATTGGCCCTCAGGCAGCTTCTCCCTGAAGTCTGGGGAGAGCAGATAGCAGGCCCAGCTCAGCCTTGCTCCTCCTCCCCTCTCCTCCTAATCCGCACCGGGCCTGAGGAGAGAGTCTCTAGGCAGAGGCGGGGAAACGCTTACTGATGGTCTGTCCAGTCAGCCAGTTTTAAAAGACATCAGACCTTAAACAATTACCAGTGTCCCTGCCCCACCTCCTTCCCGCGGCCTCTTTGATATTTAATTTCCTCTTTGAGGCTGTCCCTGATGGCCGGTTTAATTGGCTCCATCCCCTGTGAAATGGGGCGTGTATGTATGGTCAGCTGCTAGTAGGGCTGTTGGTAGGATGCAGCCCAGTGTGTGGTTTGCTCTCAGCCCTGGAAACTGCCTGAGCATGTCCCCAGGAGCTGGATATTCCCAAGTCCGTGTGAAACCCAAATCCCTTTGCCCCCTACTCCTCTGAATTGGGCTCCCAGGAACTCTGCCTAGTCACCTCCTCACAGCCACCTGTAAAACCCTGATTACTTATAGTAGAAAGCCCCGGGGAATTTGATGGTTCTGAAGGACATTTAGAGTTAGGAAGAGGTAGGCTTCACTCCAGGCTCCCGCCTCCCTTACACCTCGGGTGCTTGAGAAGTGCATCTGACCCCCGGCACTGAGTTTTCTCACCTACTAAAATGAGGCAGCAATGTCTGGCCTCCCTCCTCACGGGGGCATTTGAGAATCAGATGGTGAGCGGTGCATGAAAGCACGTTGTAGCCTGGGAGCCACTATGCAAATGTGAGCGATTTCACTGAAGGTGGTCATTAGTTCCTGGACCTGTGCGGGGTACATTATACACATGCAATGAACTGAGCAGAATTTAAATGAGCTAATTAACTTGTTGTTTTAAAATGCTTTTAACGAAGCCACTGAGCAGCAGCGGGGCCCAAACGCACTTATCTGCCCCTCCGTACACAGGGAGAGGCACTGGGCAGGCCACCTCCGGTGCCAGTGGAGACAGCAAGCCCATGAGTCCGACTTCCCTGCGGATCCTGTTTGCCCCGGGGAGCGGTTTCCAGCTCTGGATCTTCCCAGGGCACCTGGGACCCCGGGGCACGTGGTTGAGATGGGAAACCACTGGAAGGGTTAAAACAGACGACTGGCCTGATCAAATGGAAGTTTAAAGTCTTTCTCAGGCTGCTGTGTGGAGAACGGAATGTAGGTGTTTGTGGTGCTGTCATGATTGTTTTCAGCTGACAAAGCTCTGGGCCTCCATTGTGTATCTGGGGACAACCCCACCATGTGGGCCGAGGTGGGGCATTTTCCTCATCTCTACCCCCTGCAGACACCGAATAGGCCAGACACTCCCTCACCCAGCTCTGATGGCTCAGGAATGTGAGTGGCTGCTCCCCCAGGGACTCCACATCTACTTTCAGGGAGACAAAGACCCGGGAAAGGCAGCTTTCCTCCAGCCATGGCCGCGGTGGCCAGGCCAGGGCCATGCTGGAGAAGAGTCCAGGTCTGACAGCAGCAGTGTGACACCTGCCCACCCTCATCCTGCACCAGGACTCTCCCGCCGCCGCCCCTCAGCCTGTCCCGACCCTGCCCAATCCTGAGTCTACGTCTATTGACTTCTTATCCATCTTGTGAACTTCCCAAGAGAGTTCCAATAATCCCCTTTCTGCTTAGCATCCCTGGTGTGGGTGTGTGCTGTTTACTTGCGAGGGAGAGTGCTGACCCGGTTGGAGGGAGGAGGGGACAGTGAAGAGACTGCGCAGGGGCTTTCAGTCAACCAGGGAGAAGTGCCAGGGCCTGGAGTGAGTGTGTAGCGCAGGTGGAAAAAGTGAGTGGGATGGATTGTGGATGGTGTTGGTGGGGGGAGAGTCACCAGAATTTCCTGGGAGTTCATATGTGGTGAGAAGCAAAGAGAAGTGAAGGAAAACTTGATATTTGGCTTGAAAATACCTGGAAACATAGAAAAAGTCAGGAAGGAACTCACTGAGTCTTTATCAGGGCTTACGTCTGGGGGGTTGCCTGGGGCTCGCTGTGGTAAGGGCTGAGGCTTTACTTGGTATTTTATACACAAGAATATGATTTATGTTCTGCTTCATATTTTACATTGAAATGTTTCTTACCTTGTTCTGTGTTTTGTAAATAAAATGGAAAAAGTACTTTCAGGACAGTCCTTTGGAAATTTTGGGGAGGTGTTAGATTCAAGGGAGAACTAGATTAAAGGAGAATGTCTGGGCCTCTTGAAAAGTCGAGGAAAAAATAAAGAAGCTTTCTTTGCTAAATAAAACAAATGCTGCTATTTCCAAAGGAAAAGAGGAGATGAGAAAGGTACGGGAAGACTCTAGTATGGAAGCCATCAATCATTTTCTCTGCAGGGGAAGGTGCACAGACAGCCACGAGGCAGAGAACCATGTCTCCCTAAACAGCTCTGACTGCATCGTTTGGAAGCAGAGCTGTGCTGAATCCAAAGCTCTCCAGACCTGAGACCAGAGAGTTTCCAGCTTGTCCACATTTACCTACAGAGACAAGGAATTCCTGAGGGAGTGTGTGAGGGGACTGGTTAGTCTTGGCCCCTCCTCTCAGTCTAGATCTGGGAGGGGTGGTCTGGGAGGGAGAGGAGGCCTGGCCAGGGGCAGGCCGTCAAAGCCAAGAGGGTTAGTTATGACTCAAAGCTGAGTGTAAATCATGAATCAATCCACCAGCCAATTTGTTCATTTCACATCCTAGTGGCCAACCTAGTGGTGAACCCCAAGCAGAGTCAAATCCCGATGGATAACTGGCCAAAAAGCCAAGGTAGGCACAAGGAGTAGGATGACAAGGAAGCTGCTCAGGGGACCCTGAAGCAGGCCGGGGGCTGCTGAGTGATGATATTCGGTCACTGGGGGGAGGGTGACTTGGTTGGTGAAGAATCTTGAGAGGAATGAACACCTTTTGCAGGTCCCACAGAATCTCCTGAGACCCGCACACGGAGAGCTGAGGGAAAGAGGGACATAAACCAGGCAGATTTTATTCCAGATCCCACGGTCCACCTATCCACCCATTCGTGGAGCAGTACCAGATTATAAACAAAGTCTAACGTATATCCACCTCACTAATTCATATTGAGACCTAGGGGAATATATGCAAAGATAAGCATTCTTGACTTTCAAATAAGGGTGGACGGTAATGAAAATGGTGCTTACAAATATGTTACCAACCGGAGGTTCTTTGGGGGTCAGCTTTTAAGAAAAGGCAAGTTGTAAGTAGCACAAAATGCTCACATCCAATGAGCACGGCTACAGTTCTTAAAATATGTGTTTCTTCGTGGAGCTAAACAAAACTGGACGGGGAGCTTGTTCCTTGTCCTCATTTCCTGAGCAAACTTCTCCACTGGCAGCACAACACTAACCTTCCTCCCAGACAATGTCTGCATGAGCATGTATCTAAAAACCATAGGTTTCATGAGAATTGTTTCTATGAACTCCATCTCAGTAATGAGAAAGGTATAGCACCTGGAAGAAAAAAAAACAACATATATATTTGTACGGAACTACACCAAAACTCATAACTTGTCTGATGTTTTGGATTATTCCAATCTGTCTCCACCAGAGTGAATAAATCAGAGTTAATAAGATCTAGATGTCTCCAGAATAAAATTGTGAAGCTGAAAACATGACCAGCCAGTCCCTAGGCTGCACTCCAGAAGTTTCATTTGAGTAACACAGGGCAGTGGTGATGGGAACCGTGTTAAGAAGAACATCAACATCGAAGTTTCAGAGTTTCCCGAAATAAAGATACCATTTACAGTATACAGCTGGAGCCACAGCCCCAGTGGCTGGAGTTCACCCTGATGATTAATCACAATCCCATTTGCCTGGTGCTAATGAGCCTTTCCAAGGAGCCAGGCCCCTCCCTTCCCCCTAGTCTGAAGGTATTCTTCATCAGCAAGCACAGCTCGGGGATTAACGACCATAAAAAATAAGAGCGGCTGGAGGCCTGCCAGAGACTTCTTTAACTCGCACTCTTCCCCCACGGGCTGTTTCTCTCTAGGCTGTAAACACACACACACACACACACACACACACACACACACACACACACTCACCTAAACCCCAGAGCTCAGGAAGCAAGCCCATGCTTGTGGGAGCTGAGGGAGGCCAGCCCAGGAAGAGGGGAACAGGAAAGAAGGCTCTGGTGGCTGCTGGCCACAGCTTTCTTTTTTCTCCCCTGCCAGATGGTTTCCAATCCCCCTTCAGTTCCAGAACAGCCTAAAGCCCAGGCCAAGCAGCCTGCCTACCCAGAGCCACATCTGTGTTTCCAGGAAGGCTCCTCTCTGCTCCCAGACACCTCAGACCCTTCCTGCTCAGGCCTAAATGGTACCCGAGGGAGCCTGGCCTGGAGCTGAGGTGGTAATCCCCCTTAAAATGCAAAGCACTCGGGGAGAGGGGCCACAGTGCAGCTCCTACATCTGATGGATGCCCTTGAGGGAGAGTGACTTTCTGAACCTGGGAGACAGCAAGGCGCTGGGATTCTGTGGGCCCACGATGAGGAGTGGAGAAGCTCTGAGCACAGGGCTATGTAGTAGGATGCCCGGAGGTGATTGCAGAAAGTAGTTGAGGTCCCTGGAGAGGGCACATTCGGGCAGAGCTCTGAGGCAGACCTCCTCATTCTCCGGTGACGGCTCTGGTCTGGCCCCTGTTGTAGCAGAGTAGCTTTTTCTAGACTGCCTTCTTGCAGAATGGTAGGCAGAGACTGTGCTTGTCATCTCTGTGCCGAGCACACTGTTCCCAACACAGGAGGCCCTTCAGGACTGTTTGCAGAATGAATGAATGAATGAATGAATGAATGAACGAATGAATGGCATGTTCAGTGGGACCTTCCATGTCAAGAACGTTTAACAAGTTCCCAGCATGCTCATCCAGCCTGCCCACCGGGCGCAGGGACATGGGTTGTCCCCTCCATCCAAGCTTGCAGGGACGCCTGGACCCGTCTTTGCACAAGGACGCTGGGGCTCTTCCCATCCCTCCGGGGGCTGTGCCAAGGGCAGCTGCTTTCCCACCCAGTTCACTCCTTGGTTGGGTCTCTGCTTTTTTTCCAAACCTTTCCACCTGGCTCAGAGCCAGGCAGGCCTCTAAGTCACACTCAGAATTTCCATGACAGTAAATAGACCAAACGAAGCCTTCCCAGCCCCTGAAAGCAGTCTCTCCCAACCCCGCCGCGTCTGGCAGCATTTTTGTTCTCCCCGTTTTGCTCCAGGCCTGTGGAAGGTCAATGACTCCTTTAAAAATAAGGAAAACATGGACAAGTGCCCAGTGCCTAACCTGCTGACAGTGCAGTTCTCTGCAGCAGCCCACAGTCCCCCGCTGCAGCCTGCACAGTGATTTTTCACAGAGGCCTGCAATCCATTATGCTCCAGCCCACTGCTGCATTCAAATGTAAAAACAGATCCTTGGATCAACACCCTATAAAAAGCCAAGAAAAATGTGGTAGTGTTGTTTCCTGGCTCGAGCCAAGAGCTTTCTGAGGGAGGAATCCTTTGCGAGCCTGCAGCCCGGTACCTGTGTGGTTTTCATGGTAACTTGATCCGTTCAGAATCCCCGGAAGATGGGAGGCTTCAGGTATTAGCACCCTGGTCGTGTAGACATGGAGCGAAAGATGCCACAGGGACCAGTCACCAAATTATTTTCACAGAATTAGGGCTCTGAGGGGGAGACATCGCCAGGTCTTTCAGTACATCCAGCTCCTCCTGCTCCAAGTCTGGGCTGAACCATTCTGGAAGATGGCACGTTAAAATCTCTGCAGAAAACATGCTCCCCAGCTATAAAATGCAGCCACCTTCTTAAAATAAAACAAGCTGGCTGCCCAGAGATCCTGGCCAAGCCCAAACGAAAACAGTTTCCTGCCTCCCTGGGCATCGCTTGCCATCGGTGCCTAAAATCCACACAGGAAATATGTTTGTGGACTAGGATCAATTGGGATATTTGAAGATTTGTAAAGAAGACACCCTTATTCTCTTTCCTGTCAGCTTGTCACCTTTCTCCCCACTGGGCCTCCCCTCCCATCCCCTCTCCACCCCCCCCAAAGAATGCCTTCAGGAGGCCAGGAATGTGAAGTGTCAGGAATAGTGGGACAACAAATTTCTTTAAAAATACATTTTTGATTTCAGAGAGGAAGTGATACAGAGAGAGAAATAGAAACATCAATGATGAGAGAGAATCATTGATAGGCTGCCTCCTGCACGCCCCCTACTGAGGAATGAGCCTGCAACCTGGGCATAGGCCCTGACCGGAAATCAAACCGTGACCTCCTGGTCCATAGGTCGATGCTCAACCACCGAGTCACGCCGGCCGGGCACAAGTTTTAATCTGTTTTGCTGGACGGTCACTATTGCTGGTGTCGCGCTGGTGTTGGCTGCACGCTCATCCCTGCCCGGAGGATGGCCACATTGCTGGCCACATTCTGTCTGCTCCTTGCGTGCACCTACTGGCAGTTACCTTGCTGAGATCATTGTTTTTCCCTCCTGTATTTTTAGCACAGGGAGAACCTTGCAGCAGGATGAATATCTCAGACCCTGTCTTTGCTTTTCGGAGTGCAGCAAGCCTTGTTTTGGCTGAATGTGTGGAAGTAACTTTCACTGTGCAAGAAGATTTACTTTATGTGTGCTTTGGCCGAATACATGTGGAGACTTTGCTTTTTTGTCTGTGAGCTCACATGCTGCCAAGTACACATTTGTCTGGATAAACATACTCTCACGTAGCACATGCACTCTCACACACACACACACACACACACACACACACACACACACACTTCTCCCCAGTTTAATTTTTATCTAAATCGAATCAACCATAAGTATCAAGTCCTGTTCCTGGTCTAAAATTTTGACTCATTCACTGACTTGTCCTTGGGCTGTGGTCAGGTGTCAGTGTCTGTATTACATTATATCCCCTGTGCCTAATGCAGCACCTGGCACACGGTAGACAGTGCATACTGAATGAATAAAGAGACAAATGGGCAAATAGTTTCCAGATTGATATCCAGGCTGGGGAAAAAACCTAAGGAGGGAAGAAAGGCCACAGAAACATTGCTTTCTGCTTCACCTTCTGACACTGACTTTGGGAAAGTAGAGGGAAGAGAGGTACTGCCATGTGCTACACCGTGCCTCCCTGCTCCAGGTCAGCTCAGAGCTGTATCCTTGGTGTCACTTAGGTTTCAATTGAACTGTCCCTTTTCAGACAGCCTTTCCTGACTACCTTGTCTAAGGAAGCCTTCCCAGCACCCATTTCATCACTTTCTCTCTCACCACCCTGCTAAATTATCTTGATAGCCATTTTCCCCATCTGAAATGATTTTATCTTTCTGTTTGTTTATTTATTGTCTGCATTCCCTCTTTCTAGAAAAGTGATTTCATGTCTGTATTTTTATTTTGGTATCCTCAATGCTTAGGACAGTGTCTATCAAGGAGCAGCTATTCAATAACGACGGATTCCCAGGCTAAGTAAAGAACCATCCTCTGCCTGGTCACGGGTACTTGGAGGGAGCAGTTAATAGGAAGCGGGTCTAACATGGATGCTCTGCTCCTCCCAAATCTCTCCTTTCCCTTTGCCTGCTTCCCTGGCTGGACCCTGGGGTGTCTCACACTCTCTATCCTTGACTGTCCAGCTTTCCCGTCTGAGCCCGAGCAGCTGGTGTTGATCTCCAATGCCTTTGCTTTCTGGCTTCCACAGCTCATTGTCGGGGGGTGCCAGCTGGGAATTGTGTGCCTTTGACATGTGGCCACCACGGCTCCCATCAGCATTACTGCTGAGCTGATCCTTCCCTGCCTTGTCCTGCTCACGGACTTTAAGCTGGGGGCCCTTTCCCGCCCTCGCAGTAGGAATGCGTGGAAATGGAGCTCTCGCACCCAAGGGGGCTGCAGCCTCTGGGTTGAATAGTTTACATCCCCTCAAATCTGCCTCAGATGCTGCTTCCTGGCTCATTCCTCATCTTCCTGCCATCTGTCTCCTGAACTGTGTTTCCACTTTAGTTTCCACAAAGTCCTCCAGTTTTGACCTCTGGCTTCTTTCCTGGACCACAATTAGGACTCTCCCACTAGCCACAATGTGGTCAGCTGACTTAGGTTAAATGGCCCGGGTCTTCCAGCCCGGACCTGCTCATTTCCCCTCCAGTGGGTAATTGTGCTACACCACTCCCTGCCTCTTCTAGGTTTTCTTCAATCCCCTTGGCCACTACAGTGCTTGCCCATCCCTCCCCACTTCACAGAGGCTTTTATGTCCAATGGTACTGCTGCCGTTGTAATTCAACCTAGTCATAAAGAACTGGGAAGGAGCAAAGGCACATCTGGTAAAGTCTGGGTGAAATAGGGAAGGTGCTTGTCTGTCAGTCACATCTGGGAACAGGCCATTGGCCAGAGGAGGCATGGCCACTGCAAACACAGAAAGACTTGAGATACTTAAGCTCCTGAACAAGGAAGTTTGCTCTCTTGCTCTCTCATGTTCTTGGCTCTCTCTTGGTTTGAGCTCCTGGCTTGCAGGGCTCTCATGCTCCTGCATTTGCCCACATGGCCCACAGCCATGTGGACCCCACACACAATGGACTAATGGACTGCAACTAGCCTAATGCTGTACTAACCCAGTTCCACCATGTAAAGGGAATCGAACCCAGGGACCTGGTGAATGGGATGATGCTCCACCAACTGAGCCACACCAACTGGACAAAATAAGTATTTCTTACATAAATATGTGGCGATCAAGAAATGTCTTCTTCTTGGAGAGTTCCGGCATCTCATTGCATGTTTCAGTGAGTGCCTGTGGATTGGATCTTGGTACTGTGGTTTGCTAGTGGACGTAAAAGCCAACAGATGCTATTCAGGACAGACTTGATGAGACTCTGATCCAGGCAGACTTCCTCTGGGGTTTGGGTGACAAAATACAGCATACCTAATGTGGGTGAAGAAACTCAATTTGGCAACTGAAAGACTAGAGCCTTTGAGAGCCTCCAGAATCAAGTCGTTGGCATGGATCCTGATGTTCTGAAGCCGGGCAGAGGTAAGGGTAAGCTTCTACTGGGGATTTTGTGGACAGGAGCATGGACAAGAGGAGGCATCAGCAAGAGAGGGAGAGCACCGTGGACACGAGGCTGGCAGGCTGGTGTGGGCATGTGATGTATCCTCCAGACATTCTCATGTGTAAGGAGGACAAATGGGATAGACATAGATTATCAAAGCAGCAGATTCTCTAGTTACATAAAAATGTCATGCCAAGTGACACTTAATGGCTAGTGTTTCAGTCCAAAAATGTTTGAGATAAGAGTCTTGTGCTTGCAGTATCCCAGTCCTTGTACTATCAGGGCCCAGAGTGGCTGCCAACTTCACTGCACACACTGAAGTCTGAGGGATGGGCCATGGCAACTGAGCTCCTCCTATCATGTTGCTTCCAGATTATTCCTTCCATCAATTCTCATGGAAAGACTCTCTTTGGTCTCCCCTCTTAGCTATTTCCTTTTCAAGAATCACCTGATCCTTTCAGCAGTGTCTTCAGTGTTTGGTTGCTTCACTCTCGCCTCCCTTTTCCTTAGTCTGGCCTTCCCACCCGAACCACATTTCCATCCCAGTGTTGGACATAGTTCAACCTGTTGAGACAAAAAAAGGAGGGGAGGGAGAAGAAGCTGGCAGGAGGCTTTGCCACCAGCCCACATTTTGATAAAAGGGCAAGCCACAACCTTTCTAGGCTTCCTTCCATGTTCTAATCTCTACTCCGGGGTACCCAGAATGGTGAACTGCTGCACTGAGGTTTCATGAGGAAATGCCATTTAAAAAGCCAGTAAAACCATTTTGAGATATGGAGGGTTATGTTCAGGGTCAGCAATCCATGTAGCCTTTCAAAGGTCAGGCAGATCATGCACGTGCACGTAGGGTGGGCAGGGCTGGAGTGCCGGGGGGAGATGGGAGGAGGCTACACTGGGGATTGGAGCAGGTAGCAGGTTTCACAAAGGTTACGATGTTCCGACAACCAAGACTGAGGTTAAAGATTAAGCATTAATTCTGTAAACATCTTAATCAAGCACCCTATGCAGCGTTTGCAAAGAAGAAAGAGCATGGGTTTTAGGTTCGGCAAGAGCAGGGTTTAAGTTGTGGTTCAAACACTAGCTTTGGGCAAGTTCGCTTCCCTGAGTCTCAGTTTCCTTGGTGGTAAAATGGGGACAAAACAACACCCATTTCAAAGGGTTGCTGTGAGGATTCAAAGTGCTAACACACCTAAAAACAGTTGACACATAGTCATGAATCACTTATTTTTTATTCTATTGGCCTTGTTTGTCGTTCTGCCCTTTGTGGTTTATTCTGAAAAAAAAAAAAATTTTTTTTTTGAAGAATCAAAATAAAGAATAAAAGATTAAAACTAGAAACTGAATCTTGGCAATATGCAAACCACTGCATTTGAGTGAGTGGAGAGATGATGGGAAAAACCGTCACCCCTGACCTTAAAAAACACTCACATCTTCGTGTTCTGTGATACTAACGAAGAATCTGGAAGGATGTTGTGATGCTTGCACATCGCCACCCACACTGTGAGGTCTGGTCTTTTTTGAAGCAAAGGAAATCAGAAATCAGAAACACAGGAAGCTGGAGTTGGAAGAGACATGGTAGTCTTACCGATGGAAGACAACTGAAGACTTGAACCCTGATCTCCTGGCCCTTAATTTACCCTAAGGCTCATATTTGACATGGAGGTTACATGTGTGACTACAGAAATGTGGAGTAATAGACATTTCTGCTGCTCTGGATCTTTCATAATTTAACACAAAATTGCAATTTAGAAAAAGAATAGCCAGGCTGGTTGAATAAGAACATTTGAATTCCTAAAAGTTTACATGAGTTCAACCCCAGTTAGCTGGGCTGGATGGGCCACCTGACCGCATCTAGTTAGAGTCTAGAAATCCACAGTGTGGGGAGGGCCTGTTTGTCTCTTGGATTCAGTGCCCCCATACCCCCTACCCGCTAGACCTCCATCTGCCTGGTGGGTGGACCTGTGTGGGCTTCATCAGCTTGCTCCCTTGTCCTCTGTCTTCCGGTTTGGTTGATCACGAGTATGTTTTGGCAGATGGTCAGTGGGACGGAGGACACTAAGGTTGGGGTCTGTATTCTTCTGGCTTCCTCCCTATTGGGTCACTCAGGGCAGGCCTCACCCGCTGAGGGTTCCTAAAGGGTGGCTCTCACTATGCAGAGGCCTCCTCTGGGTTCTGGGAATAGCTCCCTCCGCTGTGTCTTTAGGAACTGAGGTAGTAAAGGTTTCCCCTAAGGCAGGCCCACTGATACTATACTATCCCTTGGTGATTTCCTTAAACTCTGTCCACAGTTTTGTGAATAGTCCTTTATGAAAGTCTCCTCTAATTATCCAGTTTGAATGTCTTTCTTTTTCTCCAGTCACTTTTCTGACAATATAGGCCCTCCTCAATTTCATGAAAAAGAACCACAGTATTTTAAAATTGAGCTCAAGAGAGACAGTTAAAGAGCTAAGAATAAAGTTACCTTGGGAAAGAGAAAGTGAAATAAGCTAAGAAGTAAAATAAAAACTATCTTTATGTTTTTAACAGAGAATGAAACATCTTCTTCCCTGAGAAATTACTTATTTATTCATCTATCATCCATTAAATATTTTGACTGAGTTTTTTGGACATTCAAAGGTGAATCAGACGTGCATTCAGTTCTCAAGGACCCTTCAGACTGGTAGGGAAGAGGAAACAGGCTGAGGAAAACAGATGAAGTTGCATCAGCTGCAGTTACAGGAGTTACCGGCAAGAATTGGTAGGATTCTGATGGGATGGGGAGAAGGAAGGGAAGATGGGGGTGGGGAGACCGGAGAGGCTGGGGGAACTGCTTGTGAGTCATGTTTACAGCTTAGGGTACACTATAGAGGACATGTTTTAGTGTGTCTGCTCAGATCACATCGATTCTTTTAACTGTGTGTCCCCATTAGTCACAGCAGAGTGGCCCCTGGCAACCTCTTGGACCAACTTTGGGCCCAGCACTTATTATTGTACAGATGTTAGGCCTAGACAGGTCTGCCTACCTGGACACCATTGACTGAAACCATGCTGGGCCACTCAGAGCCTTACCTCTGGGAAGACAGAACTTGGTCCAAGAAATATTTAAAATTTGGGGGTGATTTGGCCTGGAAAATGTGAGCATGGGAGTGTAGGCAGCCCTGTTTTCTGCCATTAGAACTGGGGCATCTGCAAAAATATGGAAGAATGAAGGAGATGCATAGAAAAAAAGGAGATAAGGAATGAAGAGAATCTAGTTGGCTCTCAGTCCTGGATCCAGAACCTTCTGTAAGCTTGACTAATTCCTGCCCTTGAATGCTTAGGGCAATTTCCCTTTTCCACTCAAGTTAGTTTGAGGTTTTTTTGCTGCTATTGTTTTGTTATTTTAAACAAAAGAATCTTAATGAAAGGAATTCCCTTCACAAAAGGGAGCAGTAAGATTTAAGTTTAGAAATTATGTTTGGGCCAGATAGGAATGAATGAATAAATGAATCACACTTGGGAGTAAAAAAAATACTGAGTTGAATTAGCACCAAAAGGGATTTAGGTACTTATGGAAATGCCTATTCACCGTAAAGTCTTTTTAGGCCTTGAAATGGGTTATAAACAAATGTAATGGAAAGTCTTCCATGTAGGATATTAAGGACAGGACAGAGCTAGCTCAATAATGATATAAAAATAGTCATGCCTGGAGCAAGGTGAGCATAAGGAAGGAGGACGATTGGTTGAAATCTAAGACCTTTTGAGGCTACATTCTACTTTATAGTATGACTAGAGGCCCAGTGCATGAATTTGTGCATGGGTGGGGTCCCTTGGCCTGGCTGGCGATCGGGGCCGATTGGGGCCAGCCGGCGGGAGGGACCACAAGAGGTTGGCCAGCTGCAGGAGGTTGGCTGTGGGAGCACACTGACCACTAGAGGGCAGCTCCTGCATTGAGTGTCTTCCCCCTGGTGGTCAGTGTGCATCATAGCAACTGGTCATTCGGTCACTTAGGCTTTTATATATATAGATGTGGGGGAGTAAAAGAGCAGGGATTCTGAAGTCAGATAGGCATGGGTCTGAATATTTCTTTCAGTTTCCCCAAATTTAAAATAAGGTGAAAATATGGTTCTTGTGGCTATTAAACAGCATAACATAGGGAAAGCAATTATCATAAGCTTGAGCATGTAACTAGACATTCAAAAATGTTAGTGCTTCTTTTTCTCCTTCTTCTTCTTCTCCTCCTCCTCCTTCTTCTTCCTCTTCTTCTTCTTCTTCTTCTTCTTCTTCTTCTTCTTCTTCTTCTTCTTCTTCTTCTTCTTCTTCTTCTCTTCCTCCTCCTCCTTCTTCTTCTTTTTCTTTTTTTTTTAAACAATGTTTGAAAGCCATATAGAGCAATTGCTTCTTTTAAAAAAAAATCCCACTCTTGGGAATACCGAGCCCATAAGCACATGGGCTTTTTAATTCCTTCTTTTAGGTATTTGTTGAAAACTAATAAGCATTTGTTTCATTTGAAAGTTAAATACATCCCATAATGCAAGATATCAAAATAGATCTTCTGAAAATACATCCATGTTCTTAGGTTGTGAAAACCTATTTCACTTTATAATAACATTTCACGGATAAGTGAGACCTATTGTTTAGTTGTTTGGATTTTTACTCTTATGCCAAATGCCTGTGAAGATTCAGCATTCTCCCAAGACTGGGCTTCTCTGCATTTTGTTATTAAGAGGAAGTAGTGATGGGACCTGGACCGTGCCTTCCTACATATATGAGATTCCTTGACAAATGGAATCCCTTCTCTTCTTGCTCCTTTGAAACACAGGAACAGCCTCATTCTATTGGATGTTGACCTGAAGAGTCCAAGGAAGGGTGGGGGTTTTCAGTGGAATTGTAACTGGGCACAAAATTTAGTGGGATAGGTAATGACAACCCCAGAGGGCTCCAGTGTGCTAAAAAAAGGGGGGGAGGGAGGCAACTCTGGTATTAATAAAAAAGAAAAAAGTAACAGGGGGAAAACACTTTAGGAATGAGTAGCCAAGAGGAGACTATGCCAAACCCCATGTGAACTGCTAATAAAAATGAGATAAATTGTAGCATTCCCAAATTTTATCTCAGGTTATTAGAATTTAGAGCTAAGAAAACGGGGCCCAGGGAGGTTAAGTGATATGCCCAAGGTTACCTAGCTATTTAACGTAGAGCCTCAAGCTAGAAACCAGGTGCTCTAGATCCTAGTTCAGATCACCACTCTGCACCCAAAAACATTTGGGAATTTGGACATAATGTAAGGAAAAATGCTGTATCCAGCAGAATGAGACAAAGCCACCTTTTTCCTCTCTTCTGATCAGTTTAGGCACTACTGCTGGCTTGGGTTGTAAGATGATGATGGCTTCAGTGTCTTACCTTGCGTCTATTCCCAGACACTCCTGCTGGTAGGATTTTTCAGCAGAGCATGCCATAAAATCATGTCTGACAGTTCTGTTCCTGGTCAGAATGCCTGGAAACTGCATCAACGTCAAATTCCTAGTGGAGCCAAGAGACCTGGATGTGACCATATTTAAAGCACTGTATCCTGAGCTGCATGCCCCAGCTACTCCTCCCTTTATGAAAATGAAGGCACATGTGCATGGCCAACAGTTTACCCTGAGGCAGTACAGGTTCCACAGACCCCACGTCTCCAATCTGACTTATCCACGTCTATCTAATTAGCTCCCCCAGCTCCTATTCTCTCCACAGAAACAGAGAACAGGGAAAGTATATGTTCCCATAAGAAAGATGTGCTATCACATGACAACGAATTTCACAGAACTGGGCCTCTATTCTAGGCCAGCATCCTCGGCCATTTATTAAAGAGGTTAAACATTTGGATAAGACATGGATTCTGCACTAAGGAGATTACAATATCATAGGAAGAATGAGACATGTCTCTTAAGAAGGCAAATGCTATGGAGGGTAGGGTGACAACGATGTAGAAATCACATCAGAATGGGGGAATCCCAAATGATTTTGTGAAGAATATAGCCCTGAGATGGCTTCTGAAGGATGGATAGAATATTACAGGCTCAGTGACCAAAAATGTGGAGGTAAGATGATCCAGAGGGAGGAGCAAGAACCAAGATCAGAAGCAGCAAACTTTGGGCATAGCCAAGAAACACTGGGTAACTATGGGAAGGGAATAGGAGATGAGAAAAGCTGGTTAGGATCATATTGGAGGAGTTGGACTTCGAAGGTCTTTAATTACAAAAGCTCTTGAGAAAGATGATCCAACATTTTAAATGACCCAGAGAATAAGGACAATAAGGGTTAGTGTGTTCATTCAGGTGCTTGGGAGAGTGGCCATAAAGAACCACCTAAGCTGGAACAGTGGGAGCCCAGGTACCTGCCTCTGGGGAAACGCAGAAGGATACTTGGCTGTTTTGGAATGTTTCAGCTTACCTTGATCTGTAATGGATTATTTTATTAATTCCTTTTTTCTCCTCCTTCTTGGTTTACTTAGAAGATTCAGTGAATATGGTACAAGATGCATTCTCAAGGGAACACATTTCACTGGTGTTAAAAACACAGCATTCCACTCCTGAGAGCTGAATCCTGTCCAGTTTGAACCTCCTGAGTAGTTAAAAGGCCTTTTCTTGATGAAAGCCCTTCATCCTGTTTTGAGTTTGCTTTTTTGAATTTCTCCAAAGAAGTGGAAGAATGTAAGAACAAAGTTATCTGCATGACAAAGTGCACTTTGTTAAATTGTTTTGACTGTTGTGATTGAATTGATTGTGTTTATGTTAGTACTAAAAAGTTACTACCTATTACCATAGTCTGGAAAAAAACAAACCAATAGCAATCTGAGAGCTCTTTAGTGTTTTCTTCCCTAAAATGAAGTAGGAAAATGGGCTGTCTTTGGAAAAAGTTTAATTTAGACTTTAGGAAAGTTGAGAATGTTGATGACCAAAAGGAAGGCCAGGCAAAATAATCAAGTCAGTCCAGATAGAAAATATGCAAACCCAAGGGAAGAATTGTTTATGTTTTTGCAAAGAGATGGCCCAGAAGAGTTGGGACAAGCTGCACTTTGCACTCTATCAAGTCCTCTGTGGCTTTTAAATTGTGTGCGTGCCACTCCCTCTTTCCTACCGTGCTCATAGCAGGTGCTCAGTGGTGTTTGTTGAGGGGAGGAGTTGATTCCTGAGGCATGGGGTCATTATTAAAGGTTCCAAATTTTTAGGTTGATTTACAAGGAAAATAAGTGGATATAGTGGGAATCAAAGAAGTTAAACAGGTGAATTGTAAGGGTCTGGGTAAAGTGTCAGCACTTGGAAAGTTTAAGCAGCTGTTGGGAATGCAGCCAGGGCCGCCATCCTGTGTTCCTAGGGTCATCCTCTCAGCCCCAGCACCCAAGCACTTGTTTCAGGAATTGCTGGCTGCCTCGGCCTCAGTAGCAACTTTTGGCCCCTGAAAGTGCACAGTGGTCCTTAAGGCCCGAGGTGGTTTGAAGAGACCCAGAGTTAAAACATCCAATTCATTTCAGTCAATGTACCCTATTTCTAAGGACAACTGTCTACAGGTTTCTGTATATTCTCTCTGTATCTGTGGGAAGTGGCTCAGGGTCCCTTGGGAACATTTATGCCTTCAATAGAGGTTTAGAGCATGCATACTACGTGCGCACATTTTATTTTACTCATATTACAACCTTATCTTCTTCACTTTATAGATGGTGAATCAGAGAGGTCTCACAACTGACCTGGCCAAGGTCACACAGCTTTCTACCCCTGGGCATCACGACCCAGGGCTTTTGCTTAAGCAAGGGACTTTTGTCCTTTGCCCCACAGCAGACCCAGGCTGCATCCTGCCTTTGCAGCTGTTCCAGCACTTTGGGGTCAGACCCACCATGGATCAAACTCCAGGTCCACTACTTCCAGCTATAAAAAACCTGAGACAACTTGTTTAACTTCTTCCAACCTCGATTTTTCCCATCTGTTCATAAGAATCATGGTTCCCCTTCACAGAATTGTCCCTTCCCTTAAAGATAAAGGGTGTCCTCTATGTGTGGGGAAAGTAGACGGAGAGGAGATACTATATGCAAGTCTTCGCATGGCAGCTACATCTCAGCTGTGGCAGTGATGGTCACGTGGACTGAGCCCCAGGTTTGAGGGGGAGAAACAAAGATCTGGATTAGAGCCTCCAGTTGGCTCATTTTGAGCAGTGGGACATCTTCTGGGCCCCCATTCCTTGTCTTGGAAAAGGCCATCATCCTAACATCATCCTGGGGGTGCTTTGTGGATTCACTGAGGTTATGCATGTAAGAGTTCTCTGTGATTATCTCTAATCATCATACAGATACTAGTTCCCATTACTATAATCCACCTCATTATTTCCAAGTCAGGCCTCTCAACTTAGACTTTTCCAATTCAGCAGGAGGTCTCTGTTTCCTCCCCTCCCAGGAGTAGAGGATGAGAAAAGAAAGGAAAGTTAGAGATGTTTGCATGTTTCCTGTCCACCCCTTCCTGCCCTTTCCTGCGTCAGTATATGTGGGAGCCTGTTCCACTGCGGGGCCTTGAGCACAGTCCTCCACTTCCAGCTGGGCCTCTGCTAGAGTCGCCCTTTTGCTTGAGCAGGAAGCACTGGAAGAGCATGTCTGTTCCCAAGGGTTCATTTCAGGGACGTGGGAGGAAGGCAGGGGAAAGATGGAAGGGCGTCCTGTAGGTTTGATTTCATACTGTCCCCAGCCCTTAACAATGTCCTTGGCATCATAAGGGGTGCTTCATAAACACTTGCTGAGTGAATGGTTGTGGGGAATTCGTGGCAGGGCCAGATGTGGAGAGGTGATGGAAAAGCGAGAAATGTGGCCAAAGAATGTTGCTGTTCTCCCTGCTACTTTCAGACAGGTTACTGTCAGACTGCTCTGGAAGCTGTAACCAAGAGGCCATGCTCCCAGGCCCACAAACAAAGCTCACCGCCTGTTTTCATTTCTTTGTCTTGCAGACAAATGCATCAGCTATTTGAAAAAAACAACCCAGAAAACGACTGACAAACCAAGCAGAACTAGAGGCTCAGCCTACACGTTCTTTTTTCTTCTAGAAGCTCCAAAGTGCTAATACCTTGTTTACATTGAAATCTGGCAACCTTCACATGAGGAAGGTCAATGTAAGTGCTTTATGTTGGACTCCACCTCTTCCACAACACCTTCCCCAGCGTCATGGCTTTAGCAACTTCACAGGGGAAGCCATTCCAGTGGAAGGTTGTAGGCCGCCTCCTTCAGGGTTCTTCCTCCTGGAGGGAGTCTGGCGTACTTTCACACACATCCTCTCTCCTGAACCAGGCTCTAACCAATTAAGCTGTTTATAATCAATATATTTTATGTTACATATTTGGGATTCATACCCAGGCAATTTCCAGAAGGATTTAAGGGCCCTTTACCATGTCAAAATAAAATAAGGAAATATGGCTAAAAATAGAACAGAGACCTTATAAAACGAGTAAGAGAATAGCCATTACAAGGCACCTGAGATGACCCAATTCTTGCAGTTAATCTATAAACTAAACTCTGACTTTGTGCTTACCTGGCTCTCACTGTCTGATTGAAATGGAAAAAAACACCTACTATACAAAATTATTTGTGGAACTCAATCACTTTCTAAAGCTTTAGCTTAAAAAGACATTATTCAAATACAGTTATTCTGTAAACAATTGCAAGAGAAGTCTGTACACGTAACATTTACTGCCAGTAACCTCTTATCTTAGAGCCTTTCACTTAGCATATGCTTTCGCATATGCTGTTCCCTCTGTCTGAAACAATCCTCTCAGCAGCCCACTCATACAGTTAGCCTTACTCATCCTTCCATCAGGGAAGCCTTCATCTCCAATCAGGCTAGATCAGGCCCCCTGGTTATAGTGTTTCAAGAGCACCCAGTATCTTCCCTTGAGATCACCTACCAAAGTTTATGTTTACTCACTTGTTAGTGTCCCTATTTCATGCCTGTCTTCCCCAGTAGACATACGCTCCTTGAAGACAAGAACTGCATGTGCTTTTTTATTCCTGTATCTCCAGCGTGTCACACAGTGTCCGATTTATGGTAATACTAATAATAGTAACAACAATAATAATATAATGAAAATAACAGCTAATAATTATTGAATACCTGGAACTCTAAGAATTTATATCTAATTTGTTTGGCCTCAAAATAGTCCTTTTAAGTGGAGGCTGCTATTATCCTTCTTATCAGATGAAGAACAGAGGGGGACCTCTGAGGTTAAATCAATTTCCCAATGTCACTCAGACAGTTTAGTTTCAGAGTTTGAGTTCCTAATGCTTGTTAGGCAACAAATATCTGTTGAATGAATGAATGAATGAATGAATGAATGAATTCTTGATGATAATAGAACCCTGGAATTTTGCTTTCTGATCATCTAACATAATAAAGGAATAGGACCTGAAGAATCAGAATGGATTCTACATAAGTCTATTGAATAGTTTCTCTGAGCTCTCAAATTGATGACTTATTGGAGCATTAGGCCAGGGCAAAATGACAGGCAATGAAAATGATTGAATTATCTGAAACATGAGTGTGATGACTCTGGTGCAGGTGGACCATTGCCTGGCGTAAAATCCCATACCTAAAGTTTATACAGGTATATGGAGCTAATCTGTCATTTTGTTTTGAAATGTTGAATTACACTTACATTCTTTTCCAGAGAGAAAGTAGGGGAAGCTACATAAGTGTTTGCAAAATTGACAACAAACTCACTTCAGCATATGGAGTCATTGGAGAGATTCATAGCTAGTCAATATTTTGACTTTTCTTTTTTAAAATTTATTATTTACTAATTGAGAGAGAGAGAGAGAGAGAGAGAGAGAGAGAGAGAGAAGAGATCGATTTGTTGTTCCAGCCATCCACACATTCATTCATTGGCTGCTTCCTGTAAGTGCCCTGACTAGGGATAGAACTCACAACCCTGCTGTATTGGATCAATGCTCTAACCAACTGAGCTACCAGGCCAGGGTTCAGAATGTTCTATTTTTTAATGATCAGATTCCATGATATCCTCCAGCAAAAATGTTTTCTTTTGTTTCCCTGAGCAATCCCACTTTACCAGTTCTTTGAACACATAGTTCTGCTTATTCTTAGAATCAGACACTAGGTCAATGTTTCGGAGAATTAATTTCCTGTTAGCTGTTTAGACAAGTTGGTGTAATTCTCTGTTGCATCTGTCCACTTTTCTGCCTTTCTGGGCCTGCATTGTCCAGGCTCCTGTGCCTCCCGTGTGTGTGTGTGTGTGTGTGTGTGTGTTGGGGGTGGGGTGAGCACCTCTCAATTGGTTTCTTTGTGCTGAGCAGAAAGGCAGGTGTGAGCCATGATTGATGGCTGGTTTACATGGTGACAGGAAAAACCTGCTGGCGGTGCATTTTCTTTTCTGCCAGGGGCCCAATCCGTTCCTTCTACCAGGACTTCCTTGTTAGAGAACTCCTTAGAGCTGCTTCCCTTGGAATTCTTTATTACATTTTCAACTGTCAAATATGAACGCATTTAAAAATATATGTTAATTTGATTCAGATCCTGAGGGGAGAAACAATGACTGAGGTCTTGAGCAAGTTTTTCTTTTTATTTCCATATTGAGTTGCACATTAGACTGTGGTATAGGCTAGCAGTTCTGAGGCCCGGGTATGTATCACAATGAGTAGGGGAGACCCCCCAGAACCTCAGTCCCCTCCCCCAACCAACCAAGGCTGCCCGTCCAGAGGGTGTGTGGAGAGAGAGGCCTGGGGATCTGTGCTAACACAAACAATTACTTTGCAGGCAACGGGGATGTACAGCCCTAGATGAGAAACTCTACTCCTGGTGGCGGGGCTGTAATTAACAATCGTGATTCCCATCCCACTGTTGCCACTGTATCCATCTGTCCTGTCACTCCACAGATCCTTACTAAGCACCCACTATGTGCCACTGTGCTTTAAGCACTGGGGACATGGGACAGACACAATCACTGTCTTCATAAAGCTTACATTCTAACTGGGGAGACAAATATCAACAACGATGAATCAGCGACATATCTTCGCTATTGCTGCTTACCAAGGAGAACAAAATACAGTGGAAGATGCTTTTATTTCCTTACACCCCATCTCTCAATTTCCCATCTGAATTTCATTCCCATCTTTGCTGATTGTCCATTTATGGGCCCAACTGCCCCAAGCTCACCAAGTCTAGTGGAAATATTTTAGCCCTTATCTTTCTTGGCCACTCTGCAGTGTTCATACCAGTCATTACTGGGTCTTTAGGTAAATTTTGAGGTAAGTATTGTGCTAAGTCGTCTATATATGTTTGTTTGTTTTTTAATTCTCACAACAACCCCAAGATAGACAGTATTATCATTCTCAGTGTGGAGATGGGGAATTGCAAGCACACCAAAGCTCAGTAACTCGCCCGAGGTCACACAGCTAGCAAGCGGAAGAGTGGGTATTGTCTTCACCATAAACTCTCTGCTTTTCCAGTCTAGGTTTTCCTGTTCACCATCCCACTGCTTCTTTGATTGCTTCTCTGATCATTCATTTCCTATAGCTCCCACCAGGCTCATCTTCCTCTGGCAGCCCTGCACGTGTTGGCATTGACACTTGCTCTCTCATCCCACACTCTCCCCAGACAATCTCAATTGCTTTGTCTTTCTCTATTGCCCACATCTCTGGTGTCTCCCAAATTCGCACCACTGGGCCAGACGTCTCATTTGACCTTCCAGTGACCTAGCTGGTAGGTACATGCACTTGGATATCTGGTGGACACTGTTCTTTTGCTTATTTAACTCGTGACTACCTACCATTTGCCAGGGACTATGTGGTTATTGTGGATGCCCTAGTGAACAAGGCCAGTGAGGTCTCTGGCTCAAGGAGTTTATTTGTCTAGCAGAGAAGATAGACTGACGAACACGCCCCCTCATGAGCTAACACACTGTCTCATCTTTATTAGCAGACTTGCTCAGCTTCCTGGTTTCTCAATTTTATTTGGTAATACAACCTCAGAGTTGCCTTAATTCCTGCTTCTTCCTCAGGCCCTATATCCAAGTCTGCCTCCTACATCCTTGTGTCTCTGTTCCCTTTTCATCATCACTACCACCTCGAGGTCATTTCTCACCTAGAAAACTCAGTTGGTTTTCTAGTTGGCCCTGTTTCTAGTTCTACATTCCTCAAATCCATTTTCTACATCAGTTTTTCTAAAATGCAAATTGGGGTGTGCCTCTCCCCTCTTTACATCCTCTGGTGAAGCATCTATCTGGCTCCTATTTCTTGGAGTGATGGATCTTCTCCTTTTGATGGGAAGCCATTTCATGTGTCTGACCCAGCCTCACCCCCTTCTTATACACCCCATGCTTCTGGCCACAGTGATTTAGTTTCAGAATGGGCAAGCCAGGGCCAAGCGAAAACATCAAATCTAAGTGTTGGTAGGGCAATGGTCTCACTCTTGCTCTGGGTTCTGAGCTATCTCTTTCCCTTCTTTTTATTTTTTTAAATATATTTTATTGATTTTTTTACAGAGAGGAAGGGAGAGGGATAGAGAGTTAGAAACATCGATGAGAGAGAAACATCGATCAGCTGCCTCCTGCACACCCCCCACTAGGGATATGCCCGCAACCAAGGTACATGCCCTTGACCTGAATAGGACCCGGGACCCTTCAGTCCACAGGCCGACGCTCCATCCACTGAGCCAAACCAGTTAGGGCTGTCTCTTTCCCTTCTCATGGAAAGACTCTCTGCAAAGACGAAGGCGATGCATGGAAAGAAACAGAGCCAAAGAAGAGCCTCGAGACACTGTTTGAGCTCCTGGATTTAATAGCACATGAACCCAGCTTTACCCGTGGACTTTACCAATTATAGAAGTCAATAGATTTGCTATGTCCGAATCGTAGTGCTTCCACTTACTGGCTACGTGACTTTGGGCAATTACTTAACCTTTCTGCATATAAGTTTCCTCACCTCTAAAATGGGCATAATAGCCTTAGCCAGTCTTGCTCAGTGGATAGAGCATTGTCCTGCAGGCTCGATCCAGGCTCTGGTCGGGGCGCTTGCGGGAGGCAACCAATCGATGTGTCTCTCACATCAATGTCTCTTTCTCTCTGTGTCTCTGCTTCTCCCTTCCACTCTCTCTAAAAATCAATGGAAAAATATTCTCTGGTAAGGATTAACTAAAAATAAATAAGTAAATAAAATAAAATTGGCATAATAACAACAACTACCTCACAGGGTTGTAATGAGATTTAAATGAGTTAATGCATATGAAGGATTTAGATAAGTGTTCAGTAAGTATTAACTATTTCTGTTGTTATTATAGGGTGTCCCAAAATTCATGCAAGATTTGAATTTTGCGTGAGCATTAACAACAACAACAAAATAAAACCTAATTTTACTTGGTTTATTGAATCAGATTCTAATATCTGTTTCCCTTTGATTTCAATCCCTTCAATTTGATAAACATTACCAATTACCAATTATGGCCCAGGAGCAGGGACAATGAAGATCAATGAAGACCAAGGCTTTGCGTATGTACCAGCAAAGCTGTGGAGGCTATTTACCCTATGTGCTATTTCATACATAACCCTATACTGTATACTTTATGATTCAATAAAAAATTTACAATTTTTAATTATAAACATGTGTTTTCTATCAAAATTACTTCTTGCGTGAATTTTGGGACAGCCTATACTTAACTGAGTTTGGTCTTGGGTTTTTCTAACTTGCCATTGGAAGAGGACTACCAAGTCCAAACTATATAACCTCCTTATAAGGCTGACTAGCTCCCTCACACCTCCATGCCCTTAGCATGTTTGTATTGAACTTCTAAAGCTCCCCAAATGCTCATGATGCTTCAGGCCTTGTTTCCAGGTGTATAATGTTCTTTCTGCCCAGAATGCACTTCCTCATTCACCTGGCAAAGTCAGATAAGACGGTTCTAAACAGTAAGAAGAAGCAACTAATTCAGGACACCTAGGAATTGTGGGTCTGATTGTGCCATTGATTATTGCTGATCTCCCAGTAATTCTCACCAATTTGTATCCTTGCTTTTAAAAAAAGGTTTCCCTCTTCATTCTCAAATATATTTTTCTATGAAAAGAGTTCTATAGATTCATGGACATTCAAGCATTCCTTACTCAGCTCAAGTTTGAGATCAGGCTAAAACAACGTGACCAGTTAGCTCTCCCCATCTGCCATTGAGGAGACAAATTACAGCAGAAACGTGGGCTCCCTAGAGACGCAGAGCCGTCTGACCAGATAGGCAGCGAGACTAAGAAATTGGATATTAAGGAGGATGTGCTTCCTTTCTTAGATCTTAGGAGGGGATAAGCAAGAATCCTTCCTGGTCATGCTCTCTGACTCTCACACCTCAGATTTCTAAACCCTGACAGTGGCCAAATTAACTTAACCAGCTTTTTAAAAGCAAGAGTAGTTCTGTATTGTCTATAATGCCCCAGTCAGGTCTCTAGACTCTTTGGGAACAGTAATAAAATCAAGATGCTACTTCCTTATTTCAGTGGGAAGATGCAGTCCCTGGGTTTGTACCCTTGAGGCTGTGTTTTATTGTTGGAGTCGAACAAATGTAAACAATTTAGAGCAATACCCCAATAGTCTTTTCCTCATTTAAACTTTATTCTATGTAAATTTACCCTTGCCTGGAAAGCTCTGGCTGTGGCTGAGGAGAAATGGCTGTGTTATTGCCGGAGTCCAGCCCGGCCACGTTCCCCAGACACGGGCTAGCTCCTGGGTGGTAGAGCTTGGCTGAAAGACATGGATGCAAACATAGTCGCTTTTTCATTTGCCCACACTGCTATTTGAATGAGACTGTTAAGAGATCTAGATGTGAAAACGTTATATACCAGCAACAGACACATCCCCAAGTGTGTGCATATGGCCTAAATTAGACCACCTAAGTAGGCTGTGTGCAATACCTAGAAATTACAAAAAAGAATTGGATAATGAGAGGCAGCAGCTCGTGAAGCCAGCCCACCAGCATAGAGAGCTCAGTATTCCTAGAAGGGCTTCCTGGGGGGGAGAAATGGAGGTACATTACATATGAGCAAGAAGTGCATCCATCATTTCTTCCTTTCTCTCCCTCCCCTACAATCCAGTTCCTCCCAGCTCCTCTATAGGGACAGGACCTGGCTTACAGCCCAGGTCCCATCAGCCTAAGAGGTCACATTCTCTTCAAAAACTTACCTTTCTTTTTATTTATTGATTTTAGAAAAAGAGAGGAAGAGGGGGGGAGAGAGAGAGAGAGAGAGAGAGAGAGAGAGAGAGAGAGAGAGAGATTGGTTTTTTCACTTATTTATGGATTCATTGGTTGATTCTTGCATGTGCCCTGACCAGGACTGAACCTGCAACCTTGGCGTAGTGGCATGGCATTCTAACCAACTGAGCTACCTGGACAGGGCAAAAGAGTTCGTTGCACATTAAGGGGATTAACCATAGGTCTACTATATATTATATATGTTGTAAATCCCCGCCCCCCCCCCCCCAGGCCATCCTTGGTATTTTGATTTTGTTTATTTAATCTTCTAACAATAAAATAATTCAGTCAAATGTGTTGGTGTTTTCCTTTATGACTTAAGAAAGTCTTTCCACTTCAACATTATGTAACTGTTCTCCTAAATTTTCTTTTAACACACATTTTTCAACTAAATCTTAAATTTATTTAAATCTTTTTTGGTGTATGGTGAGAACTAAGAATCTCTATTGTCTTCTAGATTGATAGCCATCGATGTCAGCAGCATTAAATAAACACTCTTTTTCCCATTGAGTTAACATATCTCCTTTGTTATATATTAAGTTACCATTTATATTTGGATTTATTTTCTGAACTCTTTATTCTATTTCACTAATCTGAGCCAATACCATAATATTTTTAATATAATGGCTTTATGAAATATTTGATAAGGCAAGCCTACTCTCATGGTTTTATATAGATACATATATTTTTGCTAGTCTCATATATTTATTCTTCCATTAGGAAGTTAACCTTATTTTATGCAGTTTCCAAAAATTAGAATTCTAATTGGATTTGCATTAATTTTGAAAGGATCAATATGATAAAGATACATTTTTATGTTTCTATTGAGAATATGATATATTTATCCACTTTTTCCACAGACTTCAATAAGATTTCATAGTTTCTTTAGTATTGGCCCTGTGTCTTTATTGTCAAGTTGATTTGTAGATGATTTAGTTTTTATTGATATTGTGAAGACATTGTCAAGTTGACTTCCAATGCCTAAATTACAAAGGCTTGACCTCTCACCCACATGGTACCTGGGTCCAGCCGTTCTCTAAGTGTTCCCCAGTTACACTCGGACACTTACAAGGACTCTCTGGTCTGCCCTTGCAGTTGCCGGAAGGCATCTGTCTTTCTTCCTCACATCTCTGGCTCTCCCTCTCTGTTCTCCACCAGGTGGGAAGTCTTCTTGCTGCCAAGGCAAAGGATCATGTTGAGTTCGATGACACCTTTGCCCAGCTAACATCTCCAGGCACCTCTATAGGTGTCCATTCTCAGGGGCCCAGAGAGGTGCTGGGTCCCATGAGAGGCAGGGAGGAGATGGCTTTTCCCTAACGTCATGCCACTTCTCATCACCTGGTCCCAGGTGGCTCTGCTCGGTCTCAGAATCTCCCGAGGTCACACCTGCAGAGGCCCATCAGCGGGTGGTCCTCATCCCTCATCGCCTTCCCTGCTGGGCGAAGGGCCAGAGAAGAACAGCTTTTTCTCCTCTCAGCTCAAACCCATTTCTTCCCAAAATGAAAGTAACATAGTTTCTTCAGGGACAGTAACTTTTCCTGTCCCACTTCTGTGTTTTTAACTCTTTGGGTCCTCAGCACTTGTAATGAGCTCCATTTCAGCAGGAGGTCACTTGGCTTCCTTATAAAAAACTAAAAGGCTGAGTGGGTTCTCCTAGATCAAGGACAGAACTGTCCCAGAGAGGTTTAACCCCCACTTATTATAACAGTGTAACTAGATCGAATATTGAAAAGTCTAGTTTTCTTCTATCATCCTCATCAAAGTTTTGAAATTCAAAGATGCAACTTTCCCCCAGACCATATCCGCGGTCCTGTGTGCCTCCCCGCCCCCCAGCAGCCCCTGCCAGGAGGAAGTTTCTCTGGAGCATGTAGCCCATGATGACAGCGTGGACTGTCAGGGTCATGATACAATTTATCAAGGATCTCACATAAATATCTGATTCGGTCCTCATACCAACCCTAGAAGATAGAGCTTACTTTCCCTCATTTTACTGATGAAGAAACTGAGGCTGAGAAGAGCTGAAGGAATTGTGCAAGTAGTGACAATAACGGAATCCAAACCCAGGTCTGACTCCACAGACCAACTGTTTTGACTGTTTTAATAAATCTCCTGGAGGGAAAATCCTACTACAAACCTTGGTTAATCTGAGTACTCAGTCCACCCACTCTCCTTGGAGTCCCGAGGCCTTGAACAACTTCTTGTGCTAAAGCGCGTGGTCTGCCATGTCCCCTTTTTATCAGATGACGCTGACCCTGTTACATGGTATTTATATGTGGCCTAAGGATCTTTATTTTACAGTTGACTACAGGAAAGCTTAGAGGGCTTACAAAAGAAAGGGAGCAGGGTGCATATGGTAACATGCACATTGAGAATGAAGGTAAAGAATTGGCACACAGCATCAACTATCACATTCAGTTATGGTCAGTCATTTTACTGGTTTTAGCTTGTCGTTGAACATGTATTTGATTTGTAAATGTCTGTATTTTGGGGCTTTATTTAACTTATAATTTTGGTTTCTAATTTTATAAGCTTAAGGAATTTACACTCTGTATTTTTGTTCATATTTAAGTAACGCTAAATAATAATAATAATAATAATAATAATAATAATAATAATAATTTAAATCAACATTAGAGGTCCCATGAAAATATTTCCCCTTATAAGCCTATCACCTAGAGAAATACTAAAACCCAGCTTCCCTTTGGACCCTCCCCTCAGCCCCGTGAGGCATGTATTCTCACACCAGTTTGTGGACCAAGAAACAAGGGCTTGAGTAGACATATGCCCAGCCCACATGAGCAGATCCAGGAGGTGATAGGGGCCGGACAGAAAGCAGGGTTGAGCCAAAGTCTACAGCCCTTTTCTTGAAACTTCTCCTTCTTAGCAATGAGACTTTATTTCACACATTCGGCAGAAATGTTCTTTGTTAGATGTGATGTGTCTCATCTTAAAAACAATGATATTCAATCTTAAGGAGTTTAAAAATAATTCCTCTGAGAAGCCTATTTCAGCAAGCCTGACAAGGCATTCAGCATTCAAATTAGATTTAGTACAAAGGCTAAAACATTTTTAAAAAGTCATTTGAATCATATTGTGCCCCATGTGGTGTTTTGGTGGTGGGGTTGGGGGGATCTGGTGGGTGTAGGGAGAGCAAGGTGAGGGTGAGAGTTAGGGTCACAGCCCAAATATTCTCATCAGGGGGAAACAAAAGAAATGATTAGACTACACCAAGTTTCCGATCTTGGAAGTAGGAGAGCTACTTTCAATATTTTAAAAAAAGTCTAACATAAGAAAAGGAACAAGATAATTTAAACATTAGGCTTCTTTGTTTTGGCTATAATTCTATTAACTCAGTGAGGGTATCACTGGTTTGCTCATGCTCAATAGAAATTCAGATGAGAAGTTATATATAATTTGGGTTAATAAAGTTAGGAAAATAAATGGACTATTTACTAAATTGCATTTGTTGAATACATAAAATCTTCAGAGCCATTTATTTGTTCAATCAATAATTAGTGTGAGTTGACTAAGTGGCAGGCAGTAGGTACACAAAGATGAATGACAAATAGTCCCTGTCCTCAAGGGCATGTGTGTTTGTGTGTATGTGTGTATGTTGCGGGGGGCGAGGGGTGGAGGTTGATAATGAGCACAGGGCAGATTTCGTAATTCAATGTGAAAAGACGACAATGAAATAATGTATAGAGGATTAGAAGGCCAGGAAGAGTTGAAGAATGAGAATTCTAACTGGGCCTTAGGGATGGGGTGAAGTTGCTGGGTCAGAGAAGGCTTTCTCTGGCCTTAGGAAATGAGCTGAATCTTACAGGATGAGTCAGAGAGGAAGGGAGTGAATTCTGGCCAGAGGGAGACATGCCAGAAAAGGCCTGGAGGTGAGAAACCACATGATGGTTTGACAGGGAATTATAAGCAGTTTGGTGTTGCTGCTGCATAAATTGTGAAGCCAGGATATCTGAGAAGTCAATAAGGGGCCACATATTAAAAGTCCCTATGTAGAGTGATCATGAAATGTATCATCCAAACTGGGGCACTTTAGAAAATAAAAGGAAGACACTTCTAATAATTATACCAGAACAACAGGTGCAAACAAGAGAACCTGGGCAAATGGCCAGCCTATTGACAAGCCGCGTCTCACAGCTTAGATTCCTCAGTGAGTGGCGGGAACCGTTGAAGGCTTCTCAGCACAGAAGACACAGGGTGAAACTTGAGTTTTAAGTAGGTTTTTATGAATAATGAATTCAAAGAGGAGAAGCTACAGGAAAAGCTCTATCCTCCAGGTGTATTTATTCAAGAAACCTTGTTTGCCAGCTGCCATGTGTTGGCACTATATAGGGGGTAGGCATCCCGTGTGAACAAAGCCAGAATTGATTCCTGCCTTCAAAAAGTTTGCAATGAGTGGGGGAAGACGGTCAATAATCCAATAGCACACAAATAATTGTAAAAGTGCAAATGTGAAAAGTCTGAAGGGGAGGAAACAGATGCTATAAGAACACATCGTAGGGCATGGAGAGGTCAGAAATGAGTAGCAGAATCTGACAGACTGAAGAGAGGAGGGAAGGACAGAAACAAGAAGCTGTGCGAAGACCCTGTGGTAAGAGGTGTGGAATGTCTGACAACACAGAACTAATGGAGTTTGGTGTGCAGCCAAAAAGGCATTATATGGTTACAGCACAGTATGTGCTTTTGCGATCCTTCCCCGGGCAAATGGTATACTATGGATGAGTCTCAGCTCTGAGCTCCTCTGACCTTTTCACTGTGAGTAGCTAAAGTGACAACCCAACTTCTATGCCTCCTCTGAGGAATTAGAAGGCCATGGGTAGCAATGTTTATTTCCTACCTTTATCTTGGATTGATCCTTTACACTGTTTGCTGAGCCAGTAGTAAACTGATGTTAAACCAACTAAAGAAACCAAGACGAACTCATCATCTTTTTAGATCTTCAAACCCAGACCTGCCTTTCTCGACTGACCTGGTGCAGGAGGGAGCACAGCCATTTAAAGGCCAGTGTGGCTACATTGAGGAAAGCAACAGGGTGTGAGGGGGAGTGTGAAATAAGACCAGTCTAATGAGATTGACAGGGGCCAGACCAAATAGACTTTTCGTGCTGTTGTTAACGTAAAAACATTCAAACCTGTAAAGATTTTTTGTGAGTTTATTTGAGCCAAACTGTCTACAGTTGCCTGGAAGCAGAATCTCAACGGACTGGGATAATTCTCCAGAGAATGGCGGGTTTTTTTGATCTATTTTTATACATTACAATCAAAGGAGGAGACTAGGTGGGTTACATGAAATCCATTGGTGATAGATTAGGAAGGCAGGAGAAAGCAAAGCAGGGAAACCTCTGGGATTGGATAAAAAGTAAAGTGATAGACACATACTTCTTTTACTTAGGCGGCTGCAGGATAGTTAACAGTCAACAACTAACATGGCAACAATAACAATGAAGGAATTTATGGTCTCTGTCCTGGCACCCAGGAGCATTTGGTTGTGCCCTGAGGGGTCCAGAAAAAAGGAAGTTACAAGTTACCCAGACATTTCACAAGGATGTTATCTTTTTTAAAAAATATATATTTTATTGATTTTTTACAGAGAGGAAGGGAGAGGAATAGAGAGTTAGAAACATCGATGAGAGAGAAACATCAATCAGCTGCCTCCTGCACACCTCCTACTGGGGATGTGCCCACAACCAAGGTACATACCCTTGACCGTAATCGAACCTGGGACCTCTCAGTCCGCAGGCCAATGATCTGTTCACTAAGCCAAACCAGTTAGGGCGACAAGGATGTTATCTTATATGCAAAACGACAATAGGCTCAGTTAAGGTAAAAATTTACCTTCATAAGGAAAGATACTGGTCTAGGACATGACTACCCACTATAAACTGCTTTAGTTAAAGTTTTAATTTTTGATCACCCTTTATGGTTACTTTAGATCTTTGAGTTTGCAAAACCACCATGAGCTTGTCAGGTTAGCATGTGGCCTTTTTTTTCATTCACACTGTTAAGAATTTGTGGTTAGATCCTATGACTAAAGGGAAGCCAATGTTGACCTTTTAGGTCTTCAGTTAAGAAGACTGTTCTAGAAAGAAGAACTAAGGGATAGGTAAGAATGGAAGATGAGATACCAGTAAAGAGGTTATTCTAGTGGTCCAAATCAAAGATGATAGTAGTTCTGTCTAAGGGATGGGATAGAGATAACTGGTACCCACCAAATATTAATTGTGTCTATGCACTTCCTAGTCTACATTGTAGTTAAATTAGTTCATGTGATTAGTTGTAGCTAATGGCATCTGAACAGCTTCATGAGTGTCACTTCTGGGCTATTCAGAGGCAACAGGTGAGCTGGCCTGTCTCTCTCTTCCCTAGCTGTGGTGACCTTGGGGAGCCTGAGTTCATGTGGCGGAGTTCCAGGATGGAGGAGGAATGGTTGATTTATATTGCGTTGTAGTGAGGAATAAAGCTTTGCTGTGTGAAGGCACTAAACTTTGGGGGTATATTTGTGACCAAAGCATGGATTATCCTCTTTTGTTTAATATAGGAATAGATAATGGAGAGAAAAGTGGATGGACTTGATTGAGAGGTATTCTTGCCGCAATAGCAGTGGGCCTAGAGAAGATGGATTAGAGATGGAGCTGTGAGGAAGAGAAAGGTGTCAAGGATGGCACCTCAGTTACTGGGTGAATATTTAAGTGGATAGTGGGATCTGTCACTGAGATGAAAAACGATCAAATTTCTAAAGATAGATCAGATGTATTTATGTCATCTCTGAAAGGAACATGAACAGTGGGAAGGATCACACGATCCCAAGTAAAAAAACTGGTAGATTTTCAATAAGTATCTATGACTAGTGACTTATTGTTGCTAATTAGCTATTCTCTTAGGTAATTTGCTTTATTTAACATGGTCTTAGTTACCTAAATGAATATAAAGCAATAGAAATCTGTATCTTCTTTAGAGATTATTTAATTTGAAGAGAAGATGAAGTAATATCTGGTTATAGGAATAGAAGTATTTGTTGGCACTAGTCATCTCCTGGAATATGACTAATGACTCATAGCCTATTGTCAAGAATTCTTAGAAGTAGTTATCGAGGGAAATTTTGTTGAATAATAATCCACTGTAATGATCAGATTTTATTTTTAACCCAGGTTTCTCTCAACCTGAGTACTATATTAGCTATCAATTGCTACATAACAAATTACTGCAGAATTTAGCAGCTTAAAAGAACAAACATTCATTATGTTACTGTTCCTGTGGGTCACAGATCCAGCTGTGGCTTACCTGGGTGCCTCTGGCTCAAGATCTCTCATGAGGTTGCTGTCAAGCTGTTATCTGGGGCTATGAGCTCAATTGGGGAGTATCTGTTTCCCAGCTTATTACTCTGGTTGTTGGAAGACCTCAGCTGGTCTGTCCCCAAGCTCACTCACATAGGTGTCTCCATAGGGCTGCCTCACAACAGGGCAGCCGGCTTCCACCGAAGTGAGCAAGCCCCCAAGATAGAAACCACAGTGTCTGTTTAGCTCATCTTGGAAATGACATCTCATTACTTCTGCCGTATGCTATTCATTGGAAGCAAGTGAATGAATCCCAAGGGAGTGGATTTTACAAGATCCTGAATAACAGAAGGTAGGAATCACTGGGGGACCATCTCAGAAGCAGCCTGTCACACCAGTGGCTTGACTTACATAGAAGAAAGAGTTTATCAATCTATTTGGCTGAGAAGAAGTGTTACTGTTTTCTTTTCATCAAAAGTAACCATCTATGAGCTACCAAAGTTATGAAAATTCCAGGTGAATTATGTAAACTCCTGGCTCATTGATATTTTGTCCAGTTTATCTTGGACTAAGTTCTCAAGAGATTCGACAGCTCAGATTTTCCTACCAAAAACCCAGGGGCACACAGGCAACCATTTGCCACGTTCCTAGAATGTTGTCTCTCATGAGGTTAGATCCATGGTACCCAGAGTCTTGCCCAGGAACTTGACACTGGGAGAGTCTACGGGGGCCCAGGCATTTGCTCCTAGCTTAGAGAATGGGATGAGCCAAAATGCTTTCTTCCTAATCGGCAAGTCTTTGTGCTGACAAGGAACTGAGATGGGGACAAACGGGTCTTTTTCTTTCTTTTAAAAATTCTTTTGCTGTTACCCATCTTTGGCTATTTATTTATTTATTTATTTATTTATTTATTTATTTTTGTAATGTAATAGAGCACGTGGTTATAAACCTTTGGATTCTAGAGAGTGAGAGCGCAGAGGAAAGTCTCGATTATGCCTCTTCCTAGCTGTGGAATCTTAGCTGAAGCTTCTGTAACAAAGGGAAACTGTCAGTGTTTACCACACAGGAGTAAGCTAATGCATGAAAAGCACTTAAAGTACCTGACACACAAAAGACACGAAAAAAATATTCAGTATCCTTATTGCTCTAACTCTTCTTGTGTCAAAGATGTTATCTGTCTGAGATGCCAGACAGCACTGCAGGCAAAGCTATGAAAGAGTAGGACAAAAGCAATGATTCTTCCTTCTTCCTTACATCCTGTTTGCCCCCAGAATCCACACACTTTACCAGTTCCTCCTCCCATTCCTCAGCCTCCTCCCTCTCCCCACCCTCCTCCTCCTCATCATCTTTATCCTCCTTCTTTTTCTCTTCTTTTAACTCTTTTAAAAAATATAATTATCTTTCATTGTATGGCACAGAATTAGAATTTGAATAATTATTGTGTTAGATGTATGAAAGGACATGGGAATATTTGTATGTGTGTGAATATATAAATGAAGAAATAAATTGCCTTTCTCTTCCATCTCTACCTGATAAAATACTCTTTTTTAAAGATCCATTTAAATTATTACCATGTCTAAAAATGTCTTCCTAAGTCCCTGACACATGTGATCACTACAGTCTCACTTTCTTTTTTTAAAAAAAGTGTTTATTGAAGAGAGAGAGAGGGAGAGAGAGAGAGAGAGAGAGAGAGAGAGAGAGAGAGAGAGAGAGAGAGAGAGAGAATAGGCACTGGGGATGTGCCCTGACCAGAATCGAACCCGTCACCTTTTGGTGCACAGGGCTCTGCTCAAACAACTGAGCCACATTGGCGAGGACCCTGTCTTGCTTTCTATAAACAACCTAATTGTATTTCCCTTGAGATATTTGATATGCTATATTCAAATTTTCAGCCAGTGGAAAGCAGTCACTGCTTTCAGAATAGCCAAAGACCCCTTCATCCTGATTTCTCTATGCCCTCTTCATATCCTATTTAGTAAAAGAAACACTCGTAAAACACTTTGTCCTGGCAATTCATCAGCCACCCGTATGAGTCAAATGGAAAATCCCCTAAATGTCACTCGTCCACTGGGGAATGTGATCCACTGGGGGTTGTGTGGTGGCACCTCAAATTGGGGCCAGGGCACAGTTCCTGCTTAAAACTCACTCTGCTGAAATTCTTGAGCACATCCACTTCTAAAATTAGAGAGGACACCTAGCAGAACAGCTTGGCAGGGTGTAAGGAAAGGGGTGAATGTTTCCCAGGGAGGAATTTCTAGGACACCAAGCCACAGAACAGGAAAAAATAGGACAAACAGAACAGGCCAATCAAACGGAGAGCTCACTCCCTCTAGCCTAAAGGCACCTTATGTAGAAAATGTTATTTCTAAAAACATGAGAAACAAAGAGTAAATAAAATCAATGGCTTCAATATATTGAAAAGAGTCCAACCCTCATGATAGGGCTTTTCAAAAATGATGAAGAAACATTTATCATGATTTTTAAAGCATAAGAAATGTAATGTTCCTTCCACTCTAGGTTTCTGGCAAACTCAGCCGTAGTGGATGCTGTAGTGTGCCACTCAGATTGCTCCTTCAGGGTGACCCACACTCCCCCAGCAGTCAGGCCAGCTGCCTACTGACCACTCACGGTTGAGTGATGAACTACCCTTCGTGGAATGGAGATGCTTCATCCAAAGTTTTGCACCCTCTCTGTGGGCAGCCTGCATCCCATTGATGTGGAAGCACAAAAGACTGCCCACTTGGCTCAACTCACAGCAACTCTGAAGGGAGAGCTGAGGTCTCTGTTGCAAATGAATTGTGGTTCAACTTCTCCCTCTACCTGTGTCTGCAGCACTCGCTTCCTCAGGGGTGCTGTTGAAGCTCCTGCTTGAAGATCTCTGCCTTGGGCTCTATTTCCAGGGAATACAGCTTAACTCCCCTCTATTCTATTCTATGTAATAGTTAATAAAGAAATTTACCACGTGTTCAGAACCTGTGCTGACAACACGCATTCATTCTTTCATTTAATCCTCACAACAGCCCTTTGAAGTCGTATTTTTATCCCTATTTTTACAGTTGAGAATATTGAGGCTCAAGAAGTTTAATAAATTGCCCAAGGTAGGATAGTTATTAAGCAGCAGAATCAGAACTCAAGTCAGAGTGAGGGTTAAAGGACATCACATTTTCAAACTCCTTATACGGTGCTTGGCACAGAGTGTTTAGTAAATGGTAATTATGATTGTCAAGCAATCCTAATCAGAGATTTTAGCAAGCTGGACCATTTACCAGGAGTTAAAACCAGCTCACATAATGTACAAATCTACACTCCAGAGGTTATCTAAAATATGATGAGAAATGAGTAGGCAATGGCCAAGTGGGGTGATTGCATTATGAGTAATAACAGAGCCAGCTGTTTATCTTGTCACAGAGGCATGTGGGCTGCTTGGGGAATAAACAGGTTGCTGCTGGAAATGTAATATCTTAAAAATCAGCTAGACTTTATATTTTTTTTAAAGCAGCTAGACTTTAAAAGAAACCTGATTCAATTGAGTGGCATTCTCCCCAGTCCCTAGCACAGAGTTTGGCACTGAGTGTGTGCTTTAGTCAGTGTTTATGAACTGCTTGCATCTGATTGGGGGCAAAATTCACTTGCCCAGTTCAGAGGCAAATAATGAATATCTCTGTAAATTATAATAATGAATATTTTATAAGCATCCATGTATGGCTCAGTGCTTCATTTATTTCATGCAAAATTAGGGGGGGCTATGCTACATTTAAAAAGCTCAATTTAAGCCTATCGTATTGCATTTTAACAAAATAAGGAGCCCATAGTTAAACCGATGGTGCTGGTGCGAGTGAGGAAAATATATTTCATCTCTGAGGACTAAGGGGATCCTCAGAGCCTTTCCATGGCCTTGATGGATATAGCCACAGAGCCTTGAAATGACAGCCAGCTTTAAGTTGTAGGTCCAGTGCTAGGCTGCATGAGAGGATTCCTGATGATAGGTTAAACTAGATTAAGTTTCACCACGTCTACTCATGTTTTCTGGTTGGAATTAGTGGATGCAAATCAAACAGCTTATTTGGTTTCTATCTTAGTGACAACGCCATTCTACTATTACGAGGGAAAGAATCAAGAAGCAGCTAAATTCCAAGTGTTCATGAGGAGAGAGCACATTTCAAGTGGCTCATTCATTCATTCGTTCATTCATTCAACACTTATGGAGAAGCCAGCAGTTACCGGGCCAAATACTAGTGATAGAAAAAAAGGAGAAATATCACCCTATTCTGCCTTTGAGGCCCCTACAGGGGTTCTCTCAGTAAACTATACTGACAATAATGTGTGGTAATAAAGAAGTATAATGGATGTGTGTGCAAATGCTCAGGGAGCCCAGAAGAGTGGGGAGGCGGAGGAGGCTGCACAGAAGAGCTGGCACTAGGCAGGGGGCTGGAAGATGAGGGAGGGAATTTGCCAGGAAGAGAAATATCAGGAGAGAATTCCAATCCAAGGTGTGAAGACTTGAGAAATGATACCCATAGGTATAACCCCCATCCCAATCAGTTTGAAACTGATCTTTCTTTAGTTTGCTATCTGAGCTGTTTCTTTTAGCCTTTCTGCTTCCCAGACCCAGAATTTGTTGGGTCCAGTTCCACAAGTTTCCTACTGTAAAATGAGGTGTTGAATGAGATGGTCTCTATAGCTCCTTCCAGCTGGAATATTCCATGATCTTATGATTCCATGATTTTATTCCAGCTCCCACTCCTCTGGAGAATTAATTCCTTCTGCTCCCAACTCACTATTTACCTCTGTTTTCCTTTCTTCTTCTCTTAGATAGATTCCTTTGTTCACATGCCATTTCCACCTCTAAACAGGGTCAACCTGTTGCTTGCCTATGGGTTTCTTTTTACCTTGCCTATCCCTAGAGACTATTTGCCCAATACAAATGGACATTTTTAGAGCACTAATGTTGAGATGAGTCTTTCCAAAGGTCAAGAGGGGCCAAGAACAAAACACTTCTGCCAGACATTTTGGCAACTCCAAGTTATCAATTAATTGAATATTTATTTAGCCTTTCTCATGAGCCAGCAGTGGGCAGAGGCACAGAAGAGTATATAGGGAAGAGTAAGAAAGAACACCTCCATTAAGGCCTTACAGTCTAGTAGGGAAAGAAAGTAAGTATACAATGACTGTCACACAAAAAGGAGCAATCATCACTCATTCAATGCAAAGTCAACTTGAACAACAGTAAAAAAAAATGCACCGAAATGTATAAATAGTAAATTATTTGAAGCATGTAGAAAAAAAAACACGTAGTAATTTTTAAAAGTAGGTGATTGGTAGTCATGATATTTTGATGGGCGAAAGACAGAGGTGCAGTTCTCAACCTTTTCTGCTCATGTAAAGAAAAGGAACTAGAAATAGCAGGGAGAAGAAGAAAGCCATTAGGAGGAGAAACCACTTGACCCTTTAGTGAAAAGTCTTAGGGAAAAGATAGCACACAAATAAGAGTGGCGATACCCTGCTGTGTGCCTATCATGTTGAGATTTAACCACATGCTCTAACATAGGCTGTTCATTTGTTCCATACCTTAGTCAGTGGCATCATCACCTCTGCTGAATTGCAATGATGAATATCTCTTGAACCATGTCCTACTTTCCATTTCTATTGCCCTGTCTGAGGTTAGATCTTCTCTCTCCCCTGAATTAAAAAAACAACAACAAACAAACACACACAAAACCCCAGAAAACAGGCTGTTCCGCTTGCTTCTGCTCCATCATGTATTCGGCTTCAGACAGAGCTTTCTAGAGTGCCTCTCTGACTCTAGTTCACTATTCAGAAATCTTATGGCCTCCCAATGCCTATGGGGGAAAAAAAATAACGTAAACTTCTTAGCCTGGCAACCAACACTTTCTATAGTTTGGCTTTTATCTTTTTTTTTTTCTCAACTCCTTCATTCGTCTGGTATTTAAACTGCATGATGTATGCAGTTTCCCTTTGTACCTCTAGGTCTTTGTTCTCTCCGTTCCATTTATTGGACTATCCCTCTTCTCCATTCCCACCTTCCAAAGTCCAACTGCCTTAATTATAAGGATCCAGGAGTAAGAGGACTCTTAGGCCTCGGAGAACAGCTGTTGCCAAAAAAGTGGAAAGGCAAGGAGGTTTCCTCTCTCCCTGTGAGCCTCTCAAATCAGGCTATTGGGTACAATGCCCAGGCTTTTAACAAACAGGCTTTAATGGGTTTATAAGTGTCTGAGAAATTCATTTGAATCGATGGGGCTCTGCCATTGGCATAAAGAGTGACTTAAAGAGGCTTCCTGTTGTCTGCATCATGAGCGTGAGTCTGCTAAGCACTCTTGAGAAAGGCAAGTGCAGGGATTGGCTTTCTCTGCCCACTCTCACACTCTTCACTTAGTGTAAGGTGAGAAATTGTACTCCCTCGCATTAATTAACTCAAGCTTAAGCCCATCACAAAACAACAAGTACTGGTATCTAATAGTTTGATGTTGATAAACATTTTAGTTTTCTCCAAAACTCAGCTGGTTTCTGCATATGTCGGTAGCCTTCAAAAATTAGAAACAATATACACCTTTTCATAAAAAGTTCATTCACTCACTCATCCAGTATTTACCGATCATATGCATGGCAGGCATTTTATGTAAGACACACTATCTACCCTGCAAGGATAGAATTACTGTGACCGTGAGCAATAGCTGACCCTGGTGGAGTCATCTCCTCTAGCCAAAGGTGCTCACATTGCAATGGAGAACCATAGATTACTCCTCTGATCTCGACCTTATTTTCCCATAATTTCTGAACATTCTTAGCCTTTAGTGCACAAGAGGATGGCATGGTTGCGCAAGTATTCCTCCTTTTCCCTACTATGTAATTGACCCTTTTTCCTCAAGACAGTCAGGGCCAGTTAACCCTGCCAATATGGGGACGACTCCCCTGCTGGTCCATGGACATAGGAGCCCCAAACTACTCTGGTGGCATTTGGAGCTTGTGGTTCAATGAGACCTTAGTTGTGCCTGCTGACAAGAGTGTGCCCTCTTTGGGAACCAGGGCTTCCAGCCCTATAGAGCCCAGAGTTGTGGGGATGGGAAGGATAAAATCCCCAAGTGGATTATTGGGAGTAATAATAAGTGGGCCACTCTCACTTACTTACACATCTTGGTTCCCAGACCCAGGCTTCTTCCAGTGAGGGTCATGGCATCGTATTGAGTTTCTGATTTAATGCATAGACTGCTTCCTGAAGGATAGTACCCCACACCTCCTACCATGTTCACTAGCCCAGGTCTTCCTAGAAGCAGACGCCAAGCTGGGATTAGATACTAGGAGAGAAAGGAGGAAGAAAGGTCTTAGACCGCAGTGCGGCTCTCAGAAAATTTTGGCAAGGTCAATATGAAGTTCCAAATCTCTCAGAAATGGGGTTCTTCAATATCCCTACAGCATACAGTCTTTGGTTGGGGGCAGGCAGTGGGGAGCACAGTTACCCAGAGGTGGATGTGACCAGTGGGGGATGGGAGGGGACATCTGTCAATTACACTCTTGCAGTAGGAAAGCTGAGAAGTACATGGTGCATTTTCATGGGCAGCACAACACTGTTTTAAGCACTAGGGACACAGGAGTGAGCAAGAGAGATATGGCCTCTGCCTCATGGAGCATACACCCTAGTCGGAGACAGAAGCAATCACAGCTCAGAGCGACAACTGCCATGAGGCAGGGTTCAGGAAGGGCTTCCTGGGGAGCCACCTAGAAGAGCAGTAAAGGGCCCAATGCATGGATTGGAATCCAAACCTCCCTATTTGCCAGCTCTGTGTCCTTAGGCAAGCTTGTAACCCCTCTGTGCCTCAGTTTCCTCATCTACAAAGCGGGGAGAATGTAGTACCCATTTCATAGGGGGTTTGTGGTGGTAAAATTCCATAATATGGGCCACTGAGAAGCGTTCCTGGAACATGGTGTCCAAGGGTGCTGCTTGTTACTGCTCTGAGACTGGAGGTGTGGGCTGGCCAGTTCACAGCAGAGCCTGGTGTGCAAACTAATCTCTAGTCATTTTCCAAGAGCCAGAGAGCAGCGATGCCTGCCCAACAAGGGACTAGCTATCTGGTGGCGTTTCAGTGGCTCTCAACCTCTGGCCCTTTAAATGCAGTTCCTCATGTTGTGACCCAACCATAAAATTATTTTCGTTGCTACTTCATAACAATGTTGCTACTGTTATGAATCATAATGTAAATATCTGATATACAGGATGGTCTTAGGCGACCCCTGTGAAAGGGTCGTTCGACTGCCAAAGGGGTCGCGACCCACAGGTTGAGAACCGCTGCTTAGGTACTGCAGGGATGGTGGCTCCAAGTTGCTAGAAAAGCTGTTCTGGCCGGGCTGAGTCCCTGTCTAGGCATTATCAATGCCCTCCAGGCAGGGAGAATCTTGGCAACCCGAGTGCTCACTCCTCCGTTAGAACCTGAAAGTGTTGACGAAGCTGCTCTGGACTTATCCTCAGCCAGTGCCCCGCTGATGTGAGTCAGCCTCTCCCAGGAAAATGGGTCAGGTGGCCCTCACCTGCATATGCAGCCCCCTGGGGCCTGTGAGCCTGTTGGCCCTTTTGGTTTTAGCTCTTTTTCCCTCTCTTGTTGCTTAAAGTTCGTCTTGTTCACACTTGTCTGACAGCTTCTGTTTATGCTTTAGTGTTCAAGTCCAGATTTGTTCATGTCCCCCTCCCATCTATGAGGTCTGGGAAACTTGCAACATTACCATTAAAAAAGAACACGAAACTTTTTGGGAACCCATTTGGAGGAGGGATTTTCTTCCTTTCTGCTAGCTTCTGATATTCGAGAGCCCAGGGATCTACTGGCCTGAAGTTCTGGGCCCCAGTGGGTCTAAGCTCCACTAGTGAAATATGTGTTCTGGATTTTTTTTTCAATCAAGGACCATTTTAGCACAAGAAGCAGATGAACAAAATCTCATTTTACTTAACCTCTGACCCCAAATGTGAATGACTGGTATTTTCTCCAGAGCTCTGATTCACTCTGCAAAGTTCAAGTTGTTAGAACTGCTGAGCTCTCTTCCATCACTTAGAACCCTCGTGGGAGCTGGGAGAAGGTACAGATGAGGACATGGTGCCTGCTACTTCTTAGCCTGGAGGAGGGGAAAGAGGCCAAAGGGTATGTGCACTTACTGAGCATCCATAATGGTCCAACCTTTGTGAGAGGTAGTTTGTATTTATTCTCTCCTTAATCCTCATAACATCCCTACAGGCATATTCTTTGATATCTGTTCTTTGTAGGAGCAAATAGAAATTCAGGAAGAACAAATACGTTGCTCATTATCCCACAAGCAGAAAGAGGCAGATCTGGTATTTTGAGCTCCAAAGCCCCTAATGCTCTTCCCCTAGTCCCCCTACTTGATTTTACTCCTTCTGCCCAATCACCTCCATTCTACTCCTGATCATCTAGCTCTAAAACCTGTTATATCCTCCTCTGTTTTTCATTCATGTCTAATTGCTGAGTGCTGGCATTTCCTCTTTCTACATTTCTTGTATCCATCCTCCCTTGATGGCACCATGTTGGTTCAGGCTCCTGTTTTGAAATAACTGCAACAATGGCCTACGTGCAGTCACTCTTTCTGCAGCCTCTATCCTTGTCATCCACATTGTAGAAGAAACTCCCTGCTGGTAAAATTGAATTCTGAACTTACTCCCTGCCTCAAACCCATCAGCGATCTTTCTGCCAATGTGACACAACCCCAAACTTTCGTTTGACATTTAGGATCCATTTCACTCCTTCTTTCCTATCTCTCATGATTTTCCCTAAACACAAAACCTCCACTGCATTCAAACAGGTCTGCTGACCATCTCCAGAGCACAGCAGGAGCATTCCTGTCTCATGGCCTCTGGTTGTGCCAGCCTCTCTCCTAGGACACCCTTCTCTGTCTTTCCTCTCTTACCAGAAGCCACCCTCCAGGCACCACTAGGACATGCTCTCAGCCTAATTGGAAGCCCCTCTGCATTGAGCAAAGACGGCTGATAAATTTGGCTGCCGTTTTACAGCTAAGGCCACTTCCCCTGGGACATGGTAAGTGTGTGAAGATGAGGACTTGAATTTCTACCGAACTTCCTTTCTTCAGTTGTGGCTGTCATAAAAACCAGGTGCATGGTGGGTGCTCCATTAAAATGAGTTAGCTGCTTATGAGAATGGATAGGCAAGACTTAGGGAGACATGGTGGGCCTATATCTAGCCCGGTCATGCTGGAGGCCAGGGCCAGTAGGAAATGACAACCCTGTTCTGTACCTTGAAGCCAGAAGCGCCTCCCTGAATGGATGCAAGAACACATAAGTGGCCTCCCTTCTTCCAGCCTCTTCTCACCAAGCTCTCCTGGCATGACCGGGCATCTCCTGGCGATGCAGGGTTGACCCGCTCTGACTCATTGCTTCTGCTGCTCTTCTCATCCTTTTTGCTGACCATCTCTTTACTCCTTTCTTCCACCCTTCTCATGCCTTCCAAAAGGCTACTTTGAAGAGGAAGAGGACAGGATCTGGCATGATCAAGCCTCTGAGAAGTCACATTCCAGGCTTTTCTAATCAGGACAGCTGTCCTGACTTATCCCAAAGAGTTCATGTGGTTCCCTGAGAACATGGGCCAAACCCCAACATTGCCGGGCGAGGAGTGTCTGCCTCAGAGAAGACTCGGAGGATGACGGCAGAGTGCGGCTGAGTTTTGGGCTCGTGTGTGCTTTCTTTCTGTGTGACTATCAGCCTGCAGAGATCCCAGTTTCCCGAAAACATTTCTCACAAAGAGACAACACAAGAGAATCTAGGGCAGGGAATATTCAGGCCAGATACTATATATTAAACTAGGGTTGCACTTAAATATTTGTTAGTTTTGTTTTCTGGTTTCCAATCTATTTCTTTCTGCCTCCAGCCTTAGCCCTAGGCCAGGGCTAATGTATTCGATGACATAACTATTTATCACTATAATAATTCATCAGGTACTATGAGAGGCCTCCACAGAGGTGTATACATGGCCAGGGCCCCTCGCTGTAACAGTAACTGACATTTGGACGACATGCTCCAGATTGCAAAATATTCTGTTACCTCCAATCTGTGCATCAGTGCTGTGTGGTCGGCCTTCCTGTCCACAGTTTACAGATTTGGAAACTGAGCTAAGGTGTGGGAAAAGAGAACTTAAAGTTATTTAAGTTCTTATTATGTGCCAGGCACCGCAAGCTGCTTTGACACATCATCTCACTAAATCCTCGGAGTCCCTCAAAAGTAAGGACTGGTATCCATCTGAAGAGAGAGCTACCGACTGCTGAGTTTACTGTGTCCTGTGTCAGACACCGGGCTAAGTGTTTTATATGCATTCTCCCAATTACTCCTCTTTGGCATTCACACTATTCCCATGTTACTGATGCGACAACGGTCACTGAGAAGTTTCATAACCTGTTAAGTTTACACAGCTACTAACTATCGCAGCTGGGATGCTAGGTCTGTGACATCAGAGCCAGCCCTTTTCACGACTCCACTGAGGACTTATGCTGACGTCTTCCCCCCTGCACTGCTGCTTCGCTGCTTCCTACTCAAACGGGACAAATGTGACCTTGTCCCCGCACACCATGCTGCTGCCAGGTGCGAACGGGTACTATAACTTTCACAGGTCTAAGAACAAGTGAGAAAAATAATAGCAATATGGTGAGCTTTTCATGAAGTTACATTTACTCGATTTAAGAGCTTCACCTTTATTCTGAGATGAGGCCCTTTCAAATTTTGGGTGTTAAATGTACCTTCTTTTGTGAAATGCTAATCGTATAAGGAAGGAGGGTCTTTTGGTGGTGGTGTGTTTTTCTTTTGTTTGTTTGTTTTTATCCTTTAAAAAGATAATGGTTTTTATAGTGGTTTTTCAAAAATAAAATGTTGGACTCAATTTTCTCTCCCTCCTCTCCTCTAAATACAACTAAATACCCTGGAAATAGTTCAACACACACCCATGAAAGGATCTGAGAAGAGAAGCGGAAATGGACTGGCGAGGCACCTTGGGACTTGAAGAAATGAGTTCTCTGGGTTTTCCTTTCCTCTTGTGTGTATCTTGGACTAGGCACCTGACAGGTCTGAACCTGAACCAGTCAACAGGTTCAAAATTAACAGTAGATGAAAAACACAAAACAAAACAAAATAAGCAAAGCCTGCTTTCTCTGGCCAAAGGACTGGGAAAGGGAAGGCCTGGCACAGCACGGACTTAGCATGGAGATAGATCCATATCTAGTGGAAGCAGAGCTGGAGAGGGGACCCTCCCATCCCGCGCACCAGGTGCAATTTCCCATGCTCCGGCAGGCCTGGGGGATCTTGACCCTGCTGAGTAGCAGAGTCAGCCAGACCTGGTGACTCCTGGCCCATCACTCAGTGAGTGGCAGGAGAGATTCAGGCACCGCCACACCTGTTCTATGTGGCTGGAGGACAGTTCAGGGAAACGTTCTCTATCCCATGGGCGGGATAGATAGCCTTGATGCCGTCAGGCATTCTAGGAAACCACGTTCCAGCCCGGCATCAGCAGGAAGCCAGTGGAAACTCAAAGAAAGACAGAACAAAGCAGTCCAGCTTACAGTCTAAGAGCTCAGAAAACTAAGCTTTCATGGAACCAAAGCCCACGAAAGTAGTCTGTACCCTACATGCTAAACCCAAACGGGGTGATCACCTATTAAAATGAAATATTTGAATAGGATCAAGAATCCTCTAATGTAATATCTAAAATGTCCAAAATACAACTAAAAATCACCTGTATTCCAGGAACCAGGAAAATCACCAACTGAATGAGAAAAGACAACCAACTATTATCAACACTGAGATGAATCAGATGCTACAACTATCTGACAAAGATTTTAAAGCAGCCAGCATCAAAGTTCTTTAGCAAGTAATTAAAAACTCTCTCAGGGAAAGAAAAAAAAAGAAAACATCAGCAAAAACATAAAAGTTGTAAAGAAATCAAATAGAAATTATAGAACTAAAAAAATAGAATAATAAAAATAAAAAAAACCTCACTCGAGTGTCTCAGTGGTAGTGTGAAGAAAACAAAACCTGCTCATTTGAGAACAGATCAATCAAATTTATTTAATCAGCACAACAGGATAAAATAGACTAAAAAATTTTAACAGCGCTTGGGGTTCCTGTGGGATAACAAAATATCTAACTTTCATCTTATCAGAGCCCCAGAATGAGAGAGCAAGAATGTGGGGCTGTAAAATAAATCCAAAGGAAGCTGAAGGAAAGAAATAACTTTAAAAAAATCAACAAAAATTGAAAATAGGCAAGCAGAAAAATTAATCAAAGAAATAAAAACTTGGTTCTTCAAAAATATCAATAAAATTAACAAATAGATAAACTTCTAAAAAGAGACAACAAAATCATTTAGACACAGTCCATCTGCTTGGATGGGGAAAGCAAGCATCTTCTGCAGCAACTGACTTTATTCCTGGTTTCACAGTTCTCGGGTTTCGTTTGTAGTTCCCTTATTAAGGTATAATTTAAATATGATTAAATCCAGCATCTGTATGTGTACAATTCAATGATTTTGGTAAATTTATAGAGTTGGGCAATCTTCACCAGTTTGAGAGAACATACTCATCATCCCCACAGTTCTTTTGGGCATGTTTATAAGTTATTCCCTGTTCCCACTTCCTGTCTTAAGTAACCACTGATTTGCATTCTGACTCTATAAATTTGCCTTTACTAGAATTTCACATAAATGCCATCACACAATATGTAATCATTTACTTTAGTTTTCTTTAACTTAACATCATATTTTTTAATTAAATCTTTATTGTTCAGATTATTACATTTGTTCCTCTTTTTTCCCCCATAACTCTCCTCCTCCCAGTTCCCACCCCCACCCTCTGCCCTCACTCCCCACCCACTGTCCTCATCCATAGGTGGATGATTTTTGTCAAGTCTCTTCCCACATCCCCCTCACCCCTTTCCCCCCCAAGAATAGTCAGTCCATTCCCTTTCTATGTCCCTGATTCTAATATAATCACCAGTTCATTCTGTTCATCAGATTATTTATTCACTTGATTTTTAGATTCACTTGTTGATAGATGTGTATTTGTTGTTCATAATTTGTATCTTTACCTTTTTCTTCTTCTTCTTCTTCTTAAAGGATACCTTTCAGCATTTCACATAATACTGGTTTGGTGGTGATGAACTCCTTTAGCTTTTTCTTATCTGTGAAGCTCTTTATCTGGCCTTCACTTCTGAATGATAGCTTTGCTGGATAAAGTAATCTTGGTTGTAGGTTCTTGGTATTCATCACTTTGAATATTTCTTGCCACTCCCTTCTAGCCTGCAAAGTTTCTGTTAAGAAATCAGCTGACAGTCGTATGGGTACTCCCTTGTAGGTAACTGACTGTCTTTCTCTTGCTGCTTTTAAGATTCTCTCTTTGTCTTTTGTTCTTGGCATTTTAATTATGATGTGTCTTGGTGTGGTCCTCTTTGGATTCCTTTTGTTTGGGGTTCTCTGCGCTTCCTGGACTTTTTTTCACCAGGTAGGGGAAGTTTTCTGTCATTATTTTTTCAAATAGGTTTTCAATATCTTGCTCTCTCTCTTCTTCTGGCACCCCTATAATTTGGATGTTGGTGCACTTGAAGCTGTCCCAGAGGCTCCTTACACTATCTTCGTATTTTTGGATTCTTTTTTCATTTTGCTTTTCCGGTTGGGTGTTTTTTGCTTCTTCATATTTGAAATCTTTGACTTGATTCTTGCAATCCTTTAGTCTGCTGTTGGGGGTCTGTATAATATTCTTTATTTCAGTCAGTGTATGCTTAATTTCTAGTTGGTCCTTTATCACAACCTTGAGGGTCTCACTAGATTTCTTGAGGGTCTCATTAAGTTTATCGGCGGTTTCTAGAAAATTCTTGAAAAACCTTAAAAGTGTGGTTTTGAACTCTATATCCAGGAGTTTGCTTTCCTCCATTTCTGTTATTTATTACCTATTTCTTTGTCTCTGCATTTTTATGCTTCCCTGTGTTGGTAGAGTGGCATTGTGTGCTAGGTGTCCTATAGGGCCCAGTGGCTCAGCCTCCCCAATTGGAGGTAGACATTCTTGGTGCACCCCCTTGTGGGCTTTGTGCACAGTCTTGTTGTAGTTAAGCCTTGATTGTTGTAGGTAACACTGGGAGGAATTGACCTCCAGGCCAATTGGCTGTGAGAATCAGCTATGTCTGCAGTGGGAGAACTTCTGTGCTGAAGATACCCTTATGGGGCAAGACTTGCTTCAATGGGGCTTTGGTGCTCTCTGAGTCTGCCCTCTGAGTGTGTCCCTTATGGATCTGAGGAGTTGTAATTGGATGGTCCCACTCTGACCACTGGGTACACTGGCTCTTGGATCTAAGGAGGTACTAATCTAGCCTCTGCCTGAGGCTACCCAGCAGAAGCCAGCTGTAAAGCAATGCAAGTTGCCCTGGGGCCTTGGGGCAGCTGCAGTTTGTTAAGTAATTTTCAGATTACAAAGGGCCAGGCCTTTCATATGCAAAAGCCTCCATGCATGGTTTGGGTGGGGCGGGGTCCCAGGGGATCAACAGGGCAGGCAGAGCGAGCAGTATGGCTGCTCTCAGTCCTGCCCTCAGAGGCCCCGGCAATCGCTGTGAGTGCCTCCGAGAGAAAGCCGCCCTCGAGTTCCGACCAATGCCCGACAGTCCCATTTCTCCCGTATAAGTCTGGGTCCCCAGAGACTCGCCCGGAACTGGAGCTCAGAGCTTGAGACTCCCTCCCGATTGAAAAAGACTATCGTGTCCTCAGCCGCCAGCCCTCTCCGCATGCATCTCCATACCTTTGTATTTTACTTCTGCACCCACCTCCTCTGAGTCTCGGTATGCTTTTCTCTTTCCTTCTAGTTGTAGAATTTCCACTCAGCCAGCCTTCCTGTGGTTCTGGATGATGTCCGTTCCGTCTTTTAGTTGTATTTTTGAAGTGGTTGTCCGGTGTTTACCTATGCAGCCATCTTTGTTTTCTGAACATCATATTTTGAGGTTTATTGTTGTTGTGTTATGTGTCAGTAGTTTGTTCCTTTGTTTTGCAGGATAGTATTCCATTGCACGGATATGCCATATTTTGTTTATCCACTCATCGGTTGGTGGATATTTTTTCATTATAATGACTAATTCTGTTACGAAAAATCACGTAAATAATTCAGTCTAAACATTTTTTCATGTCTTAAATAGGTTTTTAGGAGTAGAATTAATGGATTTTATTATAAGTTTATATTAACACTAGAGGCCCAGTGCATGAAATTTGTGCACGGGTAGGGTCCATAGACCTGGCTGGCGATCAGGGCCAATCGGGGCCTTCCTTTGTTCCACGCTGCCCCCTGGTGGTAAGCACATGTCATAGCGGGTGGTTGAACTCTTGGTCAGTCGAACTCCCAAGGGGACAATTTGCATATTAGCCTTTTATTATATAGGATTTTAAGAAACTGCCAAACTGTTTTTTATGGTCTGTACCAGTGGTCAGCAAACTGCGGCTCGCAAGCCACATGCGGCTCTTTGGCCCCTTGAGTGTGGCTCTTCCACAAAATACCACGTGCAGGCACACAAGTACAGTGCGATTGAAACTTTGTGGCCCATGCGCAGAAGTCGGTATTTTGTGGACGAGCCACAGTAAGGGGCCAAAGAGCTGCATGTGGCTCACGAGCCACAGTTTGCAGACCACTGGTCTATACCTTTATTGTTTTCCAAAATAAACATTTCAAAAAAGAAACAAAAATGTTTCTCAATTCTATTGCTCATAAAATTCCAGCTAATATTCACTTTAAATAAAATGTATGCATGTTGTAAGACAATATAAATAGTTCAAAAAAGGATTAAAAAAGACTTTCTTTTATCCCTAGGACAATCTCCTTAAGATTACCACTGCTAACAATTTATTTTTTATCTTTCCAGAAAAATTTCTGCATACACCAATATATTTTTTAGATATGGGTTAGTGACTCAAAGGGAACCAATATATAAATTGCTTTGCATTTTTTTAAATGAATAACATTTTGAAGATCTTTCCATATTAGCACATATCACCCCACCTCTTTCTTCCATTTTTAACAGCTTTATTGAAATACTAGAGGCCCAGTGCATGGATTTGTGCACCGGTGAAGTCCCTTGATGTAGCCTGCGGGGATCAGGCTGAAACCGGCAGTCCAACACCACCTGTCACTTCTGCCTGCTGCTCCTGATCATCCCAGCCCTGCTGTGCCTGCTGCTGCTGCCACTCCACTGCGGTCTCCGGGCGGTTGCAACTAGCCGTGAGTCCTGTGTCTGGTGCCTGTCAGCCAGCTGAGCAGCGCTCCCACTGTGGAAGTGCACTGACCACCAGGGGGCAACTCCTGTGTTGAGCGTCTGCTCCCTAGTGTTCAGTTCATGTCATAGCGACTGGTCGACAGGTTGTTAGGTCATTCGGGCGTTCGGTTGCTTAGGCTTTTATGCATGAAATTTGTGCATGGGGGGTGGGGACGGCTCCCTGAGCCCAGGCTGCACCCTCTCCAATCCAGGACCCCTTGGGGGATGTCTGACTGCCGGTTTAAACCAGCAGTCAGACATCCCTCTTGCAATCCAGGACTGCTGGCTCCTAACTGCTTGCCTGACTGCCTGCCTGCCTGTCTGATCACCCCTAACCACTCTACCTGCCTGCCTGATTGCCCCTAACTGCCTCTCCTTGCCGACCTGATCGCCCCCTAACTGGTCCCCTGCTGGTCTGGTCACCCCCTAACTGGTCCCCTGCCAGCCTGGTTGCCCCCTAACTGACCCCTGCCAGCCTGGTCGCTCTCTAACTGTCTGGAAGGAAGTCAGACATCCAGAAGATGTCTGGTTGACCCAGTCTAATTAGCATATTACCCTTTTATTAGTATAGATAGATAATTGACATATAATAAACTGTACATATTTAAAGCATATGATTTGCTAAGTTTTAAAATATATATATATACCCATTAACCCATTATTGCAATCAAATTAATGAATGTATCTATCACTCTCCTCAAGTTTCTTCATGCCCCTTTTACAATTTTTCTCTCTCCTACCTCTTTGCCTCTTCTCCATCCACAGGTAACCACTAGTTCTACTTTCTGTCACCATACTTCTGTCTAGAGTTTTATATAAATGGAACCATGCATTATATACTCTTTTTTCCTTTTGAATTCTTTCACTAAGAATAATTCTTTTGAAATTTATCAATATATATCAGTGGTTCATTCATTTCTGTTGCTGATGGTATACCATTGTATTGATATGTCACATTTGTTTACCCATTCACCCATTGATGGCTGTTTGGATTCTTTATAGGTTTTGACTATTACAAATAAAGTTGCTATGAACATTTGTATACAAGCCTTTATATGAACATATATCTTGGATAAGTACCTAGGAGTAGAATAGCTGGAATATATGGTAATTATATGTTTCCTTTTCATGTTTAACTGCCAAACCTCTTTCCACTTTACATTTCCACTAGCAGGATATGAAATTTCCAGTTACTCTACATCCTGTTTATGTCTCTAGAAGTTTGATTTGGTTCTTTTTTATATATTCAATGTCTTAACATTTTGCACATAGAAAAGGCAATTATAATAACTGTTTGAAAATTTTTTTAATATATATTATTTTATTGATTTCAGAGAGGAATGGAAAGGGAGAGAGAGAGATAGAAACATCAATGATCACAGAGAGAGAGAATCATTGATTGGCTGCCTCCTGCATACCACCTACTGGGGATAAAGCCCACAACCCTGGCATGTGCCTTTGACCAGAATTGAACCTGGGACCCTTCAGTCCCCAGGCTGAGGGTCTATCCACTGAGCCAAACCCGCTGGGGCCGTTTGAAAGTTTTTGTCTGCTAATTCTCATATCTGCTTCAGTTCTGGGCCTGTTGTAATGGATTACTTTTTCTCTTTATTATGGGTTGTATTTTCCTTCATCTTTGCATGCCTGGTAATCTTTGATGAAGTACCAGACATTGTAAATTTTATCTTGATGGGTGCTGTGTATTTTGTATTTCTGTAAATACTTTTAGGCTTTGTTCTGGGACAGAGTTGAATTACTTGGAGACATTTGATCCATTTGGGCCTGTTAAGATTGTTAAGTGGGACCAGAACCATGTTTAGTTTAGGGTAAAACACTCCCCACTACCGCAAGCCCTTCTTGAATACTCTACTCAATATTCTGTGAGAGATAAGATTTTCCAGCCTAGCTGTTGGGAACAGGTGCTATTCCCAGCCCTGTGTGAGTACTGTATACTACTTCCTCTAACCCTTTTGGAGGTTCTATCCCAACGTTGGGTGGTTTCTTCACCCACATGTGCTAATCAGTACTCCGCCAGATATTTGAGGGGAAACTGCTGCTAATTTCCAGAGTTCTTTCTCAGCGCAGCTCTCTCCTCTCCTGCACTTTCTGCTGTGAACTCTAGCTACTTTGGTCTCCCCAGATTCCCAGCTCCATCTCTTTGACCCAGGTATCCAATATTTTGGATGTAATATAATTTATTTAACCAGTTTCCTATTGTTAGCTGTTTGGGCCGATTCTATTATTACTCTCTTATAAACTACAACCAAGATTATCCTCATACATATATATATCCCTAGATTTTTGTAAATACAACCATATCAGAAAAGTTACTAACTGAATGGATATATACCTGTTTAGTTATTGTTAGGTTTGATCAAGCAATTGAATTGATACCCCCTCCCCCAGGAACTGGCTTTTCAGGTCATTTTAATATGGACATTCCCTTTGCTGAGACCACATTCACTTGCGGTGTCCACATTCCATTATCTCCCCTCCTGATATGCATAAAGAAGTCTCCGCCCAGGAAACAGCCTGCCAAAAGTCCCTTAAAAGCCGCTGACTCCCATCACTGGGTGCTGGAGCCATCCAGTCTCAGCCACCTGGTGTGTGGATGATTGAGTATGGTAAATTCATAATCTCTCACCATTCTGGCCTTGTGCATTCCTCCTTTGGCGACCTAATAGTTATGATAGATAATACTAAATTATTTGTCTGAAGGTTGGATCAACTTATACTTTATGGAAAATATATAATAATGACTTTTGGCCCACATCCTTACCAGCAAGGGGTATTATTAAACAAGATTTTTGCCAAATCTGATCGGTTACAAAAAATGGTCTCACTGTTGTTTTAATTTGCATTTCTTTGGTCATGAATGAAGCTTACATCTCTTTACATGTTTTTTGGCTGGTTTCCTCATTCCCATCCAGACACTACTATGGGTAAACGACTCATAGGCACACCTCATTGGTAACAACCTGCAGTTTATTCTCTGATGGCTCATCTCCCTCAGCCGCACACATACAGTGGATTTCCTAATTTCTAGGGATTCCTAGATATTAAGTTCTGTGCCCTCACTCTGGGGGCTTGTGCACTGCCCTTCTATACTAATCTGTCTATTACTGTCATGCTACAAATTACTGCAATTACCAGCTTCAGGTGGCTATTGTTGCCTCAAGAGACAGACCTCCCGAATGTCTAGAAACCAGCAATGTAGCCGACCTCTAACTCTCTGGCCATTAGAACTCTCAACAATGATGACCACAACTTCTGACATTATTACTGAAGATTCAATTCAGTTCTAAGCTCTGTCATGTCAAATCATTTAGAATTTTGGGAGTTTCTTGGCCCAGTGGATGAAGAGATCGGCAGAAAAGGACCCTGCATTTTGTCAATTCCGGATTCATGACAGTATGGCATTAGCCTGTATTAACTTCTAGAGTCAGCATCTGCTTAGCTTCTAATACTATAGCCACAGTCATGAGGATGGAAAGAGGTACCCTATAGAACCCAGGAAGTAAGGAAAGGAGGTTGGATTAGATGATTCTTAAGATACTTCTGACTTATTCTTAACAAAAACTGCTATCTCATTAGCTTTCCTAGTCATCACATTCCAGGTCTGCAGCAAACTCCTGGAATTCAAGAACACCTGCCAATTTGTATGCACTAGTTCCTTCCTCCTTGGGGGTACATCTGAGCCACCCCCTTTGCTTCTAGACAAGCCTTCAGACTGAGTCCCCTGTCAAGCCCTGTCTAAGATCTACCTTTACAGGTTCTTCTCGCCAATCACATTGTCTTCCCTGTCTTATTTTGTAACATACTTGGAAACACACTTTTTTACAAGGAAGAAAGTAAAGATTCAATTTCAGCCACAAAATTCACATCTGCTCAGTTTTTTTCCACTGGGTCCTCATGGCATTACTTACGTATTCACTATAACTGCATTGGCTTAGGTGTAGTAGAAACAGGAGCTCTAGCCAGGCATTGTCCTAGTCACTTTATGTGTGTTATATTTTACTTCCACATAACTCCTATAAAGTAGCTATTAATACCGAATTTTTAAGATGAGGCAGGTAGGGATAATTTAAACTAAGTCAAAGTCATGCAGTCAGAAGATGGCAGGGGCTAGGTCTGTCAAGCTTAGAGACCATGCCCTCTCCATCACGCTGCAGTATTTAATCTGTGCACAGCACTGTGGGATACAGAGAAATGTGATCTTCCCTCGATTTTTTGAAGGTTTAATTTTTCTGGGGAGATGATGCTGACTCTGATGGAAAATTAAACACCACTGAAAGATTACATAGCTGGAGACGTTCGTGACTGTGGGGTTAACAGGAGAGCGATCAGAATGGCTAGAGAAGGCTTCATTTGAGACATAAGACTTATGCTGCTCTGCAAGGATGCATTTTGGGGAATTTGTTAGATATTTGGAGAGAATTGCAAGGTGGAAGAAAGGTGATTGAGAAGAGTACATATGGAATAAAATATGAACTCTGTCTACACACAAACATATACATGCACTCACAGACTCAACCAGTTCACTTCACATAGCAATGCTTCTTCTCACTGCTCACAAACAGTGAGCTCATTTGGCAAATGCTCATGTCCTCTATGGTCAATTCATTGCAGTTTATTAATTCTTTCTAAGATACTCATAGTCCAGGCCTTGAATGATGCCATAGGCATCCTCAGTGAGAAACAAACTATACTCAGTGTATAATCTGAATGGTGGGTCTGCAGGGCAGGACTGGAACTGACTATTCCAGTGTCAGAGACAAGTCTGTTCTTCTGACCCATTTCCCCACCTACTTCTCTGCCAAGGTGATTTCTACATCTTATCAAGGCTGGGAGCACAGGTTTTTCCAAACACCACACAGACAGCACCTCCTCACAGAGCTGTGAGAACCTAGACATGGATCACTGGTCATAGACTATTAATGCTGGAAGGGCCATTATAAATCATTAAAGTAGAAGTTTTCAAACTCTTCTTTGGAACTCGGCAAGGGCCCCTGTGTAATCATGGTTGGAAGGTTATAGAGGATGACAAACTCAGGAAAAGGTCAGCATTCTAGCCCTACTTCTGAACAGCCATTCAGCTTTTACCTACTTAATTTGCCCGTGTTTCTGCACAAAATACAATTCTGCAACTTTAAAAACAAAGTTTGCAGAGATCTGGTTTCTCGTTCAGGTAGTAGACAAAGGCCAAGGCCCAAAGAGGTGAAGGGACCACCCAAAGTTGGCTACTTACTGGTTAAGCAGGATTTAGTTCTCTCGGTTGTTGTAATCTCTTCTGAAGCTTAGTCACATGACATCTACCTCTGGGATCACATTTTTGGCACTGACAATATCACCAGGAGATTACTGTCACAGAATTCGGATTCAAAGAGTAATTTTTTACATTTTTCTTTATTTCCTTCTCCCTTTCCTTCTCTTCCTCCCCCTCCTTTTACTTGGGTAAAGGCCTGTTCTAAGATCAACATTCTTCCTTGATTGCAGCATGGGCACCAAATCATTCTAAGTTACTTTCCCCCTTCCTTTTATCCCACAGTTTCTTCCTCTTGCCATCCAGCTATCCAATAAATATATAGAGTGGCATTAAGAGGGCACTGGGAACCTGAAGACTGATTGTATTGGTAGATGGCAAAATGGTAAACTTGATTCCTCCCAAGGATTTGGATCTTCCCAACATCCCACCAGCTTTGGCAGCAACTCTTTTTCTCTTCCCACCCTTGCCTTTGCCAGGCATCCCCTCTTCTACCACTTGAATTAATAATTAAGGCCCTACAGCCAGAATTTCAAAATGCCTAAAAATTGTGGAGTGTACAGTGTTACACAGATGGCAAGTTCAAAGCCTTCCTACGTGTAGAGACCTGAGCCCAAGCTCGAAATACCTGATGAAGTCAGCAATATTGAATGGCAAAATGCAGTGAGCCAAACAATAGCCTCCAGGTTAGAATACAGACCTTGCCAGGCATGCGACAGAGAAGGTTTGTTATATGCCCAAGGATGTGTTGAAAGCTCCATTGTGTGACTTGCTGAAGATCAGCACCTCCTCCATAGTGATGAAGTGGGCTAAGCAGAAGTGTGTGTGTGTGTGTGTGTGTGTGTGTGTGTGTGTGTGTGTTTTACTGAGTTTAAATATTAATGGAGCTCTAGCCTGTGACCTCTGGATAACCTTTGCAAAGGAATTGTATCATCAAACATTGGCGGATTCTAACTACATTTAGAACCCTTTGATTAAATAAAAAATTCCTGAGTACCTACTGTGTATGCTACACTCTTTAGAAAAATACCAGATTATATAAATCAGGGATCAGTGTCCTAGTATTTTCCCTTTGGTTGAAGAAATAAGACTAACATACCTGAAATAATTAGAACACAATTTATATTGTTTTGGAAGCTACTAGCTTTATGATTGTAATTTTCTACATATTCACAAAACTGCTCTGATTTTCAACCTAACTTAAGAATTTATGGCTTACATATTTTGTACTATGTACTATGTATTATAGTATAGTTTCATGTGCACAAGCTTAGAATTAGAAAGACCTGATTTCAAATTCTGATCCTGATATTTACTAGGTGCATGACTTTAAGAATCTTTAAAAATCTTAGCTTTCTTATTTGAGAAATGTGGGTAATAATGCTAATCTTTAGGATTTTGTTAAAATTATGACTCTATGTATGAAAGACACTTAATAAAGTGCTTATTAGGTGTTCAATGAATGTTGAATGTTATTATGCTGGGCATTGCAAGGATTATAGAAATGAGTAAATCATAATACCTGCCCTATATTCTCCTAACAATTATAAGCAAGACTGTCAGAGCTGAGTAAAGGTGACCCAGGACATTTTGCCACTTCAATAGATATTTGAATTTGGTTCTGTATTTGCTTTGAAGGCTAGTTAGTGCTGTACTTGTTTTGCAACAGGCAAGGCTGTTACAAGGAGAGAATTCCAGCTTTCAACAACTTTGTCATTACTACTGCTAGGCCTACCATCGCTGGAGAATGCAGGTGCATTTATGACTCAGACCAAATGGAAATAAATTTCAGCTGACCTTTGGTCATTTTTTATGTTTTAAGTGAGGACATTCTTGTATTGTTCAGGACTCTTAGTGAAAGTGACAGGGATCAACACAAACTAGCTTAAGCCAAGTATTACCTATGGTAGAGTATTACCTGTACTTAAGAAAAGATCTTCAGGATTAGTCTAGCATGGGTCCTATGTCTGCCATTGAACCATTTCCTTTAGCCAAAGGGGATGGTGGGTCTCTGAGTCTAATAGTTCCCCTCTGGCTGTTGCTTGATTTCCAAAAACAATAGCCATCTCACTGAATCAACTCTGCCTGGTAGACTACAAGTTCTTTTACAGTTGAAACACCTGAAGGAGAACTTGGTTTCTTGAGGTCCTGCAAAGCCTCACTGATGCTACAAATTCAAGTGAGGCCACTGGCCTTGAGGATATTTTGTTGTAGGAAGCCTACTACCTTAGACCAGGCTGAAGACTTGAGTAGCCCATCTAAACCTGTTACACAAGAATTTGGAAGAAACATAATTTCATTGACTGCTTCTTTTGGGAAAACGAGATAAGTTTCCTTGAGCCAAACGCTAAATGTAGCTGCATTAACACTAGGCAGAAGAGAAATGTTGTAAAAGCCAAACACCCCATGCGCTGGCATAGGCTAATGAATCAAGAACACAGTAAGTTTCTGGAATTTTCTTACAAGTCTGGGCTAGGTCTGATCTTCCCTTCAACTCACCACAACCCTACATCCAATTAATCACCTCCCTTCCCTAAAATGTCCAAGATACCCTACTATATTGTCTGAAAGTCATATTTTGAGGATCCTTCTTAGGGATTTCCTTGAGGATGAAGCCCAATAGAACACTAGGCTGAATCAAGTTTAAAATGTTCCTGTATTGGCTTTGACATCAACAAAACGTGCAACAAAATGTTGAACAGCCCTCTCACTTTGGAGAATCTCAGTTTTCTCAACTATAAAACCAGGGGCTCAGATGAGGGCATGTGAGATCCCTTTGGGGTAACTTAATAAACTGCTTGGCAAGTAACAGAAACTTGATGAGGGTTGGTTGGTCTTGGCTTCTCCTTTCCTCTTCCCAGATTTCCATTCCATGATTCAGTATGAGCCTGTTGGCCTATTCAACCATTACAGAAAAACAGAGATCAGGGAGTGAGATCCAGGACAATCAGATTTTGATTTGGAGCAAAGAAGCAGTGAAAGCATGGAGATGTCTTGGGTTACTGTCCAACAACTGCCTTTTTATAAAAACCCCTCTCTTAACCCTGGTAAACATGTCAAATTCTAGAATGTGTTTGGAAGTTTAGAGGTTATTCATCAGCCACCCTCACCCTGATTATAAAACCTTTTTTCCCCTTATAATATAATTTGTCACAATAAATGTTTAAGGCTTTTAGTACTGAATTTCTGAGGGGGGGGGGGAAGGTGGGGGTATTTTGAGAGAAGGCAGTTGGTCATGGGAGACTAGCATGGCACACGGGCAAATGGCCAGTGGAAATTTCTGAGTCGGGGACACTGAAGAACAATTTAAAAAGGGAGATGATTAGTGTTTAACTTAAACTTGCTTTTGTTGGCTCTTTAGTTCGGATATTAAAAATCATAATTATTATATTTACAAATGTTTTCAGTGTGTAAGGGATTTGTTTATTTTGTTTTGCTTTTGTCTTCAAAATAAAGGAAGGAAATGAGATTTGTTTCTGAGTTGCTCTAGTGTGCAACAAAGAGAGCACATTGGCAGCAACATAAATTCCCCTATTGGCAGAAATAATTTTCTCAAAGGCTTTGAACTTCCACAAGCCATGGAAGAGCCATTCTAACTGATATCTCCTAGGTATGAAGTTACTGACTCCAGCTGACATTTGGGTCACACATGTAAGGCATCCAGCATAGAATACACAGCAGCTATGCTGAGTAGGTAGCCTCGCTTCAGTGCTGCTGAAGTGCATGGTGTGCCCAAAGAACGGCTGCAGATTCCAGTCCAGCTCAGATACCAGCGTGGCCTAAGCCACTTAGTCCTCTGCCTCCTTCAAGTCTTCTTTAAGTCTTTAATCAAGTGGTCAGCCTTCCCTTTCCCCACTCCCACACAGAAACTTCAGATTCTGGAACACTATTATTAATAATCCAACTGCCTCTTTGCAGATTCTTTTTTTTTTTTTTTATTGCTTAAAGTATTACAAAGGGTATTACATATGTGTCCATTTTATCCCCCCGCCCTAGACAGTCCCCTAGCCTCCCCTATCCCCCAATGTCTTATGTCCACTGGTTATGCTTATATGCATGCATACAAGTCCTTTAGTTGATCTCTTACCCCCCTACCTCCTGCCCCCCAACCCTCCCCGGCCTTCCCGCTGCAGTTTGACAATCTGTTTGAGGCAGCTCTGCCTCTGTATCTATTATTGCTCAAAAGTTTATAATGGTCTCTATTATCCATGAATGAGTGAGATCATGTGGTATTTTTCCTTCATTGACTGGCTTATTTCACTTAGCATAATGCTCTCCAGTTCCATCCATGACGTTCTTTGCAGATGCTTACGGTGTGCAAAGATGAAGACTGGGACCACGCCACAGTGCTTTCCGCCTTACCCACCTGCGAGTGTAGGAGTGCACCTGACACAGAGCAGGTTAATGTATGTAATTGATTGGGTGGGTCATCATTGCCAGTTGTTGTCTGTGAGCGAGGAGGTGCCTGAGCTGCACTACCAGGTTTGGGTTATAGTGCCTGGGCTTGGGCTGGAGTTGCAGGTCTCCTGCAGGACTTGGGCTTAAGTGGTGACTCCCTGTCACATATTCCCACACACACTAATATCTCTTCCAGATTAACCAGTTCCCAGGCTGGGCTCTTTCCACTGTGGCTGGCTGCATCCTGGACTACAATGGTTTACTATATGCAATTAACATGAATCAGATAGTGTAAGAAAGATAAAAACCAAGTTGGAAATTTGAATCAGTGAGAAAGAAATGCCTCTCTTGAGGAAGATAGAAATGAAGGTGAAAAAAGATAAGTGGATGGACAAACTTATATTGTTCCTTTGGCTCACCTATCTTATGAAAGAGCATCCACAGGTAAATAGATTTTAAAAAGCTTTGGTACATTCACACAATGAAACACTACTCAGCTGTAAAAAAGAAGGAATTCATACCCTTTGCAACAACACGCATGGACCTGAAGAATATTATGCTAAGTGAAATAAGCCAGTCAGAGGAAGACAAATACCATATGATTTCATTCATATGTGGATTCTAATGAATAAAATAAACTAACAAACAAAATAGAAACAAGCTCATAGATACAGAGAACAGACTGACGACTGTCAGAGAGGACTCGGGATTGGATTTGAGTTAAGGGATTGGGTAAAAAACCCTCATAGACACAGACAATAAGATGGTAATTACCAGAGGGAAAGGGGTTGGGGTAGGTAGAAGAGGTTAAAGGGAGTATAAATGATGATGGAAGGAGACTTGACTTGGGCTGGTGAACACACAATACAAAATACAGATCATGTATTGTAGAATTGTACACCTGAAACTTATTTAATTTTATTAACCAGTGTCACCCCAGTAAACTCAATAAATAAATAAATAAATAAATAAATAAATAAATAAATTCTATCTCTGAGGAGGGATAAAGAGCTCCTTTGTCCCAGAAAGATATTGCCAAGTATCCCTTTGGCTGTATAGTCATTTCCTCCCTCCCTCCCCTCTGGTCTCTTATAATTGCCTTGCCCAGCCTCCTCTTTTAGGCATTTTAAACTCTAGCTCTTCTTCAAGGCAATGAAGCTTTCCTGACTAGATTGTAAACTCCAGGAGGGTGAAGCTCTATCTGTCTTGTTTATTGACTATTCCAGTACCTGGCACAGGCTCTCCATATACTATAGTGTGGAAGGAAGAAATTATACTAGCCTATACTATCTTTCCCTTGTTTGACATATAATATAATATCACAACAATATTATATTATATTATATTATATTATATTATATTATATTATATTATATTATATTATATTACATTATATTATACTAGAGGCCCAGTACACGAAATTCATGCGGGGGTGGGGGTGTTCCTCAACCCAGCCTGCACCTGGTCCTGCACGGATCCCTGTGGAATTGGGCCTAAACCGGCAGTCGAACATCCCTCTCACAATCCAGGACAGCTGGCTCCTAACCACTCACTTGCCTGTCTGCCTGATTGCCCCTAACCACTCTGCCTGCCTTGTCTGATCGCCCCTAACCCCCTCTGCCTCAGCCCCTACCACCATGGCTTCATCCAGAAGGTCGTCCAGAAGGACATCCAGAATGATGTCCAGAAGGTTGTTTAGCTGTCTGGTCTAATTAGCATATTACGTCTTTATTATTATATATTATATTATATTATATTATTTGATATTTATAGTCACTACTTAACAGTAGAATTAAGGGCAGTTCATTGTTTTACCTGGTTTTGTCGGTACCCTAAAGGCAGAGTGATGTTTCCTCAGTATTCAGCCCCTTTCCAGGACCTGACAGATTCTTAGTAAATACTTACTGACCAAAGAAGGTTCTGTTTAGAGACTTCACTAATGGGCTATAATTTGCATGAGAATTTACATAATTTACATGTAAACGAGAGGCCTCAGGAACCAGCCAGTGTTTTCAGCAGTCTGTATTGTGGTTCTTTGTTAATAACACTCAGCCTGATTGGCCCCTCCCAGCAACCTCAGGGCCCTTGGTGCTGCTGAGTGAGACCCAGAGTAGTTGCCACACCCCCTCTGTGGAAAACAGTTCACAATGACACCACCCGCTAAAACTTCAGGCTTAATGTGATATTTTTATGGCTACTGCTTTTTTCTTATAGAATCACACAAAAACAATGAGTTTTTATTAGTTTCTGTTGGAGTACTCAAGCTGCAGCTGCTGGTTAAGGGCCCTCTGTCTTCTCCTTCCAACCCCTTTGACCTGGAGCTTACATGACTCTCTAAGCCGGGTTCTTTATCTCTAACACAGGCTGTGGAGTGTGTGGAAAATGACCAGGGCCCTGGCCCTTTTAATGCAACAGACCCTTCTGCACTTTGAGCTCCCGGCCTCCTTACACCACCCCCTACCTGCCCAGGTAATTCAAATAAGTTCCCAGGACCACAGTCTATTTGCCCCTTCTGTGGATCTCTGCGCACAGGTTTCTACTATTTGCTTCTGACTCCTTGGTTTGGAGACCTGCTCAGACTCCATTCTTGGGACCCTGTTTGCCTCTAGGATTCTAAGCTACCTTCACTCCACCTCTCTCCAGTTTCTGGAAACACCCACCTTTCATCAGTCTCACACTGTGGGAAACTTCAGATGGAACCAACTCTTGGGCCACACTGCCTAGGGGGGGAGGATAGAGACAAGTTTTATGTATCAGGTTGAAGATACATTTGGGCAGAGATGAGTTAGTTCTGTCTTACCTGGCTCCTTGAAACTGACAAAGCATCCCACAAAAGATCTACAGCTGCCCCTTTCCCACCCCTGATTCATCATGTTATTCCTTATTCTCCCATATTCAGTCTCACCTCAATATTCAAATTTGGCCCCTGACTCTATTTTTGGCTCTAATCTTGGCTCCTCTCAACAAAGATTCTGATCTTGTGCTTGGTCCTTTGACTCAGGCTGTCATATGCCTCCCTGGGCCCTGACCTCTGGTTCCCCTGAGAGCTGGAAGGTCATTTTTCAGCTACTGAGTCCAGAGGATCCAGTAAGAATGGTTGTCTTGTCTAATGAAAGATTCTAGGGCATGGGTGGGCAACCCCTGGCACGCGTGCCAAACATGGCACGCCAGTAACTTTTGCTGGCACGCGAAACCCTCTCTTATAATCTTCCATTTACAATTGTGAATCTTTGTTCTCAGTGATGAATTTTGTTAAGTCTCATAATAGGAGTAGCCTGACGGATGAAAGTAGTAGCTCGTGCATATCTCTGAAGGTCATGAAATATAAACCTGATGTAAAATCTCTGCCATCAGTGATGCAGCAGCAAAAGTCCCACTGATAATATCAAACGGAGTCATAAAGTTTTCTGTCGGACTATCAGTGTACATGTATACATTAAAAAGTAAATGTATTTTTCATCATCATATACTGTGTTTTTGTCACTCGAATGAATTCTATTATTTCTTCAAGTTCTTCGCATACATACACCTTAAGAGATATCAAGTAGGCGTAACATGTTCTCAAAAAATTAGGGTTGGCACGCAGAAGAATTTTGAGTCAGAGATTTTGCTGGTTTTGGCACGCACTCACAAAAAGTTTGCCCACCCCTGTTCTAGGGTTTTCTGCCCAGGTTCAAATGCAGGTAGAAAAGTATAATTTTGGTAACGAGAATCATTCTATCAATTTAGTAGCTTGAGTGACAGGTTGGAGACAACAGGAGAAAGACTGAAAGGAGGAGAGAAGAGGAGGGTGAAGATTATCTGGGAGGTGAGAGAAGAGGAAAGAACAGAATAATGGCTCCTTCAAGGTATGTTAGCATGTTTAATTTTCACTCAGAAAACTAACAAAAGTAATGTTTGGACAGAATTTCTAGGTGATAACATTACCGAAATAGTGGGCTTATGAGCCTCGAACTGGTAAGTGTTGTGGGCACTTCGGTCTGAACTCAAAGAAATAGAGTAGGGAGATCTTTGCTTTTCTGTTCCCTCCTGCCTTCTTTCTCCTTCTGTTACCTGTCAGCAATTAAGGCTGGGGACAGCGTGAAGCTGTTTTTTTGTTTTTTGTTTTTTTTGGGGGGGGGGGGGAGGAGGACTGTACATACTTTATCAAATAGTCTAAAAATCCCAGAGAAACTGTCACTTGATCACTGTCAAATAATAAGATACTGTGGAGTCACAATTTTGTTCTTTCTTCAAATGCCAGAGAGCACCACCATAGGTTTGTGGGAAACTAGTCCTTTAATCTGAATGAGCAGACAGGCACAGGGTGCTGCAGTCAGCACCTAAAATGATGTCAGTTCCCTTTGTCTGCTGTCAAGGATCCCTCTCTCAGGTTAGTGCCGAGTAGGTCTCTGTCCACAGGGAGGCTACACGATCATCTACATGGACAAAGGGGTACTGTGCTTGCAAACATGCTTATACATGTGTGTGCACACAATGTGTGGTGGAATCAGTCATGGGAACTGCTGCTGGGATGTGTATTTAGTCATCAAGACACATATGGCTATACAGTGCATTGGCCCAATCATCCTTAAGTAGACTCTATTCTTCGGGAGGCTGCAGTTAGCTAAAAAGGTGCCACGTGGTGGGTAGGGGTATTGCCAGGGGAAGTTTGACTGGCTGGCTGCCTGCTGTGACCTAGCAGAATAGTGAACTTATAATAGACCAAGGTTCTGATTCTCAGCCTTGATCAGAAGAGCTACTATTCACTCACTGCCTCTTACCGCAGCCAGCGCGCAAGCTAAACACTTTCATACACGACTTCATTTAGACCCTACAGCAAGCCTGCAAAGTGGGGATTATTAGCTTCCTGCGACTCAGAAGGCTAGGCGACCTGCTTCAAGGTCCATGGCTCATACTCTACAGAGCTGGACTTCAGGCACACACCTTTCCGACTACAAAGCTGGCATGCTTAATTACTGTGCAATACTACCTCTTTTTGCAGGAACCAAACCTGGAGTGATTAATATACTAAGATTATTAGACTTTTGCTGAAGGACAAGACTTATAGAACTCACAAGAGACAGCTGAGTAAGCCACATGGCTCATTTGCCTAACTCTCCAGTGGCCAGAATGCCAGTGGTCCCTAGCAGTGTGGAGGTACTCAGAGCTGAGTCAGAAATCAGGAAATTACAGTTGACCCTTGAACAATGAAGGGGTTAGGGGCACTGATGCCTCCCCTCCCATACACATACAGTTGAAAATCTGCATATAACTTTTGATGCCCCCCCCAAATGATACAATCACCCTTGGAATCGGTGGGGGGATTTGTTCCAGAATGCTCGTGAATACCAAAATCCACAAATGCTCAAGTTCTCTATATACAAGGCAGAGAACAATACATATAGTCAACTCTCTGCACCCTCGGACTCCCAGCAACAGACCGAAAACACTATAAGTATTTCTTTTTAAAAATCTGTATAAATGGACCCACATTGGTCTAAACCTATGATGTTTAAGGTCAATTGTATTCTTTTTCCAGAAGATGATGAGGTAGGCAGTTCTGAGAGCACTCAGGTGAACCAGGGGGCCTGGGCTTCTCAGGAGAGATTCAGAGACCTTTTCCAGACACAGCTCCTGGGAACCCTTCCACTGCTGGCCACTATCTTCTAATGACACATCCCATCTTCTGTGTGCTCACATTTCCTATCAACAGTTAATAACAAACTCTTTATTATAAGTTAACAGAACTAATAAATGGCAAGAGGACAATTTCGTTTTCCTCTCCCAAAGTTCCTGTGGGAAGACCAGCTCACTATGGCCCATAAGACATTGGTGGGCACAGCAGGTTGCCCATCCACCATCTTTTTCCACCCTCCTCCTTCCTGAGCCTGTGCTAACTTTGGGCTTCCTTCCAGTGAGCTGAGAAAGCAACTTGTGTTCTCTAAGCTATTTTGAATTGGGCTTTTATTATTTGCAGCCCAAACCATCCTAGCTGACAGAGATACTATTTCAAGAATAGATTTAAGTAAGCCTCACTCCTTCACTAATTCCTTTAAAAGTACTTTTGTAGCACCTCTTTTATACCAGGCCCTGCTCTAGGTACTCAAAATATGTCAATGGACAAAGGTCCCTGTCTTCACGGGTTCACATTTCAGTGGGAGAGGCAGACCATAAACAAAGGACAGGTTAATAAGTAAATGGCAAGTACGTTAGAGGAGATGTGCCACGAAAGAGAAAAATGTAGACCAGGGTCTCAGTTTGGGGGTCACCCAAAAGACCCTGAGACAAAGGTTTTGGTGCCATGAGCTTGTTTAGGAAATAACCCCACAGAGTACAAGTGAGGGAGAAGGGAAATAGAGGCAGGAAAGGGGGGACAGCCAATGGACTGTTCATGAGCAGTTTGCTGCTCTACTGAACAGGGGCCTCCATCCTGCTGGAGACCCTCTGCAAAATCATGGAAAAATTTATCAAAATTGTTCCCCCAAGGGCTAGGGAGTCTGGGTTACTTATCCACAATTCGGTCCTCGTTAGGGGAGGGGCACCCCTGAGGACATCAAATCTTCTAGCACCCAGCAGCTCCGCCAGCCTTAGTGGTGGAGAAACCCTCCAGAAGTGAAAGAAGCAGGAGGTGCCCAATGAGGAAGGCTGTCGGCTGTGGGGACGTGTCCACCGCAGCTGCAGGTGGGAGCCCAAGGTGGGCGGAGGGCTATGGGCACGATGTCACCAGCACACGCTCCCGCAGGGTAAGGAGATGAGAGTGCAGGGGGGTGAGGAGGCTGGTTGTGGTTTGAGAGTGGTCAGGATGGGCCTCATGAAGAAGGTGACATCTGTACAAAGACTCGAAGCCTATGGCTATTTGGAGGAAAGTATTCCAGTCGGGGGAACTGAAGTACCAAAGCCCAAAGCTGGGAATGTACCTGGAGTGTGTGAGAAAGCAGCAAGGCGGCCAAGGGCTGGAGTCCAGTGGTCCAGGTGAGAGGTTGAGGGGTAATGGGTCCAGAGCACGGAGGACGCTGTAAAGATGTTGGCTTTCAAGTTAAGTGAAATGGGAGGCACTGGAGAGTCCATCTGGAATCTGCATTGTTGTAATTGTCTGCAGCTGAGAGATTCCCCAGGAGGAAAGCGAGTCAGTGCTTTTGGGGGGCTGACTTGCATTGTCATAGGTGCTGGAGCCAGACCACTGTGAGCACAGAAGTGAGACGCCAGGCAGCCCTTTCTGGTCACCCAGCCGGGGAGGTGGAACAAAAGCAGACATTGCCTTTTCTATCAAGAACACCTAGTGAGCTCTATCAATTGGAAACTCGGCCTTCAGGTTCACTATTTTGAGGTTTTTCATGTTGGCCATTTGCCAATTGTGGGAGTTGAATGCTGGGCTTCTGGGAGAAGTTTCTGGAATGTAAGACAAAAAAAAAATCATCTCAGTCATTACCATCTATGTTACTTTTTTACTGTGTTTCTTGAATTAGGACCATTTACTCCTCTTTCTTATAATGTCCTGGTGAGGAAGGTCTAATTTTATATTCTCAGCTTACAATAAGGAACTTGAAGCACAGTGAAGATTGTATCCAATTAAATTAGCAAGTGGCGTTGTAAGTTTTCTAGATCCCAGTTATAATCTTTCCTTACAGGTTTGTGGCTCCCTGACCCCTGCAGTGTGTCCTATCATGTTACCCAGCACCCCGGTCCCCTTTCTTAAGGTCAAGGCTGTAGCATGTCTTAGTGGCTGGTGAAACATTTACAGTAGGAAATAGAGACACAGCGATGTGTTCAATTAAATAGGAAAAGTCAAGGTGAATCCCCAGGATTAAAAATTAAAATTTCCAGGTTTTTTTTCACTGTCAAGTGTCACTGAACATCTTCCCATCCCTTTCTTTTAACCATTCATTCTTATGCATAGCTGTTCAGATTTTAGTCTCAAATACAGTTTTCTACTAAAAGGGATCATGCATTTTGGAGAGTAGTTATGGCAAAGACTGCTACTAGCTGTCCACCGCAATCTGTCGTCTCTTGCTGACATGTTCACAGCCAGGGCCATGACCAGACTGTGTTTCCCCATCTCCCTTCAGTTAGATGTTGCCATGTGACTCATTCTTACCACAGGATGTGGGCAGACGTGATGCACACCTCTTCTAGGCATAAAGCAGGCATGCCTGCTCCACACTTGTCCGCTCTGCCGATGGGTGAAAATGACAATGAAGCCAAGGCCTGGAGGATGGTAGAGCCCCAAGGTGGAAGGATGCTGGGCCCTCATCCCCACGTGGAGGAGAGTGACCTCAACCAGAGTGACTGCCTTGCACCAACATATGAGTAGAAAGAAAACTTCTATTGTGCCCCAGCCATTCCACATTTTTTGTCTATTTATTATCACAGCCTAGCCTACTCTATGTAATACAGTGCTTGATTCCCTTTCTTGGGTCAAGAAAAGGTCAAGGAGGTTGTGGAATGTTTTTTATTTACACTATCCTAATATACAGTATATATATATATATATATATATATATACACTTATACTGTGTGTGTGTGTGTGTGTGTGTGTGTGTGTGTGTGTATTATATCTTCGGTTAAATATGGGGCCATTCCTAAAGTATAGATATGCAATTGTTTCTATTTGTGTAAATGGGAAAGAGTTAGTGTTGAGTACACCTAGTAAAGGTAGGAACTGTGTCAAAAACAGGAGGGACTGATAGCATTGTTGGTCACACCTGATAATCAAGTAGAAAGGGGATTGAATAAGTAAATAGAGCCAGTGGCCACACACCATAACTGAACAGAAAGCAGGTTCAACACTGTGTTCCAAGAGATAAATTAACCAAATGTCCTCAGGAGAAAAGACAAGCATGCAGACTTTATCTCTCATATCATAGGAGATAAAATCTTTTGATAGAACCTATTAAATTATATTAAAATATTAATAAAGAGTATAAATGTTTTTGTAATGCTAACACAAATCAGCTATATATTGCAAGGATATGTAGAACAATGGATTTTGTAACTCTGGCCAAGAAAGATTTAAGTAATGTATGATTTTGTGGTGAGACACAAGTTAAAAAACACACACAATAGAACCTGGGTCAGTGTGTACCTAAAAAGTCTCAAAGATGTAACAAGTTAAACTTAACTAGAAAAAAAGGCAGGATGATGTGTGGAGAAATGTAAATATCCGATATACCTGGGAGAAGAGGGAACCAAGATGAGAGAGTGTTACAAATCTCTATTACAGATGTTCAATCACAGGGGAAAGTGTTTCTGGGAAGAAATGTACTGTGATGTGAGGCAATGACTTTCACTAGGATAAACGGAAAGATGGACAGAATCTAGGATTTTTATTAGGAGTATTTCTCCCTCTCCCCTTCCTTCTTTTTCCAGACCTCGTTTCTTTTTCTCTCTTTGGAGAATACCGTAAAACAAAATGTTTTTATTGATTTCAGAGAGAGGAAGGGAGAAGGAGAGAGGGATGGAAACATCAATGATGAGAGAGAATCATGGATCAGCTGCCTCCTGCACATCCTCTACTGGGGATTGAGCCTGCAACCTGGGCATGTGCCCCAACCAGGAATCAAACCCTGACCTCCTGGTTCATGGGTTGATGCTCAACCACTGAGCCACACCAGCCAGACTGGAGAATACTTCTTGATTTCTTTGTTTGTAATACTGATGTTTTATGTAATGAAGGCTTTATGGTATATACCATATATTATATGGTGCACTTTCAAGGAAATATGTACCGTGGTCACTTGTCTATCAAGTGCTCAAAGTGGGCTTACAAATACCCTTCTATCTAGATCTTGTGTACCATTTCCAGCCCCTACTCTCACACATGCTCAAATTTCAGTAAGTAAAAGGAGCACCTGGAAAGGTTATGAAACAGACTCCCAGGCCTCTTCCTCACAGATTAGGATTCAGTACATCTGAGCGGACCCAAGAACTTGTGTTTTAATAAGTGGCCTCAGGTGATTCTGAAGCAGGACCACTTCCTCAGGAATGCTCCCCAGAAAGGAGGCACTGAAGCCCAAGTCTTGACTCTCCACATGTTTTGTGAACTGATCTTGTTCCCACCTCAGGATCTTTGCCCAGATGGTTGTCTCAGGCTGAATCATTGTTCTCTGTACAGTTTTCTACCCCCACTTCACTCTCCTAACCTGGCTAACTGGTGCTCATCTTTTGGGTCTCACAGATGTCACTGTCCCTGGGTTACTTTTTGAAACTCAAGTCCTCAAGTCTGGGGTTAGAGTGTTCCCTAGCAGTGGAAGCTAATACCTTTATATTAGCACTAATCTCAGCATGTGCTAATTGCATGATGACTATTCTTATCCACTACTAGACTACAAGCCATTTGAGTGATGGAAACACATCTCTTACATTGATCATTATCCCCATTTCCTACTGTAGTGACTAGAACAAAATAAGTGCTCCAAAAAATGCTCAATAAAAGAAAGATACGGGAGAATTACTTACAGGAGGGTAAGGGCAAGGGATCAGAAAGGTCATGCAGGGAATCAGTAGGACTGACCCAGCTGGCAGTAGGATGATATTCCTTACAGTTTGAAGGGTATACTTAAAGTGAATTGGACATTTCATATGGATCCACAACATATTGTTGTTTAATGGATTGAAATTCACATGAATCCCAACTGTATCTTCCTATTCAATTTCCACTTCTGTCATAGCCATCACACAAAAATAGCAAAGGCAATGAGAAATAATAATAAAAATTTTATGTTCAATGAAATTAAGAGACTGGTGCCACATAACTACATAATATCTGAAAACACATTAGAATGGCAAGAACTTTGCAGAGTGGAGTAAGCCATGACTGCCAAGGAAAACACCAAAAATAAGCAAACTCTGTGGTCCTTAAGATCCTTGGAAAGCTGAAGAGTTGGGTGGAAATAATACCATGAACTAAAAACAGGAGTATTGTTTAGAAATCTCTTAAAGAAGCGTTAGAACAATACTTCCCACGTCACAGTTGGTTGTCAATCTTTCCTACAAACAAAAGATGAAAGCTTTTAATCATTGATGAAATTCAACCAAAATGGATATACCTCATCAGACATGGAGGAAGGGAAAGATCGCCAACTGAAAAGAGAACTCATATTAAGTGGTGAAAGCCCCATCATTCCTCCCCCCATTTATTTTTAATATATTTTTGTTGTTGATATTACAGATATCTCCTATTCTCCCCCCCCATTCCCCCTGCCCAGACCCTACCTCCTTCCCTCACTTAGCTCCTAGAATGCCTGAAACCAGCCTTATACTATTAGGCAAGAAGATATTGGCTCTTTCTCTGGAAAAACTAAAGGACCCCAGAATTAAGAACTATGGGTTTGACATTTAGGACAATCACCAATTAAAAAGCTGACTTGATACCAAATCACTCTATAACAAAGCTATGCTAGTGCACAGGGAATTTCAAGTCCACATTTTCAGTGCTTCACAATTAAATATGAGTGACAAGAATGCTAAGACAATTCAATGGGGGACAAAGAAGGCCTTTTTCAAACAAACATTGCTGCAACAACTGGATATCTTTATGGAATAAAAACAAGCTCAACCACTACTACACTCACAGGAATAATTTGAGATGGATTGTAAATCTCAATTTAAAAGAAAAACCAGGAAGTTTCTAGGAGAATATCTTTACTACCTTTGGGTAGTTAACAGATTCTTAAAGAGAACACAAAAAGCACAATTTACAAACGTTTAGACCTTAGATATGGAACCCACCCCCAGTACAACATTGTCTTTGGAACCTGTAGGATTATGTGCTCAAAGTAGTCTCACACTGAGGTGTTTTGTTTTGTCTGTTTTGTTTTACTTTCTACATCTGATTTTTTTTTAAAAAAAATATTCTCTACGATTGGGATGTTAGCTATCACTTCTTATCATTTCTTCCTTGGGTTCTAAATTCTACTCTGGAAGGCAGGAGTTGGGGAGATTTTAAATTTATTTTTTTATACCTTCATTTTGTTTTTAACTTTTCACAGTAAGCGTAAATTTTTAACATGAGAAACATGTTATATAAAAAAAGACTAATACAATATCTACCCTCTTGATTTCTGTTATGGCACTTATATTATCTTATAATTACTTATTAGTTTACATGTTTTTTTTTTTTTAATATATTTTATTGCTTTTTTACAGAGAGGAAGGGAGAGAGATAGAGAGTTAGAAACATCGATGAGAGAGAAACATCGATCAGCTGCCTCCTGCACATCTCCCACTGGGGATGTGCCCACAACCCAGGTACATGCCCTTGACCTGGGACCTTTCAGTCTGCAGGCCGATGCTCTATCCACTGAGCCAAACCGGTTTTGGCATAGTTTACATGTTTTAAAATATTTATGTCTACTTTCTCTCTCCTGCCCCTGCTCCCCCTCCCCCGCCAAACCCTCCAGATTACATTCTTCATGAGGGCAGACTTGTTTTTTTCATCATTGGATTTCCACCCAGCACCTAACACAAGTGCTTAGAGCACAGAAGCAACTCAATCAATTCTTGTGGAATTAATGAAGGAATAGTGTCAGGCAAACCTGGAAATCAACTAAACTGCTTAGACTTTCCATAGAGGAAACATTAGAAGGGTCTGAGTAAAGAGCTTTGTTCTTTGTAATTTGCATGAGTTTTAGAATATGACATTTGTGATATCTATTCTGCATTTTCTGGGATCTTTTTGTCTACTCCTTGGTAGCTACTCTGGTTCCTGGGTATGTAACTATTAAAGAAATTTGCCAGATACATGGTTCCAAATAGGTCAAGTGTAACAGCATTGCCTTGCATTGTTTAGTAATTATCTCCTGCTGCATAATCAACACATGATAAGCTGAGCACCAGCTATAAGCTTAATAGCATGTAGGTGTTATATATAGTAGGAAGTAAAAGGCAGGGTCTCTGCTTTTAGGAAGCTTATAGTAGTGGCTGAGAAGACTATAGGATTTCAGAGAAGAGTTTGAGATAGAGTTTAAGCTTCTAAAGAAACTTCTTTTATATCCTCTCATGCAACTCCTAATCACAGTGCAGTGCAGTCTCCAGGCTCATCCAATGGGTGCACATTTAATGATAAGGCCTAGTCAGTGCCAAGCACAGTTGTAGGTGCTGGGCATACAGGGTGAATAATGCAAAGTAAGCTCTGTACTCCTGATGCTTATATTCTAGTAGGAGGAGACAGACAATATAGAAATAAGTATAATTAAAGAAAAATGACAGTAGGAAGCACTATTTAGAGAAGTAGAAGAATGGTGCAATGATTATTTTAGTTTGAGCAGTTAGACAAAGCTTCCCTAAAGAACTGGCATTTAAGCTGTGAATAGTAAGAGGAACCAGTCATGCAAAATCCGCGGGTGTATGGGGGTGTAGTAGAGAAGACACAGTCCAGACAGAGGAACCAGCCAGTGCAAAGGTCTTCAGACAGGAGCAAACTTGCCCTGTTAGAGGAACCGAAAGGTCAGGCAGTTGAAACTTGGTGGGTGAGGGGGAGGAAGGAATGAAATGCAGTCAGAAAGGTGGTGGCCCAGTCTCGGGGAGCCAGGGGCAGGGTGGAGGTGGGTCAGTGCCTTGGTGCTAGTTTCTAAGGGTAATGGAAAGCCACTGTAGCCCTTTAAGCAGGGAGACAGATGATATGATTTATTTTACAAAATATTGCTCTAATGTGTGCAGAAAGGAAAGGAGCGAAAGTAGAGCCTGAGAAATGAGTCTCAAACTTACCAGGGAGAGGTGCAGGGGACTTATAGTAGATCAGACGAAGAGTGAATGGATTCAGGATGTGTTTTGAAGGTAGAACCTATAGCATTTGCTTTGAGGTTGGGAGAGAAGAAATGGAAAGAATCAAGGATAGAGCCTAGCCCAGTGGTCGGCAAACTGCGGCTCGCAAGCCACATGCGGCTCTTTGGCCCCTTGAGTGTGGCTCTTTCACAAAATACCGACTTCTGTGCACGGGCCACGAAGTTTCAATCGCACTGTACGTGTGTGCCTGCACATGGTATTTTGTGGAAGAGCCACACTCAAGGGGCCAAAGAGCCACACGTGGCTCGCGAGCCGCAGTTTGCCGACCATTGGCCTAGCTAATTAGCTTGACTACCAGTAGTATTATTTTCTGAGGGTAGAGTCACAGAAGCTAAGAGAATAAAGTTTCAAGATAGTGGGAAGATAGTGGCCACTATGTCAAATATTTCTGATACGGAGAAGTAAAATAAGAATAGGCAAGTGCTCTCTAGGTTTGGCAACATGGAGTCATTGGTGACCTCAATAAGAACAGGCTTGGTAGCATGGCTAGGGCAGCAGCCCTTCTGCAGTGGACAGGGAGACAGCAGGGGAGGCACAGGAGCCATGACTATAATAATCAACTCTTTCAAAATATTTGCTATGCAGGGGAGTGTGGGGAGGCAGCAGGAGTTAGAAAGAATATGGAATTGAGTTCTTGTATTATTTCTTTTAAGATAGAGATATTAGAGCATGCTCTTAGGCTGATTGGGGTGAATCATGCAGAAGAAAGAGGAATAATTACAGGAGCAGATCCTAGAAGGTGAGAAAGTTGAGATCCAGGGTAAAGGCAGAGCTATCACCTTTGCCAGGAATGGAAACCCTTTATCCAAACCAACATGAGGGAAACAGTACCTCCAGTGCAGACATGTTGGGAGTTAGTATGGGAAGACAAGGGAATTCTTTGTTTAGCATCTGCTTGTAACTGTTTTCATAAAATATAAGACAAGGTAAAGGGTGGAAGGGCACAGGTGCATGAAATTTGTGGAGAGAGAAAAAAATAACCAACAGTTTTAAAGAGTGAAAAACTGTTGCTTATCTACTTTCGCGCCTATCTGAAGTTTGTGGCTATATGGTGTATTTTTTTTTTTTAACCTAGAAATGGTCAGCTCTGGGGATTTCAAGCCCCGAGTAAATGATAGCAGGTTTTAATCAGCTTGGGACTTAGTCTGGTTGGTGCTACAGAAGGAAGGAAGGACTGATGAATTAAAAGTATTTACGAAGGAATGGTTATAATAATAGACCATGGGCTCTTCACTAGATAAGAAGGGAAGGACATGAGTGGGTTGACCGATTGAACCACCAATGGATTGGTCATCTTGATGAGGTTAGAGAATTTTGGGAGTAAGATTATCTAGAGGAAGTGAATTATGTCAAGAGCTGGTAATCAGAAAATAGGGTACCTGACATTACAATATCAGAGAAAACCACAAAGTTGAGGGCATAATTATGACTTTGGGTAAATGAGGTGAGTTGAAAGAGTAGCTCACTGGAAATGAAGAAGTTGAGGAATGGGCTGGGCAGAGTGACGGATGGATGGATTATCCACACGTTAAAAAATATGGTAATGAGTGTGGTAGTGGAACAGAAGACTGGTGATAAGTTCATCCCCGAAAAAGGGAGCGCCAAGGGGTTGGTAGTTAATAGTAACTACCAAGGAGGAGTAATGGGGTGGTTATAAAGGACCTGGAGATTTTGAAGGTAGGAGGAAAATGATGCAGTAACAATGGGAGGTAAGGATTAAATATGAGAGAAAAAAAATAGCCTCCACTTTTGAGAGCCAGGATTCAGTAAGAGCTGTTGACACTGTCCAACTTCAGAACTACTCTTTTCATAGGAGATAATGTGAATAGTACCATTCTGGGTTGTGAGACATGGCCACAGTGCAAAGGGTCCATTCAGAGAACTTGAAGATACAGGGGCATTTTCCAATGATACAGGCTGAGTTTCATGAGGCTCAGTGGAAGGGGTGAGAGGGTCAGATACCCAGGTATACAGAGATGCCAGGGAATGAGGGTCCAACGGGTCAAGGGAGCTTGGGAGACTCAAGCTTCCTGAGCTTTGTAACCACTTCACCCACAGACTGACCTAGATTTCTAAACCCTTGGTGTCGTTCAATGTAATTTTCCTGGGCTGCTTCTCAATGACATTTTAAAACATGGGATTGGAGACATCTTATCTCCAGAACTCTATTTTCAGTCAGCAACAGCCTGAAGTAATTTGCGTGCAAGAGTTTTGGAATCAGACAATCTCCCCAGCACAGGCAAGATCAGGCAAACTTGTGTGATTTTTGGCCATTGCTGCTCTTCTGCCTGCCTCCAGAAGCATGCAAAAGAAGATCATATTACTTGGATAAGTGCCCAGCTGCCCATGGGGGCACAGTTGTTTTCTTGAGTGTTTCTTCTGTTACCAGCCCCTGGGCATTTCCGTGTGAGTTCACCCTGAGCCTGCACTCGTGAGAAGGGTGTACAGTCGATGCCCCAGCATATACAGTGCTGCTCCTTTCCAAAGGTGGTGACTGGTTTCGTTTTCCTAGAGTTGTTTTTTTTTTTTTTAAATCACCAAAAAGACCTGGTAAATGACAGTTGCCTGTTTTTGAAAAACCTTTGCAAATGACGTAGGAGTTGTTGAATTGCTAAGATGTGAGTCCAGAATACAAAATCCTTCATAATCTGAATCTCATGGTACCATGTGCCTCCCTCTTGGAAGTGCTCATTTATCACAGCTATGATTCTACAGTTGTTTGTAGAATTTTATCAGTAATACGTCTCTGAACATGACTGTCAGCTTCATGAGGACAGAGACCAGGTCTTCCCCTCCTGCTCACAACTATTCCCAATACCTGGGACATCCGTGGATAGCATTTGTGGATTCCAGCAATGGATGAATGCCTGCACTTCCGCTTCCCACGCCATTGCCTGCCTGGTAGCTTCTCACACTGTCCTGTGCTCAGGGCCCTTAGCTTGTTACCTAGCTGCCATCCAGACCCTGCCTCACTCAAGGGTGCCCTGGGCTCTGAACCCCTCTCCACCGCCTTCCTCTGAAAGTTAAGTTCACACCGAGCTAGCAAGGTGCCCTTGCACATTCTATCCGCTCAAACAAGACCTGTCAGTGATGGCATTAGGACAGCAGCCAGTGAAAGAAATCTTATCCGGGGTTCAAATCCTTCTAGCACTTAACTAGCTCTGAACTTGGGCACATGACTCAGCCTCTCTGAATCTCAGGTTTGATGCTTTGGTAATAACAGCATTACCAACTTCGTAGAGCTCTTGGGATAACTGAGCTAGAGTATACTGTATAGTAGTAGTTATTTTATCTCATACCAGGGGCAGGTAAACTCCCAGTGACTGACTGACATGATTATTGTTACCATGATACCTGACAATGAACAGCATTTCTGGACAAGGCTAAGGGTTTCTAGGAAAGGAGGAAATAGCCTCGGACAGGATTCTCCTGAGTCCACACCTTCAGCAGCCTCTCAGCTCCTGGTAGAGGATGGGAGAAGGGAGATTTCCTCTCTCTGCCTCTATGTGAACACCTAGGCTGCAAACTGCAGAGAACATCTCTCAGAATAGCAGGTGGGCTCCGAAGGGCAAAGCAATGAACCAATGACTGAACTGTTGAGAATTGTCCCTTGGCAAAATGTTTCAAGGGACTGACATGCAATTTAATAATTATACGAAAAAAGTGAGGACAAAGCTTTTTTTCTATCAGGCACAAGAAGGAGGTGTCTGGCTCCCACTTTTCATAGAAGACAAGAGAAATGAGATAAAGCATGGTAAAAACCTAAATTCCATGCAATATCCTCCTTCCCGCCCCTGCCCTTAACTTGATTATCTTTATCTTGCCTTTATTTAATGTGCACTCATTCAACTATCATCAAGTTTCTGTTAGGAGCTGGGGTGTCAGGCTTGGTGTGTAGATACCAAGATGAACCAAGGGCTGTGGCTTCCTGATCTACATTGTGCAATGGAGTCAGTGGTCTATGAGGTGCAGGGTCAAAGACAAATTGTTCCTGAACCAAGAAGGGAGGTGAAAGGGGGAAGGAAAAGGAAGGACATGTTTATAAGGCACCGACCATGTGCCAGGCCCTGTGCCCAACACTGCCCCATTTGATCCTCATGATGACCATATGAGATAGGCAATTTGACTTGACAGCCGTGTAGAAAGGCAAATGAAAAAGTGGAATTTAGTGACAGCACTGTGACAACAATGAGGACATTATAACGAGACTTACTAGTGTATTGTCTGAATATTGTTCCTGTCCTGACTTCAGCTCATTTTCCTATTGTAATAATAGGAACAAACACCCATTTGTCTTTTCCTATGTGCTGGGTACTAAGTTTTAGCCATAAAACCTCATTCAATTTAGCTGAGGTAGGTATGATAATCCCCGTTCTACAGGTGGGCTAATTAAAGCATAGAAACGTCAAGTTATTTGCTCCAGGTTGTGCAACCAATCAGGAAGGCAGCAAGGCTGAAATACTCTTGGAATCTAAGCTGCTAACCACTCTCTATTGCCCATTTCCCCAATGATTTTCTTTTCACGCTAATTTCCTGATGTTTAAAAATTGTTTATATCTATCCGTAGATCTCAATTCCCCTTTAAAAATAAAAATACAAGAAAAAATAATAATGTGTGTGATGTCATTGCAATGCTTTTTTCTTCATCTAACATAATCAGAGCACTAAGGGGAGGGTTAGAAAAAAATTGGGAAAGAGTTCTCTATTTTATTTTTCATTCACTTCTGTCTTTGCAAAAAAAGGATGCGTACATTCACAAACATTAACTCAAATACACTCACCAAATTCTAGAGCGAACTGAGAGAAACTAAGCAGAGAGCTTACCCGTGATATGCCCTGGATCACTGGCAGCATGAAGCAACACAGTGCTTCTCTGGTTCTTGGTTTTTGCTTCTTTAGTTCATTTTTTACTTCACCTCTTAGGGGATTGCTGTGCATATGTGTGTGCATGTGTGTGTGTGTGTGTGCATATATGTGTGTATGTGTATATCTGAGTGTGAGTTTTGTTGACTAGACTCTGCATTCTCCGAGTTAGGGAATATATTAATCATTTTCTTACTTTGAAACACACTCTCATTCAAAATATGCACACGTACTAGTGCACACACATATACACATTCTTTCCCAAACACAGAAATCTGAACAAAGAAGGCATTTATGGCAAACACCACTGGTATCCACCCAATAACCCTTCTCCCTTTGTGTTTAGTGAGTCCAGCCTTTATTTTGAGTGGTAATTTGTTCTTCACGACTGTTTCCCAGCCTCCCTCCAACTCAGGATGGTTGATGAGACCACGGCAGAAATGTTGGGTTGGAATTCTAGGAAACCTTCCCAGAACCACATACACAGAATTCCCCATTTCTTCTTCCTCCTTTCTGCCAAGAAAGAGAACATGGCAGATAAAGCTTTGGTAGTCATCTTGGACCACAAGGGAACTTTGAGGATGAATGCCCTGAGTTACAGTAAGAGGAAAATTGCACAAGAGGCTTTAAAAAAATATGTATTTTTAAATTGATTTCAGAGAGGAAGGGAGAGGGAGAGAGAAACATTAATGATGAGAGAGAATCATTGATCAGCTGCATCCTGCATGCCCCCTACAGGGGATTGAGGCATGTGCCCTAACAGGGAATCAACCGTTACTTCCTGGTTCATAGGTTGATACTCAATCACTGAGCCACCACAGCCAGTCGGGCTTTGGGCTTCTTTTTACATGACAGTGGAATAAAGTTTTATCTTCTTGAAATCACTATCCTTTCAGGTCTCTGTAGTTAGAAGCCAAATGAAATTTGTAGCTGAGGAAGGATTAAATAGTTTGTTAAAGTGAATGAAACAAAACAAAGCCATGGGTTTTCCAAAAAAGAATTTAAATATTCCTCCTCCTCCTCTTCCTCTTCCTTCTGGATCAAAGAGTAAATTCAAAAGATAATAAGTCAAGAAAAAAATAATTATGTAAGCTGACAGGTATTAACTGGATTTATTGTGGCAATCATTTTGCAATATATGCAAATATTGAATGGTGAGATTGGACACATGAAACTAAAATAATATTATCTCAATTATACCTCAATTTAAAGAAGAACAATATTTTACTCTACAGAAAAAGATAATTAAAACTTTAATGCCCTACCATTAGGAAAAAGGAAATCTCCCAGATTTCCAGTGAAATGTCCATTCAGCTTACCTAAGCATTTTCCTCTCACCAATTCTTTCACTTGAGTTTATTAACAGAATCTGTCAATTATACATGGTATCTTTAAAAACCACCAGCTCTCATCTAGCTGGAGACCTCCTGGGCTCTTAGGATTTGGGTCAATCACAGAACAATCCACCCTTTCCTCTATTGGCACTTAAGGAAAGCCTTGATTCCTCCTTGTGAGAACCAAATACTTTTCAACGTAACTGGTGTTCACTGAGCAGGTAGCAGAGTGGAGCCTGAAAACACACAGTGGCTAAGTGGATGTGTGAGCTGTGAAGATCTTAGTGTTGAGATTTTCCTGGGAGACCATGTTCTCCTCTCTCAAGATTTTTTTCTCCTGGAACACCATTCATTCCTCACAATGCAAAACGGGGAACAGGGAGAGCCAAGGAATCAAGAAGAGGGAGAATAAGCACTTACCACGTGTGCTGGCAATCATTAACCAATGGCTTGGGAGAGAGAGTAAGGTAAGCTGCTCTGTGGTGGTTTCCAATTTCTGTGGTGTACGTGTTTGCCATACTGATTTCAAGCTTCCAAAGGTTTGAGAGCTGTCTTGTAAATTTCCTGGGCATTTAACAATGGGCTCTCAGAAGCCTTTGGAGCTGGCTTCTGCAATCCACTGCCTGGTCATCCTCTTTCTCAAGCTTCCCACCAGCTCTGGGAGGAGGTTTTCAGGAGGTGGTGTTAAAGGTGCCTGAACTGAGGCTCAGAAGCATTAAGCAACTTGCTCACAGTCGCTAAGACAGTTGGTAGTGGAGCCTGGATTTGTACCCAGGCCTGTCTGTTCACACACTTATGGTTCTTAACTCACATGGAAGGGACGTGGATGAAGTGAAAGGAAAGAGAAAAGAAGAAAAAAAAGGCGTAGTTTTGGGCTAGGGCCAAGTACAAGCAGTGCACTAGAATGGAGACCAGTGGGTCAAACCCAGCCCAATGAACTATTTTTGGATTGTCCAATGTTTTTTTACATTTTGAAAGGGTTGTAAAAAAATGAATAAATAAAACACACAAAACATGTTAGAAAGACCAAATAATAGCCCACAAAGCCTAGAATATTTACTCCCTGGTCTTTTACCCCTGACGTGGCTCTTGGGCCTCATTAGCCTGAGGTCAGCTGTAGGAGAGAAGACAAGGGAAAAGGAGACCAACCCTTGGTAAGAACCTCCTCAGCCACGGGCACTTGAGATGGATTATCTAATTCGATTCTTAAAATGACCCTAAAACATGGTTTGCATTTGCTGCTCCTATTTTAGCCTGAATCAAAGATTAGCCTCAAAGATGAATTTGCTTGTTTCAATTCACACCTCAGAAGTGGCAGAGCTCAGACTTAGACTTAGGTCTCTCTAGCTCCGGACTCTTGCTCTATAAGCAGGGAGCCTCTTTCCCCAGAATTCAGCTTCCAGACTTTGTTCCTGAGCTGCTGACCAGAAGCGCATGGCTGCCAGAGCAATAGGGTGTAGACCTTTAATCCAGCATGTGACCAGATAATCCCTACAATAACCTCAGGAACCAAGGACACATTAGGGGTACAGAGGAGGAAGTGATTCCATCTGTGAGTGATGTGGGCTCAAGGCTGCACAGAGGGGGTGATGTGAGCTGGCTCTGAAATGAAAAGGCTCCCAGCAGGGCACACTGTGAACCATCATCTCAGGGAGGTGTGAAAGGGCGGGCGCTCTGTAAACCGCTGGCTCTCTGTGCTTGCAGCATAGGGCTCACGGTGGAGCGATGCAGGGCCTTCCTGGACAGCTAGATTGGAGCTAGATGAGGAAGGGCCAAGTGAGTTCTGAACCCGACATCCTGGTGCCCCTCAGTTGCTAGGGGTGAAGACCATTGAACAGATAGGAAGGAAACGGAAAAACAGCATAAATTATTTGGAATCAAATGAGATTGCTCATGTGCAATGTATATCAGACATTTGACAAGATGTCTAATATAATAAGATGTGTCTCTAATTGAAACATGTTAAAACTGAGAATTAAGTTATTTTGTACAAAATATTTGATTAAATAACCAGGATTTCTCATATAATTAATATTAATGCCCAGTTAACATCAATTCCAGTGGACTGCACTCTCTCTCTCTCTTTCTTCTCTCTCCCCCCCCCCCCCCCCCCCCCATGTAAGCACACAGCAAGAGGGTAACCATCTGCAAATCAGGAAGAAAGCTCTCACTAGAAATGGACCATGCTAGCACCCTGATCTTGGACTTCCAGTCTTTAGAACTATGAGAAAATAAATTTCTGTTGTTGAAGCCACAGAGTCCATGATATTTGCTATGGCAGCCCAAGCAGACTACGATAACCTACTAAAGTAGAAAATAATAGAAAGATGAAAAATCACTCTGAGTACTGAACCCAAAGAGACTTTGAGCCAAGGAATGAATGACACAAATGTTAGAAAACCCGAAAAAGCCAGCAGGGACAGTGAGTCAACTCATAGATTGATGACAGCAGAAGCTGCTGCCACCCCCGGACTGCAAGGGAGGAGGTGGGGTTTTGAGAACCCAGGGACCATCCTGGGCTGAGAGGAGGAAGCAGGAACTCTGGAGGAGATGAAACTGTTGCTGTAAACAAACAGCAAGAGAGAGAAATGCCCTCACTTCTCCTTCCAGACTTCTTTCAGTGCCTCTCAAGAGCTGAATCCAGTGAGGCCAGGGGACACTGGCCTCTGATGACAATTCCCTGAGTTATGCAGCGGAGCAGGGAGGTGAGGACTGGGTTCGCTAGCAAGCAGGCCAATTGGCAGAGTCCACCAGTGCCTTTTCTTATGAGAGCACTAATCCCATCATGAGGGCCCCACCTTCAGACATCATCTCATCCAAATTATCTCTCAAGGGCCTCACCTCCAAATAATGTTACATTGGGGGTTAGGTCTCCAACATATTAATTTTGGAGGGCTAAAACATTCAGTCTATAACATAGGTATTATTTTTCATATTTAATGCTGCTTTGCAGATTGGGAAACTGAGACTAGGAGAGGTCAAGTATCTTTCCCCAAATCCTAGCCAACAAAAGTGTGATTCAGATTCAGGTCTCGCTGCCTCTAATGGGGTACTATAAACTAGGATAGCAGATTGCTTCACAGTGTGTCTGCATAAGGCCCCAGTAATCAGATGTGTACTTGATGTGCTAATGCAACTCCACCAAATGCCTGTGACTTGTACTAGCTTGTGGGAAATGGACGATGCTAATTAAAGCATAACATGATTGATGGGACACTTTAAAATATAGAAGCAACATCTGTATATCTCTTTGCAGTTCGCAAATCGCTCACCTACCCATTATCTCATTTCCTCATTCGATCTTCGCAATATGCTTGTCAGGATGGAAGATCAGATCTAGACAGAAACTGAAGGTCAGAGAGAGTAGGTTAGATGCTGCAAGTCACACAGCTAGGAAGTGATGGAGGAAAGGGACACTTATCCATCACATCAGGTAGAACCGCAATGCTCCTTAGAGATCAATCATAATGACGAAGGCCCATGGAGTGGGAGTGGCTCTTGCCATACAGACTTTCTGAGCGTCATCAGATTTATTTACTGGCTTTTCAGATAAGGGATCTGAGGGCTTGCCAGTGCACAGTGCTGCCTCTTTGAAGTTGCCTCCTTTAAGAGATGCTCCACTAGCCGGGAAAGGGGCTAAGCATGGTGGGGAAGTGGGGTTTGCAATGAGAACACCCACCTGAAGCATGTGTTTAGTGGCAGCGGGCTCCACCAATGTTTCAGTGACCCCATCTATGTGAAAATAGGTACCGCTAAAGCATGTGAAAGCACGCTGTGCTCTTAACATAGTGCCGGGGTCCAACCCCAGCAGGTCCAGGGGTCCCCAAAGGTGTGGATGGAGTCGGCGAAGAAGGAAGGACACGGAGACAGTGTTCAGTTGATCAGCAGCCTAGCCAGGATCTCTAGCCAGGATCTCCAGCCAAGTTCTGGTCTGGATCTCCAGCGAAGTTCTGCTTTGGATCTCCAGCCAGGTTCTGTGTCCATGTTGTCTTGCTAGGTTCTCCAGCCAGTTCTGTAGCCATGTTCCCTCGCTAAGTTCTCCAGCCAGGTTCTGTCCAGGTTCTCCAGCCAGGTTCAGTCACCAGGTTCTAGTCAGGTTCTCTTGCCCATTTCTGTAATCAGGTTCAGTCCAGGATCTTTTGCCATGTTCTCTCCAGCGAAATTCTTCTGTCTCTAGTTCTGTGTAGGTTCTGTCTTCTTAGTTCTGTGTTCTTACATCTGTATTTATACCAGTTGATTCCAGTCCTATCAATCTCTATTCCAAAGGTTAGGGCGTTTCTTATCTCCATTCCAGGGAGTAAAGATTATGTAGCTTAAGCATGATTGTTTGTAGTTAAAGTGATTAATTACCCGCCTGGCACTTAGTTAAGAGGTTTTATTCCCTCCCTAACTTCAGGGGAAAATCCCTACCTGGGGAAACAACCTTTCTCAGAGACCTTGGTTAAAACACATAGTGCCAAGAAGGTGAGCAAACATATTAAGAACAGTATGCCATATATGCCAGGTCCCTTGAAACAGCAAGCATGGACCGGCTCCCGGCAACATAGGTTACAAACATTCCTCGTTTTTGTTTGCACCCCTAGTTTGCTCAGAAAGACCTCTTTCTTCTTAGATTCTAGGGTTTACAGCAAAAAAGCAAATTTAAAAGTCTCTTTAAAGATATTGGGAAAACTGAGGGATTTAAATGCCTTCTTGGGACATAGAATATTTGATTAACTGATACATTTATTATTTGTACAATCAATACATTTCACTGTACAAGGCAGTTTGGGGAGAGAGATGGATTGCTAAAAAAAAAAGGGGGTTGGGGGAGTTCTCAGGAAATGTACCTTCTAACATAGGGGTTTAGACATGCACAACAATCCCTGTATATAAAAATTAATTATAATGTAATGAAAGACATAACATGGGCAATAGCAGTAACTCAAGGCCTGCCTTTGGCAATGCTCACCAGTCTTGACTTAGTACTAAAATAGTGTTTTAAAACATTAAAAAAAAATCTACCAAAGATGAGTTAAGGCTCTGATGAGGCAGCCCCAGTCCAGGCCATCTGTGGCCTTTGGCTTTATCCATCTGGCTTGTGGGAAGTTTTCTAAATTAAGTGTTGGAGGCCTCCTCCCTTAAGGACAACAAGTACAGAGCCTCTCAGGTCTGCTGGGCCTCCTCCTGCTACATGTCCTGTTTTGCTATTTAACGAAAAGATTCATTCTCTTGCGGCCACAGCAGGTGGGAGGGAGCTGGACCCTGGCCTTCTTGGTCAGTGTTATGCACTAAATGGTTTTGTCCCCCCCAGGTTCAAATATTGAAGCTCCAATCTCCTCGCCACCCCCCCCTCCCCCGCCCCCCCCGCCGCCCCAGTGTGGTTCTCTTTGGAGGTGGGGCCTCTAAGAAAGTAATTAAGATTAGATGAGGTCATAAGGGTGGAGCTCTGATCCCACAGGATTAGTGTCTTTATAAGAAGAAACACTAGAGAGTTCACTCCGTCTCACACAGAGAAAAGACCAGGCGAGGACACAGAATGTGGTCACCTGCTCACCAAAAAGAGATCTCACCAGATACCTAATTTGCCAGCATTCTGGTCTTGGATAGCACTAGCCTCCAGAACTGTGAGAAAGTAAATTTGTATGACTTAAGCCATCTAGCCTATGGTGCTTTGTTATGGCAGCCCAAGCAGGCAGCCAAGGAGGAGAGATCTGACAGGCATGAAGTGTGCTTTGTGGAAATCAAGGCATAGGCCTGAGTGGGCTACATGGGCCCAGTAATTTGACCAGCTTGGGTCAAAGTGGGGATGGGACTCTAAGAAGACCTGGAGGATGGGTATAGGTAGTTACAAGAAGTGCAAGCCAGGCTAGATGAGTTTTTTTAGGGCCAGTTTGGGGAAGGCATTGATTTTAAGGCTCTTTGTGGATGGGGGTAATGTCAGAGCTGAGGATCAGCAAATCCTCTGAGCAGCACCACAGGGAGCTGTGGGATGGGAACCTGGCTGAGGAGTGCTGTCTTGGCTTCTTGGCTTCTTTCTTCTCGGAACTGCCTCTTCCTCCCTCTTTCCAGCAGGGGCCCTCTCCCTCTCAGAGCAAGCCTCCTTTCTTTCCTTTGATGTAAATTAAATGACTTGCCTCTCTCCCATCACTTGCACTCTTACTAACTCCCTCAAAACTCAAACACATGCAAATGCAAGCATATTTATATGTAATTCTTACTGAATGATTCTTGGTCTTCAGTTTGATTTTGGAGAGTAGTGCCAACTTCCAAAGCTCTGTTGAAAACTTATAGCATCAAGAAAGATCCGTGTATCTATCTATATGTATGTATGTATATATGTATGTATGTTTCTATCTACAGGTATATATGTCCCCTTGTCTTAAAGGGCTGTGCTGGATAGACTCTAAGGTAGTCCATGACCTGCTGGGCTTTGTGTAAGCCCCTCTCCTGGAGTGTTGGCGAGACCTGTAACTTATTTCTAACCAATAGAATGTGGCAAAGGTGATGGATATACATGATTATGTGTAGGTATTACATGAGCGTAGTGCCTATCTCGATTGAGTCTGTCTCTCTCTCTCTCTCTCTCTCTCTCTCTCTCTCTCTCTCTCTCAATCATTCTCTCTCTCTCTCCACTCTGCACCCTTGGTTAAAGAGGGAAACTGCCATGAAATCTACATATTCAAGGAAGTATATTCTGCCAACAACCTGAGCACTTGGGGTGGGTGGGTGAGGGAGGTCCCTCAGCCCGGCCTGAGCGCTCTCAGCGGCCTTAGCATATTATTAGCATATGGTCTGTTGGAAGACATAGACAATAAGTTAAAATTACTAAAATTATTGTATAATCACACTTATGATAAGAGGTGTAAAAGAAAAGTACAAGGTTATCTGAGAGCATTTATTGGGGGAGCTATCCTAATGAGAGGGGTCAGGGAAGGTTTCCTGGAGGAAGTAACACATAAACTGGGTCTTGACACATAAGTAGAAGTTTGACACTAGCAGCTGGTGAGAGGGTGGGTTGTGGGGTGAGATTCTGTCAAAGGAAATGGCATGTTTAAGACAAGAGAGAACTTGGTGTTTTCTAAAGAGCTGAGTAGAGACAGTGGGGCAGGAGCATGGTGAGAACAGTAGGGTAAGTGGGTGGAGAGGTTGGCAGTGGCTGCTTATGCAAGGCCTGGTGAAATCATCTGTGGCCTTGTTTTTATTTTGAAAACTTTTAAGTGTGTTGATAAAGGCTGATCTTCTGTATAAGGGTGTCAGCTTTCTGGCAGGGTGTGAGGGAGAGCATGGCGGAGGGTAAACTGAGTTCATAGCTGTGGGAATTAGGACAGAAGACAGGCTTTTTACGTAAATGGCAAATAAGTTCAGTGCCAATGAAGAGAAGTGGGAAATTATAGGACCCAGGTTCCTGGGACAGCTTGAGAGGAAGGGAGAAGAGCTATCATTCAGCATAGGAGAAACATTATTGGCTTCACAGATATCCAACAAGGAGGACTGCAGGGAACTTTTAACCAAGGAATTATGGTAGGTTTTTATGTCTTGTGAGGAAGAGAGTGACATTTATAACCATTTCATGTGCCTGGAGCTATATACCAAAGAATAGTCTAGCTGATGGACTCTCCAAATATGAAGGCTAGAGACCTTGGTGTCCTGGCTCCCCCACACAACCAGTGTGACCTTAGGCCAGTCATTCAACCAGTCTGGCCCAGTTGCCTCACTGGGTACAGGAGTAGATGAACTCAAAGGTTCCAATAGGAAGGATTGTTCATATCTTCATGGGCCATCATATCAGTGGCAGTCAATCTCATGAGCACTGGCCTGAGAGAATAAACGGTGGGGAAAATGACACCGCAGGAACGAAGCCCCAAGGCTGTAGTGATGAGAAAGAAAGTCAGCCTGGGCTGGCACAGGGAAGGCAGGGCGCTGGTATCCCACAGGGCCTGAGACTCTGCAAGGTGCTCCTCTGACCACTTAGCTTGCATAAGTAAAGATATTGTCAAGTCAAATGCCCCACAGATTCTTAAGCCACTGTTACTGCTTTTCCTTTAAACTGCCAATCTTCCCAAGGGTTCAGATTGCATTATTATTATTATAATGAATTCTTTCTTCATAGCACAGTTACTTTAATTAGTTTTATTTTCTGTTCTCTTCCCACAGGGAACAGTATATGACATATGATGGCACCTGCATGCCCAGGAAGGCTGGGATAAAGGGACGGACTCTGTGAGCTCATAGCTCTGGGAGAGGGTGGCATAGTCAGGGTGGGGAAGCTGTTGGGAGAGGAAGGAAGAGCCCAGCAGACAACGCCCGCTCTGGCTGCAGCTTCCACGTTGGCACTCAGTGACCCAGCCATGAATAATGCTGTTGGCCTGCAAAGACCACCCCTTAATTGAGTCTGCAATATTTTCCTTGCCTTGCATCAGCCTTGTTACTTATCTCATTCTTTGTTTCCTGGATGGTCTTGGCTGGAAGAACTTTAAGAGTTGATATGCCAATCTAATTATAATTCATAAGGCCAAAGGCTACTCTTGATTTTCCTACCTTGCAGATGGAATCAGGCCTGACAAATAAGGAGCCTGTCTGACCTTGGTGACCTCAATGTCAACCATTTTGGGATGTTCGTGGGAAAGTGGATTGCTGCATTTTTTTAGGATTCAACCTTTTTTTAAAAAATTTCAGACAAAAGTCTTCCAAAGTTCCAGGCCAAAGAACAAGATATAGTGTCCATTGTGCCTCTCAATAGCTGTATGTTCTTGGCCAAATTCTATAATTCATCTAATCTCAGTTTCCTCCCCAGTGAATTGGAGCTAATAATAATACCTACCACATGGGAAGGCAATGGGGAATAGATAAGATAATGCAAGTTATGTGGCCAAATGGCTACATGTCACCAATAGTTTAGACCCAGGAAAGCCAAAATCAGCACTGTGAGGACTGAGTGGCAGGAAGGAAGAGGGAGGGGTAGGGCAACATAACTGAACCTCAATTAGGAAAAAGCATAGCTTAGTGGGCCTAGAACACAAGTTTTATAGTCAGACCTAGGACTAACTCCCACTTCCACTATTTACCACACGGGCAGTACTTTCTTTTCTGAGCCTCATTTTGCTCACCTGCAAAATTGGAGTGAAAATAGTATTTGTTTTCTCGGGTTATCTTGAGAATTAAATGAGATAATGCATTGTGGCAGAGACTTGCTAGATACACATCTTATCTCTTCCCTCTTCTTCTGGGGTCATCAATAGACTACATTTCTCAGCCTCCTTGCATCTAGGTGAGGCTGTATAACTAAACTCTTGTCAAAGGAATGTAGGTAGAAGTGATCTCTGATACGTAATCTATGGCCCTCTCCTAAAACCTCTCTGTGATCCTTTACACTCTCTTTTCTCATCTGCTGGGTGGATACAGAGGATTCAGAGCTCATTAAAGGCAGAGCTACTATATGGAAGGAGCCTTGGTCTCTGAATGACTGTGTGGAGCATAGCACTCCTCCTTCTGCCCCTATTGACCTGTGTTGGGTCATGGCTTGAACTACTGAGACTTTTAGAGGTTTTTGTTACAATATTTAATCTGTCCTGATTTATTCATTCTCATAAAGCACATAGCAATTCTTCAATAAATGTTAGCTATTATTGTTGTTTGCTCCCTGACTGGAATGGATGAGTGGGCAGTGCCAAGTGCACCATACGCAAATAAGACTGAATACTACATGTGTATTTTTGTTCTCTCCTCTGGCTAGAAGATGGACTTCTAAGTCTCTTCATTCTTCCCCAAAATAAATTATATGATTCATTCCTTCATTCATTTCTCCAATCAATAATCATTCACTGGATTCCTATTACTTACATAGTTTGATCAGGTCCTAGCAAATGCAGAGATGATGGCACCGTCTTCATGGAATCTTCAATTTTATAAAGAGATGGACCGTATTATCATGCAGAATCAAGTGCGTGACTTCGCTGTCACCTAATCATCATTAGTTGTGGCTTATGACACTTTACTTCCTAAGAAATGAGTAATGTTCCTTCAGAATTCAAGCCAGGGCAGGTCTATGGGAAAGTTTTGCCACTTTGCTATCAACCTTCACCTTGACCTTACATGCTCAGGGAAAGAGCAGGGAGAAAGGTTAAGCAGGAACTGTTGTTTCATTGAAAACCAAATGTGTGCCTCTGTGGTGCTGCTCTGTGGCAACTTACAGCCTTCCCAGCCCTTCCTTTCCTTCCTTCCTCCCTCCCCAAGATTGAGGGCCCCTGGACGCCTGCTCCTTCTGCACTGGGCTCTGTGTCCTGATTTCAATTGTGACAGCCCGGTCATGCTGGTTCTCCTCAACGTGCCACGACCCTTCTTGGAGCTCAGCTGTCCTATGTGTTGAATAGACTGCCAGACTGGAACTCGGTCACTGGACATGCAGCATTCCCTTCCATTCATTACAAACCACACTGAGGCGTCAAGGCACTCATTTCTGCTGAGCCTGAACTCTGCAAGTCATTGCAAGCTTCCTTCCTCGATACAGATTTCCAGACAGCTGCAGCAGTCAATCACTGTTGGCCCCAACGTGAGATGATCTCCAGGCATCTTTGGTAACAACAAAAATCATCTCTCACCCCCTTAAACTTATTTTAAAGCACTTTTAGATATATAACCTCATAAGCACCTTGAGGGTAGCATCGTGTCTATTATTTCTGTACCCTTCCCCACTGTGCTTGGCTCTCATGAAGAGCTCAACAAATATTTGAGGATTGAGGAGGGACACCCCCCCAACACACACACACACACACACACACACACACACACACACACACACATTCCTGTTCCCCTCCTCTGATCTTTGCTTCTATTCCCTTACCAATAGATTCTTTCTCAATCACAGGAACCCATCTCATTAGCATTGCCTGCTTGACCTGGAACTACATGACCTCATAGATTTATCTAGTCTATCCCTCTGCCCCCAAATAACCTATTTCCACAGTCATTCCAGGACGGACAAGTGCTGAGTCTGTTGGAGAAGGTCAGCTGTCAAGGCCAAGAGTTCATTCTTGAAATGTCTGCTGATAAAATCAATGCAAAGTGTTTGGATCTGTATGCTGAAGACTAGTGGCCCAAAGGATTCCAAATCCTGATCTTGGATTTTTATTTCTGAATATATCTATAGGTCTGATTCTCTGCCAGACAGGCTCAGTGGCAAGACGCCATAACTGTGCCTTTTCATTCATTATTATTTTCAGGGCAGATCTGTGTTTCTTATTGACGGGGGCTTATTGGACCCTCGTCCTGCTCAGGGCAGTCCACTTGACAACCCTCCAAGGACCATGCTTTCCTGGAGGTGCTGTCGCCTGCCTCTCCGAACTGGCAGGTACAGGCCTGGGCTAAGGCTGCCTTTGTTCTTTCACAGTCGGTTGCTTTTTCTTGAGCTTGGATGGCTCAGCAAAAGTTATTGGATGCTCTGCAGGGTGGGAGCCCTGAGCTGCACCGTTTATGTTGGAAACTGTGTACATTGTTCTGGGTTAATCTTGTGGTGCCTGCATTTTTCCTTTTTTTCTGACAGGGTGAATGGTATGGAATGGGAGTGGGGTGGGGAGGGGTCATGCACAAGTTAATGCAGTCTGCGTTGTATCATGGAGGGCTCGTTCCCAGCACAAGGGGAGGGAGAGCCAGTGAAGGTCTCGGTAAGACAACTGTTTAGACTCAATCAGTAAAACTGTAAAGCTACCCTCCAGCACAGGCAGGGGGAGGGGGAAAAGAGAGACAAGATAAAAGGAAAACAAAAGAAGGCTGTGGATCAGGGAGGTAGGGAAGAAGGTAAAAAATGGGAGAAAATGCTTCTTCCATAAATCCCGTCAAGATTACTTCAGCCATATCATTTGAGGTCCTATAGAATCTCTCATATGCACCAAATAATTCACCTCACACTGTAGTACACAGATGTGTGACCTAAATGCCACTCTAGGCCTGCTTTTCCCCCAGAGATTGTACTACTCTTTGGCCTGAATTCCACTCCTCAGCGAGTGACCATCGAGAGCCTTTGGCTGTGCTGTCTGTACCTCCCAACCTACTCCCTCAGGCTTCTCAATGTCCCCACTGCTGAGACTGCAGCCTCCCCAAAGCCTCCTCAAAGCTGCTGATTTCCTTGGGGGAAAATAAAATCCACTTATGCCAAGAATCTCATGAATGCAAAAAGCTCACTGAGAGTTGGAGGGTAAGATGTTATTCTAAGTCCACTTCTGGCAGCCATCTTGCCATTAGTTCACTTTGTGCTTTGGCGTCTTTCTCCTGGGTCTTTGCTTCCCTTTCCCACATTTCCCTCAGCATGAAGCTAACTCCCTCTTCCCCCCTCAGACACTATTTGACAGTGGGTATTTCCTCAGTTATTTCTCTGGAAAATAAATGTCCTTATAGCACTTCACAAGCCCTATTAAAAATAAATCTTCAAAGCAATCTTACGAAATCCAGATATTCATTTAGTTCCTGGTAGAAGTGGGCCTTAAATCTAGGTTGTGCTACCCCATGCCCAGTGTCCATCCACCTCTCAGGAAAAGCCAGGGACTTCTGTAGAGTGAGAAAGGGGAAGTAGAAAGCTGGGCCTCTGAGGTGGCGTAGAGGATGAAAATATATGAGGAGGTAGAGACCAAGGCTGTGCTCCATACAAATCTCACAGGAAACTTCTTGGTTCCTCAGAGACCTTCTTTGCCTAGAGCTTTCTTGGTGTCTTTACTTTCATTTTCTCATTCACTGTAGTTTCTGATCATGGGTACTCTTCACTTATCCATCTGTTTCCTCATTCACTCACTTTTTACCCAATATTTCTTGGTGTCTACAACATTCCAGGAGAGGTATTTCTCTTTCCTTGTCTTTTGGTGGAGGAGCATGGGCCCCTGTATAGCCACAGGGCCAATGCTTCTATCCCAGGAGCCAGAGACAATCTCTTGGAGGATTCTAGAAACAGGAGGTAAATGGGGCCCTCCTCTCCAACAGCTCAACCTCCTGATACCTTCGGGCAAAGACCAAGGCTACATGTTTTTCTATTAATAAGGACAAGATTAAGGGAAGACATCTTTTCATTCCAGAGAAACACTCCAAGCCTTCCATCGTCCAAGAACTCCTCAGATGGAAGCTGTATGTGGTGGTGATCCAGCTTATTTGCTCAGCCCTCCTTTATGAGCTTTCCACACATGGCTTCCATTTACATGTCACCTCGTTTTCCCTCCACCTCAGTGGCTGTTCTTTCTCAGGCTTCTGTGAGTTTTTCTTCTACTTCATGTTGGAGGTTCCAGGGCTCAGTCCTTGTCTTCTCTAACTATACTCACTGTCTGGGTGATCTCATCCAATCTCATCCAATCTTCTGCTGTTAAATGCTACCTATGTGCCCCCCCCCCCCCATTTATTTCTTTACATCAAAGTCAGGCTGGTGTGTAACTGTGTAGCCAACACTGACACTTTGATGTTTAATAGACACGTCAAGCTTAGTCGTCTAACAGAACTCCAAATCATTCCTCATAGACCTCCTTTGCCTATAGCTTTCTCCACTTCACCTGCTGGCAACTCCACTTTTCCATATGCTCAGGCGAACAAACTTGAAGTCATCCTGGATATCTCTCTTCCTCTAATTCACATCTAACTTAGTGGCTTGACACTAATTTCATGTAGAATCGCCCACTTCTTACAACTCTGCCACTAGTATCATTTCCCAGGTCACCATTAGCTCTTTCCTAGTTTGTTGCAACACTTCCTAACTGGTCTCCCTACATCTTCCCTTGCCCGCCCCCTCCCCTGACCCCCAACCCTCACTGTCTATTCCCAACACAGGTGCCAGAGAGACTACTTAAAATATAAGTTGAATCATCTGAGATCCCTCTTGCCCTTAATGGCAGACCTTAATGGAATACCTTGGTAGTCACAAAGTCTACAATGGTTTGGTAAATTGATTGCATAAGTGGCTGCAATTCTTCACCCCTCCCTGTAGCTGCCTCCTTTGCAAAGTAACTCTACAGCTGCTCCCAGCAAGAGGTGGAGTCTATTTCCCCACCCCTTGAATATGGGCTGGCCCTGTGATTTGCTTTGGAAGGATGTAGTATAAAAGAAAGTGTGCCACCTCTGAGCCTGGGACTTTCTTGGAACCCTGCAGTGCCCATGTCAACAAGCCCAGGCTAGACTATAGGTTGGTAAGATAAATGTGGTCTAGCCCACTCCTTGCTCCAACTGGCAGCCAGTCAATGGTCAGACATGGGAATGAGGCCATTCTAGAAAAGCAAGCCTTGGCCCAAGCTATCACCTGGCCCTCAATGAGCCAGTCTAGCTGAGATAAGCTCAGCCTGATCAAGACCATCAGAGCACCGCTGAACTATGAACTCATGAACAGTAGCTTATTGAACTCATGAGAAGAAGCTTATTGATTTAAACCACTAGGTTTTGTAGTTGTTTTTTTGTGCTACATTTTTGTGACAATAAAAAACTGATAAAAATAACCTATAGGGGCCCCCATGATCCACAACTTCCCTTATTTCTCTGACTGCATCTTCTACTACTTTCTGGAAGCTTTACTCACCATACTCCAGCCACAGTGGCCTGCCTTCCTGGACTACACCAAGTGTGCTCTGGCCCCGGGGCCTTTGCACTGCCATTTCCTCTGTCTGTAACACTTTTCTTTACACATTCCAATGGCTACTCATATCATTTTTTCCAAAACATGCTTAAGTAACACTTAAGCAAAGGTGGCATTCAAAATATTTTTAAAACGTTATGGTATGAGGACAGACCAACCCGAAACAGTCGAGGTCACAGAGCAGGATCAAGGTCCTGGCTGCCTGCCTGCTGAGCTAAGAATTCATCTTTTCATTGTATTGCGGGGGATGTTTCAACAGAGGGGCCAAGACAGCCACTTCGGTAGAGAGGGTGACAATAGAGGGGTTCAAGACTGTGCCTTTTAAACAACTGGGAAGGAAATATTTTAACAGAGAGAGCAGCTCTGATTCCCAGGAAGATATTCCTCCACCACCCCATCTGCCATCTTCCTCACCACAGTGTACTCTCTAGCCACCTTGTTTTACTTTACATTTCTCCAAAGTTTCACACCATCTTGTCTATAATACAGTTGTTTATGTACTTGTTCATTGCATTTCTACTCTTCTCATCCCTCTAGAGCAGTGCCGTCCAAACAGAAGTTATGTGATGTTGGACATGTCCTGTTTTGAGCTGTCCAATGCAGTAGCCATGTGACTATTGAGCACACGACTATATCCTCAGTGCTCAGAACAGAATGTGACCCAAAGCCTTGTTGAGTGAATGAATACATAGTGAATGAATGAATTTGGCAGGTTGGGAGGACAGTAGATTATAAGAGGAGATGTCCACACCAAATGTTCTAAGGTCCCTTGGAGACTGTAACCGTGATGGAGTATGGTTTAGGGATACAGAATATGGGCTTCTCACCAGCTCCCCACATTAACCTCAGTTTGGCAAGATGTACTGAGTAGGGGAAGATTCCTCCCTTGCATTTATTTTTCACTCGGTTGTCTACTCAACCAGTTGACAAATGAGATGGGTAGAATATCAGTGGGAGAAAGAAGGACCCCGTGACACTGAGACTTTATTAGCCTATCTTTAGGCTATAGTTCAGATGCTGCAGGATGACTCCCCTACAACAACTGAGAGAGCCTGTACTTGGGAACTGTGCTTGGAGCTTGGAGCCTCGGGCAGTGTTCTGTGACTCTAGTGGCCCAGGGAGCTAGTCCCAGGCACACCAGTGGTCATTGACTTCCAGCCACTAGTGCTTCCATGCCCAACCCCATGATCAATAATACTAGCTAATATTATATCCTTGCTATACTATCCATCCCAGTTTGCTTGTGACAGCCATGGTTATACCTGTTGTCCTAATGCCCAGTCTCTGTAGTGCGCCTTTCACTGTCAAAAGTGTCCAGATAAATTAAAGAAGATCATAAATTATATGGTCATCCTACATTTAGTGACATTTTACTTTGCATTTACTAAGCCTTTCAAACATTCCTTTTTTTTGCATTTACACCTTGTAGCCCATGGGGCAAATGTTACCTCCACTATCCTAGCACATGAGAGACTAAAGGATTGGTCTGCTGTCCTGAAACCAACAGGTTTAGACCTTGGTTGTGACCAAGTAAATAAGCACCAGGAGCCTCATTCCTGGGGCTTTCAGGAATGTAACATGGACCAAGCACCTCCTCCCTCCTCCTGAAACATGTTTCCATTGGAGAGGAGGCCCTGCCAGGGAAGAGTCTTTCCCATGGCAGATAATTGCTTCTCTCTCAATTGCTTCTCTCTGCAATCAGTACCAGGATAATTCCCAGGGCGAAGGCACGGTGTCTGCTAGTGTGGGATCATTTCCCGCATCCAGTAGAACAATGCCCACACTCTGGCCTTATTTCATGAGAGCTGATGTTTTGTCCATGGGAGGATTCAAAACTCTTGGGAGGAGATGGAACCTTCCAGGGTGAGGTCCAAAGAAAGCTAAGGAGAGGCTCCAGTTCATTCCAAACCCGGTGTCTTCCCGACTGACTCTGGGCATGTCAAGTCAAAGCGGAGGAACAGCTGAGCAAGCCAGAATGCACCAACCTCAGTGCTGCGATTCAAAGTGGAATCAAACTCACTCGTGGAGTTGGATGATTGCCAGATTGCTTATAAATGTCACAGAAAGGCAGTAGCAGCTCATGGTTATATTCCCTCTTTTTTCACTTTGGAGTCTTTTAAAAAGAAGCTTTCAGCTCAATGTATCATTGAAAATGCTAACAATGGCTTACCATTGAGTAGCTCTTTATAATACATATAATGTCTTTCACATCTATTATCTCAATGGGTCTTTCTTAGACCAACCTTATAAAGTAGACAAATCTGTAATAATAACTTTGTTTTGAAAGTGAGCGCACTAAGGTTCAGTGAGGTTAAGGGATTTTGCTCAAGTTCACCTGCGTTATGATAATAATAAGTATCATCTACTGAGTGATTAAGTGCTTTACATACATTATCTCATTTAATGCTCAGGGCTCCACTATGAGGTGGAGATGTTATCCTCTCCAGGAACACTGAGGCTCCAGGAGGGACCTGCCCACAGTCAAGTCATCCGGAGAGGAAGAGGTGGGGCTAGAACAGGAACAGAGTCCCACTCAGAAGCCAATCTGACTTGAAATCCTCTGTCCTTTCCCATATGCAGGGGGTAAGAGCTCTTTCCAAAGCATTATTCTAAATGGGAGGAATTGTCTTACTGAGAAGCCTGAGGTTTTTATTGGGCAAAGCAAGGTGGGTTAGAAGGAATCCCAGAAAGGAGATGGGAAGAGGGAGGTAGGTTCTGAGAGGTGCAGCAAGGAAGCTGATCACGCTGCTGAAAACACATATGCCTGTGTAGCCACCGCCACAATTAAGATTTAGAACATTTCTGCCATCCTAAAAAGTTCCTTATACCCAGTCCAGTCTCTTTTTATCCGCCCCCCCCCCCGCCCCCCCGCCTGGCATCTAGTTGCCACTACTGGGACTCTCAATGTCCTGTAACTTTTTAACAGCCTTGTGATATTAATAGGTAATATTTTTATTTTCCAGCATATTAAAAAATGAGGCTCATATTAAATCACTTTCCCAAGAAAAATCAGGACTAAATTATTAGCCTGGAAAGGAGATTAGAGTAAGAGATTATGATACTTTGTAGGAAAGGGTTGGTGATATCAAGTAGTCTGGCCTTCCTATGGCAGAAGCAGGCAGGAGTGTGATTATACAGGTCCTTAGGCCATGCTAACCAACAATGACCTCTGTCTAGTAATTACAGTTTTGTTTCTCTATGTCAAAATGATGTGTAAGCAGACAGGAAGCTTCTCTCTCTCTCTCTCGAGAGAGAGAGAGAGAGAGAGAGAGAGAGAGAGAGAGAAAGAGAGAGAGAGAGAGAATTACATATGAATGGGTTTGCCATAGAACCTCATCCAAAAATATTTTTTATTGGCCTGTTAGCTGCCTAAATTATTATTACTATTGTTTGTTTTTCTTTGTATATAACTTAATGCACTTTAAAAAAAAAAAGAATACAGAATTAGGATTCAGAAAAATTGAATGAAGAGTTGTTCATTGTGTCCACGCTGTTTCTCTTCCCTGTTTCTCATAAGCCTCCTTGGTAAAATGTGTGTAATAATAGCTGTCCTGATGGTGTAAAAATTCTTGAAAAAGTAAGAGCCCTTTTACAGCTGGTTCTTATGTCCTCCTGAACAAGGAACTCAGTCCTTCCCTTTCCAGTCTGCTTCCTCCAGTTCAGAGAAAGGCCTACTAGTTGCTGCTGATTCATCATTTAAATGGAGAGCAAACATGTCTCAAACATGGACGTAATATCTAGAATTATCCCAGGATTTCCCTCAAGGACATTTGTTTTATCCCTTGTCAAAGCAAGGAGGGGGATGAAAAGAAATTTCTAATTACAAAGAAATATGCTGAAAGGAATAGCCATTTTTTGTGGTGAAACTATGGCAGGGTCTAGGTCAGTGATGGCGAACCTTTTGAGCTCGGCATGTCAGCATTTTGAAAAACCCTAACTTAACTCTGGTGCCATGTCACATATAGAAATTTTTTGATATTTGCAACCATAGTAAAACAAAGACTTATATTTTTGATATTTACTTTATATATTTAAATGCCATTTAACAAAGAAAAATCAACCAAAAAAAATGAGTTCGCGTGTCACCTCTGACATGCGTGTCATAGGTTCGCCATCACTGGTCTAGGTGACTTCTCTTACATCTTTTAGCATTTCATAAGCACAGAAAATCAGAGAATCTTAAAAATACTTAAATATTTACACATACAGAGGAACATTTATAGCTTATGAGCAAAGTATAAAAAAGGACAAAAATGAACATCTGCACAGTCACTACTGCAGTGTAAGAAAGGGATTATTACCAGTAGATCATTTGAAGCCCCATTAAGCCCTCCCTGATGCACTTCCTCTCCCTCCCCAGACTTAACCACTGTGGTGACTATGGTGTTTATCTATCCCAGGGCTTGTTTTAAAACCACAGATGGCAATACCCCTTAAGTTGTTTTAAGTGGACTCATGCTGAGTGTACTCTTTTGCAACCTGCTTGTTATGTTCATGTTGACGTTTGTGAAGTTTACCTATACGGATGCATGTGAACCTACTCCAGCTATTTTCAAACATATATATGACATTAATATAGTGCTGCATTCTATGAATATACTGCAAACATATATATGTGATATTAATATAGTGTTGCAGTCTATGAATATACTGCAATTCAGTTACTGTTTTTCTGTTGATGAAAATGCAATTGATTTCAATTTTTATTATTACAACCAATGCTTTTTTGAGCATTCTTGTCCATGTCTTCTGCTGCAAATAAGTTTTTCTAGATTTTAGTCTCAGTAATGGAACTGCCAGGTCTCAGTATATGACATATTCAACTTTAGTAGGTGATGCCACGTGGTGTTCCAGGGAGAATGTGCCAATTTGCAGTCCTACTAGCAATGTGCAAGGGTTGCCATTGTTCCTCAGTCTTACCAACTGCATATTCTGAGGCTTCTTAATATTTTCCAAACAGATGGATATAGAATGGTTTCTCACTGTGATTTTTATTAATGAGGCTGAGCATATTTTCATATGTTTATTTGCCACTTGTGTTTTCTCTTCTGTTATATACTTATCCACTCTTTTTTTTAAATTTTGTTTTATTGCTTAAGGTATTACAAAGAGTATTACATATGTCTCCTTTTCTTTTTGCCCCTTGACCTTTCCCCGGCCTCCCCTAACCCCCAGTGTCTTGATTCCATTGGTTATGCTTATATGCATGCATACAAGTCCTTCGGTTGATCTCTTAACCCTCCCCCTGCCCCCAATCCTCCCTGCTGTAGTCTGACAGTCTGTTCGATGCTGCTCTACCTCTGTATCCATTCTTTTTTTTTCCACAACAAACAACTTTATGCCTCACTTGTACAATCTAAAAGTTAATGGTCACAGGAGTGCCATCCTGAACTTGGAATGTATAACCTTCAGAGGTAGTTTCTGGCACAACATTTTGATCTTCCTCTTCCTCTACAGAAAAATAGTTCTCAATCAAGTTTAGTGACGCTTTGTACACAGACTCATTTTCATGGTATTGTAGAGCTTCAATTTTGTCCAAACCTCCACATTCTTCAATCATTATACTTAGTTTCTCAGTTTCACCTAGTTTCTCAGCAGCCTGAAATATATTTGAAATGGCATCCAAAATAAACAGAATAATTTTGGCATCTTTCGCAGTTAAGAGGTTCATCAGTGGTTCTATTATGCCACAATGAACGAGGTATACAATCTGTTCAACTGTTCCACCACTTGTATAGTTGGCCACAGCCCATACAGCTTCCTTTTGTGTCTGAAAGTCTGCCTTAGCAAGAACAACAATGAGGAATGGGACTAATCCATGATTCACAACTTGCTGTATCTGGTCCTGGCGGCCAGCTGTGATGTTTGACATTGTCCATGTAGCTTCCTTCTGAATATTAGTTTCAGAGTTCATTAGTAGGCTGGGAAAGATGGCAAGTGCTCCTGCATCTATTACAACCTGCGTCTGTTCATGTGTCCCAGCGACAATATTTCCTATGGCTCTTAGCACAGGAGTCACAATTGGCAATTCAGTAGCTCCTAGGAGCTTCACAAGTTGGGGTACAACTCCTGTTTTCACAATCATTTCAATCCGTTCATTTGGACCATGAGTAAGGTAGAAAATGGCCCAGCAGCTATCTGCTAATACTTCTGGATCATCATGATGCAGGAGACGAACTAAAGTAGGAAGAATCTGCTCAACAGCATCTAATGGGGGTACAAGATTCTTGTTGCGACAAAGGTTTAAAAGTGTCCAGGTCAGATTACGTAAGTAATCACATGCTAAAGACGACATATCAGGAACTGCAAGAAGAGCCAACAGTGGGTCAACTGCACCATATCTGATAACCAAGTCTCGGAAAACTGAACCATCGCCTGCAATATTTCCTAGGGCCCATACAGCTTGTTCACGGATGTGAGCGTGGGGAGATGCCAACAGAGAAATGAATGCTGGAATAGCACCTCCATCTACTACAGCCTTGGTCTGTTCCGAAGTCCCGGAAGCAATGATAGCGAGGGCCCAAGCAGATTCAAACTGGATGGGACTACAATCAGTTCTGCCCATGAAGTACACAAATTTTGGGATCAAACCAGCCCAGATTATGTTGTCTATGGGTGGCTGTTTTTCCCTAGAAAGCAGCTTCCTTGCAGCCTGAGTAGCTTGGAGCTGGCTTCCCAAATTGTTGCTATTTATGCCTTTGACAATGTCCTCAACAGACCAATTTACAGTGCCCTGGTTATTGCAGTTTTCCTGCAGTGGAGACATAGCATCATAGGGAAAGGAGCTCAGATTTCTTCTTTTCAGCATCTGGTCATCCTTCTTAGCTTTCCTCAGCTCCATATTAACTTCTATTCGGCGCTGCCTCATTTCTATACTGTCTTTCCCCTTGTTCTTGAATCTGTTAAGGCGGGCAGCTGGCAAATTAGCATTCTCGTTGGTGGACATGGTTAAAAGACAAAGGGAGAAGCTCCACACAGGCACTCAGGCCGCTCCCAGGAGACCCGTGAGCGGAGGACAGGCTGCAGTTCGGTTGCTCCGAGAACGTCTACAGCTGCTCAACTCTCAGACGGTGTGTTGGGGTCCAACCCCAGCAGATCCAGGGGTTCCCAAAGGTGTGGATGGAGTCAGCGAAGAATGAAGGACACAGAGACAGCGTTCAGTTGATCAGCAGCCTAGCCAGGATCTCCAGCCAAGTTCTGTCCAGGATCTCCAGCCAGGTTCTGTGTTTTACTGTCTTGTTACATCTGTATTTATACCAGTTGATTGTAATCCTATCAATTTCTATTCCAAAGGTTAGGGCGTTTCTTATCTCCATTCCAGGGAGTAAAGATTATGTAGCTTAAGCGTGATTGTTCATAGTTAAAGTGATTAACTACCCGCCTGGCACTTAGTTAAGGGGTTTTATTCCCTCCCTAACTTCAGGGAAAAATCCCTACCTTCGGAAACAACCTTTCTCAGAGAGGTGACCTTGGTTAAAATACATAGCGCCAAGAAGGGGAGCAAACATATTAAGAACAGTATGCCATATATGCCAGGTCCCTTGAAACATATGCTGTGCAGATGTTTCTTCCCTGCAGCGACTGTGTCAAGCAGCAGGGATGGACCGGCTTCCTGCAAATTCCCCCCTTTTTATTTTTTAAATGATAGCGCATGTAAATCAGTGGCCACCTCTTGGATTGGGTTGTTTAAGACTCGGAAGAAGACTGACAAGCAATGATAGCGAGCATAGCTATAAACATAGTGGATGTAGTGCAGAAGGAGCCTTGTTCCTGTAGAAGGTTGCTGGCCTCTTCAGTCAAGGGATTTCAGCTGTCTTCAGGTCGGCGGTTTGGTTGTCCTTGTTGATCTGGCTAGCGGGCGGTGTCATTGGTGACGGGCTTCCCGAAGCTTCAGCGAGTTGAAGGGCTGCATCAAAGGGTCCATTAGGGTCACTCTTGATGATGGTGTCGGTGTCCGGGGAGGAGTCAGCTGTGCCCTCTGGGTCAGCTGATATGGAAGATACCGGGGAGGAGGAGGAGGAGGCGGAGATCTCTGTATCCATTCTTTATTGGGTGATTAGTTTACTCTGATATAAAGAAGTTAGGAGCTCCTTATATCTTTTATAAATAGTAATTTTTTATTGGTTATATGCCACTAATATTTATTCCAGCTTCTGGATTTTCTTTTCATTTCCTTTGTTGCCTTTTCACAAACAGAAAAGACATTTTGTTCATTAAGGAACAAAAATTTTAACTTGGATATAGTTGAATTTATCATTCTTCTTTTATGGCTGGAATGTATTACAGAAAATTCTTTTATAAACTGAAGTCATAAATATATTCTCTTATATGTTACACTAAATTTTACATTTTGCCTTTCACCTTTGTGCCCTAATCCATTCAGAATGAGGATAACATTGTCTCTGCACTATTTATTGACTAGCTGGTTCTTTCCCCACTGATTTGCAATGACCCCTATGTTATATGTAAGGAGAACCTACCTATACATGCAGGTCTGCTTCTGGGCTCTCTCCATTGAACTGTTTGTCTCTCCCTTAGCCAATATCACTCTGTTCAATTTTATTATCTTTATAATAACTCTTGATATATGTTAGGGCAATCCCTCCCTGTGCCATATACTTCTTTTTTAAAGGACATTTGGGAATTTCTTGGCCCTTTGTTTTCAATTTAAATTTTACAATCATCTTGTGAAGGTCCATAAAAATCCTATTAGGGTTTTAATTAGAATTGCATTAAAGCTATAGATCCACTAAGGAGACTTGACATTTTGGGATAGTAAGTCTTCCTTATCCATTTATTTAGGTGTTTTTTTAAATTAATCTTATCATTGTCTCCATAAAGTTTTCACATCATTTATTAGACTTATCTATGGATGCTTCATACTTTTGAAAATCTTATGAATAGCATTTTAAGTTATACATTTTTTAAAAAATATATTTTATTGATTTTTTTTACAGAGGGAAGGGAAAGGGAGAGGGATAGTGAGTTAGAAACATCGATTCAGCTGCCTCTTGCACGCCCCCTACTGGGGATGTGCCCGCAACCCAGGTACATGCCCTTGACCGGAATCGAACCTGGAACCCTTGAGTCCGCAGGCCGACGCTCTATCTGCTGAGCCAAACCAGCTAGGGCCTAAGTTATACATTTTGATCTGTACAGCTGGTGTTTAAAATTCAATTTATTTTTTTTTCAATTGATTTTTTATTAATCCAGAAAGCCTGATAAATTCTCTTTTTAATTATAATGTTTTTCCCTAGTTCCTCTTAGTTTTTTTAAATGTAGCCAATCATATCATATATGCCAGTTAAGATAAGATTTATTGGAGCCTTGAGACAACAGACACTGCATGTGGCTTTATAAAGTATAGACTTTTGATCTTGTCTTTTTTGTAAGTTACCTTATATAACTCTGACAGTTTTTACATTTACAGAACTCTTCAAAGTTTCCATCTATACTATGAATTTATTGCATTTGGAATCTAGCTTAAGGAAAGGAAGTAAAGCTTTGCCTTTGGTACTCTTGGAAGGGCCCAAAGGGTGATCTCATCTCACTTCATCACTTCGTAGTTAAATACACTAACACTCAGAGACACTGAGTGACTTGTGAAAGTTATATTGCTAGCTAGGGGCTGAGCTTGGATGAGAACCACATCTCTTGATTCTTGAGCAGGATTCTATCTGTTACCCCAGATAGTTTTCACCTTTCTCCTCCACTTTTAGATCCTATTTGCCCAACAGGACCCTGGAATCCTCATCTTGTTCCATCGCAGGGCCCTACTGCCTCTGCCCTCCATTACCAACCCTTTCTGATTGAAGGGTCACACGCCACTTCCTCCATGTCCCAGCCATAAGAGTACTACCAGAGCTCAGTGTTGAATCTAAAGAGCCATTATTAATCTGAGTATCAATGACTGTTTATGGCTCAATGTGTTGCTCCTTGTCTAAAGTAGCTCGAATGCCTCACCTCATGTGAACAACTAATGTTTCTAAGAGTTAAATTTATTGACATCTCACTATATGCCAGACAATGTGCTTAAGGATTTATATAAATTGTGTCATGGATATTGCGTGCATGATGTCATTATCTAATTGGAGCAATGAGTTGTAAGGGACAAGTCCAGTGAGTGATATATGTAGGGACAGGTGGGGTTATTCTGCCCCTTTTTGGTGATATCACTCAGGCCCTGATGCCTTGGGCATGGGGCCAACAGATGAGAGAATCCTGCCTCTCTTCCAGCTTCTTCAGCCCTCTGCCTGGTGAGTCCTCTGTGCATACTGCTGAATGCCCAAGCAGTGAAAATTGCTGCCTGGGTGGGATCACCAGAGCTGCTGTTCTAGACAAGATTCTCAGAGCCTGGATTGCCGACATGCCTGGGGTATTCCAGGGCTCTGAAACTCATTGTTTGCCAATGAAGTGGGGAGATATAGGACACCATATATGACTTAAGTGAAGAAGCGCCCAGGGAAGAAGCCTTTGATGTAGAATTTATCATGATTTTACACCCATCGGGAAATTCCTTTAGTACCCATCCTATTGTTTGTCAGAGCAATAACAAAACAAAAGAAAATAACTATCAAATAATAACTGTAAAAAAATAATCCAAATCTCACAAACTCTCTGTGGTGCCATTATTGTAGCTCTAGTTGAAATAATTATTTTAGGGTTTATTTATATCTATATCTATAGTAAAAGATCCAATATCTGCATAGTGCTTTGTGATTCAAAAAGCAGTACACTATAGCAACTTTGACTTTCAAAGCCTGATGTTTTTGAAGGCTCATTGCTCAGGTGCCTTTTTTAAAAGTTGGGGTGCCAGGTGTGGGGTTCAAACCCATTGTTTCTCAGGGAGAACCTTGGGTTAGTGAGTTCCCTCCTCATTGTGGATCACCATACTGGGATGGATTCTTGGCAAGATTGTGTCTTAAGCTCTCTTATCTGCTTTGATGTGTGTGTGTGTGTGTGTGTGTGTGTGTGCTTTAGTCTCCCAATGTGCAAGAGTTGCTCAGCTAGTTTTTGGTGTATTTTCCCCCCAGAAGAAATTGTTCTGTATGTAGCTGTAGATTTGGGTGTCCATGGGACTAGATTAGTGCAGGATCTTCCTACATTGCATCTTGAACTGGTCCCCTACAGCAACTTTGAGAAGATGGTTATGAGGAAACAGACTCTAAGCAATTAAGTAAATGACTGAAGGTTGATGTTTGGGTCTTATCCAAATACAGTGTTCTCTTCTTACCTACCTAATATTGCCATTACTTTGGGAAAAATCAAGCCATGAATATATACATGTTCTTATGACCCACTAGGAGTGGGTGAATTTATATTGAAAGCAACTTATTTAGTGCCTTTTGAGAGTGTGTTCAAAATTCCCAGGATACTCTGCATTGTCTTATTTGAAACAGTTACTAACACAGCCTCTTAGATAAACCCAGTCTCCTCCTATATGTGTACTAATTTCTGCTGTCCATATTTTTATTATCTGATTTATCTATCATTATATTATAAAGTATAATATGTAGACTTCTGAAAAACCACTCCCTTTGTGTGCGTGTGTGTGTGGTTCGGTGGAATGAGACTATAAGAAGAATTCATTAATTAATGGTTTTCAACAGATAAACTGTATCTGATAATCTGCGCCAACAAAGCTTAAATCATCCACTGGGGCTCAAAGGTGTTAATCATCATCTCAGTTTGTGTCAACAATGAGCAGAGCTCAACACTCAGACTAGAAAACAGAACTGGAGTGGGAGGGTCCAAGTGGGTAAGGAATGTTTTAATTGGGGTATTTAAGTTTTGGATGTTTTTACTAAGAGGACAAGATTTTAGCTAGATGACCTCCCAGATGTGGGCTAGATGACACTGGAAGACATACAAGAAGCTAGAGACGTTCTTAAGTCTCTATGATTCTGAAGTCATTATTCTCCAGGGAATCACTACTAATTGATCAGAGCTGGCGACTAATATGAAATTTCTTTGCCATACATGATCTAGTTTAACCTCATGATTTTTCATGAAAGGTAAAAAGAGTCTAGCCAGTGGTTCTCAATCTTCCTAATGCCGCAACCCTTTAATACAGTTCCTCATGTTGTGGTGACCCCCAACCATAAAATTATTTTCGTTGCTACTTCATAACTGTAATTTTGCTACTGTTATGAATTGTAATGTAAATATCTGATGTGCTCTATGTGTTTTCCGATGGTCATGACCCACAGGTTGAGAACCGCTGGCTCTAGAGAGTTTGAGTAATGTAGGCCTTGCAAATTTGTAAGGAATGCTAAAGATGTTCATTGTTTTTTATCAAGGACAAAAGCCAAGTTAGTTTATAGCAATTCTCAAACTTTTGTGTGCATCAGAATCACCTGGAGGATTTATTAACTCTGGACTCACCTCAGAGTTTCTGATTCAGTGGGTTTAAGGGCTGGCCCCTAAATGTGCATTTCTCACAAATTGTCACTTAATGTTGCTGCTGCTGGTCCACAAACCACACTGGTTTGTAGGATACCTGAACTCAAATGTGATTACCATGAAAGTTCTCTTTTGCATTGTTTCTAAGGCTCAAAAATATTTTGTAAAATACGTACTTCTCTATTATTTCTAGTGAATAAACTTTAAGATAGGAGAAGAGAATATAACCGGTTTTTGTGATGTTTTTCTGCTGCTCTTAAGCCTCTGCTTTTGTGTATTCAATAACACATTCATGTTGATTAATGTAAATGTGTAATCATTGGAGAAGAGCCAGCATGGAGTTTAACACTAATTGGAAGAAAAATCAAATTGAGGTATATGAGAAAAGAATTTGTCAGAGGCCAAGGTAAGAATGGAGTAGGACATAGGAAACTAGAAAATAGGAACCATTTGAAAAAATATATATTAGACAAAGCTTGGCATTTGGGAAGAAGTGGAAAGATCTGGGCACCAAAAAATAAGATAATAACTCAAGTGTTATCAGATGACTTATCTTCAGTGGACACATATATTGCTCATAGCAAACAACTGAATGAATTATAACTTGAATGTTTATATGGCCACCCCATGATATGGGGATGAGGCCTTTTTAAAAAAAATTTGTATTGATTTCAGGGAGCAAGGGAGGGGGAGAGAGAGATAGAAATATCAATGATGAGAGAGAACCATGGATTGGCTGCCTCCTGCATGTCCCACACCAGGGACTGAGCCCACAACCTGGGCATGTGCCCTCACCCGGAATTGAACCATGATTTCCTGGTTCATAGGTCGACACTCAACCCCTGAGCCAAACCAGCTAGGCTGGGATGAGACTTTTAAAGGAGGCTTCAGAGAGCAGAACCAGCACCAGTGGCAGAGTTTCAGGGAGGCAAATTCTGAAAGAGCTTTCTAACTACCATTGCATCTGAAAATAGGCTGGGCCGCCCCCAGAGCAGAGACTTTCCGAAGGTTGATATTGTCTGAGCAGAGTCAGGTGATCCCTGGAGAAGGAATTTAAGCAACAAATGTGGAGGCTAGCCTTGGAGGATTGGAAATTATATTAGTCTGCATTTTCCTGGGACCAGGGGAACTCAAGAACACTCTAATTTAAAATAAGAATAAAAAGGAGGTGGCAGACAAGGTGAGAATGACTTCACTGAGGTCTGGAAGGAGATTGGACGTGGGACTCCTATAGGACCCAGTTCAACTTGCAGTCCCTTTACCCTCTGAGACGCAGTCTGTCATTTGTAGAGCAAGTGCAGAAACAGCTGCTTCGGAGTGTCCTAGTGAGCATTAAATGGTGTGTCACGAGAAAATTGTCCCTGACACACAGGAGGAGTTTAATAAATATTCCGTACTCCCCTACTTCCCCTTTAGTAGGATAGAGAAAACCAGACCCAGGGAAAAGCTGAATTTAGAAAATCCAAAGCTATGAGGTCCCTAAGATCTGTCTCTGAGGTGTACTTTCCTAAAGCAATGATGTTGAACTTTGTATTTTCATCTATGCTTGTCTATATTTCCTTCCCTAGACCTGAGATCCTTGAGATCCCCCATTCACTTGAATAACAGTTTCCTGAAATATTTCAATGGCCTGAATTTACATTGGTGGGGATCACTGAATACTGACAGTCATACAGAAAAGCTGAGAAGATTCGAGGTTCAAGATCCTTTTTCCTAATGGATATCCCCTCCCCTAAGTCTCCAGCAGCAACAGTGAACATATATGGCAACACAGAATCTTCCAACACTGGTCAAGGCAGACAGAAATCAAAGCAAAAGCTGAGATAAATAGTTAGGATATTCAGGTCCCAAGCTTATAGATCATGGATGGAGCTGCTGAGCTTATCTTAGAAACTTTGTTAATGTAAGTACTCTCTGAAATTGTGCATGTAGATGGGTTGTGATGGCCATCACATGCTATCAAAGTTAAGAAAGAAAGGGTTCATAAAGAATTTGTTTTCAAAGAGAACATTGGATCTGATAAGATAGAGATTATTGATCTGGACACACAGTGCCTGAAGTCACTGGCTACTTTTAGTCATGGTGGGGAGGAGGCACCTGATCAAACTGAAGAGAACGGCATCTGTTCCTTAACTGGGGAGACAGTTTTTCATCACTGTCCTCAACAGGTGGATTTGGCAGCCATCCCGTGACTATCAGGGGACATAGCTACACACACGGTGGGTTCCTGAGCTGGGAGGGTTCCTGAGCTGGTCCCCAATTCTGAGACACACATCTAGAGTCACTCTGAATATGGGCTTCAGTAGGTGAGATAATACATTTCTTAATTGTTTAAGCCAGTGTTAATTCAGTGATATGGGTTCTCATTATAATATTTTCTAACCCATTTGATTTTTAAAAAATCCATGCACTTGTATTATTTTGATTTTTTTTAAATTAAATTTTAAGGGGGTCCTCTTTTTTTATAGGAATTGAGGATGACTGATAGAGATATTAAACTTTTTTAATGCTTTTTAAGAATTGAGAAGAGCTTGGATTCTTGAAATTTCAAAGGCTAAATCAACCAATTGATGTAATCTATTTAGTTAAAAATAACCCCACAATTAATTCCTTAAAAATTTAGACATGTTAAATCCTTTCACTGCCACATGGGTAAACAATAGTTCAAATGGCTTCATTATTTCACTTTCTTACTAGTTGAGTGTCATTATGCAGATAGGGTATTATAACATTAGAATTTAGTAACTGGTGATATTGTACTGAACTGTGATTAATACATTGTGCAGCCAGAATTCAATGAAGCAATTTTTAATGCTCTATAAATAGCAAGACTCTTTGCAAAAAAGAGGGTCATATTCCTGGCAAACATGTCACAGCTAATGTCCATCAACTGACTAATGTTCATTAGCATCCAACACATTAATAGATTGTCTTTATGTGGGCACTTCTGTTCTTAATTTATAGTTCTTTGTGGTGTAGTGGAAATACCATGTTTTTCTGAGGCCAAACTCAGGCTGAAATTCCAACTTGGAAACTTATTAACTTGGTCAAGTTACTTGATATTTGTAAGCTTGAATTTCTTCATCTATTAAGTAGGGATAGAACACTAAACTCTCATTAAATTGCCGTATAGCTAGAATTTATATGTAAAAGAAACAACCATGTTCCTTCACATATTAAGTAATCAGTACATGTTATTTTCCTTTCTTTTATTTCCTCTAATTTTCCTCATTAGAGGTTCTTAGAGCCTCAGTGTTCAGAATAGAAAAGAGAACCTATGTGGGAGAATATCCAGAAAAGTCTGCGACTGTCTGGGCAGCTGGCGAGCCCACCAGTCAGAGACCTATTTACATGGCTGTGTGGAGGCTCCTGGGAGAGAAGGCAAGCTTTGTGCCATTGGGATCATCCACAACAAAGCATGTCTGGGGTACTTATGGGACTGGACAGCAGCAGTCAGGAACTGAGGCATCTCTGGGTGGAGGTATGGGGGCTAAGGGGCCCTCTAACCTCAGGCAGAGCTCATCATCAGAGGGGAAAGGTGATCACAGTTGTGTTCTATTTTCCCCGTGATTGTAGGAATCCTAGAACAAGGAGCCTGTACAAAAGCATAAACTGGCCTGGCTGGTTTGGCTCAATAGATAGAGCATCAACCTGTGGACTGAAGGGTTCCAGGTTTGATTCCAGTCAAGGGCACATCCCTGAGTCGCAGGCTCAATCCCCGGTGGGGGGTGTACAGGAGGCTGCCGATCAATGATTCTCATCATTGATGTTTCTATCTCTCTCTCCCTCTCCCTTCCTCTCTGAAATCAATAAAAATATATTTTTTAAAAAGAGCAAAAGCAGTGTTCACTAAATTATATAACTCATTTGGAAATGGGCAGGCTGCAAGGGGTCACCTTAAACAAAACGCAGCACAAGGAGGTTGAGGAATTCTCTGTCCATCAAGTCTCTCCTCCTACTGCCCCCACAGGAGACCTCTGGCTCCTTAATGGCACAGAGAGCTGGTATTGGGGCCTGTGAGCTATGGGGCCCAACAGAAGGAGGACCAGCTGACCTGCCGGGGTGCTGCTAACCGGGCACAACAGCGGAAGTGGCCATAGTGCACAGAGTAGAGGGAGCAGCCACTTCCGGGAGCAGGAATGAGGGCCCATGTGTTCAGCTACCTACATGAGACACAGACCCCCCAAACTAGAGCTGGGTGAGGCTTAACATTATTTATCACTTTTTTGGAGGGGGGGGGGCATGATGATTTCCAGAAAACAATATTTATAAATCATTGCAACTCATAATTAAAAAGAATCACTTATGGGAGCATACATATTATAAATCAATATAATATATCCCTGAAGCTCATTTGTTTTATGGTTGCATGTACTTTTTACCATCTGGGAATTCTTAAACGCAAAGTGTTGAAAATTAATATCTCCTAACTTAAGGAAAAAATGAACAACTGTTTGTTTGGAGCCGAGGTGTCAGCTTAGGTAGACAGTGTAGACAAGAATCCGAGTCACATCTTGGCCAAATAGCCATGCTTAGCCACAGGGTAATAATCAGAAGTTGCTTACTGAGCACTTCCTCGATGTCAAGCTCTGAGCTGTGTGCTAGGACCCAAAAATGTCATTCACACATTTCTGTGTACAGCAGCAGCCCTCTGGGTGGGTATGAACATCCCCATGCTACAAACAAGGCTTCAAGTGTTTCAGTCACATTCATCTTGGTTGTGGAGTAAATGAATTGAGACTTAAACTGTGCTCCCAACCACTATCTAGTCTTTTGCATCTGTTTCATGATCAGATTTGATTTTAAACTGTTGGTAACTGGGTCTATGTCTAGGCCTTTAGACCCATTGCACCGGCACCACCTGGGAATTGTTGGAAATAAGACCCACTGAGTCAGAATCTGCAGCTTAACAAGATTCCCAAGGGATTTGTATACATATTGAGGTCTGGGATGTACCGCTCTGCACTACACTCACCTTCTCTGCCCAGGTACCTTTCAAATCTATCCATTTAATATCAAATCGATATTGGTCCATTGTCTAAGATCATCACACATCTCTGAGGAAGGACTAGCTAATGCAAAGTTTATCCATTTATCTTTCTGGCTGGATTTATATGATTCCAAAATAATTGGTTGAAAAGTGCAAAGTTCAGGCAGGCTGATTATCTGATACCATGGTTGCCCCAAACGTATTTTTAAACATATTTTTATTGATTTTTTTTTTAGAGAGAGAAAGGAAGGGAAAAGGAGAGAGCGACAGAAATATCCATGAGAGAACAGATTAGCTGCCTCCTGCATGCCCCTAACCAGGGATCAAGCCCACAACCCAGGCATGTGCCCTGACCAGGAATCGAACCAGTGACCTCTCAGTGCATGGTTTGACCCTCAATCACCAATCCACCCCGGCTGGGCCAAACATACTTTTAAGAAGTCTACATTTCAACAAGAACGACATCAATCACAGTTGTTATGTGAATAGCTACAGCCAGCATCCATGTTTAAGACAAGCCAGAAGGACTACTCCATGCCTATCTTGCCCTCTTCCACCATAAAATTAACCCAGTATGAAGTCAGGCTTGAATCAATTGGCTGCTGCCTATGTGTCTAAGGAAAGAATTGCGGGACAAATCATATTCATTAGAGACTGTGTTTCCAAGGGCTCCAGAAGGTTAAGCTTTAATTACTTCTTTAAAAAGTCCAGAACAAAAAGCTGTCCATTACTGTGCATCCAAAGAGTCTGTGGTAATTGTGGACGAAGTTTTTGTTTTGTTTTTTCATTGTTGTTCCTGGCACCTGAGACTCTTATTCACTAAGAAAATTGGGAGGGAAAACTTGAGATCCTTTGCTCATAAGATGACAACCCATGTGATAAATGGGGTATATGCTTTGCAAAGGGATTCAAAGGTTTGTCCTGGATGAGAGAGAAGGAAACCAATTACCAGAGGATGGTAGCGATAATTAAGACAATGTTATGATTCACTAAGAAAAGCCTGGGCTATGAACAATGAACACTGTGGCATGAAAATTACCTGAGAGCAGAGTTTAATGATGTGTTCTTTCTTATTAATTGCTCATTTGGTGACACGGTCTGTAAAAGTTATTTTCTAAAAGAAACAAAAGAAGTCTCATCGTAGCCTTGGCAAATGCTACACATTGCGAAATTTTATGACCTTGGAGTGTCTTTACCTAACCCAGCATGCATCAGCACGAACTATAATTTGGTTTTATATTTTTGTCTGATAATCAGGAGATGTGATTCCATATGGAATTTCCATAACTCTAAACAGTCATCTATTAAATAGCATAAGTTGAACTTTATAATTTAGCACACTGATTATGTTCACTCATTCATGCAAAATGTTCCCATCTTTGATCGTATCTCTTCTAAATCAAACCCCAAATAACATTTATTTGGTCCGGATTAATACATTTTGGGCCGTGGACTGGGCGTACACGCAGCTGCTGAAGCAGATTGCCGCGAGCGAGCTATCGCTTTGGCCATCTTCCCAAACAATCCCAATCACAGAGCCTAAATGCCAGATGGAATGATACCGCGGCCATGACGATGGGATCACGGCTCAATCAATCAGGGAGTGTAACTGACATCTCTCCAGCCTCACCAGCTGGTGGGTGAGAAAAAGTATTAACATTTGCAAATGACGTTTCCTAAATTTCAGCTCACAGAGGTAGTCCGGTTCTTCTGAGAGATGCGCATCCTTAAATATTTCTGGGTCTTTTTAAAGGGGACTTACAAGTGTGGCCTGAAAGCTCCCTGGTCCCCATCAGTTTTCAGGCCTGGGAGAGTCCACTCTTTCTCCAAGAGACTTCTGGGGCAAGTTCAAGGCTTTTGTTCCATAGAGGAGTTAGGGGAGAAAAGTCTCAGCATGGTGGCTGTGTGCTTTCACTGCAACCCCTACCACAAGGGCGGTTTTCTCTAGTCTCTTGCCTGGACCCCATCCCTCATATGAACACTCAGCGAGGTCGAGGGGGAAAAAACCTTCAGCTAGTAGGAGTTCTATAGTTTAAGGCTAGCTCTTACTTGGCCTATCACAGTTTGTTAAAAATAAAACTTACTGCATTTTCTTACTAGTTTATCTGGTATTCTGCATCGGCTTACATCCCATCTCTCCTTGGAGGCAGTGTCTTTTCTTAGATTTCAGGGTAGTTGGGTGCCTTGGCACTTGGGCAGTTTGATGGCTTCGAGAGGAGGTATAGTTCTGTAGGTTATCCAGTTTTTTCTTGGAAGTGCAGGAGTGACTCTCCAGTTTTCTACATCCTAAATACAAAGTTTATATATTATCCCAAATGCAGTAGGAATACAAATGAAGGGCTTAAGTGGAGAATCAGTTAAACTGGATTTATATTTTTAAAAAGATCACATGTTTAATATTTATTGGGCCCCAGCGATATGCCAAGAAAGGGAGTTTCCAAGATAAATTTAAAAATAGCAAGAACAGTGTCCTCAAATAGTTCATAATCAAGCAGACAAGTCTTACTGATTTTAACAAGTAGCTAACAAATTTTTCACTGCAAGTATTCTTAAGTGAATCTCCAAGCAGAAAGTTCGGGGGAAATTAAGAGAGGGGGATCTAATTTTGGCACATAGGGATAGTCATGGAGAAGATGACATTTAATTCATATCTTGAAATTTAAGTAGGAAATGGTTTCAGAGGAAACTTGAGTAAGATGAATGTGCAAGGTTTTCTTGTAACTTGCTTTCTAAATAACATAATTTGAAATTTCTCATAATTTATTTCTAGGCAAAAATGAGTTACTAAGAAAGGAAGGAAAACATTCAGCTTTACCAACCAACTATTGTCACCACCTCCACCACCAACTAACACCTTTCTTTCTATCAAAAAGGAGTTTCTAGTTCTTGCTATCTATACATGATAGCTTGTTTGCTGAGATAGAACAGTAGAAGTAATAACAAAACAACTTTGAAGTTTGGATTGTGTGCTGCTATACTTCCTAAGCTGACTGACCAATCCCTTGAATGCTTTTACAAATGGAGATCTCTGCACTTAGTATCCAAGGGCTCAGATTCATGCTGTGGAGGTCAGGATTGTATACTTTGTAAAGCTCTTAAGATGAATCTGGAACCAATGAGCATATGAAAAGCAGGTTGTGTTCCATATTTGCAATTTTTAAAATCGCAGTTTGGGTTCTTCCAAAAGCAGATTCTGAGACAAAGACTTGATTGCAGAGTGTTTATTTGAGAGGTCATCCAGGAGGCACAAGAGAGGACGTGAGGATAATAAAAGGAGAGGAAAGAAACCAGTAAAGCATGAGTCAATGAGCTCCTTACCACTTTGGGCATGTGGGTCTCAATCCCACTGGGCACTTTCTTCACAGCCTACACATAGTCCTCCTGAAAAAGCAGCCTTTGACCATGTAACTCAGTTTGCTTGCCTTATTTTGACCACTATATCTCTTTTTCAGAAGCAAGCACCTGACCAAAGGTCACCATCTATTGTCTTATGGTATAAAAGATAAGCCCAGCTGATCAAATTCTCTCACAATAATAAGGTGCTTGGTAGGGATGTTTGAAACTGCTGAGAAGCCATGAATTATAGATGATCCGCACATTGAAGCATGAGAGAATACAAATACCATCGGAGAGACATGAAACAAATAGTCTTTGAAGCTTTCCAGGGCAGTGATGTTTCTTGTTTCCACAATGCCCACGTGAGTAACTGTACCTATCTGTCTGGAGATGAAGTTGTCACCAGTTCTTGGGGGCCCATGTAGATGTATCCTTATAAAAAAAAAAAAAACACCCTCCCATTACTTGTAATATCTTGAGTGGGTTGAAAAGCCTTGATTTAATGAAAGGTAGCCGCAAGCCACAGATGGAAAAGAGGACACAAAACAATCTCATCAGCCACAGTTTTAAAAACCTGGGAGTAGATAATCAGAACTCAATTGTAGTATAATTATAATGATTAGTGCTAAGTAACAGCACTTTTTCTTTCATAGAACTGTCAACGCTCTGTTCAAAATAAACTGATTGTAAAGATTTTTACGCTCAAGTGCAGACTGGAGAGGGAGCACAGCTTATTTTTGTGGAATTCCTCTAATGTATTTCCAGAGACCTGAGCCAGTCATATGGATTGTGCTTTATGTACGTATATTTTCTGAATCTTCATACAACCAATTTAAGGGAGGAAATATTACATTCAGATGGTGTTCCTTTCAGGATATAAAGTGAGGAGTGCAGTATATTTATTGGACTGGGTCTGGGCATCAGCTTCTCACAGCCAATCATTAACACCCAGGTAATCCTCTGATCTGATCACAGCTGATCTTTGGAGCAGAGAACTTGTCCTCTGATAACTGTCCTGGGGAAAATTCTGTCTTTGGGTGAATTCGCTGCTCTTGCTGAAGACAGTGGGAAAGGCACCCATCCATGCATTTGGAAAACTAGAGTTTCCAGACAATTACTATTATTATTACTAGAGGTCCAGTGCATGAAATTCGTGCACTGGGGGGGGGGGGCCGTGTCCCTCAGCTCAGCCTGCACCCTCTCCCTCTTACAATCCAGGACTGCTGGTTCCCAGCCATTCACCTGCCTGCCTGATTGCCCCTAACCGCTTCTGCCTGCCAGCCTGATCACCCCCTAACCACTCCTCTGCCAGCCTGATTGACACCTAACTGCTCCCCTACCAGCCCAGTCGCCCGCAATGGCCCTCCCCTGCAGGCCATCTTGTGGCAGCCATCTTGTGGCCACATGGGGGCGGCCATTTTGTGTGTTGGAGTAATGGTCAATTTGCATACGGATATGACAAATTAGCATATCAGGGATAATTAGCATACCCCTCTCTTATTATTGTGTTGGAGTGGTGATCAATTTGCATACTGGTTGTGACTAATTAGCATATCTTGGCTAATTAGCATATCCCTCTCTTATTATATAGGATTATTAATTATTATTATTATTATTATTTTGCAAAGAGTAGCTCTTTGCAAGAGGCAAGAGCTATGCAAAGTGGGATTGACAGAAAGAAGGGGATTTTAAATTATTTGATAGTTTGGACTTTGATTATATTTATTTTAACAAATATCACTTTGTGTTTAGCACTGTGCTCAGCATTTTTCAATGATAAAGGGAAATGGAAGATGATAATTTTCCTCAGAAAGTCTACCCTATATATGAATCATTAATTGTGAAATAAATTAAGTTTCTATAACATTGCATAATTTAGAAATTGCTTAGATATGTGTGTATTACATATGAATATATATTATAGATAACACACATATGTATCTACATATACACATATAGTTTTGTATGCATCTCTTATTTAATTCTCACAACAACCCTCTAGGGTAAATGGTATTATCATTATTCCATTTTACAGGCATAACAATGAGTTGAGCGAATTTGCTCATAACCCCTTATGCACTACTCCATCTCCACGCATACCGCACTGTGTGATCAAATCTGCATATGTGTTCATCCCTTCCAGTGGGCCAGGAGCTGGGGAACCTGGACAGCGTCCTCTTTGCCTTCATGCCGCCAGCATCTAGCAGTTGTTGATAGTTATTGCATCTCAGCGCTGGTCTCCAGGTTGCCCAAGTTGTCACAGAATAAATGTTCTCCAGGCCTCCTGAGGCTGCTTGTCAGTCTTCCCTTGCATCAGTGCCCCCAGCCGTGCTTTACTCTTCAGATCCCAGGTCAGCCTGCCCTGCTCAAGTCTCCTCACCAACCCCCACCATTGTTCCCTTCACCCCCTGCCTGCCTGCAAACTACCTGCCAGATGCATGCAGATGGGTCAGCTCTCTCAGAGGCTATGAGCAGGGAACACTGCAGTAATTTGCAATCCTGGGATCCTTCTGTAGATCAGTTCCTATATATACTCATTTCTTCATATACATTCTTTCATTTGCACATCACCGGAACCTACATATTATTACAGCTGAGAAAATAGGTTGCAAAAAGTGGTAATTTGCCCAAGATCACACAGCCAGCGAGTGGCAGATTTAAAGCCACGCCTGTGTTCTTAACCATGGAGAATAAATATGTGGACTGCTTACCTTCCTGAATGCCCTTGTAAAAGCACTTGCCTTGCTTTGGAATGTTAAATACAATGTTTAGAGAATGTCAATAAATCTGTCCAAGAGCAAGGTAGTAGGAAGGCCTTTGCAATTATTCATTTCATTCCATGTTTCTTTTCCCCACACCCTCCTCCAGACCTTGAGCTCCTTGAAGCTGGGCCTGGGCTTGCTGTGTCTGTGCCTAGGTCCAGCACATTGCCAGGAACAGAGCGGGTGCTCTAAAAATGCTTGATGAATGAAGACATGAATAAAGGAATTTCTTTCCCCTATGCCAGTGGTAGGCAAACTGCGGCTCGCGAGCCACCTGCGGCTCTTTGGCCCCTTGAGTGTGGCTCTTCCACAAAATACCATGTGCGGGAGCGCATATACAGTGTGATTGAAACTTCGTGGCCCATGCGCAGAAGTCGGTATTTTGTGGAAGAGCCACACTCAAGGGGCCAAAGAGCCACAGGTGGCTCGCAAGCCGCAGTTTGCCGACCACTGCCCTATGCAGTTTGACCTCAAGCTTATGGCCTTTAAGTGTTGATGCCCCATTCAACCTTGTATGAAATACATTAATTATCATGATACTGTCTCATTTTCTCAGCCACTGGGTAGAGAACTTCTCTCCAATGGAAAATCATTTCAAAAATAGCTATTGCACACCTGAGGATGATAAAGGAGGTGCTACACTTTTAAAGGTAGCGCATGGAATAATTTTGGTGACATTCATGTAGCCCCTACCCGGGACTATAACAAAAGAGCAAAGGAGGAAAGGTTGATCTTTGGGCTCCTTCCATCTCTTTCAGGCCCCCTAGTCTGTGTCCTGAGTCATCCTCTCCTTTCTCATCTAAGAAATTGATGCTTTTTATAGTAACTTTCCTCTCTAGTTGATCCATGTTCCAAATGTCTCTCTGACTCCACTCCATCAACGTATCTATGTTCCCACTGGTTATATTTTCTAAGGATCAAATTGTTTCATTGTGCATTTTTATATTGATCTATGATTGATAAATATTAATCCCTTGGCTTTCTAATTGAGAAAAAATATTTAATCAAAGTGAATTTTAAATAGTAAAATAAGACGAGGGGAGATAATGACTAGGGTTAGAGTGGATGAGGGTGGAAAGACTGTATCTGAGGCAGATTTGGCCGATTATAGTGGAAAGTCAAAAATGGCTTAAAGAAAACAGATGTATTTCTGATGCAAAGGAAATGCAAGACAGCCGTCCAGGGAGAAATGGCAGTACCGTAGTCACCCAGGGCTGTGCGTCTCCCATCATTCTGCCCCACCATCCTCAGTGTGCCTCTTCCCTTTTCAGTTCAATTCCTGTTCCAAGAGGCTATTGAAACTTAAGTCCAAAAGTAGAAGTGAGGGAGGTATAGCAAAGTTCAAGTTCCTGCCCACTGGCTGTTCTCTTTTTAAGATACTTTCCAGGAAATCCCACCCCAACATTTTCACTTCCATCGCATTGGCCACCCTTGGCTACAAGGAAGGGTAAATAGACTTTTGGTTGGGCATATTTTTACCTGGAATAAAATCAGTGTTTTTTTGAAAAGAAAAAAAAAAGAATGGATAGGCAGGTGAGACTCAGTGCCATCACCAAGTTCTTTGAGTCGGTAGCCAGGCTGCACGGGGCTTCAGAGCACATGTGAAATCAGGGAATATAGCACAGAGGAAGGTATCATCTCCACTGTAGTTTCCAACTTCTGTTCCTTTTCTGGATCCCTGGATACAACTGTTCTAGAGAGTTAACTCACAAAGCATAATAAGAATCAGTGAGAACCTAAAAGTCAGCTCCACAAATTTCAGCAGAGACCGTCCTGCCTACACACACAGAAAAGTTTTTTTAACTGAATGGGGAGAAAGTGAGATATCCCTCCCCCTCCCCAAGTCAGAAGTATTTAACTCAACAACCCTTGGTTGAATGTCTGCTATAAGCAATTCCTGCTGTTTCCAATATCGATAGCAGTGCTCACTTCACCTCTCATTACCTTCCATGGGCAGTTAGTGGTCTCTATCAAAGAGGTCAGACGTGTGCAGGATGAATGCAGCAACAAATATGCAACCCCTGTTTCCCTTTAGGATGAGTCATGTTAAGAGCCCATTTTAAAGAACTATTTGCATTGACCTACAGAGACACTCCATATTTGCTTAGTCCAGCACCAAGTTATAGAAGGCATAAAAGAAAAACAAATCTCATATGTTTTTTTTCTTTTAATCTTACTTGGAAGATAAAGCACATAAAACAGTTAAATACTTGAAATGGGTATTAAACAAACAAATCAAATAGGTCAGTGATGCGGTATAGGTGACTACACGAACAGGGGAGGCCCAGAGGTAAGAAGGCTGGTGCACGATGGTGGGTAGTCCAGCATGCAAAGGAAGGGTAAGGAGACCCAACACCATGGGCAGCCTGACAGCGAAAGCAGGATCCATCATGAGGAATCAAGCCAAAGTGGAGAAGTAGGGAAGACTTGGGAATTGAAGCAGGTGACTGGAGTTGGTGCTTTGATATCCAGCCCAAGCAAGAGGGTATACATAGGAGTTTGGCTATTAAGTCAAATGTTGGGGTACAAAGCTCAAACCAGGCACGGACAATGGTAGGAGAATATGGTACAGACTAAAATACTTGTTTTAGCACCAACAAGTCTGCTCAATAGGGACAGAGATAAGATTGATGGTCTCAGGACAGGGACCATTACTCCCTCCATTCTGGTTCTCAGCCCCCTGCTTTGAGAACACAGACAATGTTCTGGAAGTTAATTTGCAGCAGCCAGGGGAGCAAGTGTCTATGAGAGCTTGGGCTGTGATTGCAGCCCAGCAGGAGAACTTGTCAGATGCCTCATATCAGACTATGTAATGCCTGATACCAGATTAACTGAATTTCCTCTACTGACAATGCAGGTATTTTTGGATGACTTCAGTAGAAGTCGTAGCTTTGACATTATACCCAGAGAGTCTCTGATTTCAGAGGAGAATTTTCATACTGTTGGAGGAAAGACCTTGTTGAAGGGCAAGACATCAAGCTCCTCACCTCCAGAGAGTAAGCTGTGTGAGCCAGAGAAACTCAAGCCCAGGGTGTACCGTTAGGCAGCATACGCTCTCTGTGGTCTCCACAGACACCAACAATACATCTTATTTTCAGTGACTAGGTCAGAACTATTTGGTGTATGGAGAGCCAGTGATAAATGTTACGTCTTGAGTATCAAGGTGAGATGAATGGCCTTGCAAAAGATTGAAAGAATTCTTTACTTTTCAGCAACAGCAGGTATGTAGAGTTTTAACATTTACAGTGTGCTTACTATGTGCCCTGCACAGTGTTAAGTGCTTCCAGCATACGTTTCTACCATGTTTGGAGCATTCCCTATGTGCCAAGCAGGTGCTAAGTGCTATAGGAAGGGTCCTCCTACCTATCTTCTCCTCAGGAGAGCCAGCTGGAGCCTGCACTTTCCATATCTCATCACAACCCTGCAGGTGACACGTGATTGTTTTATGTTTTGTACATAAAGAAATAGGGTCCCGAGTGGTTCAATAATATGAAAATCAATGAAGGACAAAGTTAGAATTCCCTCCCTGGACAGGAAGCCTGTGATCATTCCATGATACCCACTATAACTTGATTCAGAGCAGAGGCCACAGCTTTTTTTTCATCTTTACACACAAAGTATTAGAACAATAGCGGCCTGAGCTTTTTCCATAATGAGGACGAGCTTGCTGAACAACTGGGTGTGGAGCTCTTTGCTGACAATGAGACTTTGCTATCAAGATGGATCCTTCAGTTCCAGCCATCTTTTGATTGGTGCGTTGGATTTCCCGCCAGGTCCAGAGCTTATTGGTTCTATTTGCCTTGCTTCCTCTTGCAGTAGCCACCTTCCAGGAATATGATTGGAGTCACACTGAGCCTTCGACAGCTTGTGGTCTTGAGGTTTGAAATTCCCAGAGCAGCCAGTGTGGGGACAGTTCTTCAAGGTAATTAGTTAACCTCTCCCTTCTCTCAAAGTCTCAAGAGCTTGGCAGGAGAAGCTGTGGAAAGTGTGAGGCAAGGAATTGAACTCACCCTGTTCACAGTCATCAGTCAGCAGGCTGAAGTGCTTTCTGACAGAGTGAGCTGGCTGCCCTCTGTACACAGGACAGCACGATTGCCTAGGGTCATGTCAGGAAGCCCGGGGTGCTGTTCTAGCCATTACCTCATTGCCTCCCGTGAGATTCATGGGCCCTGGAAGGAGCACAGGAGCTGGTGGAAAGGCTTCAGTTCAGCCCCCCCTGCCCCAAGGTCAAGGGGCCAGGAGACAATCTTGGGGGCCCTGACAGCAGAGTCACAAATCAGGAGACCTGGCTGCCTTGTGGGGAGACTGAAGCCCCAGCCTGAGGCCTGCGCAGCCACCTTTATGAGCTCACATGGTAGTCAGGCGCTGCTCCCGGGGGGCAGTCACACATATTTATTGATGTGGAAGCACTGATCTCATTGGTTTTTAAATAACACAGTCTTGATAACTCATTAAATCCTAGTCATTTGCAGCTGGCTCCCAGAAATAGGAGAAGGAAGCTACCTTCTCCTTCAGGTCTCTAATAAGAACCTGACATTACAGAACACTTTCCTGAAAGAACATCAGCGTTTTAATAGAATTCATCCTACCCTCGATTTACAGGTGGGAAAATGAAAGCATCAACTAAGCAACTTGAATGTCACAGAGTAAGTCTGGAGGAAAAAAGGTAGACGTTAGATAGAAGGTATATGGAAACGCTCTGCTGTGAACCTAAAACTGTTTTAAAAGATTAAAGTTATTATTTTTTATTTTCTTTATTGATTAAGTTATTACATATGTGTCCCTATCCCCCTATTGCCCCCCACCCCATCCCCCAACTCATGCCCTCACCTCGCTGTTGTCTGTGTCCATTGGTTAGGCTTATATGCATGCATACAAGTCCTTTGGTTGATCTCTCCCCCTTCCCCCCACCCTAACCCTAGAACCTACCCCTGGCCACTCTGCATTCTCCCTAGGCAGACCCTTCCTTGTTTGAATTATAGAAGGTGCCACGTCCTAGAATATTCATAACTTGCCAGTAATCTCTATTCCCCCAACCCTGCTAACGAACCTAATTGATTTTCATTCATTTTCTAAAGTAATATAGTAGCTTTCTTTTCAGCAACAACTAGAAAGACCCAAGGTAGTTTTCTATACAGACCACCTGTTACTGTGCTGGGTTGCGGGGGTGAGGTGTGGAGAATATATTTTAAAAGTACTTACATAATGTGCCAGGCCAATAGTTTATCCATTGCATCATATTGTTTTCCTCAAAAGTAAAGAATGATCTCCAATTCAGTTCCAATTTTTCAATCCAGATTGCTACATAATGTGTTGAATTAAAATGCAACATATGTACAAACTACGTTTTCTTTTTTTCTCTCTATTTCACTGACTGTTCCTTCTCAGTCTCCTTGTCTAGATCCTTCTCACCTCCTGGTCCTAAGAGCATAGGAGGGCCTGAGGGCTCAGTTCCTGCTCCTCTGTCCCTCTCTCACCAAACTCGCTCCTTGGTGATCCACCCAGCCTGGTGTCTTTAAGTGCCATTCCAAATATATACTTTATTCCAGACCTCTCTCTTGAACCCAGACTTACCCAGTTGACATCTTCAACTCAGTATCTCAGAGATAGAACCCCTGATCCTCTCCTGCTAACTTGTTCCACTTACAGCAATCCCATATCTTGATGGCAACTTTACCTTTCAGTGTTCATACCAAAGAACTTGGAGTTATTCCGGACTCCTGTCTTTCTCTCTCACTCCTCATCCTACCTGTCAGGACTCCTTTTGGCTTTAGAATCAAAGTATATCCACAATCCACCACTTCCTACCACCGCCATTGCTGCCACCGTCTGAGCCAGCATCATCTCCAACCTGGATGTGGGCACTAGCATCCTCATCATCTCCCTTGAGTCTGTTCTCAACATGGCAGCCAGAGTTGTTATCTAAAATACTAGATTCTGTTCCTCCTCTTCTCAAAATCCTCCAGTGTCTTCCCACCTTCCTCAGAGCAAAAGCCAAAGTCCATACAATGGCCACAAGGCTCCACATCATACAACCCTCCTTATACCCCACTGTTCCCTTCCCTCTCTGAACTCACCTTCCATTACTTTCCCCCTTTCTGGCTCTGTTCCAGCCAAGATCCAGCCAGCTTGCATGTTGCCTGTTCTTGCCAAGCACACTTCTACCTCATGGCCTTTGCACCAATTGTTTCTTCTGTTTGGAATGTTCTTCCTTTAGAAATTTGCATAGTTATCCTCTTCATCCCCTTCCAGTTTCTCTCAATTCTCAAGATGGTAAACTCTCCTTCCTACATGAATTCATAGAAATGAGAGAAGAGATAGTTTTTAGATTAATCAAACATATATATACACACACACACACATACATATATACATATATATATATATATATATATATATATATATATATATATATATATATTATATATACTAGTGGTCCAGTGCATGAATTCATGCATGGGTGGGGTCCCTCTGGGTGGTCTGCAGGGATCAGGCCAAAACCCTCAGTCCAATGCCACCTGCAGCTCCTACCTGCTGCTCCCGCTCATCCCAGCCCTACTGTGCCTGCACAGGCTCGCGCCCAGTCAGTCCTGATCGGCAGAGGTTTGCACTGCCACAGCAGTGCCCTGCATCGGTGCCCTCCCAAGGGGAGTGGCCTGCATGATTGGCTGAAACCAGCTCTCTGACATCCTCCAAGTGGTCCCGGATTGCATAAAGGTGCAGGCCAGGCTGAGGGACCCCACCAGTGCACAATCAGGCTGGGGAGGGACTGCGATCAGGTCAGGGAGGGACTGTGGGAGGGCTCCAGGATGTGTTCGACCTCTCTTGCTCAGTCCTGATTGCCAGACCCCAGCAGCAAGCTAACCTACCAGTTGGAGTGTCTATCCTCTGGTGGTCAGTGCATGTCATAGCAAGCGGTTGAGCACCCTTAGCATATCATTAGCATATTACACTTTGATTGGTTATTTGGTTGTTCTGCCATTCAGTCTATTTGCATATTAACCTTTTATTATATGGGATATAGTTGTTCTCAGTAATAGGAGAACTTCCAGCACAATAGAAAGAGAGCACTTCCTAAAAGATGGAAAGCAACGGGATTGGATTAGTGTAGGAACCTGTAGGTCAAGATGTGAGCAATAGCATTGCCATTGCCATAGAAGAAGGTGAGAAGGATAACTATGCAGAATCTAAATAAAAAGCATTCCAGACAGAGGAAACAACTGGTGACAAGGGCTGGAGGTGGGAGTGTGCTTGGTGGGAATAGGCAGGGCCTCTACATCCAGGGACAGTGGAAGCATGGACCAGAAAGATATCCCAAGACACTCAAACCATTACAACTCTGCCTTGGTTTTCCCATGCCCCAGAGAACACATGGGGCTCATATTTCTGGGGCCCAGACTCCAACATAAAATACGTCAAGGAGAATAAGGAATGGGAAAAGGTAGGTCATAGCGTTAAGTAAGAAGGTCACTGGGAACCTTAAACAGAATGGTGTGGAAGCATGGTTAGAGCAAAAGTTAAATTTGAGGATTCACCAGAAGAAACTGGAAGGTCAGGGTCAGGGTCCGTGGGTTTAAAGTTGAGACTCTAAACTTCTAGTGTAGGAGGCTTAGAGGTCTACAAAAAGAGAGCTTGTATCCAGGGGAAATAATGATAGTCCTCGACGTAAAGGCTAATGTAAGCTGCCTTCTGATCCATGTCTGTCCTGTTAATAAGAAAAATGTTTTCCAAGCAGGAAGGGGCTTCTTAGGGAGGAGGCATAGGGCATGTACTTTAGAGAAGAGAGGCTCTGGAACTCTGGAAGGACATTAGGAAGTGGGGAGGTGAGAAGGGAGGAAGCCCTACGGGGAGATCTCTTCAGAAATACACTTTACCCACCACAGTCCTGCTCCCTGGGGTTGGGTAAGGAGAGGCCTCTTTTGTGCACTCATTCCAGTTCTGTGATGCTGGCAAAGGAACCAGGATGAGAGAAGGAAACTTTTTTTTTTTAAAATAAGTGAACTTGTTTACTTGTATTAGTCATATTTATTTCTATTAGAAAAAAGTGATGTTATTCAGGATTCTACATTAAAATCAGCCCATGAATTATCTGTCCCATCCTGTCTCATGTAATTATTGGGCAGCGAAGCCACTTCATGATATTTTCCAAAAAGATGTCTTAGTTACTTGCATTTTAATATAATGTTAATATTCCTGGAAAATATGTGACATGACATACTTAAATAATCAAATAACACCATACTTTATAAACAGTTATACATCATAACTTATTACAGGAAGTCTGAGACAGGGCAAAATTAGGTCTCATCAACATCAACTTCTATGCATACAATAGAGAAGTGAAGTGTTTATATAATACTGTGACTATAAAAAAAATATCAGATATTGCCATGAAAGTAAAACACACTTATATCACTGTTTCATAATACTTTCTCACCCCTATTTCTGTTAATCAAGCCTGGCTTCCTGCCCTCAGCTGAATGGTTTTCACAGACACCCTTTTGGGAAACATCATAAAAGACCTTCACTGGCCAAGAATTGCGTGGGACAAGATGGACAGATTCATGGACAGATTCATGGGCAGGTTATAATGCACCTAATAACATCGCTTCCTTCTCAGATCCTGACCTGTGGAATCATCCTCTTCTTTTTCTTTTTTAATATATTTGTATTGATTTCAGAAAGGAAGGGAGAGGGAGAGAGAGAGAGATAAAAGCATCAATGATGAGAGAGAATCATTGATTAGCTGCCTCCTGCATGCCCCCTGTTGGGGATCGAGCCTGAAACCCAGGCATCTGCCCTGACTGCGAATTGAACGAGACTTCTTGGTTCATAGGTCCATGCTCAACCTCTGAGCCACACCAGTCGGGCTCATCATCTTTTTCTTATTTTCAGCTTGAACAGGTCAGGTTCTTGCTTCCTATTGGCCATTCATCCATTCTCTAATCCATAAGCCAGTTACTTAGTGCTGGACAATGAGACAGAATTTGAAGATAAAAGACAATACGTCCCTGCCAATACTTTCAAGAAGCCTTCTGTACAGTGCAGGAGACAGGCAGTTGAGACAATTCCTGGGCAAGGTGTTAAATGGCATGATTGGTGTGCTCATGGGGGCCTGGAGTAGACATGCTAATCACCCTGGAGTCAGTTCAGGCATGTGCACCTGTACATACCCCTAAACTAACTGAATTCCAATGGGGTACAAGAAGGGCATTTCAAGCAGAGAGAGAGCGAGTTGCACAAGGATTTGGAGGCCAAGACAATACAATCTAGGTGAAGAGTGTCTCTGAGTCTCCTGGGGACAGAGCTTTTCTGGATCTTCCTTGTAGAAGCAAGCAGGGGCCTTCCCTGGTGTGGAGACTTCACTTCATCATGGGAGTTCAGCAAGCCTGTGTTGGGTTCCATGTACTGGCTTCTCTCCCACTCCTACCATAGGAAAGCACATTTCTCTACGGCTCAGAAATATATGTAAGAAGGAAAGCTGTCTACTGAGAAAGCTCAGACATGAGTAATATATTTGTGATGAGCAGACTAGCAATCCTTCCCCCTTACCACATGGGGGAATGTCTGACACCTGCCTGGCAGTAGACAGATGCTGCTGTTGTTGCTTCTGGAATCAACATAAGGGTCACATAGCAGAGCCCCCAGCCAACAAGAGGCCCAGTGGGAAGGACGTGAGAGGCAACCTTCTGGAGGAGACAGGGAAGCTGTTTCCCACTGTCCCTGTAGGTTATAGCTTGTGGGCTCCTGGAAGACTTGCTTGGACAATACATCTGTTCATCCGTTTCTCAAGTTTCCCACTGGCTGGCGTTTCGAAGATATCTGCTGAAAAGCACAAATGTTATCCAGTGAGATGTCTCATTAAGCTGACACCAGATGATTGCCCTTAGTCTGAATTCAATGATACCAAGCAAGGTCTGAGGACTAGGACAGAAGAAATAGGGAAAATTTAACGGAAAGAAGAAAAATGTAAAAGGTATGGAGCATGGGGTAGGGTAGGCGAGGGGTAGTAACTAGAAGCTATTTGTGCCCTTTGGGGGAAGGGTTCTGCATGAGAGCCAGAGATGATCCAAAGAACAGGGCACCAAACCTTCCCCCTCACAACTTTGCATAGGGCCAGACCTCCTGTACAGAAAACTTAGAAGCAAAACATTTTGTCATCCTTGGACAGAAAGTACAAGACACAGATGCTATCTCAAGGAAGGAGGGAACGACTCAGAGGTGATAAGAGTCTAGGTTTAGATGGATCATGGGGCAACAGACATCATGGAAGCTGAAATGTTATTAAATAGTGATTAAATAGAATACCGGCATCATGGCTGCTTTGCTACTTCCTGTTTAGAAGTTATCTGATGTTATTCTTTATTCCTTTTCACCTGTTTCTCCCCCACTGTACTTTTCTCTTGCTGTGTAACGGATTACCACAAATTCTGTGATTTACAACAACACATGTTTATTATTTCACAATTTCTGTGGGCCAGGAGTTTGAGCATGACTGAGCTGAGTCCTCTTCTCAGGTTCTCATAATACTGAAGTCCAGGCATCAGCCAGGCTGCAAGCTTATCTGGTATTCAACTGGGAAGAGGTCACTTCCAAGCCCATTCAGGTTGCTGTAGGCCAGAGGCTGACCCCAGGCCCTAGAGCTTCCCCACATCATTCCTTGCCATATGGACTTCAACATGGCTGCTTGTTTCAGCAAGGAGAGGGTCCTGTCCAGTCTGCTAAAAGGGAATCTTATGTAACATAAAGTACCCCTGAGAATGACATCCTATCACTTTTGCCATAATCTATTGCCTGGAATCAGGTCACAGGTGGGAGTATGTCCCACCCACACTCAATAGTAGGGTATTATACTGGGAGTGGACACAAAGGGGTGGGAAATATGGGGGACACCCTAAGGTCTGCCCGGCATACCCACCCTCAGTCTTGTGCTAGGTGGCTGCCACTAACAACCTCTTGTAAATTAGATTCTTATCCTCCACTCCTAGGGAAAAGTCTTCAGCTCTAGAAGATGTTGGTATCATGTGTTTGATTCTGCCCTATACGTAAGCTTGAATTAATCATCTTAGAATATGAAGGCACACCGTTCTCCTCAAGTGCCCATCTCCTCTGTGGTTTTTTCTCAGTACCTGGGAGTGATCCTTGGAACTGTAATGTGCTTCTCATTATGAATCCAGGCTTGCTGTTATTCTTCCTGTTCCTTCTATCCCACGGCATCTATATTTATAGCAGCTCCTCTTTCAGGAAAACAATTTCACCGCAATTTTTGGCTTCTTGTTTTCCTTCCTTGACTGAGTACATGACGAACTGCTGTATCCCAGGGGGCTGTTTTTACCTGCAGTCTTTGAATTATTATACTACTGGCCAGCTTTGCCTACTGGGCCCCCTTGCGCTCTTCACTTCTCCACTAATGTGATTTTTCTTGTGAGCCCTTGGTTTTATCTTCCTGCATCTCACCTGCCTCTAGGGAAATTATCAGCTGTGAGTGAGATAGCACAGTCTGCACCTCACTCTAACTCGAGGAATGCTTCCTGCATAATCAATTGAAAAGGTACCAGGCTAAGAAAAACACCACCCCTGGCAAACAGCTGCTGGTGCGGCCTAATGAATACAGTGCTCACTGGGATTGTGTAGAATTTCTGCATTTCTCACATTTTGAGCAGGAATCTAATCTTTCTTACTCCTGCTTTTCCCTCCTCTCTCATACATTTGCTTGAACTCTCTCCCCTTTCCACATTACCTCCAGACTTCCATTTTTGCCAAATGTTTTAGGTCCCACAGACCTGACTTTTTCTAGTCTTTACCATGAAGTAAAGACTCTAATCCGTTACTTGGTGGCCATCTCCCATGTAAGACCAATTCTTTATGCTGCAAAGGGACCAATTAGGAAAGTATTTTTCTTTCCCTAAAGGAATTTCATCATGGCTCAAAATAATTCAGCCAACTTCCAGAAGTTTCTTTCTCCCAGCATGTTTAGCAGCAGGAAGAGTCAAATGTTCCTTAGTGCCTATGGCTCACTCCCCATATACACAAACAGGTTTGACGAAATTCAGTTTTTAAAAAAACATCCAGTTGAGATTAGAAAATCCCAAATGTTTTTCAGCTTGAAGTTTCCACTTCTCAACCAACTGTTTTTATATCCTGTTGGCTCAGCCTAAACCACTGACTATTTGGAAGTTGTGTTAGTAGGAGGCTTGTTTATTTTCCAGGCCACTAGGAGACCTGGTAGGATATGATTTTTATGGCTCTGTATCAAATGCACCAGTAATTATGTGTGCACTGCAATACATATAGGCAAGAATAAACCTTGTTAAGGTGTTATGATATAAGACATACTGCTTAATGAGTTCGTTCTCAATGGGTAATAAACGAAGGCCTGCAAATATTACTTCTATAACACACAGATAAGTTATATATTAACTACATACAGTATTTTATTTAATATATGGGTTATATTATATATTGACTAAAGTATATATTGACCATACATAACATGTATACACACACACACACACACACACACACACACACACACACACACATATTCAAATAATACTTAAATGCTGACAGTAAAAAAGCCACAATCTCTTCCATGGCTCCTGACTCACCTACACTAGTCCTGCTCCTCAGAGATAATCAGTTTTTAATGATTTCTGTTTGGGAGTTCTGTGGTAGTTATCCTAAATAATATGAGTTTATTTTTGTTTCTGGTTTTGTGGACTTTAGACCTTTAGCTATTAGCTTCATACTATATGATCTATGAGGGTTTAGCTTCTGTTTTCCCTGTCCCTCTCTCTGGAAAGCTTTAGGATATTCTCATAATGTTTGCTGTTCTAAAAATCTCACTATATTGTGCTGAGGGGTATCTATCTTCATTAATTATGCTGGGCATTGAGTAAGCTCTTTGTATTTAAAAATACTTTCCTCTCAACTCTGGGAAATGTTTGTTTTAGATTTGTTTTGATAATTTTCTGTCCTCTCTTACCTCTATTCTCTCTAGAATTCCTGGAATGAAATGTCAGACCTCATTAGGACTGATCTTCAATGTCTCCTGATTTTTTGCTCATTGTTTCTTCCTAACTGCCTTTTGTTCTATTTTCTAGGAGCTTTCCTCAGCTTGGCCTTACACCCCATCTACCAAATATTCCATTTTCACAATGTATTTTTAATTTCCAAAAATTAATTTTGTTTTTTTATTATGCCTTTTGAAAAATATACATTGTATTTTTTTGTTTTGTTTTGTTGTCTCCATGAGAAAAAATTTTAAGTACTTCTGAATATACGGAATTTGTTTTTATTTTTCTGTAAATTCTCTTCTACTCACTTAGGTCTCTCTTCCCTCTTGGGAACAGCTGATGTCTATTTATTTTGGTGTTTCTCTTTCAAACGCTGGGAGATGTTTGATGGTCCCTCTAGACAGCAGGATGAGCAGTAAGCAGACTGCCCAGGAGCTCTGCTTGTGCTGCAGGAAGTGGCAGCTGGCGGGCTTTCTCCACTCTGAATGCCTAGGGGGGTACAGTGATTGCTGGTGGAGAGCTCCAGGTAACAACTGAGGAGGGCCTTATGCTGCGTTACCAACACCCATACTGGCTATTCTAGTTCTTCCCCAAACAGTTCATTCTATTCTGTTAAAGACAAGCTTTTGGATTAATTTGCTTGTGGGCAAGGACCTGGATTTCTATTGCATGTGGAGGCGAGGGAAAGGTGCAGCGGAGGCCACCTGTTCTATATAGAGACCTTCTAGTTCAGTGCTCCTCTCTACTCCCACCTTTTAGAATCAGAGCCACTTTGATTTCCCAAGGCAGGCCAGCCGCCTCCTGTGCTGCCAGATCCCGCTCCTCCAAGGTTTCTTTGGTGTCTTCCTCCCTTGTACTTTGTTACCTGAAACTCTCCTTCCACTTTCTGCATGCTGCAAACTGCTTGAAAACTCTCATCCTTCTCCTCTTCATTTCGTTGCTGTGACCATTTTTGTTTTTGTTTTGTTAAATTTTATTTTATTTTTAATGTCCTCTTAATGGGGTCTCAGCAAAAAAAAAAAAAAAAAGGTGATAAACAGATAAGGTCATTCCATGATCCTGAACTGAAAATCAGAATGAGAATCATGTCTCCAGTTGCCTCTTTCTGGAACTCAGGTATGTTAGTGCCTGCTGAGTTGTGTTTGTTTGTTTTTTATTGAACTGTAAGTATCAATGAATCTTTCAATAATTGGACTCACACTGGAATAAGTTACTTAAAAGAATTATTGTAAACATCCATGTCCTCTACTAGTATAAGTGAGGATTATAATACCTATCTAGTTGTTATGAGAATGTAAGGATTATATGCCCAGCACACTGCCTAATACATAAAAGGGACTAAATTATCTTTACTAACTAGTTATCTTTCTCTCTCCCTCATCACCTGAAATAACTCTATTATTTTAAAAATTGAATTATTTGATGTCATCTCACCTCCACTCCTGCCCATGCACAATCAGAGAGTTCACATGCACTCGGTGTAGATCCTTACAGGCACTCTGCTCATGATCTGAAGGTTGGGGCTGCTGATTCCTTTTTGACTAAGCACCTGGTAGGTTTGGTTATTATCACTGGCTTCTTCTTATTTTCTTGCCACTACTATTTGAACTCCAGTTAGGCAATGGAAGGAAACTCTCTCTCTCTCTAAATTTTGTTCAGCTAATGGATTTTGCAATCACTGGTTTTAGAAATTTCTTTTAATAGAGTTCAACTAATTGCTTCATTTGGAAGGAGTCAGCATCCAGCGAGCCCAAGTGTTGAAAGAAGGAGCAATGATGCTGTGGTGCCAGAGGTAACTCCAGCCTGGAGGACACAGCGCAGAGTCAGCTCATGAATCAAGAATGAACTCCATACTGTAAATAAGCCGAGAAACTTTACACCAAGCCAGGGTCGAGTTGACGAATGCTCTGGGCATTATTAACTAGTTAGGTCTTGCCGAAATATGAGGATCATGGCCGGGTGGAGGCCTTTCTTATGATTCATTTATTCCTAAAGCTGTGTTTGGCTGAGGCACTGCAGCATGTGGAAGCATGTGTTGGGGTAGGATGAGAGACCTGTATTCAACCTTGACCTTACCTCAGCTTTTATTCCATTAGGCTAATTACATCACCCCTTTAAGCCTTAGCTTCCTCATCTGAAAAAGGGGGTTAATAATATTTACCACATAGGGTTGTGATAAGGATTACAGTTTAAGGTGCAAAGCAGTGTGCTTGGCACATGGTAGAGTTTGGGATGTTAGTTGCTGTCCTTCTCTCTGTACTCCATATCTTCATAGCTTTTCCTCTGAGGAAAACAAGACAGTGATTACAAGACAGGCCAGGACAGTCTGTGAAAACACGGAGGAGCCCAGGCATTGTTTGGCTGGATCCTGGCCTTTACGCACTTGCCCTCTCCGTGACCGGGTGACTCATGAAAATGATGGGTCTTGGAAGACAGGGAGCACAAAGTTAGAACAACTGAAAGAATCAGCAAGTGGATTAAAGCTATTTACAAAACAGTGGCATTGTGCAATCAATGCTATTCCTAAGTATTAACTTCAGAATAATATATTGGACCTAAGGTTTTTTTTTAGGGGGTTAGTAATTTACAATCACCTTTTAAAAAAAATAATCACTTTATCTTGACTCCACAGCAATAGTAGGTCTTTTTGTTTTGTTGTTGCTGTTGTTAAGGATTTTTCTTGAGGTTGAGGAAATGAGGAGCAAAAGCAGGAATTTTCTGTATATTAAATCCATGGGGCATTTACCCCTTCTCTGGCTAATGATCTAAAATAAAACAAATCATAAATAGCAGGGGAGAAAAAACTTTGACAATTGTTTTTTTAAGTTTGACAATTTTATGAGCAAGGGTCTTTAAGCCTAGTTAGTGAGGGCATCTAGAGTACGCTGGAAATGGTATTTCAAAACTGTCCCTTTCATTTGGTTTCTGAGCTTGAAAGGAATCCAAACAAATATCCGTAAAATTCTTAAACATCCCCCCAAATACTAGAATTCTCAGGACACAAGAACTGTTAATGACTGAGGCCATGTCCCCACTCGCTGCAGGATGTCTACAGATGAAGTCTTCAGGGTAAGAACCCAGATACTCAACAGAGCATTTTCTTTTCATGCTTTCTAATTGCTTTAGAAAGGTTGTGGGGCAGGACACTACCCAAGTATATCTGAAACACTTTTTGGCAAAGAAATTAGGCAATTTCTAAAGTAGGCCCATTGGAAGCTCAGAATGAGTTTACCAGTATTTTTTAGAGATTTCCAATTCACAATGGGCATGAAGAACTCACCAATTAAGGTGACTTGATGGATAAAAAACCCCTGCTGCTCCCCATATTCCATGTTAAAAAAAAAACCCCACTTCAATTCTACTTAAGTCTGAAAACCTGTTGTTATAAGTTAATTTGTTGGGCTCAAGATTTTGCTCCCTAAGGAGATTTCAAATCTCATCATCAGCTACTTAACCATTTTTATTGTGGCTTGTGTAGTTTGAATGAGTAAACTAGATTCTCACATGACAGCTAGTTTTGTGGGAAGCATAGATGGAGATAACAGGAGAATTCTGAGTCCTCTATGGGGAGGGATCTTTATGAGTTGGAGAAAGGCTATTTCCTTCCATTCTACGTGGTTTTGTTGGGAGCCACATGCAATTTTATTCCCAGCCTTACTTCCCCTCCTACTAGAAGAACAATTTGGTTTACTAATAGATAGGCAGTATAGCACAATGGTCAAGTAAGACACTACTGAACTCAAATTCCAAGCTCATTGCTAGTTTGGACAAGTTATTTAAACTCGTTGAGCCTTAATTTATTCATCTTTATGATTTAAATAATAACAGCTACCTCATAGGATTATTATGATAATTTAACGAAACAATGCACATCAAGTCTTTTGGTTAGTGCCTGGTATGTTGTAAATACTCAAAAACTGTTGACATCATTATCATTACCATCACCCTCATCATCTGGTCCTAATAGGTATGGTCTCTGAACAGAAATCATTCGTTACTAGTTAGGTGCTGCCCAGCGAGACTTAGTTCTATTTTATCCTGACTTTTTATTTGTCCTTCGTTGGAAAACGAGGTGTACAAAGCATACCGCCCGATTTGACCTTGGGGATAGGATCAGACTAATAGGGACACACATGCCCATTTCTCAAATTTCTACTGATCTTAAATACCTCTCTGAAATTATATCTGTGTCTTATTTAAGATCCCAAAGTCCTGAATAAGAAGATATAAATAACCACAGGGAATTGTAGATGAATTTGGATGGACCTAGACATGGGGCGGCTCTTCAAGAGGTACAGACTCTTTTCCCGTCTGTCTAAAGCGTGTGGATGTATAAGTCTGAGGGAGGAGAAAAGAATAAGTAACAATGTTTTTGGTCTGCTTTCTTATCCTATGGAATCTCTCGGGATTATTTCTTCAAAGTTCCCCCAGCGTGTGTCTCTGACCCCATGATATAACATTTGTGAACAGCTCTGTGCAAACAATATGATCTTTTTTCCTCCCCCTCTTCCCAGTTCCCTGTGGGATTTTCCAGGATGAGCAGAGCCTTTTCATCCCAATAGCAAGCAGGACCAAGTATCTTCCCTTGTCACTAGCTGTCCTCCCCACCCTTTGCAAAACCTTCATTTAAGGATTTATGGAATGAACAAGACAGGTCCTGATTTGTTTGTTGTGTGCAGAAGCTGAAAGGAGCCAGAAAGAAAGAGCACCATTCCCAAACCTCAGGAGTTTCAGAAAGTATATTTTAATCAGAGAAATTTATTCAAAGGCACATCTTCCCAGTATATGTAAAATGAACTATTTTTATGAATAAAAAAATGAAACCAGAATGCAATAGTGCAGTAAAGGTTTGGGGAGGGGGCTAGTGGGGTGGTGGTCGGGGGGACATCTGCAATTCTTTCAACAATAAAGATACATTAAAAAATTTTTAAAAAATCTAATTGCCCTTTCAGTAGCCTTCTTGAGACTTATTTGTAGTAAGACCAATGACAAATCTGAAACAGTCAATCTAAAAATGCCTTTGTCATTCGGATGATAGCTTAAGCTATGACTTAGGTAACTGAGATGTGACTGACCTGATTTCCCCATTTCTGTTCTGTGGAAAGTCCAATGCCTTCCTCTGCTTTCTGCCGATCCCCAGGGGATTACGTGCTCACGATCACCTCTGAGCTACACAATTTACAGTTCTCTCCATGAAGCTTAAGCCGACTCTATTTTGAAACAGTTACCGAACAGCTTCCTTTCCTGACTTTTACAAAAATCTACCACATGAGCCATTTCTGAATGTTGGTGAAAGCAGGGAAGCAATTATAAAGGAACATAAAAACTGAAATTTGCTCATTAGCCATATCTGTCTTTAAAGATGTCCTTCAGATACCCTCCAACTTGGGCACCAGTCTCCCCCTGCTGCTGGGCTCTTCCCTGTCTCCTCCCTCATCTTATCATTCCTAGTGGACAATTTCTCTCTCTTTCCCTCCCTCCCTTCCTTCTTCCCTTCCTTCCTTCCTTCCTTCTTCCCTTCCTTCCTTCCTTCATTCATTTTTTGTCTTCTCCTTTTGATTGTCTCCCGCTTATCTATGCCCACACTTTCAATCTCTCAACCCCAGTGACTAAACTAAGGTATTTTTCTGTATAAAAGCATTTCCTTCCCAAAAAATTTTGGAGCGAGTTGCTAAGATAATAATGGGTTCTGAAACCTTTACCTATTTGTTCTGGAGGTGTATGAAAGTTCACTGAAAAGTGACACCACTCTGAAATTAATTTGAGGAAAGTTCACTAGAGGCCTGATACACTGAATTCACTGGCAATGTGAAAAGTTCCTCTTTGGCCTTTCCAGACCATTTTAATAAGAGAATGTTGAGTTGTCATTCTTTCTACCTGGCAAAAGAATGGGTGGAAAGAGCTCTGTGATATTTCTTTTCATAATGAGAAGGGTTATGGCCAAGTTATTTATTAGTTTCTAAAGGAAGATATGTACCACATGCTTCCTAGCTGTATTCTGTTTCCAGCTGGTAGTGTCTGGGCCTTGTTCCCACATGGAATGCACACATAAACACCTGCCCCCATTACCATCGGGAAGTATCCCTTTCTTATGCATCAAGGAAGAGGCAGACACTTATATTGTCATAATTTAGGAACATGGATGAAGAGCCCTTTTCTTCCCAAAATAACTCCTCCAATTTTATTCTGACTCCTGAAATGCTTTTAACAGAAGATTAAAGTCCTCTATTGATATAGGGCTTACAATGCAGTCCAAGAGAGGAATATGGGTAGTATATATTTATACCAAGATGTAAATTAATATCAGACCTTTTTTTCCTGAGAGTTTTTTTGTTTGTTGTTTTTAACAGGGAAAAGAAACCCAAGGGCCTTGAAGTAAGGGAAGTTGAAAAAGTGAACAAAATGGAAATGCTGTGATAGGAAGTTTATTTAGAGAAGGGAGAAGGTTGGAAGGGAAAGGAGACTAATGTTTACTGAGCACCTGCCTATGCCAGGCAATGTTCTGGGATGTTACCAAGTAATATATCTTATATAATTCCAAAACACTCTGAAGGATAAGAAAGATTGCCTTTTGTACCGAGCCACATCTGCTAACTCTCAGTCACGCGAACCCACTCCCTAACTGCAATGCATAATTCAACAAACATCTATGGACCTTCTCTCCTTCCTCCACCACCTGCCCCAAGCACAGAACGAGGCAGGGAAAAGTCTGGGGGCCAAACAGAGAAGATTGTAATATTACAGTAAGGGGTTTAAAGTTTACTCTGTAGGCCAGGATCAGTCATTAACAGTCTCGAGCTGAAAAAAACGTGCATGATTAATTTTAGCTGAAAGCATTCCAATGGCTTCCTGTTGTCTAAAACACTTCAAGGGCTCCTCATTACTCATGAGATAAAGACCAAAGTTCTTAGTATGGACTCCAAGGCTTTGCAATGTCTGGCTCCTACCTATCTCTTCAGCCTTGTCTTTAACTCCCCCTGCTTGCTGCAAGTGGGCCTCACATGTCTTCTGTTTTCACACTGCCACCCCTCACCCCCACAGGGTCTTTGTACACGTTGTTTCTTCTTCCAGGAAACCCTTTCCCCTTGGCTTGATTAGCTTCTCCTCCTTTAGTTCTCAGCCAGTCATTACTTCTTTGAGAAAGCTTTTCCCAACCCCCACCCCCCCCCAAACCCTACTAGGTCTAAGCCCCTAGCATAGGCACCTATATATTTGTGACTCCTTGATTACAGTAGTGCCCCCCACCCCACCCCACTTAGCCTCCATTTTACTTTCTGCAGTTTTAGTTGCCTGTGGTCAATTGCAGTCAAAAATAGTAAATGAAAAACTACAGAAATAAACAATTCGTAGATTTTAAATTGCATGCTGTTCTGAGCAGTGTGATGAAATTTTACACTGTCCCACTCCATCCCACCCGGGACATCTTCCCCCTTGTCTGTGCTATATCTGGCAATTTGGATATGTCAAAGAGAAGCCATACAATGAAAAGGTGAGTATGTATAAGAAAAAAACATAGTGTATATATAGGATCAGGCATCCAGTGAGGGTCTTGGAACATATTCCCCACAGATAAGGGGGGACTACTGTATGACCTGTCTTCTTCACTAGGCTATAATCAAGGACAAGGACTCTGTTTTGTTTATTATTTTCTCTCCAGTTCTAGTATAGCACCTGGCACATTGTAGACATGCAGTAAACATTTATTAAAAGCAAACAAAAATAGAAAAAAATGTTCTCTATAACAATGTAGAGGTTGGTTTGGGTGAGGGTTGGGTCGTAGACAGGAGTATCATGGAAGAAGCTTGCACCCAGTATACCTTCACACCCTGTAGTTCAGTGTGTGGTTGTAAATGAATAACCTCTCTTTGTGGCAGCCATGGGCTCATCGAAGTGATGGCTTCACTAGCAGCTTATTAGGCAGCATCCAAGGGCTGATTAATCCCACTCTCCAGGAATCATCCCAGTTCATCTCTTGGGTGTAAAACATCCCTGTCATTTTTCATTGGTTAATTAAGTGCAGTGACTGACTGGTCACAGATCAGAAAGGTAAAAGTATCATGTTGAATAAGAATGTGCAGAGAGTGGAAATATAGGGAGTTTTAGCTGTGTGTGAATAAAGGGGTTAACATTCAAATTACAGAAAGGAGACAGCGCAGGAAAATTGCTTTATTACAACTGTCTCTGAAATTGTGAAGGGTTAGAATAAGTGGGCTGATGAATCGGTGCTTTTCCCTTCATGCTGATGACTGCATGAGAATAAGTAGGCTCAATCCATAGGGAGAGAAATTTGAGCAAATTATTTCTCAACAAATTTCCAGAGGGATCTTACAAGGTCTTTGTCTCTGGAGAAAGGATAAGGTGAAATCAATAACTTTCACTGCTTTGCTGATGAGCATTGTCTTGCTTTTAGATGATGTGAGTGGTGGTGATGGAGGGGAGACGGGGAGGGGCACGGGGGAGCGGGGTGCAGGCGCGCGTACAAGCAGTTCCCCTAACCAAGGATTGCATTGCCACACAGGGTTCTGAAGCTATGGAATGACCGCTCTGTGTGACATTTCTTGTTTTAATCTGATAATGCTTTGCAAACCCCATGAATCATCAAATATCCCATGCTTGAATGATTTTGACAAGTTTTATGAGTCCACCTAGTGCTATTTATTTTTGTTCTCCCTCATTCTTTCTCTATAGGGAGGAGCACTTTCAAGGGCATCCTTCACAGAATTGGCCAGGAGCCACAGTGGCAAATTTAACTCCATCATCCTGGGGCAAGGAGTAGCATGTTTCCCTCTTGCCAACTCCCCGGGATGGTATTAACATGACTGATGGAGTCAGCTATTTGCACAACCAGTAACCAGAGCAGATTCCAGGAATTCGGCTTGAGCAAGTGAGATGCCATTTTTAATGTAAATAAGCCATGCTGGGATGTCCAGATCCATATGTTTGTTGCCGACCTCGCTGGTAGAACTTAATATTCACTCATGGGCTCTGTCCCAACTATTTCCAACATGGCATAGTGCCTGAAACATCATCTACGACAATTCCTCCTTAAGGACAGGGCATTGAAAAAACTATAAATAAGCATAATTTCTATATGGAAATAGTAGCAAAAGGGTGCTTTTTTTTGGTCATCTAACTAATTAGTCTAGTTGGCTTATCTAAATTTGTGTTGTTGATTAGAGTGACCACTAGTCACATGTTGCCATTAAGCCCTTGAAATGTGACTAATGACTAAATCATTAAAGTCACTTAATTAATTAATTTATTTATTTATTTTTTCTATAATTTCGCACTGAAGTTGCTAGAGGGCCAGACCATTATAAATAGGGAAGCAGATTGTTTACCACAACAGTAGAAGTGATTCTCCTCTGAAGATATGGGCAAATAACGCGATCCAACAGCCCCTGAATGCGGGATATATATACATTGAGTGGCCAGACCACCATGACCATCCCATGAGTATAAAGTCACTTAACTTAAAATTCATGAGTTTTGATTATTGTTAAACTCCAAAACAAAGTAGGGATCCATGTTCAGTGAGTTTGAGAAATCTGACTTAAACAAATTAAAATTGTTTTCTACTGCACAATTTCTAAGAGACTTCAAGATACCAATGTTCAGTACGTCTTCCTCAGACTGGGAGCTGTAGGCCAATGAGATGTAACCATGGGAGACATTTTGCTTGTTTCCACAGTGGATCTCAAGGAACACCATTTGGGAAATGACTCTTTACGTGAAGAGTCCCTAGAAGGAATATGCCAGGCAGAGATCTATGCCTTTAATAAGAGAAGATCTGTCCCTGGACTACAAGCTTCAGGGAGGTAAGACTTAGCTCCCTGGCTCTGTATTTATTCATACTGTTGTTGTTTTTGTTGTTGTTTTTGTTTGTGTGTTTAACTTGGACATCCTATGGACTTTGCCTATCACCTCATGCTATTTTGACCTTAACGACACTGCTTCTCCTTTGAAAAATGAGTGGATTTGACACTGTGAGCTATGTAAACTTTTCAAAGTTTAAAACTCTGTGGCCCATTCCTCCTGGCTCTAATACTTAAAATTCCCACTCTTTTGTTTTCAAACCCTAGTGGGACAGTGTCTAAGTCAGAGAATAAGCTAAGGCTGTCTTCAGTGGATTGTTGCATTCTGTTTCCCTGAGTGTCTCCTAATTACAAGGGGTGGGGGGAGAGGTAGACCATGAAGAGAAGCACACAGTCCTGAGAGAGGTACACGGTACCAAACCGAGAAAGTGGTTACAGAATCCTGAAGAAAAGGTAAAGCCATTTCTTTTAAGTAAGTAAAGTGGTCTACAAGGGCTTTAGATGGTAAGCATTTATCTTGATAATAATTGTGAGCCTCTGAAGACCGAGAAGGGACTTAGTTACTGATAGACCAGGAGTCAAGAGTGTCTGGTGAGGTACCTGTGTGTACTTGAAAGGGACACAGCTAGAATCAGGAATACCAATAGGAAATCATAGATATTATCCAAGTGAGAGGTGTTGGCCAAGGATCGTGCTCAGGTTTTTAGCTTAGACAACCAGGTAGATGGAGATATTTATTCTAGGAAATAGGAAGTATTGAATGATTGGCAGGTTAGGGGACAAGAAAATGATGACTTCAGGTAGGGACATGTGGACTTTGAGATGTCTGTGACATTTGCCAAATGGTTATATATATAGGAAATTAGGAATATAGATCTGTATTTTAACAGAGAGGACTTGACTGGAGATAGTCAATAGTATAGGGGAAAGGGCTAGCTATAGTCATACAGAGTAATGGTTAAGAGAGGGAGCTCTGGAGCTCCAACACTTTCCTGCTGTGTAACCTTGGGCAAGTTACTTACCTCCCTACACCTCAGCATCATCATCTGCAAAATGGGGATAACTGTGGTTTCTACCTATTAGAGTTGTGGTGAGGATTAAGTGAGGTAGTACATGTAAAACACCTAAAAGAGACGCATGACATACTTAATAAATATTATTGTTACTATTTTTTTCCTTTTCAAAAACAAGGAAACTGAAGCTAAGAGTGGATACATAACAGGCTGAATAGGACACAGCTAAAATTGCAGTGTCAAGATTTAAACCCAGTTCTTCCTGAGACACATCCAATGTTCTTTCCATTAGGTCACTGTGGCCAAAAACTTTTTAAAAATATATTTTTTTTATTGATTTTTTACAGAGAGGAAGGGAAAAGGATAGAGAGTTAGAAACATCAATGAGAGAGAAACATCGATCAGCTGCCTCCTGCACACTCCCCACTGGGGATGTGCCCACAACCAAGGTACATGCCCTTGACCGGAATCGAACCCGGGACCCTTGAGTCCAAAGGCCTATGCTCTATCCACTGAGCCAAACTGGTTAGGGCTGTGGCCAAAAACTTTAAGTATTCAGTGCATTAGCTCTTCATGTATGAAGTGGGAATAATAATAATAATACATACTTTATAGGATTGTTATAATACTTGTAAGGCATTTATAATAGTGCCGGGGATAATGTGCTACAAAATATTTGTTAATAATAATAATAATAATTTGCCCATACCCTGCTGTCAGGGAAAAATAAAGTGCCTCCTTTTAGAACTAACTCGGGCAAGATTTATTGAGGCTGGAATGGGGCAGGTGCAGGGAGTCAGTAGGGGTGTGTCAGATGCTCCCTTTGCATAAGAAGAGAAGAATCCTAAGACCTTTGTGGACAGATTGAATGTAGCTGGCAAGGCCAAATGGCTGTTATTCTCTGGACCGGACACATGGGCTTGGGAGGGGATGGATAGAACAGATCTTTCAAATCTGCAGATCTTCCGTGACAGTGGCCACATCTGGGGTCAACCAAAACATATGCTCAAAAGAAATAAATACCTCCATAAAACGAAGCTTGGAGGATAGGTACATGGGAGAAATATGAGGCCAGGGGTAGAAATAAGTCTGACGCCTGGTTTTCCGCTCTCTGATCCGTTCAGGTGGCCCCAGGATTTGTTTATGATTGTTTGTGCAGTTGCGAATCTCTAGGGCTTCATGGTTGTCCTTTACTTCAAAATTCAGCACAGCAGGATACAACTTTTATGCTGCTACTCTTGTTTTATCAGGAAAGAACAGAGTGAAAACTTTTTAATCTGCCCCCTACCCCTACTCCCAACATTGCTGAAATGATTTAATGCTTCATAACAGAAGTAATTTTGTGATAATGACACAAAGGCAGCAATTAAAAAAATATTGCTTGTTTCAGGGCCTATAAATTGACTGTTGGTAATTGACAACAGAATGTGTTTTCTAATCCACTGAAATGATATCTTATTGCAAGCTGGCATGGTAATTACTGTATTTGTACAGTACCAGAGGAGTTCCAGCCCGAGTTTGACAGGGAGTTGATTAAATCACCCAGGTGTAATTGAAGGTTTGATTGCATTGCCTCTGAGCTGATCAGCATTAGTAATAGCCCAGCTTTCTGCTGTCATGTGTTTTTAGAGCTGGTGGTATGTCAGCCCTTTCAATCTCCCTCCCAGCCCTCAGCCTCTATTGTGCTGATGTCAAGCGGAGCCTAGAGAGCTCCTCAGAGCAGAAAAAATGAGAACAGGCAGCAGGTCCCTCGCGCTGGACCTGGATGACATCATTTGAAACAAAAAGCAACCTGTTTCTAACTGCCTGCCCTGTTTCTTTGGGTGGACAGGGTAGCACCATGGCCCTCGAAGATGTGGCTTGCACATGTTCTGTCACTGCAGCATAAGGACGCATGTCCATGCTGCACAAGACAAGGGCTTCTGCTCATTATTTGCTCATTTGGTGATTTAACATTTTTGAAAAGTATCACTTTTCAAAATTGGGAATTTAACCTGTGGATCCTAAATGCACATTCAGTGAGTTATCAAGAAAGCTTGTATGATGCTGTGTTGTGCAGAACCTTTGGATATGGGGGGATTGTTTCATTTATATGGTATTTTCTGAATGTTTTGCATAAAGCACATTGCAAAAGAGAAGGGAAGATAAGTTATATAAATATATTACAACACGAAGCTGAACATAATAAAGGCCTTACAAATAATAATACAGGTTTCCCCGTATTCGAAAGTAGGGTGCTCCTATAATTTTCCCAAGCTAAAATGGTGTAAAGGGAAGAAGCAGTTACCATTAATGTATGTGGAAATTTTTTTGAGCATTCCCAGATCCCCCAAATCATACCAAATAACACACAAAACCTAAGATAACACTGACATATAATAAAAGTAGTACCACTCTCACTGCTTGGGGTGCATTGAGCCTCTGAAATAACTTACTGCAAAACAAATACTATTTTTGCTTTTCACCTTTTTTAATAAAAGGGAAAATATGCTTTGGATTTCTTTCAGTTATCAAAAACAGATACTAAGGTAGGTCTTTCATAAAACCGTAGAGGCATGGTGCAAACTTTTGAGAAACGGGGGATACCTGTGCATTATTTAACCACAGGGATATGTCCCAAGGAATGTGTTGCTAGGCGATTTTGCCTGTACAAACATCATAAAGTGTACTTACGTCTGCCTAGTTGGCACAGCCTACTACACACCGAGGCCATGTGGTATACCACTGTCATATAGGTGGTCCATCATTATGGAGTGCATAACTGTAACCTAATTGAGGTAGTAAATATCCAGCATCCCAAAAACACTTATTGAACACCAGCTAAGATTATCTGCGGGTGATAGGAAGATGAACCAGACCTCTTCCCTCTAGGAATTTACAGTCTAATCAAGAAAACAACAACGGCAACCATAAAGTAATAACAGCTAATATTTTTCCCTTTAATGCACACCCTCTGAATTTTCATAGGCACCTCTGTTAGGGATGCAATCTTTAATTCCCATTTCGCAGACAAATAAAATGGGTGGAGAGAAGTTAACTAACATCTTCAAGAGAGATTTAGAAACCGATGGATCCATAAATTGACTCCAGGCCTTTCACAGTAACTTGGCAACGTTATAGTTATCCCCATTTACAATAAGAAAGCACCCAATTCAGGTTAGGGCTGGTCAAGGAATTCTTCATAAAGGATTCAGCTTTTGAGTTGAGACCTGAGAATAAAAAACTAAAAGGAGGAAATGTTGAGAGGGCTTCTTACATTAGGGAGATCAAGTCCAAATCAACTAGTTTGTTTTGTTTTGTTGTTTTTTTTTTGCTACCTATCATTAGATCCAACAAAGATATGGACACCAAAAAAGAGAGAAAATTTGTACAAAAGCAAATTTGCTAGCAAGAGAATTATGAGATTCTCTTACCCACTGCTCTTCCCATTTGTGTGACAACTGATCACTGGTTATGAAATCCAAATCTCTTTCTTCCAATAGTAAGTCTAGTAAATAGTCTCCATGCCAGCCCGAGCCCCACCTGTGTTCTGGAATGGATGGAACCTCTTGCAAGAAATGGCCTCCTTCCAGATTCTATTGTTTCTATAAGTTCGAGGGGAAAACAGTGGGTCACTTCCAGGGAGAATCAGAAGAACTTAGTGGAGATTTCAAGTACTCATTCCAATGTTTGAACAGTGTTTCTCTGAAGACCCCTACAGAGGGGACCTTTTAGGAAGGGTCCCCCTTCCTAGGATGGCATCATTGGGCAGATCTGCGTCTAGTTGTCTGAACTTACTTTCTCAGTGTTTAAACCAGTGAGGCCATTTTACATTATTTCCTCCGGAAAATATCTGGCTGCATCTATAGGAATTCAGCAGGGTTTTGATATCCAATAGGAGATAACTATAGCTCACTTAGAGTTGAGCACATTCAGTAAAGAATGACCCCTGAGTGCACTTTGTTCCCTATGCAAACTATGCGGCCAGGGTCAGTTCGAGAACACATGTTTGGAACTCTGCCATTTTCTGTGCTAATGTGGCCTAAGCCATTCTCAATTCTCTTGTAGAAGGGCAGGCGGGGACTCAGAGGAGGCAAGTAAACTACTTGCTCTGGGCACAAAATTTAGGGAGGCACCTTAAATTCAAAATATAGATGAATGCTCCTCTCCCCCCAAGTCCATCATGAACATAAATAAAGACAGGATCAGTATTACAGATTTTTACCATTGCTTCAGGCTCCAGTATGACTCAGAAGGGCACTGCAGAGGTTGAACCTTTGGTGGTACCCAGACGTGCAGCTGCTGAAGAGATGAAGAGAGGGAGAAGAGCCCTCCACAGCAGTTTAGATCCCAAGGATCCAGTCTGACTTTCTGGAGACCCGATGGACTAAGATTTGATTAGTTACAAGGACCTTGTTCTAGTACCCAAGTCATTCGAAGGATTCCTACAACCCTCTGCCACCCCAACTCTGTTAGGTGCTCCTACTACTGTTTTCAGTAATGTGCTGGCAGCCAGGGGTCAGAGCCTTGCAAGTATGGTCAGAATGTAGTCATAGTACATGTGGACTAACAGATGTATGAATTAACATAGTGACTAGTTCATTCTCATTGCTGAGTAGATACATGGATGAAAAGGTGAATAAATGGAGGAACAAGGACAAAGATGTAGGACATTCCAGTATATTCTTATGGCACGGCTATTGCATTTATGCTTGTTGGTATGCCTGCAGTGAGAGCATACTGAGTTCCCTTACTAATCTTAAGGCATTATTATAGGATAGCATTAATCACAGATTTATTCAGCAGCTCTATAAGGGACATTTAAATATATTTTTCCATTTTTAAAAGATAGATTTCTCATCTATTAAAATAGGTGTAATTAAACTTACTCCAAGATTGTGGTGAGGGTTAGAAATAAATCGTGGCAAATTTTATGATTATTGAGTTGAAATTGAAATAGGGATATAGAAAGAAGATGAACTATAGTTTATATATAGTATTAATGGGAGCAGAAATTAAATGGGAGCAGATCCTATGTTTCTTCACAAAATAAAATTGAAGTAAATAACTTTATAATATCTACAGGGTTTTATACATTGTTAGTACTCAATAAATGTTTAATTTGTTAAAAAAAAATGCAAGATAAAAGACAGTAATCTTTTGAAGGAATCACGGTGCTTTATCTTTTAAGAGGTGCCAAAGTAGAAAATGCATTGCATCTACTAATTATGTACATTAACTTATCAAGTGAGAAGATTTAACTGTCAAAGGGCCAATTAGAAATAAGTTTCCATTTATGTTCAGTCTCTCCATGTACAACTGTAATAGAATTATAGAAAATGCTACATGCTCTCACAAATTTAACCAGGATTTGATTAAATGTCAAATCAGTTCCAATTGAACTGTACTGGAAAGTGCCATTGTTGGGTGGGGATTCATTGAAAAGAGGCCAAAAAAAACAAAAAGAAAGAAAGAAAGAAAGAAAGAAAGAAAGAAAGAAAGAAAGAAAGAAAGAAAGAAAGAAAGAAAGAAAGAAAGAAAGAAAAAGTCTCTATTTCATGGCATGGCTTGTCCTATGATACACAATGAGGAAATAGGTCATAGGAAAATGAACAGAGCAAATTGTTGCTCATCTTCTAGGCTCAGATGTGCAAAATGACTTGCCAAAGGCTACATAGCAAGTAAGGAGTACCGGGTTATGAAATTGGATCTTCAAATTTCAAAGCCCACATGCATGCCACTGTGTCACTGCATAAATAGTCTCTCCTCGCTTCCAAATAATTTCTCAACTTGCCCATCTCAACCCATTATTCTGCCTGCATCTATCTCCACCTTTGGCAGTATTTTTCTAAAGTCATTAATTACTACTAATTTTCAAATCCAATTATTTTGATACAATCTTTATTTTTCCTTGTCCTCTCTTTAGCATTCTACCACGCACTACTCCATCCCCCTTGAAACTGTTTTTCCTTGACCTCAATTATGAACAAATGACCCATCCAGTTTTTCAAATCAGAAACCTAGGCAGCATCACTGTCATTAATGCCCCCTCTAACTGTCTTTTTCTCTCAAATGCATGCGCACACACAGAATTTTTTTGATCACAAATCCATCTTCTAAATATACTTTAACCCCCTGTTATTTTCTTTTCTTTCTTTTTTTTATTTGAGAGAAAGAGGAAGAAAGAGAGAGGGAAACATCAATGTAAGAGAGAAACATTGACCAGCTGCCTCCCACATGCACCCCGACCAGGGATGGAACCAAAACCTGGGTATGTGCCCTGACCAGGAATGGAATTGAACCTGTGACCTTTTGGTGTATGGGACGATGCTCCAACCAACTGAGCCATACCAGCCAGGGCTAGTCCTCTGTTCTTGATCTTAACTATCTCTGCCTTTATTTTCTTCCATTGACTAGTCACTAGACTCTTTGGCAGTAATCCTCTACATGGTTAGTTTCTAAGCCATCTATCTTTCCTCCATGTACCCACCCTTCCATTCTTCACTAGATCTCAAAATATGATGCCAGGGGCTACGGAAGCAGCACAAGAAAGATGAGTTATATCACAGAATTTCCAACAGTTCTTCAATAGATCAACCCTACAAGTACAAAGGCAGCTCTTTATTTGTTGGGCTCTTTTCCTTCCTCTCCCCTCCCCCAAAGCCTTTACATTCTGCCAGGAGGTCCAAAGGGAGGGAAGCTATGAGCAGGTAGAACCACACGGAGGATGTGAAAGTGAGCTGCGGGCTACAGATGCAGCACAGAGTGGTGGAAATAGCACTGAGCTTGAGTTTTATCTCAACCACTTCCTAACCATGTGACCTTGAGCCAGTCCCTGAACTTCTTTGAACTTCATTTTAAGTAGAGTGACAATAATACCTGCCTGCCTGTGAGTCTGTTATGTAGTTTCAAATAAATATTAAGTGTGATAAATATAAAATGACTTTGTCAACCGTATACATATCATATATATATATATATATATATATATATATATATATGTATATGTGTGTGTGTGTGTGTGTGTGTGTATATATATATATATATATATATATATATATATATATATAATTCTATTATTAAGGGAGATATTTGAGAACTATAGCTCTAGAGAAAGTGAAGGTAAGAAAATAGTGACAATGAAACAGGGAGATGGATAAAAATAGAGATTAGGATGCAGCAGCAATTGCTTAATGCAGATGTTTGCACTCAATCTGAGAGAAATTATAGCCTAAGTTTATGACTAAGCTTAGACTGTCCTCAGTTGTTCTAACTCTCCACTTATAAGTTTGGTCCAAAACATGTTAACAACTCTAAAGTAATTAGTAATAATAATATTCCCTAACCTTTATTGGTATGTGTACTAGGGACTGTTCTAAATGTTTACATGATTATTTCTGAGTTTCCCTTTCTTTGTGTATCTTTCTTCATGTATAAAAGAGCAATAGTAATTACACTTTCCTCACAGGATTACTGAGAATTAAATGAATCAACATGGTACTGGCCAAGTAGCTACAGCTCAAAACACAGCAGCCATTATTGTTATTATTAGCTATGGAAACATTAAGGGCAAAAACAAGTAAGTGGGTAGATGTACTCCTCTCTGTTCCTCCTGCTAAGTGTGGTTACAAACCCTGGAAATTATATATAAAACACACATAAGAACACTCAAAGTTGAATCAAGAAGGCAGACTGGCTTGGATTGAAAGTATAACATGGCTATGAGTTTTTGTGTGTATTCTTTTTTTGCCTCATATATCCCAGACATGAACTTGAAAAAGCCAGCAACCTAGAAATGCTGATAGGAAAAGACAACAAAAGTCCCCAGAAAAGCCCTCTGACTCTAGCCAGAGGACAAGGAATGGGCCACCTTTGCAAGACAAAACTTTTAGACGAAAATAATCCTGCCCCCCCACCCCCGCCCTGAAACCAAACAGCATGGAAAACACTTGCACTCCCCACCTGCCCCTCCCCCCCAGCCCATCAGCAAAGGTTGAGTGGGGAACCTATACTTCCACCACTTCTTGGTTATAACAAGGCGCTCCTACCCCACCTCCCAACCTGTGGTGTCAGAGGACAGAGTGGGGAGCCAGGACTTTCATGTCCTTCCAGTGACAGTGTTCCCCCATCCGTGGTGTCAGTGGACCCCACCAATGGGTACAGGCACTCCTACCTCTCCCTAGAGGTTAAGCGGTGAACGTGGACTTTCATTTCCAGGGCAGCAGTGATGCAGCACCCCTACCACCTCCTGCCAGAGCAGTGTCAGAGGAAGCTGCTAAAGCAAGACTTAAATAAGATACAGAATTTCATGACAAAACATTCAAAATGTCCCTCATCATACCAAAATCCAGGAAAATCTCAACTTGAATGAGAAAAAGTAATCAACATATACCAATACCAAGGTGACACATTCGTTGGAATTATCTGAACAGAATTTTAAGGGAGACATCATAACAATACTTCAGTGAGCAATTATGAATATGGTGGAAACAAATGAAGAAATAGAGTCTCAGCAAAGGAACAGAAGATTCATAGAAGAGCCAAATGGAAATTTTATAATGGTAAAATAAACACAATATCCAAAATAAAAACTCAGAAAAAAACTAAGATGGCGGCATAGGTAAACACCGGGAAATTGTCGCCTCACACAACAATTGAAAATTACCGCAAAGGACTGAGCAAACATCATCCAGAACAACAGGAAGGCTGGCTGAGTATAAATTCTACAATTAGAAGGAAAGAAAAGCACGCTGAGAGCCAGAGGCGCTGCGGAGGTGAAGTGCAGAGGTACGGCGGCTCGCGCGAGGAAAGGGGGTGGCGCCTGAGGACGCGGCTGTCTTTTTGAATCACAGGCTACCGACGGCTCTGAACTCCGGTTCCGGGAAGTCTCTGGGGACCCAGGACTCATACGGGGAGAGGCTGGTCTGTCCGGCAGCGGGCGAACTTGAGGGCGGCTTTCCCTCAGAGGTGCTTGCAGCCGTTACCGAGACACTGAGACGCGCGACTCCGGGCGGAGAATCGGCCATAGCTGCTTTCTCCGCCCTTTGACTCCCTGAGACCCCGCCCCACCCAGGCTGCGGCAGAGGCTTTTGCATGTGAATGTACCTAACTGCAGCCGAACCAGGCAGACCCGGAACTTCCAAGAGAAGGCCCAAGGCCCCGCAGCGGCTTGCATTGCTTCACAGCTGAGCCTCTTCGTGGCTCCTGCTGTGTGGCCTCAGGCAGAGGCTGAATTAGCACCTCCTTAGATCCAGGAGCCACTGTACCCAGTGGTCAGAGGGGGACCATCCAGACTGCAACTCCTCAGATCCATAAGGGACACACTCAGGGAGCAGACTCAGTGAGCACCAAAGCCCCACTGAAGTCTTGCCCCAGAAGGGTGTCTTCAGCACAGAAGTTCTCCCACTTCAGACACAGCTGATTCTCACAGCCAATTGGCCTGGAGGTCAATTCCTCCCAGTGATTCTACACCAACGAAGGCACCAAGAGTGCACCAAGAGTGTCCACCCCAGGTAACTGGGGAGGCTGAGCTACTGGGCCCTACAGGACACCTGGCACACAGGGCCACTCTATCAACACAGGGAAGCTGCCAAAATGCGGAGACAAAGAAACAGGTCACAAATGGCAGAAATGGAGGAAAGCAAATGATTGGATATAGAGTTCAAGGCCACGTTTATAAGGTTTTTCAAGAATTTTATGGAAACCGCCGATAAATTTAATGAATCCCTCAATAAGTATAGTGAGACCATGGAGGACATGAAAAAGGACCAACTAGAAATTAAGCATACACTGACTGAAATAAAGAATAATTTACAGAGATCCAGCAACAGACAAGAGGATCCCAAGAATCAAGTCAAAGATTTGAAATACAAAGAAACAAAAAATACCCAACCGAAAAAGAAAAAAGAAAAGAGATTCCAAAAATATGAAGATAGTGTAAGGAACCTCTGGGACAACTTCAAGCGTACCAACATCAGAATTATAGGGGTACCAGAAGGAGAGAGAGGGCAAGATATTGAAAACCTTTTTGAAGAAATAATGACAGAAAACTTCCCCTACCTGGTGAAAGAAATGGACTTACAAGTCCAGGAAGCGCAGAGAACCCCAAACAAAAGGAATCCAAGGAGGACCACACCAAGACACATCATAATTAAAATGCCAAGAGCAAAAGATAAAGAGAGAATCTTAAAAGCAGCAAGAGAAAGACAGTCAGTTACCTACAAGGGAGTACCCATACGACTGTCAGCTGATTTCTCAACAGAAACCATGCAGGCCAGAAGAGACTGGCAAGAAATATTCAAAGTGATGAATAGCAAGAACCTGCAACCAAGATTACTTTATCCAGCAAAGCTATCATTCAGAATAGAAGGTCAGATAAAGAGCTTCACGGATAAGAAAAAGCTAAAGGAGTTCATCACCACCAAACCAGCATTATATGAAATGCTGAAAGGTATTCTTTAAGAAGAGGAAGAAGAAAAAGGAACTCTTACCATTTGCCACAGCATGGATGGAACTGGAGAGCGGATAAATACCACATGATCTCACTCATTTGTGGAATATAATGAACAACATAAGCTGATGAACAAGGACTGATCCAGAGATGGAGAGGCATTGATTGGACTGTCGGGACTTGGAGGGAAGGTAGGGGAGGGTGGGGGTAAGGGGGAAAGATCAACCAAAGGACTTATATGCAAGCATATAGGCCTAATCAATGGACATGGACAACGGGGGGGTGAGGGCATGAGCGGGGGGGGTGGGGGGGTAGAGGGTAACGTGGGGACAAGGACACATATGTAATATCTTAATCAATAAAAAATATTTAAAAAAAACAAAAACAAAATAAAAACTCAATGGATGGGCTCAACAGCAGAATGAAGAGGACAAAGAAAAGAACCAAATTAAAGATAAAACAAAAATTACCCAATCTCAACAGTAGAAATAAAATAAACTGAGGAAAAAATGAACAAAACGTTAGGTACCTGAGGGACTATAACAAAAGATCTAAGTTTTGTGTCATTAGACACAAGGAGGGCAGGAGTAGGTAGGAATAAAAAAGTATTCAAAGAAATCATGGCTGCACTATAGTGGTCATCAAATTGCAATAGATAAGCACATCAAATCAAGGTGTCATACACCTTAAAGTTACACAAAGTTTTATGTCTATTATATCCCAGTAAAGTTGGAAAAATCAAAAATGCCAAACTCATGTAAAAAAAAAAAAAAAAACAACCTAAAAAATTGACACAGCAAAATTAGGATATTAAAAAAAGAATGGCTGAAAATTTCTCAAACTTGGAAAAAGACAAACTTAAAGGTTCAAGAAGCTGAGCAAACTCCAAGCATGATTAATTAAAAAAAATCCACATGAAGACACATCCTACTCAACTTCCAAAAGCTAAATCAAAGAAAGCACATTAAAAGCATCCCAAGAACAATGACTATCAGGGAAAAACAATTCCAATGACAACAGATTTCTCACCAGAAACCACTGTGACAGAAGGAAGTGGCACAACATTTTTTAAGTTCTGAAATAGAAGATGTCCACCCAGAATTTTATATTTAGCGAAAATATACTTCAGGAATGAAGGGGGAAATCAAGACTTTCTAAGATAAAGAAAATCTAAAAAAAATTTCAACACAGATCCATCCTAAAAGACCTGCTGAAGGAATTTATTGAACCAGATAAAGATTTTTTTAAAAAGAATTTTCAAACATCTGGAAGGAAAAAGAAAGAACAGAAACATTTAAAATATGAATAATTCAATAGGCTCTCTTTAAAGAGTTTTCTAGATTGTGTTTGATTATTGAAGCAAAAATTGTAACATTGTTTAATGTGGTTTTCACAATATGAAAAGAAAATATTTAGAACAATTACACTGTAAATGGGAGAAGGTAAGGAAATTTAAAGGGAGGTCATCTCTCTACACTTTATTCATGTTGGTACAATATCTACATCAATAGGCTGTGACTAGTTATATAATAAAATGCTTAAAGTCACCACTAAAAAAACTGTACAAAGATATATATCAAAAGACACATCAGATAAAACAAAATTAAATTCTAAAATCTGTTCAAGTAACTCACAGGAAGTTAGGAGAAAGAAAACAGAAAAAGACGAAAAAAACAAACCCCACACCATAAAAATCAGAACACAAAAAGTAAAATAGCAGACTTAAACCCTAACATACAAATGATTACATTAAATGTAAATGGTCTATGATTCCATTTATATAACATTCTTGAAATGGGAAAATTAAAGAGATGGGGAATATATCAGTGTCTGTTCGGGTTTCGTGGAAGTGGAGGAGATGAGTGGATGTGACTTTAAAGGGATAGGTCCAAAGAGGCTTTTGTAGTGATGGAATAGTTATGCATCTTAATCACAGTGGTGGTCACATGAATATACACATGTGATAAAATAACAGAGACCTACACACACACACACATTGTACCAATGTCAATTTCCTGGTTTTGATACCGTAAAAGAGTTATGTAAGGTATAACCAGTGGAGATGGTGGGGGGTGGGGGGAATGGGTAAAGAGTATTATCCTTGCAACTATAAAACTATAATTATTTCAAAATGAAAAGTTTGCTTATTGTTTTGTTTTAAGTAAGTACAGAAAACAGCAAGGGAGGGAGCTTGTTTTAGTACTCTGGGGCAAAATTCAGAGACCAGCAGGGATTGGGAGTGAAATTTAAACACTTGTTATTACCTCTATGTTTCCTTTCAGACTGCTACACTTTTGAACTTACTTGCAGTAAAAAAACCAAAAATTTGTCAGAGGCCAACAGGCTGCCTCCAAACTCAGCTGGTTTAAGCCTCAAAGCACCATCATAAATGAAGCTATAACATCAGCCAAATGTGTCATCACACTATTCAGTGCTGGGGTGGGAGAGGGTGAAAAGGGAGATTACAAGTGTGACACATTTTCACGAAAGAAATGCTCCATTTTCTTGAGACTGAGCATGTTCTCATGCTCTGCCAACAACAATATTCAGCTCTGAGATCCAGCTTTGCATGGCAAAACCTTCAGCACTTTACAAAGCGGTTTCTTCTCTTCACAAGAACATGGAAATTCGATTACCTTCTGAGAGTGGAACAAAATTGTGCTCAACTCTGTGGCTAAAATTGTTTGAGAACATCCGTGTGTAATCATATAATCTTGCGTGGTAATGGGGCATGCCTAGATTGCAATCATAACGAATTAATTATACTGTCTTGTGCCTGAAGAAAGAGTGCTGATGAAATAGAAAGAATTAAAAGGGTAAAAAAGGAAGCCCAAGCAGCATGAATCTGTTGGTTTTTGCCCAGAGCTGTGCGGGAGGTTAGAGACACGGGGTCTCGCTCCACCCAGCCCCACCCCGGCTCTGTGCCCTCTGGATCTGAACCACATTATCTGGCTCCTCACTTTCCAGCTGTGAGAAATGACTCTTGTTCCCCTGTGTCTTTTCCTCTAATAAACTCTCAGTGCCTCTAGGAGAGACCTCAAGCTGGTTCCACTCATTCCTACCCAGTAGAGGTGAGGTGGGCTATTCTTTCTATTTTAGGGTAGCAGTTAGGTTTCTCATATAAAAAAAATAGGTCAAAAAACCCCACAGTGGCTTAAATAAACGAGAAGGCAACAGCCTAGCAGTGAGTGGTGCGGGTGGAGGAGTATGCTTTGCGCCATGCTGTCTTCAAGGACCCAGATTTCTTCCTTCTTGCTGCTCTGCCAGCCTCGGGTGCTGTTCTAGTCACAGGCCTGGATCTGGGTCTTGCTAAGTTTAGTGGCACAGCCCGTGGGAAGGGAAAGGTGGATGGAAGAGTATGTGCGCAATGTTCCAAGTCCACATTAAAACACCACGTGGTATGACTTCTCTTTACATCCTAGACACATGGATTTATCTGGCTATAGAGGAATCCATAAAATGCTGTCTCTGGTCCTCTAGCTGGGCAACTTAAACTGTGTGCAGCTTAAACTGAAGGTGTGTGTGTGTGTGTGTGTGTGTGTGTGTGTGTGTGTGTGTTCTATCCCTTAAGTACTGGGGAAACAGCAGCCTCACCACATTTTCTATATCATCCCCATTCCCCTAGATGTCAAGAGTCCCAGCCCCCAACTCAGCAGTTTGTTATGTCCTGAGATGTTGATAAAAGCGGGCTCCATTTGAGTAAGTCTGAGCAGAACAGAGTCTTAGGACACAGGTGGTATCAACTAGCACTGCCCCCGATGTTATTGAGGCCTTTGCAAGATATTATCAGGCAGAGCAACCAATAAGACAGGTGAGGGATGGATGGAGTTCCCTCCAGTGTATGCTGTTCGATTGTTTATTCCAAGACCTTCCATTCCTCTGAGGTCTCATTTTCTAAAATTCAAAGACCAACATCTTCCCATCTCTGTTTCGGCTCTGGCCTTCTGTCCACGAAGTAAGAAAGGGAGACTGCAAAACTGACTAACAGAAGGGAGGGCCCGAGGGGTGAAGAAAATGGCAAGAACAAAATTAACAAAACCAGGAGCATATTCTTGATTTATGTTTACAGTCTCAGAACCTAGAACAGTGCCTGACATATAGCAAGTCTTAATAAATGTTTCTTGAACTGAATTCTATTTCTTGACAGCAAAGGTGATTCTGGGTTAATCTTTGGAAATACCAAACTGGAGATCTTACGCCATCTTTTGATCACTAACCCTGACAGTGGGATTCGGCCAGGTATTTAGTAACGAAGTTTTCTCCGGAAACCTCAAGAACAAATCAACTAGACACTGCAATAACACAGATCAGGATTCAGCTTGCTTCTATGTTCCAAACAAAAGATAAGCTGTTCCTTTTCAGACAAATAAACCGCATTAAATTTACCATGTTATTGTATCAACAACAAATACCATGTGGATGGCCAACAAGAAACATGTAACTCTTGTTTATTTAATCTATCCACTTTGCACAGATTTCTGATAAAATTAAATAGAATTCTACCCCTGGCCCCCCCACCCCCAGTTTTTTCTTCTTACAGACTCTTTTAAAAATGTACGCCTATTTGCACTTTAATAGCATCTGGTGAGTTGTTCATATTGACTCAGTCATTTTCATCATTCAAAGGCCTTCTGATTAAGTAATTGGAGACACTTTCTCTGAGTACACTTGGCCTCAATCAATTCAGGACTCATCTGACTTTCCCCTTTCATCTCACGAAATGGTATACAGCAAAGAAAGGTTTCCAATATACCTTTGCATAGCTTTTTGGCATGTGATATACAGCACAAAATATTACATCATGAGTCAGAGCTTGCTTCTTTTTTTGCACGTTAGATTTTTACAAATCACCTTTGACCTTCATTATCTGACCATTTCTTACAACCTCATGAGGAAGTTATTTTTATTTTCCAAATTTTATAGATGAGGAAATTCAGGCTTGGAAACTTGCCCAAGGGAACACAATCAAGATCCAAATTGAGATTCTCTGACTCCAAATAGTTTCACCCTAAAATGTCCCACTTTTGTCCTTTATTTAAAAAACCCTCAATCTTTGTCTTTAAGCATTAAGGTTGGTCATGGACATCATCCCATAAGCTATTGTTAACCACGGAAATATATCAAGTATAAAAGACTGTTTCAAAGCCAGGCCAGAGACATTTATGAATGTAGATCTACGGAGCGTAGTCAGCATAAAAGAAAGGAAGCTTTGCACGGAATGACAGGTAGTGGGAAGAAGCATTAGTGAGAAGAGCTGAGTCTGGGCTCCTACTCCAGCGTCTCAGCCCCGGCTGCCAGATCATAAACAACGAAGCCATGTTTGTTTTTTCATCCAAATCTCCGATTCCAGAGATACACACCTTTACTATGCTGCCCTATCTCCCTAATTACACTTCAGCTTCAAAAACCTGCTAACATGATGGCAGGTGGAGGTGATCTCCCAAGAATTAAAAAGGAAACGGTGATGGTAACAGGCTATCATGGAGATTATGTCAGGATAGATTCCAAGTCTTTCATCCCCCCACCCTACAGCTTATTTCCTCCCATAATTCTTAGTGTTGGACAGGAAAGGCTTACACGGTTAAAAGTTTTAAAGATTTAAAAGGTTCTCCTTTTAGGATAGTCATGAGTTTTATATGCTGGCAGCTTGAGAGGAATACTTTGATCTCTGTCTGACACAGTGCAGTAGGAGGTCTGGAAAGGGGAAATGAGGATCCATCACGGAGAAGGGCTTTTTGTGTTACGAGGAGGACGTTTACCTTCTGGGTGGTCTCTGTCAAGGGGTGAGTTCTTCCTTAGGAATCACTGAAGGGGATGCCTTGTCCCTCCTGTCATCGCTCCATTTGTTGATCAAGCCATCAGAAATTTTTGAGCATCTCTTGTGTACCAGTGCTACATGATGGGGATCCATGGATGAATAAAATATGTGTCCTGCCCTCGAAGATTTTTAGTCCCTGGGCGGATGGGGAGGGAGTGAAGTTTAGGTGTGAACATGGTTCCTGAGAGAGTGAGAGATGCAGATGGAAACAACATCAAACAGGCGATTTCAGTAGATTGTGATAATGGGAGAATATTGCTCAAAGCCCCTTGGGGGATGGGGGACCTACCCAGCCTTTGAAGACCAGGAAAGACTGACTTACACTCACAGTGGGTCCTGAATTAGAAATGAGGAAACTGAACAGATTGGACATATCAAATATACAGGTTTCCCCTGCTAACTGAAAATAGAGCATTCCCATGAAAACTTTGGTAAGCTGAAATGGTATACAGCAAAGAAGCAATTACCATTAATTTACATGGAAAAAAAGTTGAGTTTTTGCAGACCTCCCCAAATAACCTACCAAATACACTTAATTACGTCCAGTTTTGCTCTAAGTGTAACACCCTTAGGAGCTCTCTTAGACTTTTCCTGATACCTTAGAACACGTCTTGCTAACAGATGCACAGAATAAACCATGATATAGTACAGATGCTCTCAGACCCAGTTCAAAGCGGTGGCAGCTTGGTGCTGAGACGCTGAGTGTGCTTCTGGGGAAGGAGCATGGTGGTGGCACTCTTGCTGCTCAGGCTGTGCTCTGGCTGCACAGTAAATGCTGAACACTAGTTTTGTTTCGCACCTTTTACATACAAGTAAAAATCCTCTTTGGGTTTCTTTCAGTTCGTGAAAGCAGGTACTAATGTAGATCTCCCGGAAAAGCGAAGTGCACCTCCTTTGCGATGACAGAGGCCTCTGGATCGATGTTCCGCTGTATGGGTGTCCATGCCTTGGCCCAGGCATTCCATAAGTCCCGGTTAGTGGGGCTGGCGGAGACTCTGTGGGCCAGAAAGGCAAATCCTCACCCGGGAAATGTACCTATCCCTGTGAGGAAGAACCACTGTAGTCATCTTGACCCTGAGGTGGTCTCCTCCCTGCTCACTGTTGCTGGCAGATTGCAAATCCCAAGACAGCAGGAGCTGGTAGTAGTGGTGAGTGGATATCCATGTAATTGGGCCCATCTGTTCATGTGTGCAAAGTGCCAAGCTGGAGTTACTGATAACAAAGGCTGGCTCATGCCAACCAAATCTATTTGTGTTTTTCTACCTGGTTGTTCATTTTGCCTACTCAGATGTTCAGTATGTCTTTCATGGTAGATGCTTTCTGGCAGATGTTAATATGCGAAAAAAAAAAAAATGTCCATGCTCCATCCCCACTGCATCTATCCAGACCTCCTTGTCTCCACTCTTCCAGTCCTTTTCATTCCAGGCCCCTGACCAAATGGCAAGGTCATTGACCACTGCCTAAAAATCTGTACATGTTCTCACCTTGGGCTACTTCTCCCTGCAATCAACGTGGAATACCAGACGCACTGCTCACAGGTCCATGCATTGAGAAGATTATCCTCTCTTCACTATCTTCCAAGTGGAGCTGCCATCCACTTTTGGCTTGCACCCATGTACCAAGCTGACCATTCCATAAACTAAGCTTGTGATTTTTTCCCCCTCCATCATCTGACTATATGGGCCATGGGTGTAAGCTAATGCGATTGAGGTGGGTGACATGGGAATCTGAGCTACCCACTAATGCAGCTACTCATGTCCACTGATCTTGCTCAGGCTCAGTCCTGAATGTACCACTTCCATCTTTCAATGGACTACTGCTAAGCCTGTCTTACTTCATGATTTGGTGGGTCCAACAGGACTCAACTCATAGTGAACAGTTCCAGTGGCACGGTTACTTGGTGCTTCATGGCTAAGCATTCTGTCTTTACCAGGGCAATATTCCAGATGCCGCTTCTCAAAAGGCATGTAATTCTTTGCTGCAGATGGCATGGCCTTGCTCCAGAACACCAGGGGCCTGCTGTGTGATTCTTGCCCTTAGGCTGACATGAGCTCCATTCTAGGTCTTTTCCCACCACAGACAACTCCAACACCATAGCATCTGCTTGACCATGTGGCTGAAGTGGCGGGGCTGCACGCTCACAGTTAGGGACCACTGCAGAGCCCCTTCCTGCTCCAGGCTCCACTCAAAGCTGGTACTACTCTCAGTACATGGGCTGGAGCTGCATCCCAGTGTGAAATGTGATGCCTCCAGATCCCAAAGAGATCTAACAGCTTCTCTGCTGCCTTCTTTGTGGCCCAGGACAGAAGATGCACTGATTTGCCTCTTATTTTAGTGGCTATACTCCTAACCCTTAGACCCCTAAAAACCTCACTGAAGAACAGTGTTCCAGAATCTTCATAAGATTTAGCTCCCAGTCTCTGCAGCCTATATGTCTTACAAACAAATTAGTCACCTTTTGCTTGTTCTCTCTGAACAGCATGAGGGCATCAATATATTACATCAGTGATAATCTATGGGATGGATGCGCATGTCATACAGATCTCTTATGAACATATCATTACAGAGGATGAAAGAATTAACATAGCCCTAAGGCAAAATCCTGCCACTTCAGCCAGATGATCCAACCGACCTTATGAATATTGTTGTCTGTGCTACATGAGTGCAAAGTCTTTCTAATTCTCTTTTCTAATTGGAATGGAAAATAATACATCTGTCACATCTTTCTTACATACCATGGGTATGAAGGCTTATTAATCTGCTCTAATTGCAATACATGTCTGGCAGAGCAGCTGCAGTTGGTGCAACTACTTGGTTATGCCTTCAGTGAATTGGTTATGCCAGTGAAGTCACTCATTCTCAAATCCATCTGGTTTCTGCAGGAGCTAGACTGGTGTATTAGACTTAGATATGACAACCACCACCCCTGCATCCTGCAGGTCTTTAATGATGGCACTAACCTCTACCATGTTTTCAGGGATGTGTTATTGCTTTTGGTTTACTATGTTGACTGGGGTTAGGGGCAATTTCAGGTGTATCCACTGTAGTAGCTCTTACCTTATCACACAAAGACCCAATAGAGGTTATTCCAACTGCCAAATATATCCATTTCAATTATACACTCCAGGACTGGGGAAATGACCACCCAGTAGGTCTCTGAACCCATTGAATCCACCAAGAGCCACATTTTAGCCAGAACTCAATATTACCTGGCTCCCACAAGCCCCCTCTCTAACAGAGGGGCCATCTTGTACTTTGGGTCTCCAGCTACTGATGGTAATGCAGACACTATGCCCAATAGTCCTCAAAATGTCTGGATATTCCCACTTACCCAGTGGATAGTCATCTGAATAAACAACCATAATTTCCTTTGGGGGGAGATTCAGGGAATCATAATCATGTATATTTGTCTTGTTACCATAGGGTACTGCCTCCTGGGGACCTGGCCTCCTCTTCAGTCCATGAGCTTCTGATCTGACTATAGGTTCAGCTTTAGGATCATGGTGTTTTATTGTGGTGAACACCCTCAGTCAGCTTCCTGCTCATTCTTTCTTTCCTTCCTTCTTTCCTTTATTTTTTTATTTTATTTTTTCTTTTCTCTTCTTTCCTTCCCTCCCTCCCTCCCCTCCCTCCCTCCCTCCCTCCCTCCCTCCCTCCTCCTCCTTCCTTCCTTCCTTCCTTCCTTCTTTTCTGGTTGTAGATGTTTAGAAACACCTTTGTTGGCTGCTCATCTGTTTTTCCCCTAGGGATGCCAAGCTCTTTTAACCAGCTCCAAAACTCCTGTGTCTCAGACACCCTTGCTTATCATTGTGGTTATTGTGGCCTCCTGCAACCTGGGAGTTATGTGCTGCCACCTGACCCTTATTATTCTGGGACCACATCATTCCCATGGCCATTAAAGCTCTGTGATGTGCACCTCCTATCATCAGCCCGGGTCTGCAGAGAACAGCCATCACTGAACTTCTCAGTGGTGCTGTGCCCCTCTTACCTGTGCATTCCGAATGACCTTGGTGAAAGTGGTGGCCGCTGGGACCACCTGTGAAGTACAATTATCTGGTGGGTTTTCTAGCCTCTTATAATATATCCAGGCCAACATTCTCACTTCTTTCAGCCTCTTTATTCCTTCTTCTATTCTGTACCATGAAAAACCAGGCACCTAGACTTCATTCAGCTTTGATCATCACTTTTTCTAAGCTTCTAGGAGCCACCCTAGCAGCAAGTTTGTCCCATTCTCTGTGGTTCTTGACAGGTGTTAAATGTCGTGTCCCAAGAAAGTACACCCAGATAAATAATTATCATTTTTACAGCTTTACATTCTAGCCCTTTTGGTCAAGTACTCTCAAAATTCTAACCTAGTGGTAATGCATTTGCTCCTGCTGGTACATGCAAGCTAATTCATGAAACTTCTTGAGTATAGAATTTCTGTCCATACTTATGAAGCTCAGCATGTTCCCAATAGAGTTATGCTGGGATTTAACCCTAGTTACCAGTATGACAGCTAGGATAGGAGACAGGGGCAGTTCCTGAGGGGAACACTTGTTGCCTTGCAGGCAAAAGGTCTCTGCAGCATCTTCTAGAAATCCGGCTGTTGCTAGGGAAAAATGAGCCACCTCTGCAAGTTCTGAGAGTTTACAGGTCTGCGGAACCAATCTCCGCAGGAGCATCTATCCAGATGTTCCAGGTTTCAGGTTCTCTAGTTCTTCCAACGAGGGTCCTAACCTTAAAATAGCAGAGCTGCCTTGACTGAGCATACAGATGTGTTTTGAGCTCTGAGACTATATTAGATAGTCAGACTGCTACGAAGCTCTGTCTACTTTTCCATGGGAGGAGTGCTTCTTTGTAAGCTACCAAAGAGGCCCTCTGGCTCTCACATTTAGCCTTTAACTACTTGTTAATGACCTTCAGTTTTTCATTATCCCTCTGCAGGGTATCATCACAATTTAGTAGTAACCAGTCAATCCTGCTGTCTTTGCAGAAATTTTCCTCCAGATACTGGAATCATGGCAACTACAATGGTAATCTCTTCAACCAAGACATTCTCCCATGTCACCATAGATGAAATTGTTAGCAGCACCTTGTGCCAGAGGCTATTCATGCCCCACCTACCACTCAGGATGGCATCCTCTTTGCCTGGTGAATAATGAGTGTGCCAGTCCCAAATTCCCATTTTACTGCTTTTTGTTCTTGGGCAACTCTTGGTACCATTTTGTTCATTTAGGTCCTTTAAGAAGCAAACATCAAGACAAGATGAAACTCCTAAGAGGTTTGTTGAGGAAAATGCCTGTGAGGGAAAAGGCTATACTTTTGCTGAAGCCACAATTCACTAGCACCTAGCTAATTATTGACAGCAACAGGGATACTAAGCCAGACCCATTTCTGAGAGACCTGGACCTCCTCTGATGGATGGCTTTGGCCCCAGCCTTCCTATTTGCTGGCTGTAATATTCTTAGAATTGTGCTGTAGTCTGAGACTCATCCTAACTAACTCCCCTTCCTTGCCTCCGTCCCTCACTGGAAAGAGACCTCCTTTGTAGTTTGACAGCTCTCCTTACCTCCTCCAGCTCCTTCCCTTTTCCCCTCACAGACATGTTGTCCACTAAATCTCTTGCACATCTAATTCTGTCATGGAATCAGCTTCTTACAGGACCTAACTAACACACAGTCCTTCCAAGAACTCCAGTGGAGTTGAATCCCAGCTTCCCTAGTGGTAACTTGCTCATTAGCACACCATTTGTTGGCTTTTCTATCTTCACTGCCTAACTTTCCAACTCTCTTACATGTTTGCTAGGATCTCCTTCCAAATGCTTATATCAGAGATGTCTTTGAAAGAACCCAAACTAAGACAATCTCTCTTTTAAAGAATAGCTACATAAGGAGAATAATTTCTGCAAATGTCTAATGAAGTCCTTCTTATTTTAGAGATTACCTTTGTTTTCTGATTTATGCTCCTTTTAGAGTTTTGGTTGGATATCATTTAAGATGATCCCTTCTACCTTATAAAAAGCTCAAACAAGTATCTAAACCTCTCTGTTCTTTAAATCCATTGTCTAGTCATACCCATTGTGCTTTCCTACCTATTGTGGCACACCATTTTGAACCCCTCCAAAGAATAAGGGAACTATACCAGCTCAGCAATCCAGAACACTTTAACATCCAAAGAAATTCTACCTTTAATAAAGGGTAGAGTTGGTCTGTATCTCTTGAGATCATGAAACTTCTAATTTATTGTGAATTAAAAGAATCTAAATAAGAGGTAACTTGGAGGTGTGGGGGATAAATGGTACTTATTTTCCATAAGAGTTAATATGCTTCATATTTAATATTTTAAATTCTTGAAAATCTTTCATCTTAAGTCTACCAGACCTGAGGCCCTGAACCTAACTGTACCTTATACCTGGGCACCTGAGCATTAAAGAGAAAAAACCAACATGATATAGAAAAATGTTAGTTACATGCAAACAAGTGGTTAGAATAAGATGGAACTTGGAAACATTGTAGAAAATAGGTCTACCTTTCATCTACCTTTCATCTTATTTTCCATAAGAGTTAATATGCTTCATATTTAATATTTTAAATTCTTGAAAATCTTTCACCTTAATACATATTTTAATACAAAATGCTATCCTCAAAATCACCAATTAAAATTGATATGCCAGAAAATATTCCTTTTTGCATAAACCTTCCTGTTGTTTTTTCCTCAAACATTGCTGCATATCCCAGCTCGAGAACTGTGGCTTTACAATGAAAACATCTCTTGCGCCAAGACCTTTTCTTTGGTGTCCAAAGAGAAAATGAGTTCTTGACAGTAGCTATATAAATGCGCATGTGAATATAAATGTATGCATGATATAAACTCTGCTGTGTTCAAGCATTTCCCAAGGATACTATATAAAAGCAAAGAAATGAGAAAAATGATTAAAAGAGAAAATAAAGGCATAATAAAACCAACAGTGAAGCTAGTCCATGAAATGTATATCCCCAGTCTTATGCACTGGCTTGAACAACAAAAAAAGAGAGAACTTAATCAGACCCAGGGCAACACAAACTGTGAAGAGGTAATAGGAAAATGGAGAAGAGATTTCCCAATAACTTCAGCTTGGAGAAAAAGTACATCTGAGAACAAAAACCAGTCACGGAATCTTCTAAAAATCTATCTACAGTTAAGGCAGAAAATTCCATATGATAAAATGCTTTAATGTGAAATAAATATTGGGGACTCTGAAAGGCCCGACTAGTCAATCAATCAGATGAAATCCCAACTAAAATACTTTCCACTACTGTCCTTAGAACAATTGAATCTGATTGAACCAATTAATCAGCTGTTCCTTTATTGGGCCTGATAAAAGATGGGCCCATGACTGAAATAAGTATTACCAAGTTTGGGATCTTAAAACTATCTACCTGGTTGGTCTACCTGTCCCTCTACCTGTCAGGAAGAGGGGTGGGAGGTGGTTACATCTTGGAGGTTGAACAGCAACGCCAATGTTACAAAGAACTGGCACCTGTACAGGGATGCTGAGCTCATATTGGTGCCAACTTTGCATGCCCCACTACCCTTGTCCCTAATTACACTTTGCCTTTAGCTACTCATTTATAATAAAGTGTCCTGGAACACTGAAGCATAGCAAATTTCGAGAGGGATTCTGGCAAGAGTGCAGATTGGCTCTCCGTGGTATATACAACACTGAGGGGTAGCAGGTGAGGCTGTTAGAAGGATGAAAAATCCAGCAGTGTCTCTGTCAGTCCTTCTGTCAGGAAAAGACAGTGGCTGCTCAAGGCGAAACGCATTAATCATTTGTAAGAGGACTCAAATGCAGTCTTCCCATCTCAGGAGATGGTTCTCAAACCCATCCATTTGCTCAAGCCGAACACGCCTCGGAGTCATGATACTTTTATAATTTTTCTCCCTCATACAACATGTTCAAACCACTGGCAGCTTCTGTCCTCTGTATCTCTGAAATCATCCTGAACCCTCCCACTCGTCTTTATCTTTGCAAAAATCGCCATTGTCCAAGCATCATCATTTCATACCAGGCACCTGGAACTTCCTCCTCCTTGCTTTCTCTGATTCTTTCTTGCTCCCTTATGATACGTCTTCCTTATCTTTTTGAAATGTAAATCAGCTCAAGTCACTCCTTTGCTTAAGACCCTCTAGCAGTCTCTTATTGCCCTTCAAGTCAAATCCAGAATTCTTCCCATGACTTACAATGCCCTAGATAATCTCACTTTGCCCTCTTCATTGATGTCGCCAGATTCTTCATTCTTGACATATTCTAGGCACATAGGTCTTTTTTAAAAATATATTTTTATTGATTTCAGAAAGGAAGGGAGAGGGTGAGAAAGATAGAAACATCAATGATGACAGAGAATCATTGATCTGCTGCCTCCTGCACACCCCCTACTGGGAATCGAACCTGCAACTCGGGCATGTGCCCTTGACTGGAATCAAACCCCGGACCCTTCAGTCTTCAGGCCAACGCTCTATCCACTGAACAAACCAGCTAAGATAGGCACATAGTCCTTTTTTTTAACTTTAAGTTTGGTCCCACCTCAGGGCATTTGCACTTCCTATGGCTTCTACCCAGATCTTCCCACTTAGGACTTCACTAAAATGTTGCCGTTTACTTAAATACTGCTTCCTCATCCTAGGCTTTATTGATGAATATATCTAAAGCACTGCTCTCTACAGCATACCTTTTCTCAAAGTAATTTCCTGTCATATTATCCCCCTTTATATCTTTATAGCATTTATCAGTAATGCAAATCATCTTATTTGTTTGTATGTATTTCTTTTTTATCTTCTCCCACATAGAAAGTAGACTTCCAGAGACCAAAGCATATCAATACTTGTCACACAGTGGGCATCCAAAATACATTTGTTGAATGAATGAATAATCATGAATCAATCAATCGATTAATCAATGGGAACTATGTTTTTTATTCTGATAAAAAGAAACTCTTAATTAAGTAGGTCTAACAAGTACCTCTGATTGTTTTTGTGGGAAATATGCATGATGATTGGAATGATAGGGTGATATTTCTGAGACAAGTTTCTTAAGATATATTTTCAGTGACAGATGGTATCATTCAGATAATTGGATAATAAGAATACATTTCAGTTGAACTTTCCTAACATTAGAACTTTCATGGACCAATAAGAACATGCTTATGCACTTCCAGGATCAGGATCTGCTTTGAATATATATATATATATATATATATATATATATATATATATATATATATATTATACATATATATTATACATATATATATATATATATATATATATATATCCCCCCTTATTCTTGATCTAATCTTTCTAGACTGCACAGAAGAGGAGCCATTTGTTTCTTGGTGTATTTCTGAAGAAAGAAATTCTGAGATGGAGCTGAGCCTGCAGGAAGTTTACTAGGGAGTACTATACCTGTGGAAGGGAAGAGAAGGGATAATTAAAAGAGGGAGCAGTTGACCTGTGATTTAGTTTCATCAGAGGCCTCAGCCAACCCTACGGGCAGTTCTGAAAGTGGAATGACCCTTCAGATTTGTCCCAAGTTGGATTAGAGAGGATGAGCCTTTATATTCTGACCTGGATCAGGTCATTGGAAGTGAGCTGGTCTGGAAGGGGCATAGCTTTTAGCCAGGCCGTTCTCCTGAGCAGAGATGATCCCCAGAAGGGATGCTGGGGCTCTTAGCCAGCCACACTCCCAGCAGCTGGGAGAGGAAGTCGGTCATTAATGAAGGGAAATCTGGGTGAGGCACCATAGATCCAAAGCCCAGGAAGGACTGAAGTTTATCTTCCTTCACTAGGAGGGAACGGAGAACTTGCACACCCTGCTTTGAATCAGCATCACAGAGACTCAGGGTGTCTAGCAAGGCCTTGAGCACACATTCAGCAGCTGCCCATGGGGCACATGCAGGAGGCAGACAATCAATGATTATCATCGTTGATGTTTCTGTTTCTCTCTCCCTCTCCCTTCCTCTCTGAAATAAAAAAATATATTTTTAAAAAGCAGCTGCTTTTAAAAGAGGCTTTGTTCTTGTTCTTGCTCTTCTGTTTTTGTTTTTCTTTGTTTTTGTTTGTTTATTTCCCACTTAAGAAATGGAAAGTCTCTTCTCTTTGCTCTGTGTCAGAGTGAGGCTAAGCTATTTCCAATCTAAACTCTTGCCTTTACGACGGAGCCTCCTCATTTAAGTGACTCCCTTCAATCCATGCTAGGATAGGTTAGTCCAGGTTCTAGGACACAGGAGGGGCATCTAAAAATACTTCCAATCCAGTGATGACCAAAAAGTAGTTGTAGAATTGACTTGAGAAAAATCTATAATGAGTATACTTCTAAAGTTCAGAAGCGAGAGAGTAATTATGCCAAATTCTCTTAGTCATGTTTTTTATTTTGTTTTGAATTCACTCTAACATTCCTGATGTTAACAATTTCTATTCTTTGGCCATCAAACTCTAATGTGTCTTATAATAAGCTGGTGTGCTCATGAAAAACAGACTGTGGGCTCCATCCCCACAGCTGAAAGATCCAAGTGGAACCCAGGAATCTGTATTAAAAACACACACCCCATTCCTGATGATTTCTGATGCACGTGGCCCAGAGATCATACTTTGAGAATTACTCATTTCATGGGCTAGAAAACAGCATTTAACTAATAAAACAATACTCCCAGAAACTGATTCTTAGGAACAATACAAATAAAAATAATTTGAGCAAGAACGTAAAGACAAGGCTGCTGCCTTGCACAACTTTAGTAACTCCATTCACCCAGAACACAATGGAATTATGCTCCAAGGGTTCCATTCATCCCTCTGTGAATGGTGCTCCGGGACTGGTATGAGAGGTGGCCCCTTTAAGGAAATACAACCTTCTCAGTATAAGTGAAATACACAGGTCCTCACTCAACCTCTGCGAACTCTGCTCTCCCTCTTTGTAGAGAATGGCAGTGATGGTTCTCACTCATCAGTAAAGTTCTGAGCCTCTTCCAGTTCCAGTTCTATGTGCTTTAGTCCATTCCCATATACCTTTCAGAGAAAGAACGTTTCCTGCTTCGCCCTATGCACTCCGTGTTACCCAAAACACAAACTTTTTAAAATGTTTTTCCAAAGCCACCTTGAACTCCTGCTTCCACCTCTTGTGTGGTGCTGGACCCCTCCTTTAGGGGAGGCCAGGGGCATTCCATAGTCTTGTTTTTCTCCTAAGCCACTTACTCAAATTCTCTCCGTTAGGGAATGTGTCCTCTGATTGGTAATCTAGCTCCTTTGATGGGTCGGACTCTTTTCTTTTGAATATTTTAAAATCACCAAACAAAACACATGTTATGAATAAGCTCATACAGATTCACAATTTTACAATTACAATGTGCCCATCCTAAAGAAGCCTTTTCCTGCCAAGGTTAGGTGAGGAAAGGAATCGTATCCTTCACATTTGCTATCAAAAGCTCCATTCTAAAGAGCAGCTGTGTAAATTAATCCCTCTTTAGGTCAAACAAAGAGACTCTGTATTTGTATAAGCAGATTTTTGGAAGAGATGATTGTACAATTGAAATATATCAAATATAGTACCAAATATGCCACTTGTATTAACTAATTTAATCCTTATATAAAACCCAAGATGGGAAATAGTATTAATCTCCCCATTTCACTAATGAGGAGGCTGAGAGACAGTGAGTTTCTGAAAATTACACATCAAGAATTGTCAGGCCAAGGCTCACACCCACGTGTATGCGATTCTAGAATCACGATCACAAAAATACACTTCCTAGGACAAGGCTGCAGCCTACATTGTGAGATTTTGCAGGTATCACACGGTCTTACCTGCACCTAGGTTGTCTTTCTCTGGTCTTGTTACCATAATATTCCTATTAGACAAAACGCATGACATGAGACAATATTTTCAGAAAACCATCTTTAAAGCAGAAATATAACCAAAGACTAATAGGGCTCCCCGCCCCCAACCCCTCCCCCCCCCCCCCCCCCCCCCGCCTGCCTTCACACACAAGCACCACTAGAACACATTACTGGGAGACTTTAGGAGGTCAATATCCTTGGACTAGCTGTAACAGAGAACCAGAAGCCTCTGGGGAGACTTTGAACTGGTCGATTTTGATGAAGGAATGAAAGGTAAATTCTAAAGATGAAATCGCTGATTATATTTCATTGCGTATTTCTGGGCACCTATGATTACCAAACATGCTTTAAGAAGTAAAATTAAAGAGAAAGGGTAGGTAAAATCTAGACAGGAGATGTGCTGCCCAAGAAATCTGGGCAGATTTAGCCAACTTTACCATTTTGCTTCATTCTTCTCAGCCTTCTTTCTAATTTTATATGGAGAAATGGGCTTGCTATGCACAGCTCTGAGCTTTCCAATGGATGGTCAGTAAACCTCTTTCTCTAGATCTGTAGCTAAGTACTGTTGATCATTTACCCATAACACTTCTCCATTATACTGTATCTCCATCCCACTTCTTCTTCTTCAAAACCCACCTCATTAGTTGAAGTCATATCCTATTATGCTATATTTTGCTATGTTTTATTATATTATTTGCTTGGTTGTCATCTGTTTCCCTCTCTAGATAGTAAATTCCTTAAAGAGTAACTTTGTCAATCTTATTCACCGCCCTACATTACTAGCGCCTAAAATAGTTCCTGTAATATAGTAGGTACACAATAGTTATTTGCTAGATGAACGAGTTGATCATAGTATAGTCTGCTGTGAGAGGTACTGGGGGGGGGGGTTAATATATAACATTATTTAGTATTTACTATTTCCCAGGCTTGTTTCAAGCATTTCACATCCATTTACTCCCGTAATACTCATGATATTTCTGTGAGATAGAAACTATTATTATTCTCATTTTATAGATAAGGAAAGTGCGGCACAGAAGGTGATATGACTTGCTCAATGCCATACCCAGGAAGTGGCAGATGAGTTCCCTTAAACCTCACACTAAAATAAGACAATTGACTACCAGTTTGTTTGGGAAAAGTCCTGCCCACATGAAAAGTAAAGAAGTTTATAGTGAATAATAAATGAAGGGATAGTCAATAAGTTTTCTAAGGGCTGAGAAGAGAGAGGACTCTCAGAGGACTGAGATCATCAAGGAAGGTCTCACAAGAATAATGACATTTGGACCAGTTCTTTTTTAAAAATATATTCTTATTGACTTCATAGAGGAAGGGAGAAGGAGAGAGAGAGAAACATCAGTGATGAGAGAGAATCATTGATCGGCTGCCTCTGTACTTCTAGTCCCCTACTGGGGATCAAGTCAGCAACCCAGGCATGTGCCCTCACTATGAATCATGCCCTGCCTGGGAATCAAGCCCTGACCTCCTGGTTCATAGGTCAACACTCAACCACTGAGCCATGCTGGCTGGGCTGCACCAGTTCTTGAATCATGGTTTGGCTAGCGATGGTCTCTTATCACTGAAATCTCAGTGATTATAGTGAAAAAAAACAAAGCTTATTCCAGTAAAGAACCAATGATCACAAAACACAGACATCTTTTTGAAGATTCAGTTTGCCTTGGCTTCAAAACATTTACTGATGCTTCTAAGAAGGCAGAGAAGGGAGAGGGGAAAGCTAAGGGATAGAAGATGTCAGCCTGCTGAGATGGGAGGCTCTGGAGATGTTAATAGCCCAGGAGTCAGGAATTCCCCCTGGAGAAAGCAAGAGGGTAGTTCTGTAAGTTCAGAAACACTCATTCTCCCCTCCCCACTCTGCCTTCCACCGCTGCTGGGAGAACTGAGCTATTATTACCAAAGTGTTTAGAAAGTCAGAGCTTTGGTAAAAAGGATTCATTTGTACTAGTTGGTGATTTCCCAAGAGAAGTCAAAACTTCAATACATGATTCACTACTGATTGCTGTGATGATTACTGGAACGTCAAAAGGTTGGCATTGCTGTCGATGAGAAATGCGGGTGCTCATTCTCTTCTGGGTTACAATCTGAGAAGTTTCAAGCACTGCAGAGTTTCGATGAGGTGGGAAATATGTCACAAAACAACATGCAAGACATAGCTCCCATTTTTTACTTCACCATTCAAGACTAGACCTCAAGGTTTCATTGGTGGGGCTTTCAATTCATTCTATTCATTGGGGCAGCAGGATTCATGATTCAATGAGCTAAGAATTAGAATCCTTTCTCTTGAAAATTGGTTTTTGAAAGTGCCTGGTGGGTATGACTAAGAGGTTTTAGGCACTGGGGTTTTAGTTGATGTTTGTATTTTTTCTTATTATGACATAAAGGGAAAAAAAAGTCTAAAATTAGCACTTGTTTTTTTTCAACTTGGAGCTTTGTGTGTCAGCAATGTTGTGTGTGTGTGTGTGTGTGTGTGTGTGTGTGTGTGTGTGTGTGTTGCAATAAGGAATATTACAATTTCTTGACATTTTCATTGCTGTTTCTTGACATATTTAGTGAGGTTTTAAAGGTTTCCTTAGAAAGAGAGAGGGGGGAAAATGAAGAAAAAAATGGCTGGCTTCCAAATCACCATATGTTTCCAATTTTGAATTCAAAAGCGAAGTGTGGGCTTTAACTTAAGCCGCACAGACCTTTGTGGGAGTTATAGAGCTGGGGAGGTAGGTCCTCGTTTAAAATTTACTTATTAGAATTTCAGTGTTATCCAATAACAGATGACTGGGAGGAAGATAAAGTATTAGCAAATATTCGTTGAGTACCACGTATGTGTAAGACACTAGGTGGGGTGGGGTACAAAGAGGTTTAGGTAGAATATAGTTGGGGGTACATGATATGAGAGAAAGCAAAAAGTCTGATACAATATGGTAAATGTATTCCACCAGAAATTCTCCAGGAGATCAAAAAAAGAAACTGACCTGGTAAAAGAAGAATTGATAGAAGAGGTAAAATTTAAGTTGGATCTTGAAGATGGGCAGTGGGACATTCCAGGTGCAAGGAACTACAAAACTACCATAACGGGAGCTATGCAAAGCACATTTAGGTGTAGTGGCTGAGTCTGTGTGGCCAGAACTGAGTTTATATGGGGATGGGGAGGGGATAAGGGAGAAAAGATTAGAAAAGTCCGTGGAAGTCAGATTATGGTGAATTTAAATGACAGGCTTGATATATTGTTGTTATCATTGTCATTTAAATTTTATTTAATTCCAACAATTCCATGAGCTGGGCATTATTAGCCCCATTTTATAGAGGAGGAAACAGAAGTTCATAGAGGCTAAGTAATTGTCCATAACCAAATAGCAAATATTTGGCGTAGCTGGACTTGAACTGAGGTCTGTTTGATTGCAAATCCTCTTAACCTCTTTAGATCCAGTGGTTGAGCAGACTTTCATGATAACTGCCGTGAGCCAGTGGGTGAGGTATTCCAGCAGGAACACTGATGTTTTATGGCAGGGCAAGGAAATTAGAATGTGTAAATTAAACAGCAACTGCCTACACCAGTGATGGCGAACCTTTTGAGCTCGGCGTGTCAGCATTTTGAAAAACCCTAACTTAACTCTGGTGCCGTGTCACATATAGAAATTTTTTGATATTTGCAACCATAGTAAAACAAAGACTTACATTTTTGATATTTATTTTATATATTTAAATGCCATTTGACAAAGAAAAATAAACCAAAAAAATGAGTTCGCGTGTCACCTCTGACATGCGTGTCATAGGTTCGCCATCACTGGCCTAGACCTAAGGCGACCACAGGGCATGGTAGAAGTAGCAAGCCCCCTAGATCTGCAGAGCTCTAGAGTCTAGATCAGCCGTGGGCAAACTATGGCCCGCGGGCCAGATCCGGCCCGTTTGAAATGAATAAAACTAAAAAAAAAAAAAAAAAAAGACCGTACCCTTTTATGTAATGATGTTTACTTTGAATTTATATTAGTTCACACAAACACTCCATCCATGCTTTTGTTCCGGCCCTCCGGTCCAGTTTAAGAACCCATTGTGGCCCTCGAGTCAAAAAGTTTGCCCACCCCTGGTCTAGATGAATCCTCAAGAGGGATCTCGTCATTTAAGGTTGGAGTTTCTAGTCTCAGAGTTGGACAATTCTCCTTCCATATCATTGTCCCTGGAAAACAGTTACTAAAAAGCACATAAGTAGGGTGGGAAGTCAAAGTAGTGAAGGGTATTTAGAGTCACTGCTGTCCAACATTTCTCATGTGAATAACTGTCCTCTTGGAGAACTTAAGGATTTCTAAGACAGAGATTTTTTTTTGTAATATATATATTTTTTTATTTCAGAGAGGAAGGGAGGAGAGAGAGATAGAAACATCAATGATGAGAATCACTGATTGGCTGCCTCCTGCACACCCTCTACTGGGGATTGAGCCTGCAACCCAGGCATGTGCCTGACCGGGAATCGAACTTTGACCTTCTGGTTCATAGGTCATGCTCAACCACTGAGCCACGCTGGCCGGACTAAGACAGATATTCTTGAGTCAAATCCAGTTTATGAATTCCCCAAGGCACTGTGAGTCACTGAAGTGACATGGCTACGGCTTTAAAAGCCACTCTGCAAATAACTTGCATCTAATTATTAAAAGGGCTTATTGTTTAATGTTACTGAAAAAAAAAAAGGGACTGAGGTGACTTCAAGCATATATTCAGGTGCTCAAAAATATAGTAATTTGTCTTTCTCCACTTCTCAGATCTCTTATCCTCAATTGATTTCATTCTGATTAGTTCTTAAAGTAGTGGTGACCATGACTAACGACAGCTCCAGACTTCCACCTTTGGGTTCACATACACCAATGGAACGAGGATAGTGTGATTTACGGAGGGCTCCTTTCTTCAGAAATGCAGCAAAATTCCCAGCATTAGGTCCTAATGTACCCAGCTTGAATCACATGCTCGTTCCTAAAGCAATTACAATGGCATGAAATTATCAAGCTCTTATTGCCTAGTTCTGGGTCACAAACCTGCTCCCATGGTTAGGAGACAGGCCCAGAGCACCCAAACCATGTGGTATGAGAGTGGGAAATGAGTGGTTCTCTAGGGAAAATTGGGTTGCTGTTACTAAAAGAAAGAACAATGGTTGCTGGGCAGCTGTCACCATAATGTTAAAGGCACTACTCATATGAGGGATAGAGACCGGGCAAAGGGAATCAGAGAAAAGGGGCTATCTACCACTTCAAAGTGGAATGACTTCTAGGTTTCCCATTTTCTGCTGGAGGCCTGTGCCTGCATCTCCGATATCTTCCCTACTATACCCTTTGCCTTAGACTTGCCAAACAAGCTGGGCTCTGGCATGAATCCAGGCCTTTGCACGGCTGCTCCTCTGTGTGACATGTAGGCCCATCCCTCTTCAGTATCCACCTGGTAAATATGTGCTGTGACATCCTTGCACACGCCTTCCAGCAGGACATCAGACATTCTTTTAGGTCTGTTCCCATAGCAATTTAGCTTTTTCTTTCTTTTTTTTTTTTTATGACCAGTACTTTTTATGGATTTACCTTGGGAACAGTGACATGTAGTAGGCCAACTTGATACTTGATGAGCTGAAATAGTATGATGAATAAATTGTTTCCTGATTGACACCTGTGAGGCGTAAGGGGAACTTGGTCCTTTTCTTGCAGCTGCTGTGTTATAGACCTTATGTATAGGTGTGCATACATGTGCAAATTAACATCAGCTCTTAGTAAAATCATGTAACAGGTCGGTTACCTCATTTTCTGCTGAGTTTTCTGAGAGAGCCAACTCTGTTTTCTTCGTAGAACATAGTGTATTTTAAGGAGACATCAAAATAGAAACTCTTCCAGAACTTTTTAAAAAAGATTAATTTAGATCTTTCCCTTACCACTATGGCTCTGTGTTAAATAAGCCTTCGAGGTGCTTTCCAGCTGTGTGTGAGGTGGCCTAATCATTCTCACAAAGGCTTCTTAATCAATATCATGATTTGGGAGACTATTAGGACAGGATATTTCAGGTTCCACACCTGTCACCGCCCACGTTTAGGTAACCCAGTTTATTCAACATGAGGAGTCCCAGGGAAGGCTTCTTGGGATTAATATTCTTGCCATCATTTTTCACAAGGTGGCATATTTAGGACAAGAATAGTCAGACCCTTCTTAATTGTGTTTCCCATGAGGCCACTGACAAACTCAAAAGCTCTAGCTCTCCACCAGGCTGACCTCTCACCTTCAGTAAGTTGCAAGAACTGTGAGATTTCTAAGCTTCCAGAATGCAGCAGGCCTGCCCAGCCAGCCTGTGAGATTATTAATAAGCTAGAGTCTGAGGAAACCACAAGTGGAAAAAGAAGGGAAAGCCTCAGTGGAGTACAGCTGAGAACACAGGGTGGGGCCAAAGTAGGTTTACAACTGTGGGTACTTGAAACAAAGTTTATTCTTGTATTATTATTTATCAATTATTGTATTCTTTCCTATATGAACAACTATAGTTTTCTTTCTTCATCTTTCCATGATGTCCGGGCTGGCGTGGCAATAGGCTGCTGCCTCAGTCTTAGGGAAGCTCAAGAGTAGGGCAGATCTTAAAGATCAATCAGGGCATTATTTCTCTCAGGACCTGAGCTGGGTCTCATTGTCTTTCTCAGGAGAGCCAAATACACATGCTCCTTGACTTACACTGAGGTTATTCATAATAAGCCCATCATGAGTTGAAGATACCGTAAGTCGAAATGCATTTAATACACCTAACCTATCAAACATCATAGCTTAGTCTCGCCTACCTTCAACTTCTCAGAACATTTACATTAGCTTACAGCTGCAAAATCACCTAACACAATGAATACACTGTTGAGTATCAGTTGCTGACCCTCTTAATCGTGTGCCTGACTGGGAGCTGCAGCTCACTGCTGCTCCCCAGCATCATGAGAGAGTATTGTACTGCATATCGCCAGACCAGGAAAAGATCAAAACCCCAAATTCCAAGTAGGGTTTCTACTGAACGTGTCTTGCTTTTACACAATCATGAGTCAAGGACCATCAGTACTACTTAGAAGGGGCACGGGAAATTAAACCCATTGTTCTCTTTAAAATACTTCTCTATGGCTTCCCACTCAGTTCTAGTACCATCTTTTCCTATTCTAGCCAAATCTCAGAGTTTTCAGACTCAGAGAGGATAAGATCTGATGGAACTAAAACATAAATAGATGATTATCCTATATAATAAAGAGCTAATATGCAAATGGTCCTCATGTCCTCATGCTGTCATGCCTTAACAGCTCAGACACTCAACACTGGGGAGAGAGGAATGGGGATCAGCCAGGCACAAATGAGCTTGCAAGAGAGGAATGGGGAACAGACAGGCTGTGGCCTGGGAAAGGGACAAGCTGCCCGCCTCACAGTCCTGGGTGCCAGCGGCTGCGCCTGAGCCTGTGGCCTGGGAGAAGGACAAGCCATCTGCCCCGCAGTCCTGGGCCCCTGTGGCTGCGGCCCAGGCGAAGCCCGGCCGGGTCCCTAGGTGCCTGCAGCCGGCCAGAGGGAGGGAAGCCCGGGTCCCAGGTGTCTCCGACTGGCCAAATTTCGTGCACCGGGCCCCTAGTATTACATAAGAGAGATGAAGGTTAAATGGAAACAAAGGATATTAAGGGAATTCAGATAAAAATCTAGTGGAGTCTGGAAGTGTGGAAGTTTTCTTAAAGAAATTAAAACTGTTTGTTTTGCTACTACAGTTTCACCAATACCTAGCATAATGCCTGATGCCTAATGTGAGCTTGGCAAGCATCTATGGCAGCCATGGGCAAACTACGGCCCGCGGGCCGAATCCGGCCCGTTTGAAATGAATAAAACTAAAAAAAAAAAAAAAAAAGACCGTACCCTTTTATGTAATGATGTTTACTTTGAATTTATATTAGTTCACACAAACACTCCATCCATGCTTTTGTTCCGGCCCTCTGGTCCAGTTTAAGAACCCATTGTGGCCCTCGAGTCAAAAAGTTTGCCCACCCCTGATCTATGGGATAAATGAGTGAATGGGTGAATGATTGAGCCTTTAGCATTAAACTTAGTGAGGTATTAGCCAGACAAAGAGGAAAAGTTTAGATAGGTGAACTCAGAGAGTAGAACACTGGGCATATCATTGCAAGTAGAGCACGCTGCACAAGTAAAGGCACATAGGAAAGAAACCAGGTACCTTGGATGGAGAATATAATTACCTACCATCGCTGGTACATAAAACACACAGATGAGAATGAATCAAGATAGAGCTAGAGAAATATACCTGTGCCATATTCAGAGGTAATATTGGAAATAGTGACAACTGGCACAATATAGGCACCAGGCTTTGAGAGTAGATGCTGGCCCAGGAGGCACCCTAAGCTGACAGGTGTTACTCTGTTAGATGCTTGCTTGTGGAAGAAAGTCTGGGAAGCTTGGAGGTGGAGCTAGGGTGGATGGAAGGGAATCTTGAGCTCAAGAGGGAAGTAGGACAGGAGCCTAGATAGTTCATCTAGAGTAACCAGAGAGAAGGCAGGGTGTACACACCAATAGGGAGATATAGGCTGGGGCTTGTGGAAATTCTTTTCTAATTGCTTCTCTTTCCTGAGTGAAACATGAAGCCAGATCACCAGTGAGGACAGAGGCAGAGGGGCTGGAGATGTGTTGAGGAAGGAGAAGGTATGGGATAGTCATGTGAGAGAAAAGGAAGAGTGAATAAGGTAGGGCATGTAGGGTTGCTGGGCAGCACATTGAAGTTAACATTCATGAGACTAAAGTTCCTGGCACTGAGCAGGTAATCAGAAAAATATCTTAATTAAAATAAATATGTTTTTGAAATGTCAATTTGGGTCTGGTGCTCAGATCACCTCCACATTCTTGGGAAATTTACTGTGGACATTTGGCAAAATTGCTTTTTGTCTCTCTGAACAGCCTGACAGCTCTTGGCTTCTGCAAAAGCAGACTGAAGGCAGAGTTAGGAATATTTAATCTGTTTCTCATTGAATTAGCCAAAAAAGAAGGAATGGAAACCCCACCCACTGACCAGTGCTAGTTGCATAACTCAACTTTCGTACATTTTATGGTTGGAGTCGCAGGGGAAAATTCAAAGCAAAACTATGGGCCCTTTATCTTGCTGTGTCAGAGTTTTCCATGGACTCCTGAGGGTAGGGTGTACCTTTCCATTCAGAGCTGCTGTGCTTCATGACTTTTAGGAGCAATGCAAGCTGAGCTGAGTTCTTGGGAAATTCCGGGTAGCTGGGACATATCAATGGGGACTTGGAATGCTTTATGTGGTTTGAACATTCTTGGGGCAAAACTGGCTTCCTGTTGCTTTTGGAAACTACAGTCCAGAATTGGTAAGGAGGTAAACTGCGGGAACTCCCTCACCACTTGGTTTGCTTTCCATTTGTACTTCGCTATCTAATTATTTTATGCTAACAAGAGAGCATGTTTCTCTACAGCTTTTGTATGTTTGGTTGTTTTTTTTTTTTTGGTTGTTGTTTTTTAGGCTTGCTACAACCATCGGACACTTGGAAGATGAAAACCAAATCAGTTCACTTTTAGTTTAGACACAAACGGAACCAGGTGCATTCTGTCATGGAAAGCAATAAATGAATTTTCTCATCTGTTTCCCCACCCTCTCTGCCTAGAACAGGTGCAATTCATTTGATATGGGATCAGCCATTATCCAAGACTAACAGTTCTGAAAATGTCAAAATAGTTGGTGGTCATGAATTTAAAGTAAGGTTAGTAGTCACGTCCAGTGTTCTCACCTCACCACTCATAATGTGTATTAATAAAACCTGTGAGCAAATCTCTCCCTTTTGGTAACCCTTCACCTGGCTCCTGGTTGTAACTTCTTCCATTCCTCTAAACCTGCAACTTCTATCTGCTTTTTTTATTCCAGCAATTTGCTCAGTTGCCACCATCTCATATATATTAATCCCTGTATATTAATTCATCTTTCTATTTCTTTGCTATCATTTTAGCAGGATTTAAGGAAGGAGAAGAGATAAACTGATAGCATCAGTCACTAATTTTTAATGAGAATCCTTAATTATTTTTGTGTTTATGTTTTTGCCACTGAATTTAATCCCTTCAGGGAGAACTGGGTCGATTAATTTTACACAATGTCTGAAATTTTCAATAATTCTTACTGGAGGAAAAAAAAGATGAAATACATTCTTCTGAGTCCTTTTGCTAATGTCTAGAACAGGATAAAAGCTGTATATAAAAGACAGATATGATTATAGAGCAGATAATGATGTTAGGAATTGGGTCAAATATGCTTTTAAGTCTGCCGAAAAAACAAAATTGATTTTTCTAAATTGTGTTTTCAGAGATTTGATGCTCGTCTTTAAATCATATGTATTCATGTCTTGAAGAAAAGATTTCCATTGCCCAAGTGGGAAGGCATTCACGGGCAACAAGCCTTGGCCTGCTCACTGCCCTTCCACCACCAGCAACAGCCCCTACCAGAGCTGCATCTTCTCTGAGCTGCTCTCTGAGGGTGGAGGGTGCTGCCAGCTTGAACTCCTGGCTCAGGCAGTTGAGTAGGAGAAGAGGTGGGTGGCTCAGTAATTTATTTTTGCATGCCTGATTTAAACCAGCCCCTTCTCACCAAATGGGAGCTTTCAGCTATTAGAGAAGACACGCAGCCCCTTTGCCTCTCTGCCTTTAAAACTGCAAAGATGCCTTTCACCAGATCAAAAGATTAAGGCTCCTTCCAGAATTCCCAACCAGCTGGTTCTGAGAATTTTAAACGTGCCTGAAAAAAGCATCTGTTCTTTCCATGTTGCTTCTATCTTCCCTTTATACCAAGCACCTATTCATGTAGGTCTGTTAAGGCTGATAGGTGGAGCATCTACAGTCTGTAAGTCTAAAAGATGAGCCCTCCACCTTGCATTTATTATTTCCTAATTTTTCTGGTTCCAAAAAGACTCTCAGATAAATCTTTCAATTCCTGTGTTTGCGGGCTGCCAGCCCGGCATACTCAATGCTGACTGTAGCTCTCTCTCTCAGGGTAGAACATGGCATTCTCACAAGAACTTGGCTTTCATATTTTGAGAAACTTAAAGCCTTGAGAGGCTTTCTTGAGCTGGTGTTTTGAAACTTCCTAATGCCCCAATGACAGACGTGGCGTTCTCTCTGGGTTTCACAGCTCAGCTTGGTATAATCTGGACTGGGACGGCTCCAGGAGAAGAGGTCAAAAAAAGTGCACATTCATACATAATGGATGCGGCCTTTTAATAAGCATCATTTCATACTACAGCTTCTCTTCATGGCTTCTCATAAAACTCCACAAGCCACAGGCACTGTGACTATTATTTTTTTTTAAAGAGTAACAGAAAGACATGTTCAACCTCTTGTAATCTAAATTGCTCCAGGAATTAAAATGTCTTTATACAGTTGTCTCACAACAAAAATCTGTACTGTATGGCAGTATTTCTCACCAAAATTAGACAAACTGAAGCGATATCAATTTATACCAGGCTTGAGACATTTCAACACTCATTTACCATATGTAAAGTGAAGCTAGATTAATGTTCCATGGAAAAGAGGGTATGAGCCACTACCTACTAACCCTAGAGATGGAATAGGCAAGAAAATATAATGTCAACAAAATAGACCAAGGAAAGCATCTTTTAAAAGTTCATTTTGTTTTATTTTTATTTATAGGGTAAGGGTATATCTTGTTTGAATGAGACTTTAAAGAATATTAAGATACTCTCTGCAAAAAATCTCTGCTTAGAGGCATGGCACACATTATTGATTGTTTACCCAAGAACCATTCTCATTCATTCTTTCTCATTTTAGGAACCCATGGGAGTACCTCTCTGAGAACCAAGGGGAGTCATGTTGGGCTTTGATAGAAAGAATGGCACACTGCCTAGCCCTAGACACAGTGGTTCCCAACCTTCTGGCCCTTTAAATACAGTTCCTCATGTTGTGACCCAACCATAAAATTATTTTCGTTGCTACTTCATAACTGTAATGTTGCTACTGTTATGAATCGTAATGTAAATGTCTGATATGCAGGATGGTCTTAGGTGACCCCTGTGAAAGGGTCGTTCAACCGCCAAAGGGGTCGCGACCCACAGGTTGAGAACCGCTGGCCTAGAGCTTATGAGTGTGGCATTAGATACAGCACTGGGTGAGATTTTGAGTTGTCTCTCTTTGGGTAGAGAGTAAATGCATTTCATATAGATGTGGTTGTCTAGTTATTGAATAACCTCTAGGAAAAGGAAACTCAAATAGTTCATTCCATTCTCAGCTAGCTCTGAACATTAGTAAATATTTCCTATATCAGAAGGTGAGTATTAGTCATAAATCTTTCAGTAGCCAGTCACAGCTCCCTATCTCAAATTATCTTGATTTCTTTAATTGATTGATTAAAAAGCCCTGCAGAGTTCTTTAGGCATAAATGGATCCTGTGGTTCCAAGGCCCTGGGAAGACTGATAGAGCGATTATGTCTCTTACAGACATCTGTGTACCAATCACTGCAGCTGTGAACATGGAGGATTCTGGTCCATCAGTCCTAAGTCAAACATATATCCCTAGAGACTGAGAGGCTGGGGGAAGAGAAACCAGCCCATCTTGAACCACATGGGATAAGCAGAATTACTATGCAGTGAGGGAAGGATAAGTACCCAAAGGAAGGAATGAAGAATGATACAGGATAGGCAAAAATGTTTTACTCACCTCATTTGTTGTGCAGACACATTAGGATATACTCCCTTCCCCCTTCCTGTCAGTTACTCCATATACAATAGGAGAGGAAGGACATACTTCCTCTGCCAAGGGAGACACTCAATTACTGCTAGTTCCTGCATCTAGCTGTAAATTGAGGTTCTCCAATTGACATGCAATCATTTAGGTCAGGACCAAATGTGGCTCTTCAGGGACCTATAACCTATTACCAAGTGATATATCAAAGCATTCTCCTTAAAAAACAAAAGAGTGTGCAACATGGAGGGAAGATAGATTTCTCATAACTCCAATTCCCATTTGGCAAAGGAGAGAAGTTAAGACAACATGCAAACATTACACAGCATAATCACACAGGTGGACAGAATTAGTGAGGCACTACTAGGTCAGGATGGCCGCGCAGCCTAAGAATCGGTGAGGAACCCTGCATGCAGTGAAGTGAGATAGTGAGATCTTGACAGTCGTTGCAGCTGATTCCAGGTTCTCCAAATAAATCACCTGCATGTGAACCTGTTTCCGCTCCGTTTTCGGGGGATTATGAACTGAGCATGACCATATGGAATGAGACACAAATGAAAAGTGTCTCTGATGGAATCATGATTAGCATCGTGCCTAACGCGTATTGAGGCCTTACTTATATCAGGCATGTTTTGAAGTAAGAGTGCTGTATGTTTTAACTCAGTCTTCACAGCAAGCGAGTGAGATGGCTGCTATTTTACCTATGAGGCATGGAAAAGTTAAATAGCGTGTCCCAGGCCATACAGCCAGTAAGCAGAGGGGATAGGATTCGAATCCAGGCAGTTGATCCCACAGTCTGCACTTTTCATTGTTACCCTGTACTGCTTCTCAGGGTCATCATATGGTCTAACACCTCTTTGATACATCTGTGTAGAAATATTTGAAGACATCTTTCAGGTTTTTCATGACTTAGCTTCTCCAAGTTAACTACACATATATCTCTACAGATATTTATTGAGAAGGTACTATGTGCTGAGGAATATGACAGGTACCAGGGACACAGTGATGAAGAAAACACACCCTTTGGTCTCAAGATGCTTACAGATCATCCAGGGCAAGGACAGGTGAGAACCATTAAGATAAGGGTCTGTACAGGTGTGATGAAAACATCTGAGATGCAATTATCACATAGTGGAGGTAACGATGTGACTGGGCCTGGGTGCTGGGAGTGAATGCAAAGGAAGGTCAAGAGTGTCATTAGTAGCCCTAACCGGTTTGGCTCAGTGGATAGAGTGTCGGCCTACGGACTGAAAGGTCCCAGGTTCGATTCCGGTCAAGGGCATGTACCCTGGTTGTGGGCACATCCCCAGTAGGAGGTGTGCAGAAGGCCGCTGATCGATGTTTCTCTCTCATCGGTGTTTCTAACTCTCTACCCCTCTCTGTAAAAAATCAATAAAAATATATTTTTAAAAAAATAGTGTCATCAGTATATGCCACGGACACCTGGGTGCTGGTGGTGCCATCTCTGAGAGAGAGAGTACACTGTAGAAGGAGAACTGGGGAAAAGGCAAGTTTGGTTTTGAAATAAAAGAAAACTGCTTTGGGATATGATAAATTCTCCTCATCCTGTGAGTGAATTTGTTTTTACTGTGCAGACTTTTGGGGACTGCAAGTATAGGACCATAATTTTTATTTATGTCATAATAAATGTAAACTGTAATTCCAGCCAGTGGTGATTCTAATTCTATCAGCTAACACATGTACTCCTCTACTGAGCTCCATGTTTTTCAAAATGTCAGCTCCCCCCCTTCCTTTCCCTGAATGTTGGACTACTCCTTAAGTTGTCGTTTTGGTTTTGGTTTGATTTTGTCTGATTCTGTTTGTCAGCTACATCACACTCTGACTCCTACTGAAGCTGGCAGTCAATCAAAATCTTTGATCTCTTTTCATAATTCATTTTTTTTGCTTAAACATAGAAAATTATATTTTCTAAAATGTACTTGATCAAACTGAGTTTATTGTTTTAACTTGTTAAGATCTTTCTGGGTTTGGATACTATTCCTAAGCATTTTAGCTTTCTGTTCAGTTTTGTGCCATTGATGCGAAGCTGTGGTTTTAATAATTAAGAATAAACCACGTTTCAAAATTTACAGGTACATGCTGTCCTAACTTTAAAAAGGAGAAGGAAAGATCTCAGAAAAGATAGGTCATTGAGATTGCCACTAATTCCTGGCAAAATTCTGAAATAAATTATTAAAATAAATGTTTTAATGACACTAAATAAAGAAAACCCTGGTTACTTGAACATGGCAAAAGTCTTCTAAGGAAAAAATACACCAAACTCATTTAATTTCTTCCCTTCATGGTACCGCAAGACCAAGAGAGGAGAGGATTTACTGTAGACGTATGTTATGTGAGTTTCAGCAGGGAATTCAACAAATACAGTTCTCAGAGATGCCATGGATTGAATTATAACAGAATAAAGCATCCCAGCCAAGGGTATGGTATAGCTCAGTGGTTCTCAACCTTGACTGCACATTAGAATCACCTGGGAATCTTTTTAAAATCCTGATTTCTGGGCCTCATCCTTTCTTTGTTACTAATGCTGTGGCCCCACCCCATAACAAAGAAACATAATTTCCAGAGGATGAGGCCCAGAAATCAGGATTTTAAAAAGATTCCCAGCCAAGGTTGAGAACCACTGGTATAGTTACAAGCATAAACTGGGCTTCATGTCAAATTGGTCATGTGAGTTCTCTTCTCTGCTTAAACACAGGAAAGGAAGATGAAATATGGAGTGAAAAGATGTAGCACTTCTCAATGGTGTTCTGTCCACCAAGAAAAGAACAGAAACATGCAATGCCAAGTGGCATCCAAAGACCAGAATTCCAAAAATAGGCAGAGATAACTGAAAGTTTGAGTCCTACAGGGTGAAAGGGCTCCCAGATAGTCCAGGCACACACATCTGGGCATGCCATATTCAACCACTGTTTGGAAGGGCTGGATTTACAGGTTCTGCTAAGAGAGAGGGAGAAGCTTGGACAATAACAAGCCCATAATAATCGCCTGCTGTAAGTAAGTGTAAGCACGCTGTTTTGCACTGGGTTTTAATCATCTGTCTACAACATTTTTATGTAACTTTCCTGGCATCTATAGCCTTTTGAGCTTGATATTTCCAGTAAGGATAAAAGTATGAACAAATGGCCTACCTGTGTGGCTCAGTGGTTGGGCATCAACCCATGAAGCAGGAGGTCATGGTTTGATTCCTGGTCAGGGCACAGGCCTGGCTTATGGGCTTGACCCTCGATAAGGGGCGTGCAGGAGGCAGCCGATAGAGGATTCTCTCTCATTATTGATGTTTCTCTCCTCTCTCTCCCTCTCCCTAACTCTCTGAAATCAATAAAAAAAAATATTTTAGAATAAAGTAAAAGCAAATGAATTACATTAGTCTAGAATTCAAAGCTGCTCAGGGCCCTGAACCTGTATCACACCCACTCTCCTTGACATGGACTTAGGCGAGGTGCCCTTTTAGGAAAGACTGTAAATGTCAACCACGACTTCTTATGTTAAAACCTCAGGTATCAATGGTGGTGCAGACCAGTAGAGACCTGCCTCATATTTACCTGTTCCAATGTCTATTACTTTTTACGTTTTGGTTGTTCTGAGAAACTCCTAACCATTGGAGCATACAATGCTTCCCAACCTGATTGTTTTCTACTTACTAAAGCGCTAACTAAATCTCACTGTGTATGAGGGAAAAAATGAATTTGTATTAACATATTCATTCTTCTTTCACAACCATGTACACCCTGATTGGCTGACACTGAAGGGCTGAGTATCCTGTCTACTCTCCACAGTTCAGTGAAAATCTGGATTGTGTGGTAAACAGAATTGTGTGGCAAGCTGGGAATTCTGTCAGAACGTGACATGCCTTGAAAACCCTCAACCCACATACATCCTCCATAGACAAACCCAGGAAAGTATTCAAATGAATACCAACCAGTGCTGTGATCACTTAATAAAAAACTTGGTTGGAACATATATGTTTTGCATTAGCGTGCAATTTTCCATTTGCTGCAGTGGAAGGTTGTCGTCTGCTGAAAGCCAGGGTGTGGGAAAGAACACGCAGTTCTTCTGTTTTGCAGCAGGAAGTCTCTAGGGAAAACTGACACCATGAAAAACACCTAGCTCCTACTTCCTTCCCTACACAACAGCAGACCTCTGGCCTCTCTCTGGGAACCTTAGTGCCAGAGAATTAGAGGGAGAGAGATTCATGACCACCATGAAAAATAGGCGACTCGCCTGTGTATCATATAATTCTCTCTTTCCTCCAATTTCCACTCCCTTTTCTCTCCCTTCTTCAGCAAATCATCTGAAATATAGGCTTCTGTACAACATGATGGAGTAAACACTTCCTTAAGAAAATTTCCTTCTTGATTTTCCAACATTTCTCTTGTGGAATCTCCTTTGCTCACTATTTATTGGTCCTTCTGTGAACACCTGACCCAGATTAGCCCATGAGTCCTTTTCCTGTAGTTTTGGCCCTGAGATGGTAGAACCTCTGTCAATCCTCCCCAAAGATAGAAACGGTAAGATATAATAAAACTTGGAATTATCACCCTCACACCAACCCATAATTTTTAGGAGTGTGAACAGAACTAATTTGCAGTGACACACAATGAAGTCCCCTTGAGGAAAGAAGCCCAAGCAAGAGAGAGAGAGAGAGAGAGAGAACTGATGTCATATATGTCTCTGGTTCTAGTTGTTTCCTTGTCTAGCACCCTGTTCTTCCCATAATTTGGTTGCTAAACAGGGTTAACTAATTCAGCATTACAAATCTTTCAGTAGGTAAATGTCTTTTACCTGTGATTAGGCGATTCTAAGATGCAACATTCAGACCCATCAAGATGGGCTGATGTGCCAATACCTGGATGACAGTGCCCTTCTCAACTGTGAGAAAGTCACAGCTTATGAATGCTTCAAGTAGAACACCTTCCCTCGGAGATGATAATATTGAGTTACTGCCCACATACTTCAAATCATCTACCTTTCTGTTCTCTGAAATGGTCACACATCGCCCAACCTAAGAAAAAAATATCAATCTGAATCAGTAGGCAGAATTATCTAGAATTTCAGACCTCAGATGTTGGTCTGAGAGGGAAAATAAGGCTCAGTTATGCCCTCTAAAGCAGTGATTCTGAGTCAAGTAGCTTGAAAATGAAACACCTCCAGTACAATGCATCAGAATCTCTGGACAGATTGGGGCGGGATGGATAAGAAGTATTTATTTATGCTTATTCAGCTCTTCCCAAAGCTTAAGCTACTTCCTTCTCAAAATGAAGACCTTATTGAGTCTACGGCTTATAATTTACTACTATGAGTTCACTTATTCCTAAAGACAGAAATCATGGCTACATATGGTCTTTGATGAGAAAATGCATGCTTAAGCTACACAGAGTACAAGGTGCTTACTGTGTTCAGCTAAACAGTGCTTCTACAATTAGATGGCACAATCAATTAATAAGATACACCTCAAATAAATTATTATTACCAACAAAGTACTGAACTTTAAACAGTTTTATTTTATAAAAGACTAGAGGCCCGGTGCATGACATTCGTGCACTCAGGGGGGAGAGGGGGGTCCCTCAGCCAGGCCTGTGCCATTTAGCAGTCCAGGAGCCCTTGGGGAATGTCCAACTGATGGCATAGGCCCGCTCCCCACAGGGACTCCCACCACCACCACTGTGTGGCCAGCGGCACTCTCCCTGTGGGAGCACACTGACCACCAGGAGGCAGCTCCTGTGTTGAGAGTCTGCCCCCTGGTGGTCAGTGTGCTTCATTGCGACCGTTTGTTCTGCCATTCGGTCAATTTGCATATTACCCTTTTTTATATAGGATAGTGGACTCATGGAAATCTCCTTATACCACTTGAACTCATGTTCACTCTTCCATGTGGTCTTGAGGGGAAGAAAAAGGTAAATGTATTACATTTAATTAAAACACAAGAATTTAGATATAACCTTAAGTCTAAGACATAACCTTAAAAAAAGTCTCATATGTGAATGTCATTGATCATGTTGGTGAGGGAAAACAATGCTGAGAAACATTGAGCAAAGGGTTCTAAAAGACCATGGACCATGGAAGGATTATGTACAGAAATGAACACCACATGTATAATGGTGAAAATTTTAAGTCAATCTCAATATCTAACAACAGGGGATTGCTACTTCATTATGTAGATACACATTTGTTAAAATCCATGTCCTCAAACACTAATGACATGGGGAAATGCTTATGATACACTTTCAGCAAAAAAGGGCATAGGTTTTAGAAACTCCATTTTGGAATAAAGAGTAGAGAAACAATTTTAAAATATGTCAAGATCTTAACAATGTCAAGATAGTGGGACTATTGGAGATTTTATTTTGATCTCCTGGCTTTTCTATATCCTCCAAATTTTCTCTGATAAGAATGCAATTTTCTCTTTAACAGGGAATGGTGGGAATTTGTTCAGAAGTTAAGAATGAAGAGAACCCTGAGGTCAAAATGAATAAGGAGAATGTTACTGTTTCCTCCACACCAAATCGAATGTATTTGAATAGCTAAAATGTTGAAGGAGGTAAATTGTAAGGGTAGAATAATTCCATAATCTCAACTGGAAATTATTTACAATTTTAACTTTTAATGTTTGTTCTTTTTTCTCAATTACAACAGAATCATTTAAAAAGAGGTATTGACTCTGCCTCACAGACCAAAATGAAAATTATTTTATCTTGTTTGACATTTAACCTTTTGATACCAACTTTTTTCCTACTTCTTGGCTCTACGCTGTGTTTCTCCTTTCTTCAAAAATTGGAATTGTTGCCCTAACCTGTTTGCTCAGTGGATAGAGCATCGGCCTGCGGACTGAAAGGTCCCAGGTTCGATTCCTGTCAAGGGCATGTACCTTGGTTGTGGGCACATCTCCAGTGGGGAGTGTGCAGGAGGCAGCTGGTCGATGTTTCTCTCTCATCGATGTTTCTAGCTCTCTATCCCTCTCCCTTCCTCTCTGTAAAAAAAAAATCAATAAAATATATATTTAAAAAAAATTGGAATTGTCTCTGGATCTATTTTGTTCCTCAGATAAGACTGACGAATCTCAGAGGGAAGCCGCCCCCACAAGAGACTAACCAAAGAACTTATATGCATATACAATGCATTACCCATGGACACAGACAATAATGCAGTGAAAGCCCTGGGCAGGGTGGGGGCGGGGGCATAGAAGGGGTCAATGGGGGGGGGAAAGGGGGAACATCTATAATACTTTCAACAATAAAGATAAATTTTTAAAAAATGGAATAGTCACTTGAAGTCTTTTCTTGTAATTGTTCTTAGTTAAAATAAAGATCAATTAAAATGACAAAGTCTGGCCCTACTCAGTGCTGAGACTTAAGTGATACTGAGCAGCTATCCAGTGTTCCTTTCTTCAAGGAACGCCCCTTTGTTCTCTCCCTGTACTCCCCAGCTCTGTTTCCACTACTTACCAATGATAAACTCATTCACACAAAGGGGTGGGTCTCTATGAAGGTGTTAGAACCCATCTTCAATGTCTGCTATCTTCATTCAATATCCTCCCAGTACTCAAGTTTCTAACATACCCTATTTTCTACTTCTGCTACCAGCTGCCTCACAGGAGTTTAGAGTTTTGAACCTGAAATAAAATGTTTTTTCTTAAGTGGATTTGATTCCTAATTACAAATTAGATAACCCTGGGAAATTTTCATAATCTCTTGGTATTACGTTTCACTTTCAAAAATGGTTATAGCATTATTTACCTCATGGGGTTGCTGTGAGGACCGGATGAAAATAATTTATTAAATATTTTAGCGCAGCATGTGGTAGGTGCTCAGCATATGGTAATTGAATCTAAATCTTGATTTCTGAAAGGCAACACACAGACTGGAGAAAGTTTGCAAATCAGCTATTTCTAGGTTCAAATTTCTATTCTATCAGTAACTCTGTGAACTTAGATAAGTTCTTACGTTCTCTAATCATTGGGGACAATGATATCTACCACACAAGTCCATTGTGTGTATTAAGTATATTTAGAAACAAATGCATGATAAATGTCTGTTACATAGAATGTTTAATAATAACTTTTATTATTAATATTAATTATTGAGAGGGCATGGCTGGAAGGAAGCTATAGTAGAAGACTCCAGATAGAAAAAAAGAAAAAGGAAAAAGAAACCACAAAATAAAAAAAAGATTTTCCAATTTCCTTTGCTCCTAAAATCTACCCTAAAAAGAATTTCTTGCTAACACGAGTGAACATGAAGGTGTTTTCTTTCCCTCATCCCAGGAGATGGTAGCAGAAATGGAACTAGTGAGCAGGCCCAATTCAAACAAAGTTATCTACAGAAATAACATTGGGAGAGACACAAGATTTGTTTTGGCAAATAGAAAAGATTTCTGATTGTTTTGGTTTTCTTTTGTTGGAGCCAGGCAGCATCTGGCTTTGAGAACTATGGGCATGGTCACCATATGTCCTACATTTTTTTTCTAGAGAAGTCCCAATTTAAGGTATTGAGTCATGTTGCCCCCTAAGAACATTTGTATTTGTGAAGCCATGGATCCTTATTTGTAGTTTAACAAATATGGTAATGTAACTACAGAAGTCTGTATTTGAGAGGGTAAAGTAGAAATTATAGGAAAATGGGGCAGGTCATAAACTAAAGAAAAACAAACTTATATATATATCTGTGATACTGATCCTCTCACACGTTCACCCAGTTGCTGGTTTGACACTTTTCCCTAAAGAAAAGCAGCAATATAATGGGTTTTCAAGGTGATTTTGAACAAATCAACGTCTTTAAAAAAGAGTCAGGTAATCTTGAGGATTATCCAGTCTGATAATTTTTAACTGAGAGAGTGGTGGAGGAGGATGCAATAATAATAGTAACAACTGGCATTCATTAATTCACTGAGAGCTCATATGTGTCAACATTAGGCTAAGTATTTACATGCATTAGACCATCGAATGCTTGCAACGACCCTATAAGCAGACACTAGTATTTCCTCCTTTTATTTCTATGGAAATAGACTCAGAGAGATTAAATAACTTGCTGACAGTCACATGGCTGGGGAGTGACAGAGCTGGGATTCAAGCCTGGTTGATCCCAGGCTTTCTCAGTAGGTAGACTCATCATACATTTAAATAAAGTGAAAATTTTTTAAATAGGGTCAGGTCTGAACTTTCTGGGGAGACCATGCAGCTGTGGGAGTATCAGGCAGGCTCCTGCTCACAAAAGAGCAATTCTCTCTAGGAGTTGTTTTTCATACTGGAATAACCTTGGAACCAGAAATCCATTATGTCAAAGTAAATGTATCTGGATGGGATTATTAGAGATGTGCAAACCCAGGGGTGTTTGAGGTTTGGCTACACATTATGTTCTATTTTTCAAAGATTCTGGGAGAGGCAAAATTCAAAACATGTTTCTGCAGAGTAAATACCTACTTTGGTTCCAAATCCATGTGTATTTCTAGAGGAACTAACTACGCTGGACCTGTTTCTTGCTTTAGTAGGTGTCCCTTCTATGAATAGCCACATACAGATCAGGCCTGCAGAAGTCGGAAGACCCAAATTCAGCCTAATGAGACCAGAACAACAAAACACAGAAACATGTTTAAGAATTTCTTTCTACTCTAAAATTTTTAGGAAATTTTGTAGGAAAAGTAAAAAAAAACCAAAAAACATTATATTGGGTGCCTACTGTGCAAGCCATTGAGTTTGATGTTCAGGGAACTTTCACCAGGAAGGTAATAAAGGAAGGTGAACAGATAATTATTCTACAGTGTAATAAAAAGACAGGGTTCAGAGAAGCATAGAGATGGGGTATTTAAAGCCAGTTTTGAGTGATGTCCCAGTTACGTATTGCTGTGTTAACTATCCCAAAACGTGGTCACTTAAAACAACCACCATTTATTTATATTTCATTAGTTTGTGGGTCAGGAATTTAGGCAGGGGTCAGCTAGGAGACCCCATTTTCTTTCAGATGTTGAGAAAAGTTATTTGGCAATATTCAGCTGGGAGATTGACTAGTCTATAAGATCCAAGGTGGTTTTACTAACTTGCTGGTTACCTTGCTGGGGACAACTGGACTCTATTGGTCAAAGCAGTCACAAGTTTTCCCAGGTTCAAGGGGAGAGAAGTTAGACCACCTTCTCTTAATAGAGGGAGTGTTAAAGAATTTATAATTATACTAGAGGCCCTGTGCATGAATTCGTGCATCAGTGGGGTCCCTCAACCTGGCCTGATGGAACAGGCAAAAACCAGCTCTCTGACATCCCCCAAGGGGTCCTGGATTGCTAGAGGGCAAAGGCCAGGCCAAGGGACCTCTCCAGTGCACAACTGGCCAGCCAGGGGAGGACAATAGGAGGACTCCAGGGCGTGTCTGGCCCATCTTGCTCGGCTAGGGGCAAGAGCATCTGGCCCCTGCTGGTCAGTGCACATTATAGCGAGCAGTTGAGCGGCCTTAGCATGTCATTAGCATATTACACTCTGATTGGTTGAACAGCTGACCAGCTGACCAGACACTCAGCATATTAGGCTTTTGTTATATAGGATTTTAAAACTGCCACAGTCATCTCTATTGCCATAAATTATTTAAATTTAGCATATATGCAAAATACATTCACTTCCTCCTCTTTTAAGTTTTATTCTACTGTGGCGTTGGGTTCAAGCCTGAGGTCCAGTACCTCATTGTCCAATTTAGATACAGACAAGTCTCCTCAGGTCCAGTTCCCTGCGTATAGTTCCTCTCAATCTGAAGACCTATGAACTTAAAGGGAAATTTTATATCCTTACCCCCACAGTGAGGGGAAAGAATAGGAAAACTGTAATATGCAGTCCTGTCCAAAAGATGTGCAATAGAAGACATAAAGCAGCCCAGTCAGGTTGAGTGTTGACCCAGGAACCAAGAGGTCACCAGTTCAATTCCCTGTCTGGGCATATGCCCAGGTTGTGGACTCAATCCCCAGTAGGGGGCATGCAGGAGGCAGCCAAACAATGATTCTCTCTCATCATTGTTTCTATCTCTCACTCCCTCTCCCTTCCTCTCTGAAATCAATAAAAATATATATTTTAAAAGAAGATACATAGCAGTCACTGGTTCATAGCAATTCTGAAATTCAATTGGGAACTTGTTATCTATGTTTGGCTTAGGAATTTTCCATAACTCTGAGGTCCGTTCTCTGATCTTGGCTCCGCCCTCTGAGTCATTCTTGCCTATGTATGCAGCTGAATAATTTTCTCAGTGTAGTTCTTGCTTATGGAAATTCAGGGATACATATCTTTCTTTCCTTTTTGTACTATATTTGTCTCTTTCAGTTTATACTAATATAATTCCTTTAAAAACTTTGTGGGTTTATTATGTACAGATTTATAAAATTCACTTCATTAAACAAAAGCCACAGTCACAAATCTTTTAAAGATTAGCTTTTCTCAACTTTGAATCACCTGTGGGACTACTGTGGGAAATGCTCTTCAGAGTCTTAGGAGCACAACAGTTTAACAAAGATGACCTAAGAGACACATTCTTAAGATTCTTAGAGACCTTTAAATTAAACTACGAGGATATGTGAAGCATGAGACAAGGTCATGTACTGGCATTCATCTGGGGGATGAGCTAGAATGTAGGGTCCCATTCTACAGATGTGGTTTTAATCGTTTGTTTTTGCCTTGGTGAAGATGGCTGGAAGGTTAGGCTTAGCTGCAATTATTGTCCCAAGTGCCTCTTCATCATGGAGTCTTCAGAGTAGGCAGATTTCTTAAATAAAATATCAGGGTTCCAGGAGCAAGTATTCCAGTAAACAAGGTAGAAGATACATGGACTTTTATGACCTAAACTCACAAGTCACATAGTGTCACTTCCACTGTTTTCTATTGGTCAAAACAATCACAAAACACTCAGATTTAAAGGGAGGGGAATTAAACACCACCTCTCAATGCGGGGAGGGCCAAAGCATTCGCAGGCACGTTTAAAACCACCACAGGGAAGGACTTCCACAGAAAGGGATATTTAAGCTGAAATATAAAAAGAAAACTGTGGTACTTGGAGACCTGAAACTGAGAGCAGCGTGGAATAAAGGAATTTGGTCACACAAGCAATATTTGTTTATGAATACTTCACAAGTACCCAATAAGGAACCTGACACATTGTGAACACATAGTAAATAGCTTTGAATGAATTAATTAACATGTGAATTTTAGGGCGATCACTCTGGTGCAGTATGGGGAATGTTTTTGGAGAAGAGCAGGACTGCAAGTGGGAACACTTAGAGCAGCGGTTCTCAACCTGTGGGTCGCGACCCCTTTGGGGGTCGAACGACCCTTTCACAGGGGTCGTCTAAGACCATCGGAAAACACATATATAATTACATATTGTTTTTGTGATTAATCACTATGCTTTAATTATGTTCAATTTGTAACAATGAAATTGGGGGTCACCACAACATGAGGAACTGTATTAAAGGGTCACGGCATTAGGAAGGTTGAGAACCACTGACTTAGAGGCTGTAGAAGTAATTCAGGTAAGAGGTGCTGGTGGCCAACTCAGTTGTGGATCTTGGGGTGAAGAGGATAGGAAAGGAAAGAAGCACCCACATCGACTGTTGTATCTGTCATCCTGTAGTCCATGTTTGTCTTATGGGTCTATCTTCCATACCAACTACAATGTCCTTGAGAACAGGTCATGCCTTGCTTAGCTCTCTATTCTCCTTGTGTAGCCCAGGTGTGTGGCAGCCACATAGATAAAGGTTTATTGGTTTGATTAATGCAAGAAAGAATTATAACTTGTAAACTTCTCACAACTTTATAAGAAGTCTTTATGTAGCTGAGGAAATTAAGTCTCACAGAGATTAAATAATTCATAATAAAGCCTGAGTTCTTTACATGGCCCACAAAGCCCCCACATCATCTGCCCCTTATCTGCCCTTCCAACATCACCTGTGCCAGCTCACCCTCCTTCAGTCTACTCCAGCCACACTGGCTTTCTTTCTCTTTATTCAATGGCCATGAGCATTCCTGCCTCACTTTTTTTTTCCATGTGTAGTTTTCTCTTTCTCCCAGCTCTCTGCTTTCACTTGGCAACTTTTATATCTCAGCTCAAATGTCATCTTCCAGAGAGGTCTCCCTTGACCACTCCAACTAAAGTAGTTCCCTCTAAATAAGGATCAGATCACACTTAATCATATCACCTTATTTTACTTTCTTCATAGCTATTACATTATCTGAAATTATCTTGTTTATGATATATGCATATGTGTATCATTAACCTTAATTCTTCCCCACAGGAACATAAGCTCCTGGAGGGCAGGACTTTGTCTGTATCCGCAGCAATTGAAACACCATCCGACAAATTGTTGACATTCAGTAAGTAAATATTAAATGAATAGATGAATGAATGAATTCAGCAAACTCATCAGGTGTGGAGCTGATTTGAACACAGCAGCTCCTGACCACAGAGTCCATGATTCTGCCCATGCCTCTCAGTGCAACCTTGTGAAATTCCATAATTGTAGGACTGTCTGTGTCTTGCTCACCACTACATCCCCAGCACTAAATCAGTGCCTGGTATGTAATAGGTGACTAATAAATATTTGTTGGGTGAATTAAATTTGAACTAACACGACTATCTTAAAGAACTTGCTATATTACTTTATAACCACGGGGTAAAAAGGACTATTATCACGTAGCCCTGGAACAAGGAGTATAATAGAATTTTATAACTGTTAACAAAATACATAAGACCATAACAATTGTAACCATCCTAAGACCACCAAGCTACATCATAGGGACGATGTACTGGAAAATGTTACCATTGTCTTGGCAAGAGATGGTGAAATCTGAATAAGATAATAGCAGAGGGGGTGGGAAGAAGGAGCTGAAGGTTCAAGAAAGCATTAACAGTAAAATGGCCCGGCTGGGGTACCACTGAGTGTGGTGAACGAGGAAACGAAGTAGTCATCAAGTTTCATATTGGGTGTGCAAGCTGGATTGCAGTGCAATGAGAAGTGGCCACATTCTGGAAGTTTGGATGAGAAGGGTAGAGTAGAGATGAGAAAGCAGAAGATTCAAAGGAACATTGACTTAGGATGGGTGACACTGGAGTGTATTTGTAAGTTTTATAGAAAGAGTCAGATGCCAATGAAAGAAAGAAAATGTGGGAAACAAGGGTTGAATGATGGAGCCAAGTGCACAAATGCTTTGAGGCTGTTTAACTCTTTTTGGGGGGGGGGGGGGGTGTTAGCTCTATCCAAGAGAAATGGTTTTAAAATAAAGTTGTCATTTCTTGCCCTTCCTAGGCTGCAAAGAATATACAAACTGATAGGTGACATAGAACCTGAAGCTTAGAGATCAAGTCTATGCTAGCAGTTATTGTTTCCAAATGCTTTCCTCAAGGAGAGAAATTAATTATGAAGAATATAATGTTTAAAAGAAAGGACAGTGTGGTTCTTTAAAATGAGTTTCCTCTTTAATTTTAGAGAGCTCTTGGCAATATTAAAATTTCTGATCCTACTTAAACTAAAAGCATTAATCATCACAAACCTTCTTCTACCCCAGGCCCTCTCCTTGCCTTTGTCCAGGCTTACTCAAAAGCGTATGTCTTGGTTATGAGCCTGGCTAGCTCAAATACATCAACATATTTCTCCAATTAAGAAGCCAGTACATGTTTATTACTGCCCAGGACTGTGAAGTACTGTGCCTGAGCTTGGGCAAGGGGGTGGAGTTGGGAGGAAAGCCCTAAGCAAAACTTGTTCAGGAGGCATGTGGCCTTGAGCAAGTCACTTAATCTCTGCACCAGCCTGTACTTGGTTGCTCTCTGCTGCTCTCATTTGTAAATTGGCCCCAAACTGTAGGAATTACATAGAGAAACATATGAAACGCATTCCTCTCCATAAGAATTTTCGATGTTATTGAGAAATAGGGGTAATATTGAAGAGGTCTGGACGTACAATTAAAAGCAGAAAGAAACAAGAGGTGACTGATGAGAATCATAAAATGACAGAGATGTTTATGATTGGGTTTCAAAGAGAGGAAACATATAAGAAAGTTTGGGTGTATGGATCTTAGCCTAAGACCTTTATTGAAATCTTTGACACTGTGTTATAACACAGAATTTCCTGGTGAATAAAATTATCCAAAAAATTCTGCATAAATTAAAGTAAACTCAATCGAGGTTAGACCCTCTCCTGGCTTCTGCCCTTGTCAGCGTCATCTCTTATTGCTTCCCAGGCGACTCCATTCATACGTACCTACTTAGCTGGTTTTCCAAAGGAGCTAGGCTCGCTCTTGATTACGGGCTCTTTGTAGCTCTTCTGCCCCTGCCTCTTGACTAGCTAACTTACCCACTAAGACTCAGTGTCGACACCAGTTTCACAAGGATGCTTCTCCTGAACTGCTTCCTGCCAAGCCTGGGCCATTTTAAGTGCTATTATCACTTGTTCTTCTCCCATCACAGCTCCTTTCATATCTCATTGAAATTATCCACATAGCCCAGATCGGTTTGGCTCAGTGGATAGAGCGTCAGCCTGCAGACTGAAGGGTCCCAGGTTCAATTCCAATCAAGGGCATGTACCTTGGTTGTGGGCACATCCCCAGTACGGAGTGTGCAAGAGGCAACTGATCGATGTTTCTCTCTCATTGATGTTTCTAACTCTCTATCACTCTCCTTCTCCCTTCCTCTCTGTAAAAAATCAATAAAATATATTAAAATATATATATATACATATATATACATATATATATATATATATATATATATATATATATATATATATATATATATATATACATTGTCTGAGAGTCCCATTAACTTTAAGTTTTCAAAGACAGAAATTGGGCCATTGTGTCCTCCGTATCTGGCTTGGTGCGAGGCACAAGTTGGTGCTATCTATCATGTCAAATAAAATAACTCTAAATTAGTGTAGTCAACTGGATCAATCACTTCTATTTCCATTCTGCAGATGAGAAAATTAAGGCTCTGAACAATGACTCTTCTCCAAAACATAGGGCAGGGGGGCTGGGGCAGGCAGAGACCCTCTAAATCCGATTGGCAGCCTTCTCCGGGCATGTGGCTAAGGCAGCTTGGAGCTATATCACATGCTTTTCTCCTGAACGTTTACAGGAGATTAGCTTTTGCTTCTTAGAGAACTGAACTGAATAAGTGGAAAGAAAAGATGTTTGTAACTAACACTAAAGAAAAGTCTGTTTGTTCTCAAGACACTGAGCGTGTTGTTCAACCCAGTGAGTTCATCCATGCATTTTCTGGTCCTTGCAAGGGTCAGAATGGCAGCAGTGACAAACTACTTGATTTAAGTAGGCCCATTCAGGCTGCCCTGGGGCAGTATTAAGTTAAGCAGTTGCTTTTCTCCCCTTCCCTCGGTTAAAGAAAAAGACTCAAAACAGTATATGTGTATCTGCCTTATCTGCTTACTTGGGACCTCTTCTCTCTCTCTCTCTCTCTCTCTCTCTCTCTCTCTCTCTCTCTCTCTCTCCCTCCCTCCCTCCCTCCCTCTCTCTCCTGCCTTTGAAACAGAGACAACCTCTGCTTGTCCTCATTCTTAATATTAAATCTTATTCCTAAGTCCAGCATTGGGGCAAACAGGTGGAGTCCAGCTTGAAAATAGGGAGGCCTCGCCCTGACCGGTTTGGCTCAGTGGATAGAGTGTCGGCCTGCGGACTGAAGGGTCCCAGGTTCGATTTCGGTCAAGGGCATGTACCTTGGTTGCGGGCACATCCCCAGTAGGGGGTATGCAGGAGGCAGCTGATCGATGTTTCTCTCTCATCTATGTTTCTAACTCTCTATCCCTCTCCCTTCCTCTCTGTAAAAAATCAATAAAATATATATTTTTTTTAAAAAAGAAAGAAAATAGGGAGGCCTCTAGCTCCACCCTGGAGATTAGCAACCAAGATGCCACAGGAAAATGGGGAGAGCAATATAGGACTCCTAAGGAACCAAATCTAATCTAGGTATTCGGGAGTCAGGAATTCTAATCCTTGATTAAATCTGATTATTGCTGAGGGTCAAAATCCTACAAGCACTTTAAGGTGAGGGCCCAGTTCTGGGGAGTTCTTATTCTAAGTTCTTATTCCAGCACAGCATATGACCAATCACATGAGGGGGAAAATCTCTCAATCTCTCCTTAACCAGTCATGTGTGCAAAGGTTAATGCCCAAGGATGACGGCTGCCACGTTATTTATAGAATCTAAAACTAGAAATAACCTTAAATATCTATAATAAGAAATTGATTAGATATATTTATGGAATATTATATGGAGTGAATTTATGGAATCACATAGTAGAGAATATTAAATGACATCAGAAAATTCTCAAAACATTAAGTAAAAACAAAGGAATCTAGTGATTGATCCTAAATTAGATAAAAGTATAATTATTTGTAAAAAGTACTGTGGTTAAATATAATTTTTTTCTGCATGCTTTTAAAATGATTTTTTTTCAGATTTTCTCAATAAACGTGTCTGAATTGTATGTATAAGCAGAAAAACAATTAATACAATTTAAAGTAAATTGTATTAATTTATTTTCATTATAGTGGTTTGTATGAAAAAGAACAAAGTGGGGCGACTCTTCTAATTTAACTGCTTGGAAACCAAGTGACTAGCAAGCATTTACTATGAGAAACTGGGACACAGTGATTTGTGCAGACTTGTATGACAAGAGCACTAGGTTCACTTTCCTTCCGGTCAGAACCTATTCCTGGGAGATCACCTGGCACCAGTATTTAATACTCTAATGTCCCCAGAAGTCAGTCTATTGTGCTTTCTCTTCCCGGTATTTGCATTGGAAGTCTTGCCTCCAGTGAAACCATAAAAGCACCATCACTTGTTAAGGAACTTGAGACATCCAGGAGTACATCAAAGGCATGTACACATAACTGGCTTTATAACAAAAGCGTTAGATCCAGATTCAGAATCCTGAATCACAGTTTCTCCAGCCACTCTGTGCCTTAGCAAGCGTATGCCATTGTCGGATCTTCAATTGCCTCCTAAATTGAGGATGATAATAACTACCTCTGCATGTGGTTATGAGAACTTATTCCGTTCGTCAAAAAGTATTTACTTTGTACTGTGCTAGACACTTTATGTAACAGTGTCAATCCCTGACCTAACAGTTTGCAGTCTAGTAGGATACATAGTCAGATACACAGAAAATTACAAAAGAGGGTGGAATTGCTGTCACGGGGACAGTATATAACACAGTAGGAGCCCATAAGAATGGCCCCTAACCTGAAACAAGTGATGATAACTGAAATAAAACACAAAAGAAGAGCAGAAAATTTCCAGGCAAAGACGAGTACAGGACAGTCCTGTGAGGTCCAGGGAAAGGAAAAGAAAAAAGGTTCTAAGGCCTGGAAATAACAATAGAGAAATATAAAACAGTTTCATGGAAATGGGGTAGTTTTAAACTGGTTGACACAGCTAAAACTTACTACTTAGTGAAGCCCAATGTTTTAAGACTTGTGTTAGAATATAACATACTCAATATTTTTATTGACAACTTGTTTTGATAGAGATTACATTTCATAAATAATATATATAAATATATAATATATAAATAATATATGATATATAAAAAGTTTACTCATCAAAATTTGCTAATGATGAGTGGTTAGTTGAAAGAGGTGAGCTCATTAATACACTGAATAATATATGTAAAAATATCTTGCTTTTCCAGATTGTGAAAAAAGGAAAGTAACAATTTCTTAAAGTTTCTCATATCAAGGGTTATATTCCTTACTTTTATTCTCCACAACTCTCCAGTGTTGGATGACACATGGATCATGCCCATATTTATGGCACTGCCTTGGGTCTGGCTATAACTGTCCACATAAAAACATAAGAAAGATGTGCACAAAGACCATATTTAGGTGTTTTGTAGCCAAGGAGCTCAGTATAGTCAACAGTAAGTTGTGACAATGGTGCAATAGAAGTGTAATATATAGGACCAAGAGTTCATGGTCTTACTCTATTTTGGGGTGGTGAGCCCACACATGAATATTATATTCAGCTCTGAGCATTACACTTTAAGAGAGACTGATAATCTGGAACCCATTCACAGGACAGGATGTTGAGAAGACTTGAAACTATCAGGAGAAATAATGAAAGCAATAAGGCAGTTTATTTGGAGGAGATTGACTCCACAAACCATGCTAGCTATCTTCAAACATCAAAACAATTCTATAAACAAAATCAGGTTGACTCTCTCTGGCTTCACAGTGTAGAACCACAAGATAAATGTTAATATGACAATTTCTAGCTCAATAAAAAGGATAATCTATATATATAAAAGCCAAGCAACCAGAACGACTGGAATGGAATGACTGGTCGCTATGACACGCACTGAGGCCAGCCAGCTGACCGACCGGGGGTGGGGCCGGCTGGCCAACCTCACGCATCCTCTCCCCCAGCTGGCCCAGCCCCGATCGGCCCGCATCAGGCCAGGCCAGCCGGACCCCACCTGTGCACAAATTCATGCACTGGGCCTCTAGTTTTATAATAATAAAGCTGGCTAAAGAGGAATAACTTACTTCAGAGGAGATGAGTTGCCTATTACTGTATAAGCAGATATTAAATGACTCCTTATAGGTGATACTTTAGTAAAGATTCAAGCATCAAAAGAATAATCAGACTGTACAAACTTAAATTTCCCTTCCAAAGCAAAGATCTATGTGACTGGCATATTCAAAGTTAATAATAATTACATCATTATCATCACCACCATCAACCACAACAAAATCAAAATCTATTCTTATTATCTGGAGATACACTGTGTAATACGGTAGTCATCAGCCACATGTGGCTATTAAGCTCTTGAAATGTAGCTGGTCTAATCTGAGATATTCTGTAAGTGTAAAATACAGGTTTAATAATTCTGTATATAGATTTCATCGCGATATAATACTATTTTGGATTTTCTTTGTTTAATAAAATCTATAAAATTAATTCCACTTGTTTCTTTTTACTTTTTTTATGTGGTTGCTAGAAATTGTAAAATTACATATGTGGCTAGCCAGAAAGAAGGCTACCATTCCTGGCTTGACCCAGGCTAACATCACTTTCCACATCACAGTCTTGGTCAGAGCTTTTCTTAGGTTTCTCCACATTCACTAGGGCAGGTTATGGGCCTACAGGAAACCCAAACCATGGGCCCAATAGCCAGGGCCTTGCACCAAACCTGACTATAAGCCATGACAGGGAACAAACTGTGCTGAACTCAGAAACAAGCCCAAATAGATCAAAAGGTTTTAATTTCCTACAACACTAAGCTGAAACATAACCAAGAAACGTCTTCAAAGTGGAACTGAACCTGCCTACATATTTCCTAAAACTAGAGAACAACCATATCTCAGTGAGCCAACATTAATTGAATTTGGGTCCTTGCTTGTAACCAAGTACAAAATATTTACCAACCCTGTGTATTTTGGCTTCTAGCATGGAGACTGCTTTTATAGCAAAATGATTAGCGTCAGCAGTCTTTTCAACTAAGCAAGCATAAATGGGTGCTCGCCATCCACAGTAGGCGGGACTGCCATATCCACACTAAGACAACCTGAATAGATGGGGTGACCTTTTCACATGCTGTCAGACTTCAAGATCAAAGAGCTCAAGGTTGAAGAACATGGCTTTGGAGTCAGAAGATCTATGTTTGAGTGGTGGTTCTTCCTGCTGACTAGCTATATAACTCTATGTGGGTTATATAATACTTCTAAAGCCTCAGTGTCCCTGTCTATAGAGTGGCCATGATACCACGTACTTCATAACTTCATATAGCTATTATAAACATTAAATGATTATATATCCTATATATATACTAAGTGCCATATCCTATATAATAAAAGGCTAATATGCAAATAGACCAAATGGCGGAACAACCGAACAACCAGTCACTATGATGTACACTGACCACCAGAGGGCATGCATGGAACATGGCGGGTATCAGCCATGACAGAGGGTGGAGCAGGTGAGCGGGAGGGGGGGGGGGCGCCAGACCAAGGCAGGGTGCCAGTCGCTGTCATCGGTGCGAGACTCTGGTGGTTATATATTCCTTGCTCCCGCATGCCACAGTCCTGTCTGGTGCTTGCACCTGCTGCTGGCACTGGCCCCACTCACACCCACTGTCGGCGCCAGAGCTGCCTCTCACACCTGCTGCCAACACCCAGCACCGGCCTGATTGCTCAGCACCAACAGAGGGCGCAAGCAGTGGCTGCAGCTCCAATTGCCCCTCAGGGCTCCTCCACCTTCCCCTGTTCCTAAGGGGCAATTGGGGCTGCCAGCCACCTCTTGCACCCGCTGATGGCGCCTAGCGATCGAGCCAGTGCCGGGCGCTGGCAGCAGATACGAGTGGGGCCAGTGCTATCAGTGCATAGGAGCAGCAGCAGTGGGAGCGGGGCTGCCGGCAGACAGGGGACTAGGGGCTGCAGTGTGAGGGGCCAGGCAGGGGCGCAGAGGATGGGCCAAGACCTGCCCCTGTGCCCACCGCAGCCTCATGGCCCACATTCCTTTCAAGGTGCACAAATTCGTGTACTGGACACTTAGTATATATATACATATATATGTGTATATATATGTGTGTGTGTGTGTGTGTGTGTGTGTGTGTGTGTATAAAATTTAGTGTTATGTACCACATCATCATCATCATCATCATCATTACCACTATCCCCAAGTAGACTATGAGCTCCTAAGGGGTAGGTCTGTGCCTTTATTCATTTATCATTCATTGAGGGCTGACCATGTGCCAGACCTGTTATAGGTTTTGTGTATAAGGAAGGAACAAGATGGACAAAAGTCCCTAACCTCTTAGAGTTTATATTCTCCTGGGAATCATGCATAAATTAGATTGCAAATAAAGATATCTCAGCAAGGACAAGTGCTAAGAAGAAAGACAGCAGGATAAGGGAGTAGATGATAGCACATGGGATGATGAGAGATTTTATTTTCAGCTAGGATATCAGAGTGGCTTCTCCAAGCAGAAATTTGAAGTGAGGGAGAGAGCCTAGTGATGGGCTGATGGAAGCATGTTTGAGAAAAAGGGAGCAGCAAGTGCATAGGGGAAAGAGCTTGGTGCTTTGAAAGACAGTATGAATGAGCAGTGGTTGAAATGAACAGAGTGGTTGGGCAAGGTATAATATGATCAGACTATTGGTTTTGGCAAGATGGAAAACACTAGTGACTTAACTGGAGCATTTTCAACAGAGTTTGGAGATACAAATATGACTGGAGTAGGCCAAAGAGAATAAAGGAGGCTAGGAGTTAGAGACAGAAAACGTAATATGCTCTTTTAAAGCTCTTTGCTATAAATAGGGGCAGAGAAATAGGTCAACAGCTAAGATGGGAGATAGTAAAGCAAATTGTATGTAGATGAGAATGATTCTGCCAAGAGGGAGAGAGAATAATTTCAGGATCTTTGCGGGAGCAAAGTCCTTGAGTAAATGAAAGAAGAGAGGAACCAGTACCCAGGGAAGGGCAGGCTCAGATGCAGCAGGAACCATTTCTGCACATAGCAGGAGGGTGGGCAGAACGTGTCGGTCTGAATGCAGGCAGGTGGTCAGTTTGGTGGTGGATAGATGAGAGAGGTCTCATGGCTTCCATTTGCTTAGCAACTAAGAAGTGCTGAGGAGAAGGAGGGAGTCAGGAAGGTCACATTTGCCACCTTACAACCTGTTCTAAGAGCAGAGCCTACGCAAAGATTCTCAGTAATCTTTGTTGACTTACCCAAAAGAGTTCTGCTTCAAGACCTGCAGGAAGAGAAAATACCTACTTCCCTTTCAGCTTTATTCCCACCTCTCCCCTCTTCTCGTCCTCTCTTGCACCTGCTGAGCTTTGCTCATGCTGACAACTTTCCGTTCAGATCAACAAGCATTTATTAAGTGCTCCCTCGGTGATATATCTGTGCTAGGTATGGCCAGGTGGTATTGAATAGGTAAGATGAGGAATTCACCCTCTTGTCTAGATGTCTGACAAGTACACAGATTGCAAGTACACAAACTGTCCCCATGAAGGGTGCCTTAGGCATTTGGAGTTATCAGGGATTATTCCTGACCCAAGTCTCCATCCCCCTCCCAAGTTTTTCTTCCCTTATCTTCCCCCCGTCATCTTAATTATCCCTCACTTTAAGCCTCTTCTCAGATTCCACCTCCCCAATCAGAAGTGATCTTCCACTGTCCTGACTTTCTAAAGGACATGCAATAGTGTCTCCAGCAGTCAATGCCAAGTGCTTCCCAGGGCTTTGCTCAGGAGAAGGGCCACTGGTGTCAGCAACCTGATTCTAGGACAGAAGTGTGGATAGACTTCATGGTTCCCACTGGCCCTTTTCAGGCAGCTGCCAATGGAAGGGGTGAGCAAGGGGTGAGCGTGGGGAGATGAGAGGGGGCCAGGCTAGGACCGCATCCAGATTCCTCTTGTGCGGCTCTTTGGAGCTCTGCTGACTGCTCAAGTTTCCGTTAAGATGCTTGGATTGAGCAAAGAACCGGAGCTGCTGTCCAGTGGGGAGGCCGTGGGCAAAGCAAACATGCTGTTTGGCACATTCCCTTGAGGGAGAACAAGGGCGAGGGTTGTAGGCTGTTTTGCAGGCCAAACCGCCAACGCCAGCGAGTGAAACGGCAGGCCAAGCAGGCCGGCCACTCTGCAGAGGGCCCTGAGGCACAGGGAGCATCACTACTGGTTTAAGGGCTCTGGTGTGTATTCTGCTCAAAGCCATAGCAAATACTTCCTGTGTTTCCCCCATGGATGTGCTAGAGAAGAGCGTGCCTAGAAAGATCTGCGCGCATCTGCACACTCTCATCCAAGGGCCAGCCTGTGCATCCGCCTGCCTCCTGACGCGTGAAAACGACAGTCCCATCTGAGAATGTTAGGGCGGATGTGAATCTCCTCTGCTTCTTCCTTTTTCCCCTCTCCTTCCCTCCCCTACCTGACAAACAAGTGCTCAGAAGAAGGCCCACTGTCTTGAAAGGTTCAGAATAAAAATAATATGGAAAACGAAATTTTTCTGAGCCCAGGTCATTCTGAGATTAGAACAAAGATCTAGACGTTTGGTGTGCTGATTAAACTAATATAGATTTACTGGCATGATAGCCCAGGGCTGGGGGCCAAAGGTGAGCTCATGCAGTAATTTCTTTACCTAGACAAGAGTGGAGCCGCACAACGCCATCCAAATGGCTTCACTAAATAGGCCGAGAGAATGCAAAGGCAGGCAATTTTTTCCTTGAAGCTGTTATTGCTTCTCAAACCCCACTCCCCACAAAGTTCCTCCTTACCAAAGTGTAGGACAGGAATCCCCACCCACAACCCATTTCAAACCAAAAAATATTTTACATGTTGGAAATGTGCTAGAGCCATCCAACAGTCACAAAAACAGGTACGTAAATGATGAAATCCCAATTCCATCATGTTCTAAAACAACATAAAAATCACAATTTTTTATCTAGATAGAAAATAAAAACAACTATTTCTATAAAATCCAAGTGGTCTGTGGACTTTTCAGTCCCATTAAAAATTGGGAAAGTCTCATTCCAATGTACTAATGCCCACCAAGGACTGAAAAGAGTAGATTACACCCTCTTCATGCAAGGGCCCCCACATCAAGATTTGACATGTTTCTGTGACTTAAGCACTGCCCCATCCCCTCACCCCCAGCCCAAACAGGATTTCACAGCCCTGGCCAGTGTGGCTCAGTTGGTTGGGCGTTGTCCCATGCACGGAAAGGGTTGCCATTGGATTCTCGGTCAGGGCACATGCTTGGGTAGGGGTTATCCAGGAGGTAGCTGATTGATGTTCTGCTCTCACATCGATGTTTCTCTCTCTCCCTCTCCCTTCCTCTCTAAAAATCAATTAATTTTTTTTAATCCTTTTTTAAAAAAGATCTCACTGTGAAAGTCAAATCTCTTTTTAATATTCTTTTTCTAGGAAGTCTTCGGTTGTCTTAAAATACGTGACTTTGTGCTTTTCCAGCTTTCTGAAGCTTAAGTAAAGGCCTCTGTTTTCCTGAGACATCTCCTTCTTCCTACACCGTAGGGGCCTGGAAATGTGGAGAACTTGGAGATTTAACAATGGCATATAGCAGGTACTCCATAAATATCTGTTAAATGGATGTATGAATGCATATAAATTTTGGATATTTCAAGGTAATGATTACCTATAATTATATAAATTTTGTTCTCCCTGAGATGGGGTACAGATTAAAAATAATATCAAGGTAGACTTAGAAGCATTCATCCTTAGGTGGTAAATCCATTCTAGATCACGAAGAGCAAGCCATAAAGAGTGTCTGTAGTATGGAGAGCTATGTTGTAAGCCAGAGGATGCCCTGGCCATCCTCACACTGTTCTTTGGTCCTTTTTCAGGAGTCTCAACACAGCTCTGAGCTTCGGCCTGACTTACCAGGCTCAGTTTTAGGCTCTCAGGGGAGATAGCTGAGTCTGGTGGGAGTCAAACTTGCTCAGAAGAAGTAAACTTCAGTCTGAGAGCTTGGAGCTATCTGTTCCCTTTTCATAGTCTTCCCAAGTATCTACCCTACTCACTGAGTCAGAGCCATCTCAGACAGGCTAACTCTTGTCACTGCCTCAGGACTTTGCCTCTCAGGAAGAGGTGCAAGGCCTTAGCAACCTACCTCTGCTCCCCAGCCCTTAAGATGCTAATTCCTACCCCTGGGACATTCAGCCTCTCTGTAGAAGGACATGCAGCCTGTTTCCCCAAAGTGTTCAACAGACATAGGGCTCACGCTCAGTCCGGGTGCTGTCCATGATGAATGAGAAAGGTCTTAGGAAGCCAGCTTAACAAGGTTATAGAATCCACTCACTGGATGTGTTTAGAGCTTGACTCATGAGGCCACGGATGCTAACTTGATCTCAGCTTTGCGCAACCACTGTGCCCTGACCTTAGGCTGTTTCAAAATCTGATTTGGGAGGGAAGCATAGTATGAATCCTAGAGAAATAACAACTGTCAGCTTTCAACCATGAGCTGGAAGAGCACTGCTCTGGTAGCAAGCACTGGGATTAGGGTTGGAGTTCTTCTGAGGATGAGAGAGGGGTGGAAGGAGGAGCACGATGATGGGAAGGGCAGGTGATGCTAGAATGCCTGAGTTGGTAGATGACTGATGTAGCTGGTCTACTGAGCAGTCTCATAAAACAGTTTTATATCTGTCACTGCCTACACTCTCTGAATTCTCCCTTCCCCTTCCCAAATGATACCTTGAGGAGATTACAAAACTACCCAGATTTCATAATTGTGTTCTTATTTTTTAACAAAAAGTCTACGTAGTCCAGTTCAAAATCCCCAACTCAAACCAACTTCCTCACTATCTCTTGCCCACAACTCCTTGTGTGGCTTGAGGGATTAAAGTGTGTGTGTGTGGGGGGGGGGGCAATTGGGGGAGAGGGGCTATTCTTCCATATCTGACTCCCTGGAGAGTGGCCTTTGCCTGGGTCTGGAATACTTCCCTCTGTTCCTAACTCCTTCACTCTTCGGGGCTAGTTGTAAGAGCAGGGGAGGTGAGGCCTGTGATGGGGGTCCCCTGCCTAGTGAATGTTTCTGATTCTTTGACTAGCAATGACTGTGTGGCTAACACCTTCTGCTCTTTGTGGGACACATTTATCATCTTCTCAGCAAGTCTGGCTGTTTCTCTCCACAGCCCAGTTTTCTTATACAATTCAGGACAAGTCCCATAGAGACAGAAGCTAGCTCTGGACATGTCCCCAGTGTTGCGAGCTGTGGAGTGGAGTGGCTAAGGCAACCCAGCACCGGAACCAGAGCCTGAGGTTCATTCCAGCTCCACTACTTATTTAACTACTCTGAGCCTCAGTTTTCTCATATACACAGCAGGGCTAATGATGTGTATCTCATAGCTATGGTGAAAAGAACCACGGGCTCTGTGAAGTTCCACTGCCTGGGTTCAAGTCCCAGATCCACTAGTTAGTTCCTACCTATGTGACATTAAGCAAACCTTACTTCTCAGACTCAGTGTCCACATCTATAACATGAAAATAGTATTTCTAACTTCCTCATAGGGTAAACATAAGAATGAAATGAAAATGATATGGAATATGTCTAGGACAGTACATGAGACAAAGCAAACACTCAAAATGCGTCAGTTACTGGTTATTAGCCTGCAAGATAATAACACTTAGCTCAAAGCCTGGCACCTGTTATAGTTACTGAGCTGAGCAGGGAGTACCAAGGAGTTAGACTTTTGCACCGAGGTTGGTATTAACATAGGACATTCCTCTTCTTACCACCTTGCTTGGTTGTAAACATTTCCTTGGCCTTTTACAGTTCTCTTTCCAACATGTCCGTGCTTCTGTGGGTTTGTCAGCTTCCTGTGGTCTGCCTGTGAACTCGGGAGCCTGTACAAGCCCAGGCAGCGGCTACTTCTGCTTCAGGAGCCAACACCAGCTACCCCCAGCTGAGCCACCTCCGCTCAGAAACAGGCCACTGTTTACCCAGAGGCTAGAGATCTGAGCAAAGCTGTTTATCCCATCGTCAGGCCCCAGAGGCTTCCACTCAGCAGATTTCCTCGCTGCCTGAGAGCTTAGGCCCTGTCGCCCGTGGTATTTCTGCATCACCCCCCTGCCCTGTGGGATCAGACACAAATTTGAGGCGACTGATTTGTCAGCAACCGGCCTTGTACTTTGAGCTGTTTTTCCAGCGTGGATATGAATTAATACCTCCTCACCCACGCTCTCACTTTCAGACTCCCTGTGACCAGGAGGTATAATAGCCTCCTCACGGTCTGAGCCCTGTCCACCTGTCCTCCTTATCTCCCCTGAGCCCCAGTCAAAACAAATTACAGGTACCAGAGGCACTATACTCACCACATGGCCAAGCCTCCACAAACACTGCCCTTCCCTCTGCTGGGAACCTCCTCCCCTGCCATTACTTCCATCCCTGACAAACTTGTGCTCATCTTTCAGAATTCAGTCAAGCATCACCCTCCCCAGAACCGCTTTTGAGTTTTGCCTCTCTAGCCTTTTACCAATTGGGTAAGGCGCCCCTCCTTGATGTTCCCATACATTGTGGCTTATACCTATGACCACAGCATGTTTAACCTGTATTTTGTCTTCCCGGCTAGACTATCTCTGTATCCATAGCACAGAGTCTGTAGCAATACACTTGTATAGAGCTGGCACTAAGCAAATAGTGAACCCTGAATGCATTTTCAAGATTGCTGCCCAGGGTGGTTCTGCTGACTAATAGCTCAAATAACAAAAAGGCAATAAAAATAAAAAAAGGAAATTGATCTCTATCATGGAACTCATTTATGTGTCCTGGAAACACAGGGCAAACAAACTGAGCTCTCCAGTCCTAGAGGAAGCTCTGTGAAGGTACACAGGTCTAGGACAAAATCCTTATCTTAAAAATAAAAATTCCCTTCAGCAGATGCTATCTTCACCACTATTATCTTCTGGATTGTTGGAAAAGGTCACTAAGATGGCCAATATACAATAATCTCCCTTTTCCAAACGACACCTATGTCAAAATGGTAAAGTGACATTAACAAAACAATGGCAACCACAGCTGCTCAAACATACCCATAATATGCAGTGCCAGGCTTATTTATGACAGGGTGAAGCACTCATGTTTTCTCTTTCCTCTCCACACACCTCTGCAAGAATGCCCCTATCTTCTCCTGCTCCCTAATTTAGAAGAGCCTTCCAATGAGGTGTCTTCCCTCCACCACACACTTATGCAAATGCATACCCTTAGCTCTGCTATTGCTGGGCTGTCCCCTGAGATACATTTAAATTTCTTCTTCCAACTGCAGCAAAAGTAACTTCAGAGGAAAAGTACTTTTCACATACAATGCTGTGAAATTGTTATGATCTCTAGTTTAATAGACAAGGAAACTGAGATTCATAGAAGTAAAATACTTATTCAAGTCTAAACAACCAGGTAAAGGGGAGTTAATATTGAAGAGAACAGTTAATTTGCCCTTCTGAGCTTTAGTTTCCTTGATTGTAAAATAAGAGTAATAATGCTCATTTAAGTAAAAATGAATTCATTACTTATGTAAAGCATCTAGCTGATTCAAGCCTGGCCTGAAAGAGTTATTATAAATCTCACGGTACCCTGGGTGCTGCCCCGATCTGTCTCTGGCTCCAACAGTGTTTGGAATAGATCCTTTCTTCCAACCTCTGACCACCCTCCAACATCTTTTCCAGTCACCACCTTCAGAACCACCTCAGCCATCCTCAGCCTCTGAGACCAGCCAACACCATTTTTTCACCTTAACTCCTTACTGTTGAACAACCATGAGCTCCAAAAATTCATCAGAATTGTTCCATGGAGGTGGAGGCTGCCGTCAACCACCTGGCCAACCTGCATCTACCGGCCGCCTACGCCTACCTCTCTCTGGATACGGATTTTCACCATGATGATGTGGCTATGGAGGGCATGGGCCACTTCTTCCACAAGTTGGCTGAAGAGAAGTATGAGGGCACCCCATGTCTCTTAAAGATGCACAACCAGTGCAGTGGCCGCATTCTCTTCCAGGACTTGCTGAAGCCTTCCCAAGATGAAGGGGCAAAACTCAGGATGCCATGGAGGCTGAGATGGCCTTGGAGAAGAATCTGAACCAGGCCCTTTTGGATCTGCATGCCCTGGGCTCTGTCCATACAGACCCCCATCTCTCTGAATTCCTGGAGAACCACTTCCTGAATGAGCAGGTGAAACTCATCAAAGAGATGGGTGAACCTGACTAACTTCCTGCAGGCTGGCCTGCCCCGGGCTGGGCTGGATGAGTACCTCTTCAAAAGGCTCACCCTGAAGCACGACTAGGAGCCTTTGGAGCTCAGAGACCTTTGAGGAGCATCTCCCTTGTCTCTGGCTTTTACCTGAGCCTCTTCCTGAAACAACTAGGCATCCTTTTAACCACCCTGGAGCCCTCTCCCATGCATTGGACCAAATGGAAATAATAAAGCTTTTTGAAAAAACAAAAAATAGAGTTACTATAAATCTTAAGTAAGCTAAAGAATACAGACTAAAAAACATTAACATAACTAGAAAAATAGTACATATCAGAAAAGGCAAACAGAACTTCTAGATACAGAAACAATTTGTGAAATAAAATATACACAGGGTGATGGGATTGACAGATTAGAAACTGTAGAAGAATATTAAAGTGTGGAACAGAACTATACAAATGGCGCTACATGAAACACAGAGGAAAATAAGCTGAAATAAATGAACAGACCCTCAATCAGATACCACACAGTATCAAGCAATCATCTATATATATATATATATATAAAAGCCTAAGCAACTGGAATGACTGGAATGACCAGAACGACCGAAACGACCGGTCGCTAAGATGTGCACTGACCACTAGGGGGCAGATGCTCAACACAGGAGCTGCCCCCTAGTGGTCAGTGCACTTACACAGCCAACCTCCCCTAGTCAGCCAACCTCCCGCGGTCCCTCACCCGGATCGGCCCACCACCCACCCGCCATGGTGGCAGCATGGCGGTGAGGGAAGGAGGAGGGGGAGGTGGGGAACTGGACAGTGGCAGGGCACCAATGATGGTGGCGTCGGTGTCCGGCGTCCGCTCCTTCCGCGCCTGGCCCGGTGACCATCGCCTCCTCTCCAGCCTGGCCCTGATAGGCCTGGCCCTGATTGGCCCTGATCACCAGCCAAGCCTAGGGACTCCACCTGTGCATGAATTTCGTGCACGAGGCCTCTAGTACAATATAATGCTTTTAAATATGTTCATCAAAAGAAGAGATACTTGGAGAAATAACAAAAAATGAATATCCAAATGTAAAGAAAACTAAAAATCTACATATCTAAGAAGGTCATCAGATATCAAATCAAATAAAACATAAAAAAAGTCACACCAAGGCACATCATAATCAAGTTGCCGAAAACCAGTGACAAAGTGAGTTACAAAAGCAGCTAGAGGAAGAATTAGACACACATTACATAGAGTAGAATAAAAAAAGAATGATAGCAGGTTTTTCATCAAAAAACTACATGATTTAAAGACAATAAAGCCACATCTTTTAAAAGGTAAAAGAAAAATTTGTTATTAAAAGGATAGTAAAATAATACATTAAAATAAATAAAGAGATAAACCATATAATAGGTTAAAAGACATAAATTTTTAAAATGTTAATTCTTGCCAATATGGTATATAGGGTCAACAGGGGTCAAACCTGCAACCCAGGTTTATGCCCTTGACCAGGAATCGAACCCTCGACCCTCCAATGTGCAGACCAACGCTCTACCCATTGAGCCATGCCTGCCAGAGCATATTACTATATTTTAACAAAAAAAAATTATTTGGCAATTGAAATTAAAAATATTAGTTTTAGTAGCACTATACACATAAAAAATATTTACAGATAAATTAACAAAATATGAAAGATGGGTACACCAAAAATTACACATTATTAACAGAAGTTATGATTAATTGGTTGTCAACAAAGCTGCCAATGTAATTCAATGAGAAAAAAAAAAAACAGTCTTTGTAACAAATGGTGCTAGAAAAACTGGATATCCATATGGAATATAATTATTTTAACCTTTCCCCACATCACATACAAAATTAACTCAAAATGAAACATGGGCCTCAACCTAAAAGTAAAAACTATAAAACTCCAGGGAGGGAAATAAAAGAAAACCTTTGTGATCTTGAATAGACAAGTATCTCTTAGCTGTGCCCCCACACACACACACACAAGAAAGCATCAGAAACGAAAAAAAATTTGATAAATTGGCCTTCAACAAAATTGAAATTTTTTTCCTTTGAAAGATACTAAAAAGACTTGGAGAAAATATCTGCAAATCACATATTTGGTAAAGTAACTGTATCCAGTATAAACTATTTTTAAAACCCTCTAAGCTCAATAACTAGAAGATAAACAACCTGATTTTAAAAGGAGAAAAAGATTGTAATAGACCCATCACCGAAGACTACATGTGCATGGTAAATGAGCACAGTAGAACCTCCTCAATATAACTAAGGCAATGCCTGGGTTATGATCCTGGCTCAGTCACTTACCTCTCATGAACTTGGACAGGCTTACCTCTTTGTCCTTTTTGCCTCAATTTCCTCATAGATAAAATATCAATGATTACAGAATCTATCTTCACTGAATTAAGTTAAAGATGAAAGATCTTTAATGATATAAAGGGCTCAGAATAAAATTCTGCTACAAAGTAAATGTGGATAAATACTGGTTATAGTTGTAATTATTTGGACCTCTCTGCCTGGAAATTTCTTCTGGGAAAATTTCTGACCATTGCGTTTTTTTTCTATGACCACATATTTTCATACTTTTAATCTCTCCCAGGAAGGAGGGAAGTGATGGGGAGCTTAAGTTTTGACTTGCTATTTTGAACATTAAATAAAATAATTTTTGCAAGTTTCTTAGCTACATGTTTGGCACACAGGCCATCTTCAATACTGTTAATTAGTGTGTCTTCTCTTCTAGATGTCTAGCATGGAGCTGGGTCTATAGATTGTACTGTAAAGTCATCACTGGATAAATATGTGGGTATTTAAGCTTAAGCTTCTATATCCAAGGGATTGTATTTCTGGCACTCTCGATACAGCATCACAGGACCCCTAATTGACTAGATTTTTAATAAATATGGTTAGCTGCCTCTGCAGAGGAGAATAGTAGCTGATTGCGGGTCCTTGGCAGGAAATTTTCCGCAGGAGCTGAGGTGAGAGATTTAGTGGGAGTAGCACTAAATGTTTTAAGCATTCTTAGAAAACCACAATTACATTGATTATGCACTGTTAGTGGAACACTCACTGGAAGCTGCACCCCTCAGAGGCCCTGAGTGCTCAAGTTTTCTCTAATCTGTCTGAAGGTCTCCCCAGTCCAGCCACTGGCATTTCAGAAAGCACAGCCTGGGTGGGGGGCGCTGCCTGTGACTACAGAACAGAGCAAAGCTAAGAGGCCTGTAAGGGGATTGAACCTAAGACCTGATCCTCATTAGCACAATGTTCTAGCCGACTGGGAAATAATGCAGACTCCTTGAGTGTTAGCAAATACTGACCTACTTAGATATGAGGGACAAAAGCACACATTTTCCCTCCGACATCAGCACAATCTGTCTCTGGGAATTGAAAGGACAGAGAAAGAAAGCCCTTTTACAGGGAATTTCTGGGTCAATAACTCTCATCTCCTGCTCCTACAGTAATTGCTGGATTATGTTCCTCAATTATTCCTCCATTCAATAACTGCTGCTCTGCCTACCCACCCATGTTCCAACAAATATTAGACAGCATGTCAGGCCATTTGAGGCTCCTGTGACATCAGACATCTTCATACAATTACGTCCTTCTGCTTAGAACACTGCCATCACCCTCCACCTTCACCCCTGCTCCTCACCTCCACTGTTTGGCTAACATGGACTCATCCTTCCTGTATCAGCAAATTGTCCAGGAAGTCTTCATGAATTCTGAGGCCTGGGTTTTGTACCCACCCTGCGTGCACCTCTGCACTCCCAGACTCCCTCAGCGCAGTACTTACTATACTGTTCTGACAGAGCCTGTGTCCTCTGTCCCTGACCACCCTCCCCCCCACCTTTCCCCACCCCACCCCCACCCCAGAGCTGAAAGCACCTGAGGTGCAAGAGCTGTGTCTCCTGCAGAGTTGAATCCTATCAGCACTGTGCCTGGCATAAAGTAGAAATTCAGTAAGTATTTGTTGAATGGGTGAATGACTGAAGGAAATCCCATTTTCTCTCTCACATATTAAATACCTTAAATTATGCTAAGTACTATTTCAAAGTAAATAAGTAGAATTTACAGTCAGCCATTCTTAAAGGCACTTCCCAGGCACTTTTGCTGAAGCAGGATGAGAAAGTGTTTTAGACTCATACGGGTCTGAATTTAAATTTCCAGGTTATTATTAACTACCCGTGTTTGAATATTTCCAAAATGAGAATAACAATACCTGCCTAATAGAGTTATTGAGAAGGTAGAATAAAATATATATACGAATTTTTTGCTGCTCAAAATGCATAAATATGTTCCTGCTTTCCATTCTCTGATGAAAATTTAAAAATTAGATATATCTTTATGTAATATATATTTGATTTTAATACTTTTTCAAATGTCACACACAAATGTAAAATTTATAAAAGTATAAAAAAATCAAATTAAATATATATTTGCTTTTTTATACTTTAGAAAATCTGAATAGCCTGATTTCCATTAAATAAATTGAATTTATTTTCAAAAACATCAACAAAGGAAGTTCCAGGTCCATAACTTGTTAATTTATAATTTTTAAACAGAAGTACTTTCAAGATTTATATATTTCAAAGTTGTATAAAACTTTGATAAAGGAATGGAAACTAAAGATATAGTTTTTAGTTCAATTTTTGGTTGCTCTTGGAAAACTACAGATGGATGACTGAAGGACTAATAAATAATATTAGATAAATAATATCATATTTGTTGAAAACTTAAATATGAAAAAGTCAATAATTTCATAAAATGCATTAAGCTTAAGTGATTTATGTTTAAGATGAATCCTCATGACTTGTCGCTTACCTTTTTTTCAGGCTCTGTTTCCTAGATTAGTAAATAGAGAGGATTCTCCTTTTCAAGATAATTAAAAGGATTATAATTTCTATACATCAAGTTACTCACCCAGAAGAAGCACTAAAAATTAACAGCTAACTCTCTCTGAATACTGAGATTGTTCTCTGAAAAGCACCCAGCCTCTTACAGAGGGCACTAGGCTGTTGCATTGTGCCACAGGTGAGTTCCGTCTTAAGCGAAGTCTTCCTTACCTACGGGTTCCTGCTCCTAACCCATTCCAGTTATGATGAATTCCTTCCTGCCCTGGTTTCCCATGACACTTCATTCATCCTTTCAGGACAGCAGGCCTGTGCCGATTGCAGCCCTATAACCCAATTATTATAGTAAAATTTCGTTACTCACATACTCAGGTAGGTCTCCAACATAGTGACTGTGTCTTACTTGCCCTATTTCTCCTCACATAGTTTCCTAGCAGTGATGTAACGAATGAATAAATGAATGCATAAATGCATGACTAGTAATGATCCATTTGGGACTTTCAGGATAAAACAACTTTGAACAGGGACTAATGTGGGAACTACAGAACAGATATTCATAAGCCATAGGCAGAAGGCCACGCAGACAAATAAATGAAACAATGACTTTCATATATTGGACAAAAAGCAATGGAAGACTGATTGCTGAGAAAAGTAACACAAAGGATATAAGCCCTACAAATCCCCAGATTACCTCTGGAGGCAGTTTGTAGGCTACAGCTCAGGGAAAGAAGAGCCCGGAGCCTAGTGGACACAGCTAAGAAGAGAGAAACCCGAGTATGACTAGGATTTGGGGGCACAGTATTAGAGAGGAGGGAGCTGCTCAGCATCAGAGACGAGAGAGAGCTCTGGAGATCTGCAGATGAGTATCCGTGAATCTAGTTGAGTACTTACCTGCACAGACATGAGAAGAAACCCACCAAGGCTGGGGGAAGATCGCCAGAGAACAGGAGATAGAAAGCTCCTCATTCAAAGCTTAGAATAGTTTGTGTTCCCACCCGTCAGAATGGAAAGATACTGACTAGAATCCTCAGAAGGACATTGCCTCAGAATAGGAGTTAAATTATCCTCAGACTGAATGTTGCTCTGAAGTGGCAATAAGTAAAGCTTAAAATCAGTTTCAGCAGGATCAAATTGATTTCAAGTAACTTAATTGGGTGCCAGAAAAAACTCCAACACTATTTAAAGATATATATATATATATAAATCCGTACCAAACAGTTTAAAATTCAAAGTAAAGCAGAAATATAGGATTTGTGATCAGGAAAGTAATTAATAACGACAGAAAAACCCAAAGGTGATAAAATTAGCAAACAAGGACATAAAGACAGGACTTATAAAGAAACTGCATGTTCAAAGAAGATAAACGAGGCATAATCATAATGAAGAGATAAATGAAAGATATAAAAAAATACTCTAAGTTAAACTTTCAGAAATGTTTAAAATAAAAATACATTGTGGGGGGAGGGGGAGGGGGAGCCCGCCCAGCAAGATGGCGCCGTCTGCGTGGCTGCGGCCCTTCTCCCGGATGCTGGCCCCGGCCAGGCTCCAGAGCGGCTTGTCAGCAGGTCCAAGTTCTATGTTGGGGAGCTGCTAGACGACAAGCCTGATTGGCTGAAAGTGGGGCTGACCTTGGGCACGACTGTCTTCTTGTGGGTCTATCTCATCAAACAACATAATGAAGATGTATTAGAATATAAAAAAAGAAATGGGTTGGAATAAACTGTTTAAGTGCTAATACTGGATGTTCCATATAGAGTTGAAAGCAGTTGAGTTGTAAGCGAGAGAGAAAAGTTATATGTGAATCTATGTAATCAGTCTCAGCAAAGTGGGAATAGAAGGATCATTCCTCAACATAATAAAAGCCATATATAACAAACCCACAGCCAACATCATACTCAATGGGCAAAAAGTAAAACCATTTCCCCTAAGAACAGGAACAAGACAGGGATGCCCACTCTCACCACTCTTGTTCAACATAATACTGGAAGTATAGGGATCAGACAAGAAGAAAAAATAAAAGGCATCCAAATTGGAAAAGAAGAAGTAAAACTGTCCTTATTCGCAGATGACATGATACTGTACATAGAAAACCCTAAAGACTCCATCAAAAAATTACTAGACTTAATAAATAAATTTGGCAATGTAGCAGAATACAAAATTAATGCCAATAAATCTACGGCATTTCTATACACCAATAATGAACTTACAGAAAGAGAGGCTAAAAAAGCAATCCCATTTATCATCGCACCAAAAAAATTAAGATACCTAAAAATAAACTTAACTAAGGAGGTAAAAGACCTATATGTGGAAAACTACAGGACACTAAAAAAAGAGATAGAGGAAGACATAAACAGATGGAAGAACATACAGTGTTCATGGATTGGTAGAATCAACATCATCAAAATGTCCATACTACCCAAAGAAATCTATAGATTCAATGCACTCCCCATTAAAATACCAATGGCATATTTCACAGACCTAGACCAAACTTTCCAAAAATTCATCTGGAATAAAAAAAGACCCCTAATAGCTGCAGCAATCCTGAGAAAGAAAAACAAAGTTGGTGGGATTTCAATACCAGATATCAAACTGTATTACAAAGCCACTGTTCTCAAACTGCCTGGTACTGGCACAAGAACAGACATATAGATCAATGGAATAGAATAGAGAACCCAGAAATTGACCCAAACCACTATGCTCAATTAATATTCGACAAAGGAGGCATGAACATACAATGGAGTCAAGACAGTCTCTTTAATAAATGGTGTTGGGAAAATTGGACAGATACATGCAAAAAAATAAAACTAGATCACCAACTTACAACATTCACAAAAATAAACTTAAAATGGAGTTTAAGGACTTAAACATAAGACAAGAAACCATAAAAATACTACAGGAATCCACAGGCAGCAAAATAGCAGATATATGCTGAAGCAATTTCTTCACTGATACATCTCCTAGGGCATTGGAAACTAAAGAGAAAACAAACAAATGGGACTACATCAAAATAAAAAGCTTCTGCACAGCAAAAGACACCATCAACAAAACAACAAGAATGCCCACTGCATGGGAGAACATATTTGCCAGTGTTATCACCGATAAGGGTTTAATCTCCAACATTTACAGGGAACTCATACAACTAAACAAAAGGAAGATAAACAACCCAATCAAAAAAAGGGCAACAGACCTAAATAGACACTTTTCCAAAGAAGACAGAAGGAAGGGCAAGAGACATGAAAACATGCTCAAAGTCACTAATCATCTAAGAGATGCAAATCAAAACGACAATGAGGTACCTACCATCTCACACCTGTCAGACTGGCTATCATCAACAAATCAACAAACAACAAGTGCTGGCGAGGATGTGGAGAAAAAGGAACACCCGTGCACTGCTGGTGGGAATGCAGACTGGTGCAGCCACTGTGGAGAACAGTATGAAGTTTCTTCAAAAAGCTAAAAATGGAACTCCCATTTTACCCAGTGATCCCACTTCTAGGAATATACCCCAAGAAACTAGAAACACCAATTAGAAAGGATATATGCACCCCTATGTTCATAGCAGCACAATTCACCATAGCTAAGATTTAGAAACAGCCTAAGTGCCCATCAGTAGATGAGTGGATTAAAAAACAGTGGTACATCTACACAACGGAATACTATGCTGCAATAAAAAAGAAGGAGTTCTTACCATTTGCAAACAGCATGGATGGAACTGGAGAGCATTATGCTAAGTGAAATAAGCCAGTCAGAGAAAGATAAATACCACATGATCTCACTCATTCGTGGAATATAATAAGCAACATAAACTGATGAACAAGGACAGATCCAGAGATGTAGAGGCATCAATCGGATCATTGGTCCTTGGAGGGAAGATAAGGGGTAAGGGGGAGAGATCAACCAAAGGACTTATATGCAAGCATATAGACCTAACCAATGGACACAGACAATAGGGGGGTGAGGGCATGAGTGGGGGAGGTTAGGGGGTAACGTGGGGATAAGGACACATAAGTAAAAACTTAATCAATAAAAAATTTTAAAAAAATACATTGGGAAGGATTAACAAAAAATTAGACACTGAAGAAGAAATGATTACCATACCTGAAGACACAGTAGAATGCTGTCCAAAATGAAGCACTAGAAGAAAATAAACAGAGAATATGCAATCTGTGGAGCTATATTAAGCAGTTAATATGCCTATGATTAAAAAATATATTTAAAGAAATAGTGCTCAAAACTATTCCAACTTTGATGAAAACTATAAATGCAGAGATCCTATAAGCTCAATGAACCCCAAGCAAAAGAAAAATAAATAAAATAATACCCAATCACATCATGGTCAAATTACTAAAAACCATCAATAAAAAGAAAATCTTAAAAGCATCCAGACCAGAATCCCAGCAACAACACAGCACTGGTAACTCTTACGCAGCCAGCTCTGGGCAGTGAACTTCCACTGGACAGAGAGGCCCTATAGCCTCAGAGGCCAACCCCAGAACACTGCCACCCAGAGGCTGACCCACAAACTGACTCTTTGCTAAACACAAAATAAGGCAGTCTGGGAAACAAATGCGGCTTGCTTTAAAATAAGGACTGTGGTTTACAACACAGAGGAACAGTGTATCGCAGGGAAACTCAACACTCTCCTGAATACCTGGCAGGTCTAAGGCGAGCCACACTGAAGAATAGAAGAACCAAAGGACCTTCACTACTGCAATATTTTTTTTTTTTCTTTTTTCACCTTTTAACTAAGAAACCAATTTTTTTTTCTTTTTTTTTTCTTTTTTTTTTCTTTTCCTCTTCTTCTTTTTTTTTTTTTTTCTTCTTTTTTCCATCACCTGATTTTACCCTTTTAATTACTACCTTCTTATTTTTAACCAGTATTATTACTGCTACCATTTTACCATTTTTTTTAAAGTGCAATTTTATTTTCTCTTTATTTTATTTTGGGATTAGTGTTCTCCATTCTATTTTCATCGTTATATTACTGGTTGTTTCTAGTTTGCATTTATCTCCAGGGAGCTGTTGCTGGAATTTGTTGGGATTAATGGCTGTTCTATAGGAGTATTCTCCTCATATAAAAAGTCTCTTCCCCTCTTCCACTTCATTCTCTCTATTCGCTCTTTATTTTTCTTTTCCTTTCTTTTCTCGCTTTTACTTTCCCCCCTCCTTTTTCCCACTTTCATTTTTGCACTCCTTTTTTTGGTCCCTAATTTTCTTTTCTTTTTTCTCTTTTCTCTTTTTCTCTTCCTTCTTCCTTATCCCCTAATTCTCTTAATTCAGGTGGTCACCTTTATTTGGGGTTATTAATATCGTGAATATATTTGTGTATAGTGCCTGGTACGTGGTGCCTTGTTGTGTTGTATTTTGTGCCTTTAAATCAACACAGCAGATCCAAGCAACAGCAACCTCCTGAGCACCACACCCTCTGCTGAGGAACAGCAGCTGTACGTGAAACCTCGCCCCACCAGCCAGAAGAGCCACCACAGCTGTGAACAGCACCCACCAGAGGAGTTGCTGCCAACTGAAGAGCAGCTGCTACCGCAACCGCCCGAAGAGGAACCGCAGACCAAGGAGTCACTGCCACCAAGGGAGCAGCCACTGAACGACTCAACGTCTAGATATGTCAGTGAGATCAAACATGGGTAGACAAAGAAACCCCCAAAGGAAAGAGAAGGAGGACTCTCCAGAAAAGCAGCTAAGTAATACAGAGGCATGCAACATGACAGAAAAAGAATTCAGAATAAGGGTCCTAGAGTGCATAAACCGGATGGAGGAAAAAATCGACAACCTCAGCAAGAAGCAAGAAGAAACAGATGAAAAAATCGATAACATATGGAAGAAGCTAGAAGAAACAGATGAAAAAATCGATAACATATGGAAGAAGCTAGAAGAAACAGATGAAAAAATCAACAACTTAAGTAAGACCCAAGAAGATATGAAGAGTGATATAGCTGCAATGAAAAACTCCATTGAAAGTATCAACAGTAGACTAGGAGAAGCGGAGGACCGAATTAGTGATTTAGAAGACAAGGAAGCAAAACACACCCAAAATGTACTGCAATTGGAGAAAAAAATGAAAAGACAGGAGGAGAGCCTAAGGGAGCTTTGGGACAACATGAAACGAAACAACATACGAATAATAGGGGTACCAGAACAACAGAAGGATGAACAAGGATTAGAAAACCTATTAGAAGAAATAATATCAGAAAACTTCCCTGAGGTGGGGAAGAAAAAAGTCACACAAGCCCAGAGAGTCCCAAACAAGGTGAACCCAAAAAGACCCACACCAAGACACATCATAATTACCATGGCAAATGTTCAGGACAAAGAGAGAATCTTACAGGCTGCAAGAGAGAGACGGAAAGTTACATACAAGGGATCTCCCATTAGATTGTCAAATGATTTCTCAACAGAAACACATCAGGCCAGAAAAGAATGGACGGAAATTTACAAAGTGATGCAAAGCAAAGGACTGAATCCAAGAATACTCTATCCAGCAAGGCTATCATTCAAACTTGAAGGGGAAATAAGAAGCTTCACAGACAAAAAAAGGCTAAGGGAGTTTATCACCACCAAGCCAGCAATGCAAGGAATGCTAAAGGGACTGGTATAAAAATAAGAAATAAAAAGCTCAGAAAGAAAACAGCCACACAAAAACAGAAATGCCTACAAACAAGTACCTTTCAATAATAACTTTAAACGTAAACGGACTAAATGCTCCAAACAAAAGACATCGAGTGGCTGAATGGATAAAAAAACATGACCCATACATCTGCTGTCTACAAGAAACCCACCTCATTAGAAGGGTTTCACACGGACTGAAAGTGAGAGGATGGAAAAATATCTTTCAGGCAAATGGAAAGGAAAAGAAAGCTGGGGTAGCAATACTTACATCGGACAAAATAGACCTCAAAGTGAAGGCCATAACAAGAGATAAGGAAGGCCACTTCATAATACTAAAGGGATCAATACAACAAGAAGATATAACCCTGGTAAACATATATGCACCCAATGCAGGAGCACCCAAATTCATAAAAAAACTCCTGGAAGATATCAAAGGAGACATCGACAACAATACAATCATAGTAGGGGACTTTAATACACCACTGACAGCACTGGATAAGTCCTCTAGACAAATAATCAGCAAAGATATAGCAATCCTAAATGACTCACTAGATCAGATGGACTTAATAGACATCTTCAGAACACTTCACCCGAAAGCCAGGGAATATACATTCTACTCAAATGCTCATAGGACATATTCAAAAATAGACCATATATTGGGTCACAAGCAAAGTATCCCCAAATTCAAGAAAATTGAAATCATAAAAAGCGTCTTCGCAGACCACGATGGCATAATATTAGAAATAAACTACAATAAAAACAACCCAAAATACTCAAACACCTGGAAGCTGAATAGCATGCTATTAAATATTGATTGGGTTACCAATGAAATCAAAGAAGAAATTCGAAACATCCTGGAAACTAATGACAATGAAAACACAACAATCCAAAACCTATGGGACACAATGAAAGCAGTCCTGAGAGGGAAGTTTATAGCTCTACAGGCCTATCTCAACAAACAAGAAAAAATGGTAGTAAATCATCTAACTCTACAACTCAAAGAATTAGAAAGAGAGCAACAAGAAAACCCCAGAGTGAGCAGAAGGAAGGAGATAATAAAGATTAGAGCAGAAATAAATGACATAGAGACCAAAAAAACAATACAGAAAATCAATGAAACCAAGAGCTGGTTCTTTGAAAGGATAAACAAGATTGACAAACCTCTAGCCAGACTCACCAAGAAGCAAAGAGAGAGGACCCAAATAAACAAAATCAGAAACGATAGAGGCGAAATAACAACAGACCCCACAGAAATACAAATGATTGTTAAAAAATACTATGGACAGCTCTACTCCAACAAACTAGACAACCTGGAGGAAATGGACAAATTCCTAGAAAAATACAACATTCCAAAACTCAATCAGGAAGAATCTAAAAATCTCAACAGGCCAATAACTATGGAAGAAATTGAAGCAGTCATCAAAAAGCTTCCAGCAAACAAAAGCCCAGGACCAGACGGCTTCACAGGGGAGTTTTACCAAACATTCAAGGAAGAACTAAAACCTATTCTCCTCAGACTACAACAAAAAATTCAAGAGGAAGGAACACTTCCAAGCTCATTCTATGAAGCCAGCATCACCCTAATACCAAAACCCGGTAAAGACAACACAATGAAAGAGAATTACAGGCCAATATCGCTTATGAACATAGATGCCAAAATCCTCAACAAAATCTTAGCAAATCGGATCCAGCAGTACATCAGAAAGATCATACACCATGACCAAGTAGGATTTATCCCAGGGATGCAAGGATGGTACAATATCCGCAAATCAATAAACGTGATACATCACATAAACAAATTGAAAGAAAAAAACCACATGGTCATATCAATTGATGCAGAAAAAGCATTTGACAAAATTCAACACCCATTTTTGATAAAAGCTCTCAGCAAGGTGGGAGTAGAAGGATCATACCTCAACATAATAAAAGCCATATATGACAGGCCCACAGCCAACATCATACTCAATGGACAAAAACTAACACCATTTCCCCTAAGAACAGGAACAAGACAGGGATGCCCCCTCTCACCACTCCTGTTCAACATAGTACTGGAAGTGTTAGCCATTGCAATTCGGCAAGAAGAAGAAATAAAAGGCATCCAAATTGGAAAAGAGGAAGTAAAACTGTCCTTATTTGCAGACGACATGATATTATACATACAAAACCCTAGAGACTCCATCAAAAAGCTACTGGACTTAATACATGAATTTGGCAATGTAGCAGGATACAAAATTAACCCCAAGAAATCCGAGGCATTTCTATACACCAATAGTGAACTTTCAGAAAGAGAGATTATAAAAACAATCCCGTTTACCATCGCACCAAAAAAATTAAGCTACCTAGGAATAAACTTAACTAAAGAGGTAAAAGACCTCTACTCAGAAAACTACAGGACGTTGAAAAAAGATATAGAGGAAGACATAAACAGATGGAAGAACATACCATGTTCATGGATTGGTAGAATCAACATCATTAAAATGTCCATACTACCCAAAGCAATCTATAAATTCAACGCACTTCCCATTAAAATACCAACGGCATACTTCAGAGATCTAGAACGAACTCTCCAAAAATTCATCTGGAATAAAAAAAGACCTCGAATAGCTGCAGCAATCCTGAAAAAGACCAAAGTAGGTGGGATCTCAATACCAGATATCAAGATGTATTACAAAGCCACTGTTCTCAAAACTGCCTGGTACTGGCACAAGAATAGGCATATAGATCAATGGAATAGAATAGAGAGCCCAGAAATCGGCCCGAACCAATATGCTCAATTAATATTTGACAAAGGAGGCAAGAACATACAATGGAGCCAAGATAGTCTCTTCAATAAATGGTGCTGGGAAAATTGGACAGATATATGCAAGAAAATGAAACTAGACCACCAACTTACACCATACACAAAAATAAACTCAAAATGGATAAAGGACTTAAATGTACGACAGGAAACTATAAAAATTCTAGAAGAATCCAAAGGCAACAAAATCTCAGACATATGCCGAAGCAATTTCTTCACTGATACAGCTCCTAGGGCACTTGAAACTAAAGAGAAAATGAACAAATGGGACTACATCAAAATAAAAAGCTTCTGCACAGCAAAAGAAACCATCAACAAAACAACGAGAAAACCCACTGTGTGGGAAAACATATTTGCCAATGTCATATCCGATAAGGGCCTAATCTCCAAAATTTATAGGGAACTCATACAACTTAACAAAAGGAAGATAAACAATCCAATCAAAAAATGGGCAAAGGACCTAAATAGACACCTTTCAAAAGAGGACATTCAGAAAGCCAAGAGACATATGAAAACATGCTCAAAGTCACTAATCATGCGAGAGATGCAAATCAAAACAACAATGAGGTACCATCTCACACCTGTCAGACTGGCTATCATCAACAAATCAACAAACGACAAGTGCTGGAGAGGATGTGGAGAAAAAGGAACACTTGTGCACTGCTGGTGGGAATGCAGACTGGTGCAGCCACTATGGAAGACAGTATGGAGTTTCCTTAAAAAACTGAAAATGGAACTCCCATTTGACCCTGTGATCCCACTTCTAGGAATATATCCCAAGAAACCAGAAACACCAATCAGAAAGGATATATGCACCCCTATGTTCATAGCAGCACAATTCACCATAGCTAAGATCTGGAAACAGCCTAAGTGCCCATCAGTAGATGAATGGATTAGAAAACTGTGGTACATCTACACGATGGAATACTATGCTGCTCTAAAAAGGAAGGAACTCTTACCATTTGCAACGTCATGGATGGAACTGGAGAGCATTATGCTAAGTGAAATAAGCCAGTCAATGAAGGAAAAATACCACATGATCTCACTCATTCATGGATAATAGAGACCATTATAAACTTTTGAACAATAATAGATACAGAGGCAGAGCTGCCTCAAACAGATTGTCAAACTGCAGCAGGAAGGCCGGGGAGGGTTGCGGGGCAGGAGGTAGGGGGGTAAGAGATCAACTAAAGGACTTGTATGCATGCATAGAAGCATAACCAGTGGACATAAGACATTGGGGGATAGGGGAGGCTAGGGGACTGTCTAGGGCGGGGGGATAAAATGGACACATATGTAATACCCTTTGTAATACTTTAAGCAATAAAAAAAAAAAAAAAAGAAAAAGAAAAAAAAAAAAAAAAAAAAAAAAGCATCCAGACCAAAAAATAGAAACACATTATGTAAAGAGGTACAAGGAGAAGAATAAAAGCAAACTTCTCATCAGCCACTATGCAAGCTAGAAGACAATTAAACATGTTTAAGGATTGAAAGAAATAAACCATCAACCTTAACTTTCATATCTTTCGGAAATGAAGATAAAATAGAGAATTTTTTAGATAGTCAAAACTAAAAGAATTCATTACCAGCAGATATTCATTACAAGAAACGTTAAAGAAATTTCTTTAAGCAGAGAGAAAATGATACCAGATGCTAATTCTGACCATCAAAAAAGAATGAAGAGTATAGATTTGTGGATAAATGCATAAGATTTCTTTTCAATTTTAAAATTCCTTTAAAAGAATTATTTAATTAGAAATAATAATAAATTTATCAGTTTATAACATATGTATTGTAAAATGTATGACAAAAAACAATAAAAGGAATAGAAAGGTGAAAATGGATGTACACTGTTGGAAGGTTCTCTGACCATACATGAAGTGATACGATGTTTTTTAAAGGTAGACTCTGGTAATGTAAAGATGTATTTTTTAAGCCCTAGACCAGCGGTTCTCAACCTGTGGGTCGCAACCCCTTTGGCGGTTGAACGACCCTTTCACAGGGGTCGTCTAAGACCATCCTGCATATCAGATATTTACATTATGATTCATAACAGTAGCAACATTACAGTTATGAAGTAGCAACGAAAATAATTTTATGGTTGGGTCACAACATGAGGAACTGTGTTTAAAGGGCCAGAAGGTTGCCCTAGAGCAACCACCAAACTTAAATAAATAAATAATAGATAGATAGATAGATAGATAGATAGATAGATAGATAATTGATAGAGCAAAGGGTTTGGGCCTGGAAGTCATAAGCATAGTTAGAAAGAAACCATAAAAATGTATTCAATTTTAAAAAAGCAAGAAAAGATACACAAATAAAAAGAAATAGCAAGATGGTAGATCTAAATCCAGACATATTGATAACTACATTAAAATTAATAATTGTATTAAACAATCTAATTGTAAAGCGGAGATTATTATATTGGATAAAAAAAGCAAAACCCAACTAAATATTGTTACAAAAACCCATCTCAAGTATACTTAAAAGAAGGTGAAGAGATTAGCCAAAGCCCATGGACACAGGCAACGCTGTGGCAAAGGCCAGGGGTGGTGGGGGGCTGGGAACTGGGTGGAGGTGGGCAAAGGGATGGGGTGGGGGGAAATGGGGAACATTTGTAATAGTGTCAACAATTTTAAAAAAGTAAAAGAATGGGAAAAGATACCATAAAAATAGTAAACATAAGAAATTGATTAACTGTATTTCCTACTCTCAACCAAAGTAGAATTTGAGAAAAGAAAAAAGTGATTAAGAATATTTTATAGTAATAAAAGTATCTATTTATTATTGATATAATAATCCTAAATCTGTATGCATGTGAAAGCAGAGTTTCAAAATACATGCACTGATATGAGACAAATTCACAGTTTGAGGTGGAGACTCCAACACTCTTACTCAATAATTAATATAATAGAAAATTAGAATATAAAAACTTGAACAATGTCATCAACTAACTTGACCTAATTTTTGAACACTCTACCTAACAACATCAGAGTGAACATGTTTTTAACTGTACATGAAATATTCACCAAGGTAAGCTATATTCTAAGATATAAATCCCTATACATTGTTTAAATCTATAAAAACTGAAATCTTATGGATTAAAAAATATTTTCTTTGACTCTTCAATGGAATTAGGTTTGAAATCTAAAAAACAAATGATATTGAGAAGATATTCAAATAGTAGAAATTAAATAACACATAATTAAATAACCTCTGGGCCAAACAAAAAAAATGTCTAAGAAAATTTGAAAATGCTCCGAATTCAATTAAAACACAACATAAAATCGGTAGGATACTTAGAGTAAAATTTATTACTTTAAATGCTTATATTAGAAACCAAGAATGATCTGAAACCAGTGATTTAATGTGGTTTAAGATTTTTGAAAACAAAAACGAAAAGCAAATAATATAAGGTGAGCAGAAAGAATAAAGATAAAAAATATTTTATCAAACAAATAGAAACCAAAAACAATAGAGAAAATTGGTATAACCAAAATTTTTGTAAATAAAGTTGATAAACTTCTAGTAAGTCCGATCAGGAGAAAAAAAGAAAGGATCCAAACTATCAATATCAAAAATGAAATGAGAACATCACTATAGCTCTTGATGCATTAAAAGGAAAACACAGAAAAACTGTGAACAGCTTTATGCCAATACATTTGACTTCTGAGATGAAATTAAAAATTTCCTGAAAGTCACAAATTTCCAAAGCTCATTTAAGATGAAATAGTATATCTATTAAGGAAATTGCATTTGTATCTATACAGAAATTGCATTTTAATAACCTTTCTACAAAGAAAACAGTAGGCCCAAGATGGAATCAGTGGTGATAATGAATTCTACCAAACATCTAAGCAAGAAGATACAAATTCTATACAAACATTTACAGAAAATAAAAGCTTTACATTGATACAAATCAAAGAAATTAGAAAACTATAAACATTCCTAACAAAAATCAAATCCCCCAATAGATAGAAACTAATACGCTGTGACCAACTAGAGTTTACCCCAGAAATTCAAGTTTGGTTTAACTTTCAATACCAATTAATAAACTTTCCATATTAACAAACCAAAGCAACAACAGCCTTGGTAATAATATCAATAGATGAAAAAAATATTTGACAAAATTTACCATCCATTTTCAGAAAACAAGATATAGAAGGGATTTGTCACATCTGATAAAAAGACATTTTCAAAAACCCTTTCTTCCTAAATTTTGGAACAAGGCAAAAGATGTCTGTTCTCGCAGGTTCTAATCAACATGTTGGAGGCCCTCGCTAGTACAATAAGTAATATAAAAATAAGGGGACGGGATTAGAAAAAATAAATACTTATCCAACTTCATATAGCCGGAAGGTGGGAGAGCCAAGTATCATCTCTCGTCTGCTCTGGTAGCAGTGGGTTCTTCATCTACATTTTAACCCCTTCTCCAATGAAACAATGGGAAGCATATTTTATTCTAGTCTTGTTGGAAGAGTTATTTCATAGTGTAATTGAAGATGCAAACAGCGTTACCCATTGGGAAAAGTCATGGATGCCATCTTACGCTCTGCATACACTATTAAAGATCCCCCTCTGATTAAGCAGCTCTCTTTATACCCACTATCCTGGACATTAGGGTTTGGGAGGAGGCTCTAAAAGTTCATGTAACAAAAATATATCCAGTAAAACAAGCAAAACCCACCCAGTAAAATAAGCAATGCAAAAGGAAAATAAAAAATGCCTCTGTAGAAATATTTTGCTTTCAATCTCTAAACAAGAGCTTGACATTTAAAACAGCTAAGCTATTAGCTTGAAGTTGCAAATTAAGTGAAAAAATAAAATGGGAGCGAGGAGATGGTAGGCTTTCAAAGAAATCCTGTAACTCCATTTACATTCTGACCACAAAACCCCTAGCCCCCTGTAACCTTCGCCATAGACATTCCTCTGCTTGCTATTAGACAATCTGTGCCAGCCTTCCATGGCTTCCTTAAATTAGAAGGTCTACTGGGACTTCCTCTGAGGACAGCATAATGCTTTCTGAGACCAGCTGAATTGTTGGAGACAAGGTGGGAGTTCCTCAAGCAAACGAAGGGAATCGCTGGAAGCACGCTCGCTGGGTCACAAAGCAAGCTCTCCAGAAAATCAGTCTTCAGCTCTAACCTCTCTTTGGAGGTTGGCAAGAACGCTTAGGGCTTCTTGAGAGAGATTATGTGGGTGGTGGCTCCATGGCAGCAGAGCTCCACGTCAGCATGTTGACTGAAGAGAAGCACACAAGCTTTTCCAAGGCAGAGAAAAGAGAACGGAGGCTGCTGGTGCCAAGGTGACACTGGCATCGGGTGCTTGGGATGTTTTCTACCCTTTGATGGGGCAAGACACTAGCTTCTTTAGAAGTTGAAGTGAATAGGGGTCTACATGGCTTTGTTTTCATTGAACAAAGAATCATCCTGATTCTTGTTTCTCTCTCAATGGTGAAGGCCAAAGGCATGGGAGAAATGTGGGCAGTCACTCAACAAGTAGAGGTGGCTGATTTTATCAGTTAATTTGCAGATATTTACTAAGTGTCTTAATGTGCCACAAGCATACTACAATAGGCTTCACTGAGGAGGACAAAAAGAATAGCCAGATGTTATTGTATGTTTACAATGTATGAGGCACTGTGGTAATGGTTTTATGGGTCTTATCTTTTTTAATCTCAACACTATCTTATGTTAGCATTTGCATCTTCCAGATGATGAAATAGAGACTTAAAAGCTTAGCAGCTTGCTTGCTGACTAAAGATACTAAGTGACAAAGCCAGATTTGAAACTCGTTTTGCTTAATTCCAGTGTCTGTCTAAACATTATTCTAGAAGGGACAAAGCTGTTCCTCATATCAAAGCAATGTGTTTTTCCCTCTAGTTAGCTTCACCGCAGATTGCCAGCCAGTCAGAATTAGCCATGAGCCTCAGAACCTGACCTGACAGAAATTTGAAACTCTTACTATTCCCATATCTCCTGTTTCTGCCAAGTTTTGAAGAGCTCCTCAATTTAAGAGGAATACCACTGGCAGGGGCCCTCCTACCCCCGTTCTACGCCATTCAGTGATTTTATGTTCAACACCATGCTCACCTTTCAGTTCACAGAAGCAGAGCCACGGGAAGGTCCATGGATAATATTTATGCAGATAAGTGAATTACCATCCAGAGTGAAAAGGTCAATTTTAGAATTCAGAATCTGAAATGCATTAGCTCTAATCAAGGTTGCTGAAGTATGTTCCTGCCTATTAACAGGTTTATCAGAGATGTGCTAGGCTCGTTTTGGAAGCAGTAAATCGTACCTACATATACATTTAGAAACGAGTTATACTGACCCAACTGGCGAAGCCTCCACAGTGGTCCTCAACCTTCTGGCCCTTTTAATACAGTTCCTCATGTTGAGACCCAGCCATAAAATTATTTTCGTTGCTACTTCATAACTGTAATGTTGCTACTGTTATGAATCGTAATGTAAATATATGATGTGCAGGATGGTCTTAGGCGACCCCTGTGAAAGGGTCGTTCGATCGCCAAAGGGGTCGCGACCCACAGGTTGAGAACCGCTGCTCCAATACAATACAAATGGTTATATTATTTTATTCATTCATTAGTTATAAAGCTCCTGTTATGTCTTAAGCACAGTGGTAAGGCCTAAAGATACAAATAAGAAAGATACTGTTTCTGTCCTCAAAGAGGTCATTTACCATTTTTTATTTAATAAAATATTTTGCCCTGGCCGGTTGCTTGGTGGTTAGAGCACTTGCCCACAGACCAAAGGGTCAAGGGTTCGATTCCCAGTCAAGGACACATACCTCAGTTGCAGGTTCGAGTTCCCTCACATCAATGTTTCTCTCTCTCCCTCTTTCTCTCTCTCCTCCTCCCTTCTACTCTGTCTAAAAATCAATGGAAAAAGTATCCTCAGGTGAGGATTAAAAATAATAATAATAATGATTATATCTTTCCATGAAAATGAGTACTTTTCCTTCCTTTCTAATACAGTTTGCAACACATTTTCAGCTTAACTTGGAATTTGCATTTTCTGCAATACATCAGACTAGATAATCAAATATCCTGAATAACATGTCTGTTTCTGTTTTGATGAAAACAGCTTAAATAGTGTGTGTGTGTGTGTGTGTGTTTAGAATATTCTAAGTGCATTCCTACGCTGGCAAGAAGTGTGTAATAGGCCAAAGCAAAAAACAAGCTTATTTGGGGAGGTGAAAGGCAAGCATGTGCAGAATCCAGCCTTGTTCCTGAGGGAATCTGTTAAACGCTGGTGAACTTGAACATGTTTTGAAGCCTGTGCAAGGCACAGAAGAGAACAGAGAACACTAGGGCACACCTAAAGTAGAAAGTCAAATTGTAGACTCCCGTGTAAAGCTGAGACCTCACTGGGATACAATTTCTTCTTAGAAGTAGACAACAAGGAAGCAACTCTTTTCACTTTGGCACTGAGTGTAGAGGGGAAAAAAAATCTCTCTTAATAATTTGGAACTATAAACCAGCTCTCACACAGGTTTTTGGCTCAATTTAAAATGTTCTGGGTGGTCCAAAAAATTCAAATAGAAATGTTGATATAAAATGGCCCTGGATTTTAGTGCCTGCCTCCAGGTGATAGAAAAAAGCAAAATAAAATCCTCTCCAAAGGAATTCTACATTAACATGACCTGAAAGAAAATTCTCTCAGATAACGATCCAAAGGGATATGAGCTGAAAGTAAAAAATTGCAAACACACAGATAAACAAATAACCATGAGTAAGAACCAAAGCAGTAACATTGCAGAATCACACACAAAACTTCAGATTTTGGAATTATCACATGCTGGATACAAAATAAGAATGTTTAATATGCTTCAAGGAGTAAGGTCGAAAAATATAAGCAAGAAACTGTAAAAAAAAAGTCTGAAAAACTAATTTAAAAATGAAAACTGGCAATAAAGTAAATGAAATTAAACAACAAATGAGTTAAATAGTAGATTAGAAACAGGTGAAGAGAGACTTAGTAAAAGGAACATAGATTTAAAGAAATTATTCAGAATGTTTCTGAAAGAAACATATTAAAGATACAAGAGATTAATAAGATTAGAGTATAGCATAAGAAAGTCCAACATAATCTAATTAGAATTGCAGAAGGAAATATTAGTAAGAATGAGAAAAAAGCAGTATTTGAAGAGATAATAATGGAGAATTTTCCAGAAAGAAATCAACTCAGACATAAGCAGGATAAAAATAAATCCACACCTAAACATATCATAATCCTATATAATAAAAGTCTAATATGCTAAGTGTTCGGTTGTCCAGTCGTCTATTCAACCAATCAACGCATGATATGCTAATGAGATGCTAAAGACGCTCAACCGCTCACTATGATGTACACTGACCACCAGGGGGCAGATGCTCCAACCGGTAGGTTAGCTTGCTGCTGGGGTCAACTGATCAAGACGGGCCATACACACCCTGGAGCCCTCCCGCAGTCCCTTCCCTGCTGGCCAACCTCCTGCGTCCCTCCCCGGCCCCAATTGTGCACCAGTGGGGTACCTCGGCCTGGCCTGCACCCTCTCGCAATCCGGGCTGAAGGATCCCCCCCCACCACCACCAAGTGCACAAATTTCATGCACCGGGCCTCTAGTGAAACTATAGAACACCCGAGACAGAGAGAAGGTTTTAAAAACAGCCAGTAAGAAAAGTTTAACTTGGGTTTGGTATGGGATATCAAAACAAAATGATAGCCAACATTCTCAAAAGAAAAAGTTATTGCCATTTTAGTGGGTTTTAGTAATAGTTTTGAATAAACGAGTGGATTATAAGTCATAGATCTAAGATGAAAGCCTTATTCCAAAATCTGTGTTTATCAACATCATATATACAAATAAAAGGAATCCAGCCTTAATGAAACTCCAGATCCTGGCATTTGACATGTTACTCACTTTGAAAATGAATAGGATGTAAAGCTTGTTTCTGAAATTTTGATCATGCCTATATTGCTATAATAGATCCATAGCTATCCTCTCAGACTTTAAACTCTGCACAATTCTACCAGAATAATTTCCCCTATCACTTTTGTCTTGCTCCATCACTGATTAGAAACTTTGAAAGATTAAGTACTTCCTAGCACATCCCATCAAAACACAGGGCTGTGGAGCAGTAGTACTGGCCAGTGGCTGTGCTCTAGCTGGAACTCACCAAACAAGGGCTTACGTTTCTATATATGTGACCTGAAAAGGTTCTATGTGTTTGTTCCATAGTTTTCTCATCTGTAAACTGAAAATAATAACATCTATGATTTGTGGCAAGGATTAAAAGATATAGATCAAGTGCTTTGCACAGAACTGACTCAGAATAGTCACTGCAGTTGGTTGCTACTATTAAATAATCATTTTCTTCTTTATTTACTTTTTAAATATATTTTATTGATTTTTTACAGAGAGGAAGGGAGAGAGAGAGAGTTAGAAACATCAGTGAGAGAAAAACGTCGATCAGCTGCCTCCTGCACACCTCCCACTGGGGATGTGCCCACAACCAAGGTACACGCCCTTGACTGGAATTGAACCTGGGACCTTTCAGTCCGCAGGCCAACGTTCTATCCACCAAGTCAAACCAGTTAGGGCTTCTTTATTTTTATCATCATCTTCTCTCTCCTTTCTCTCATGTCCTGCTGGCTTCTGCTTCTAGGCCAATGATTTGCAAAGTGAGGTCCCCACAGCATCAGCATCACAGAGGAATATTTTAGAAATACAAATCCTTGGGCCTCACCCAGACCTACTGAATTGCAAACTCTAGAGCAGTGGTTCTCAACCTTGGCTGCACATTAGAATCACCTGGGAATCTTTTAAAATCCTGATTTCTGGGCCTCATCCTCCGGAAATTCTGCTTCTTTGTTATGGGGTGGGGCCACAACATTAGTAACAAAGACACTGAATCTCCGAAGGATGAGGCCCAGAAATCAGGATTTTGAAAAGATTCCCAGGTGATTCTAATGTGCAGCCAAGGTTGAGAACCACTGCTCTAGAGACCAAGGACCCGCAATCTGTGTTTTAGCAAGCCCTTTAGGTGATCCTGTTGCACTTGAGGACCGCTGCTCTACGCCCTTGTACATGTTGCTCCGCTGTTCTCAACGTGTAGGCTTTTGCAAATGTGTGAAGCAACTTTGGTTGTCACAACGCTTGATGATTCCCTACTAGCAATTAGTGGGACAGGGATGCTAAATGTTCCAAAATATTCACTTCCTCAACCTTCTTCTCCCCTTGTACCTATGGAAATCCTGCACAATTCCTCAGGACTGGCTCCTCCACACTTTGTTGTCTTCGTCCATTTCAGCCCAGACCATGATCTTTCTTAGGACATGACTATATACATTATGTATACTTAATATTATTTCATGTAAAATATCCTCTCTAGGAAGAAAGCATGAGTTTAATAGTTAAAACCCTAGAGTAGGGAGCCAGAATGCCTGGGTACAAATCTTAGCTCTATGACTCCCTTAACTTACTACCCTGGATTTTGTTACTTATTGTCTCAGCCTCAATTTCCTCATTTATAAAAAGGGGATAGTAATAATGCATACATTAAAGGGTGAGAATTACATGTTTAGAACAGTGCTTGGCACAAAGGAAGTACTGTACAGTGTTGACTTGGAGCTGAAGTTTTAGGGTGGGTAACAGGAGCATTGCCTTCAGTGTCCCTGCTGCATCTCCTCCTCCTGTTCCGGCGACAGTTGAGGTGAAGGACTTGGGAATTTAGGACCTCAGCCATCTATTTCCATTTCTTTCTACTTGAGAGATATAAATGAGGATAGAATTATATTTCCAGAGCCTCTGCGAGTCTTTTTATTTGAATCCTGTTCTTCTTAATGGTTTTGCTTTAAAAGATCCTTGTTTCCTGCCAAATTCTGATGGCTGTCCTCCATCACCTGCCTTTTGTTTCCCAGAATCCCACAGGCCGTTAGCCTAAGTATGCATCTCTGGCAGGGGCCCTACCTTTGGCAGCACTGAGCGCAGCATGGCTGATGAAATGCTCCTTAGAGCCCGCCAATTCCAACACAGAGTGCCCCGAAGCTGGAGTTGATGACAACTCCGCCTGAGGTGGCAGGAGCACACAGGCTCTGGGTGGTTATAGGCTACAGTAAGAGGAGGAGGTGATGCATGAATGTGGAAAAAGGGCACTGGTTTTGTGAGGAAGCCTAAGAGTAAAGAAGGTGAGTTAGGCTCTATTTTGCATGTACTGTCCCACAAGCAAAGACCCCGGTGGAAGAAAAACACTGGCCACACAAGCTCTTTTCATTGGCATGAAGGAAAAGAATAAAACTTCTGCGTCTTTGTCCATTTGTCTAGGACAGAGGTCGGCAAACTCATCATTCAACAGAGCCAAATATCAACAGTACAACGATTGAAATTCCTTTTGAGAGCCAAATTTTTTAAACTTAAACTATATAGGTAGGTACATTGTTATTAACTTAATTAGGGTACTCCTAAGACTTAGGAAGAGCCGCACATGGCTTGCAAGCCACAGTTTGCCGACCACGGGTCTAGGAGACTTCCTAAAATTAAACTCTTACTTCACTAAGTAGTTATCTCAGGCAGCAAATGAATTCATAAAATAATTCAATAAATAAACATTCTGGGAAACATTTATGCTGATATCCAACATGTATTAAACTCTGGTATCAAATGAGAAAATTCTAACTATAGCTATCTGCTTGTTAGTGCTTTAGTTGAAAGGAAGAAGAAGAGGAGGAAGGGAGGAAGGATTGCAATGTTATCTCAACCAAGACCTACCAGGGCAGAGCTGTCAGGCCCCCAGGCCAATCCTTAGTTTGGCCAGTGTGTGGCTTCCATGAGATCAATTTAACCAGGAGAGCTCTGATTAATGAAGCACATAAGAGATGGACAAAACCAGACTATTTCTTTATTAGTTTAAGCTGAGAGATAAAAATTCTAAAAAGACTGATAACCACAGGAGCTGATGGTATCATTTTCTACCCAATTGCAAAAAAAAAAAAAAAAAAAAAAAAAAAAAGGACAAAAGTCTTGAATATACTCTTTCACAAAAAAATATATCAAAATGGTCAATTATTGAATGAAAACAGGCTTAATCTTCTTAATCACCTGGGAAATACAAACAAAAACTAAAATAAATAAGACTCCATTTATATCCACCAGAATGGCTAAAATTAATTAATCGTTGACAATGATAGATCAAGTAGACTCACAAACACTGCTCTTGGCAAAAAGGGAATTAAGACTGCAAATAAAATTAATGTTACAGATTGAATTAAGGTTGCAGATGGAATTAGGGTTGCTAATCAGCTGACGAAAATTGGGAGGTGATCCTGGATAATCCAGGTGGACCCAATGCAATCACAAGGCCTGTAAAGGAGGAGGAGGGAGGCAGAAGGGAACCAGATAGGATTCAGCCCAACATTGCTGGCTTTGAAGTTGAAGGAAAAGGGCTGTGAGCTAAAGAATGTGGGCAGCTTCTAAAAGTGGAAAAGTCAAGGAAACAGATTTCCCCCTAGAGCAGCGGTTCTCAACCTGTGGGTCGCGACCCCTTTGGGAGTCGAACAACCCTTTCACAGGGGTCGCCTAAGACCATCGGAAAACACATATATAATTACATATTGTTTTTGTGATTAATCACTATGCTTTAATTATGTTCAATTTGTAACAATGAAAATACATCCTGCATATCAGATATTTACATTACGATTCATAACAGTAGCAACATTACAGTTATGAAGTAGCAATGAAAATAATTTTATGGTTGGGGGTCACCACAACATGAGGAACTATATTAAAGGGTCACGGCATTAGGAAGGTTGAGAACCACTGCCCTAGAGCAGTGACGGCAAACCTATGACACGCGTGTCAGAGGTGACACGCAAACTCATTTTTTTGGTTGATTTTTCTTTGTTAAATGGCATTTAAATATATAAAATAAATATCAAAAATATAAGTCTTTGTTTTACTATGGTTGAAAATATCAAAAAATTTCTATATGTGACATGGCACCAGAGTTAGGGTTTTTCAAAATGCTGACACACCGAGCTCAAAAGGTTTGCCATCACTGCCCTAGAGCCTTCAGAAGGAGCACAGGCTGACAATGAGAACTATTTGGGATTTCTGATGTTCAGAACTGTTAGATAATATATTTGTGTTATTTTAAATAATTAAATTGTGGTGATTTGTTACAGCGGCAATAGGAACTCATACACTATAATAATCTATAATAATAAAAGCATAATATGCTAATTAGACCTTCAGCTGAATGACTTTCAGGACGTCATTCTGGACATCCTTCCAGATAAAGCTGTGGTGGCGGGCACTGAGGCAGAGGCAGTTAGGGGCAATCAGGCAGGCAGGCAGAATGGTTAGGGGCAATCATGCAGGCAAGCGAGTGGTTAGGGGTAATCAGGCAGGCAGGCCAGCAGTTAGGAGCCAGCAGTCCCAGATTGCAAGAGGGTGCAGGCCAGGCTGAGGGACCCTCCTCCCCTTCCGCCCCCCCACCCCCCGTGCACGAATTTCGTGCATCAGGCCTCTAGTCTATATATATAAAAGTCTAATATGCTAAGTGTCTGACTGTTAGTTCAACCATTCAACCAGTCGCTATGATGCCCACTGACCACCAGGAGGCAGATGCTCCAGTAGGTTAGCTTGCTGCTGGGATCAGGCCAATCGGGACTGGGCAAGAGGGGCTGGACATGCCCGGGAGCCCTCCTATAGTCCCTCCCCACTGGCCAGCCCCAACAGCCCCGATAGGCCCCCAGACAGGCTGGACACGTCCTGGAGCCCTCCCACGGTCCCTCCTGGCCCTGATCATGCACCGGTGGGATCCCTTGGCCTGGCCTGCAGGGACTGGGCCAAAACTGGCTCTTCGACATCCCCTGAGGGGTCTCAGATTGCAAGAGGGTGCAGGCCAGGACAAGGGATGTCATGAGTGCACGAATCCATGCACCAGGCCTCTAATTTTGAAGAACCACCATGGATAACACCAACAACCACTAATCCTATATAATAAAACCCTAATATGCAAATGAACCGAACTGCAGAAGGACCGGTCACTATGACATGCACTGACCACCAGGGGGCAGATGCTCAACCCAGGAGCTGCCCCCTGGTGGTCAGTGCGCTCCCATGCTGCTCCTTAGTGCTGCCACAGAGGCAGGAGAGGCTCCCGCCACCACTGCTGCGCTCACCAGCCTTCGCTGCAGGCGAGCAGAAAGGAGCAAGGGGTCCCAGACTGCAAGAGGGCTCAAACTGGGCTGAGGGACCTTCCCTCCCCCAGGCCTCTAGTATAATTTATATTTGGCTTTTGAGTATAATTACAGGGAACATACATGTATCCAACCCTCCTACACACACACACACACACACACACACACACACACACACACGCACACCCCTGGGCAGCAAGAGACTTGTTGCAGTTACCTGAATGGCTGCACAGGTATTGTCTGCATTGCTTGGGGTTAGAATTGAATTGTGCAAATAGAGAGAGAAAAGCTTGTTTACTCTCCAGAAAGGAGGATATCTGCAGGGGGGGAAAGTGGCCCTCTTGCTGACAAAGTCAGTAATCTGCAGATTTGCAAAAATGAGATATAAAATACACACAGGTGCAAATAGATGTCTGTAAATATAAAAGTGAAACAAGTAATTAGAGGTTTCTTGGAGAGAGCCAATTAATTAAGTCCATGTCTGGGAATATTGGAAGCTAGTCTGTGATCCAGGTTGAAGAGCTAGACCATGCACTGAGTAGCAGCAACCAAGGAGTATCTTAGGGAAGCAAAAATACCCACCACCTTCATCAGCCCCATTCAAATCACCCTAAATAAATATCAAACCCCAAAACATGATTATTATGTAAACACAGCTTCAAGCTACTGCCAAATAAACAAGCTTTCTACATAAAAGCAGTGTGTTTGTCCTCCAAAAGCTGCTTCAGAGTAGTCCCTGCCCCCCATCCCCATGTGATCACAGACCCAAACCCTTCCTATTTGGAAATTCTGGCAGTGCCATAGCATGCATATTATCAAGGCCGCTTATCTTTCTTTTGAATAAGCACAAAGGACAAGAATGAAAGAAGTGGTCTATCTAAGCAACAAGAAGATACCAAGAACTTGGAAACAGAATTAACAAGATTAGCTCCAACATACAATGGCTCCAAGCTGACTTATAGAAGGTTGCCTTGAAGAAAGACAGGCCAGCAAGCCCTGGTTATAAGTAGATTTAAAGTATTAGCACATTTAAAGAAACAATGCATCATTTAGAAAGAGTCTATCCATCCAGAAAGAAAAGTATCAAAAAGTGACAAAGAAGCAAATGCTGGCTGGTCCCACAAAACCACTGTTCAGGAAGGATGGTCTTGAGGTCTGTGTGCCAGGTTCACGTCCGTGCGATGGAGATGGCTGTGTCAGTCCATCATGTTCTGATCAAACTAAATAAATCTAGCTAATTCCTCTGGTTCTAATCATCTGTTTACCAAGTAATATTTTTAAAAAAATATATTTTTATTGGTTTCAGAGAGGAAGGGAGAGGAAGAGAGAGAAACATCAATGATGAGAGAGAATCATTGATAGGCTGCCTCCTGCACGCCCCCTATTGGGAATTGAGCCCACGACCCAGGCATGTGCCCTTGACCAGAATCAAACCTGGGACTCCTCAATGCTCTATCCACTGAGCCAAACCAGCTAGGGCACCAAAAAATCTTTTGATCATTGTCTCAGTCCAGTGGAACTGCTAAAACAAAATACCACAGACTGGATGGCTTATAAGCAACAACAATTTATTTCTTGCCAATCTGGATGCTAGGAGATCCAAGATCAAGGCCCTAGGATAGTCACATTCATCACATTCTGGTCAAGGCCCTCTTCCTGATTCATAGCCAGTGCCTTCTCACTGTGCCCTCACATGGTGGAAGGGACAAGGGATTTCTTATGGGATCTCTTTTATAAGGGCACTAATCCCTTTCATGAGTGCTCCATCCTTATGACCTAAGAACCTCCCACATTATCACCTTCTAATATCATCATTTGGGAGTTACAACTGCAACATCTGAATTTGAGGAGGAAACAAACATTCAGGCCACAGCAACTATAACATGACTATAGGAAAAGAATGCACGAATCTACAATCAAGAGAACTTTATCTGCTTAAAATGGTTATGTTCTCATCATAAATTCATACATTATTCCTCTAGTTTAATTTGAACTATACATCAACTTTTCACCTGATTAACGTTTACCACATAAGAACCCTTAGATCTTTATCTAAAGGGAAGGATTTTGCCAACTCTCAGTTGGGTCATAATTCCCTCAGTGGTCATAATTCCCTCAGTGGTCATAATTCCCACCAGAGCATTAGTCTTGCCCACAGGAGGGTTGGAATTCTTTCAAAGACTTCTCAGATTGTCTGGGAAAGTGTTCACGTGCCATTAGGACTATCTTGTTTTGAACTAGCTACAACGTGCCACTAAAGACCTTTTCTCTGGCAAAGAGCATATCTGTAGGAAAAAAGTAATCCTTTTGCTGACAAAGTTAATAACCTTCAGATTTGCAAAACTAAGGCATGAAATACACTCAGAGAAGACTCCCCAAGCCTGCTTTTCCAAAACATCTCATTCTCCCCTCTGCTGAGACATATGCACAACTAAGAAAACACCAAGGAAAGAGTGACTTATTCATGAGTAGAAAATTAAAACATAAAAAAGAATTGGCTAGAAATTAAAGAGGACACCCAGAGGGGCCTGTCTCCGGACGAAACACAGAGGCCAAGTCACGTGAGCCCTTGATGCTATTCCAGTTCAATCACATGCATGACCTTTGTGGTCTGGAGGAACCACTAGAGTCAGCTAGTCTGGCTCAAATTTGATGAGTATTACTGGATAATAAAAACACTAGTACCTGTGGTTCTAACTTTTACTTTTAGTGAAATAATTTTTATTAGAATGCTATTTAAATATGCAAAAACATAGATCTGGGTAGAAATTCCCCATGCTCACACAACTATACATGCACAGAAACAGTAAAATTCAAATTAACTCTCTTTCTTTAACATGACACATGATGTTCCTTTGCTGAAATAAAACCACTCCTTGCACTGTGACTATGTACTTAGTCCTGAATGCCAGAGCACGAATCTTGTAGGTTTGGCAGCCGGAGCTACTATGCACTAGGAGAGAACTTTATGTTCCCGGCACAGTTCCTTATTTAAGCTACTATGAGACTTTTGTTCACAGCCGGCATCTTGATGCCATTGGCCTTCACTAATATATTAATTTTTTTTTCACTGTTCTTTTCCTTTCTACTCCAGGCCAATAACATTATAAAAGCCCAACCCCAACACAGAAGTATGTGTCAGTACTCACGGAGTCCTTGAGGGCTTAAAATGTGTTTATATTCTTGTGTTTAAATTATTGTCAAATTAAGCACAAATTTTGTTTTAGTCACCGTGGAGAACTTACACATGCTGGTTTGCAAAACTGGTGGAGTCTAGTCCCTTGACGGAGCCCTGTGTCCTGGGTCCACGCCCTCCTTCCCATGTGCGGGAGATACGTCAGACATAAGATCAATGTTCCCTTTCTGCTCTCAGCTCACAAACTTGTTGGGGCAAACTCATGCCCTGGGCTTTGCTTTTGCACTCTGCATCTCTGAGCTTCTCTTTGTAAGTAAGGTTATGTAAAGTGTCTGCGGGGATATGCCTATAGCCAAACTCATCTTCTCCAGGAAAGATAAAAGCTGGAAAAACAGTGAGATTTTAGTCTCAGTGCCTACTTCTTTTAAGATTTTAAAAGAATAATAGCCTTTCCTTAAACAGTGAACAGTGGGAATGACTAGAAAAGCTTCACAATATTTTTGCTTTTTATTTTCTGCTCATGCGTACTAGAGCAGAGACTTACATCTGCCTTTGCCTTCTACTCCATTTTCCGCTTCCCTTGGGAGGTGAAATAAACTTTTAGGATGAAAGAAAAATGTTTAATTTTACAAATTTGAAACACTGGTTATGAGATCTCTGGCATATCAACATCAGTTCTGCATGTAAACAAATAATTTGGAAGTAAAGCTGGGATCTGGACAACGCTCCCAAAAGCCAATGAACCCTGTCCTCCAAAGGCCCACTGATTTAAAATGCCACTGTGGCTACATGTAAATTTCCATATAAATGAAGGACAATTGCTGCACCTCAAGCTGCCACATGGATCCACCAGTCTATTCCCAGGAGTGCCAAACTATTTTAAATACTATGAACAGATAATGAACTTCTGCATCTGACCTCCTTATTTTCTTATTCTTCTTTCATAATTTTATTTTATTACTTTTGTCTTTTCTGTCTGCCTTTTTGGAGAGTTCATCATCTTCATCTTTCAGATCTGCAGCTTGACCTTCAAGCCTTCTTTGAAAAAAATTTAGAAATCATGATTTTTTTAAATGTAAGAATGATTTATTTTTCCTCCTTCATTGAAGCCTGTTTTTATTTTAAGGCTAAAATATTATCCTAAATGTTTTTTTGTTTTGTTTTGTTTTGTTTAGTCCTCACCTGAGGACTTTATTTTTTTTAATTAATCTTTTTTAGATAGATAAAAAATAAATAAATAAATAACATTGATCGGTTGCCTCCTACCCACAACCCGGGCATGGGCCGTGACCGAGAATTGAACCCGAGACCTTTTGGTGTACTAGACACACTCCAAGCAACTGAGCCACACCAGCCAGGGCTTGTCTAAATGTTTTTAACAATAACATATTGAATGTTCTAAAATTCTTTCTTTTGTTTGTTTCTTGAGTCCATAGTTCCAATTTTCCTCTCCAACTCTAGGTTCATTTTTGCTGCTGCTTTCCCTAAAATATCTAGATCTTTGTTGTCTCCATTAAAAAGAGATCCTATTTTCTGTCTCTCCTCCAAAAATGCTTTTAAATTTTTATACCCATAGCTATTTTTCCCCCAGCATTTTTACAGATGTGCTAATTTTAAAGTACCTCTTCTCTAATTTCATCAAGAATTTAGGAAGAAGATATAGTTCACTATCCTATATAAGTTAGTAAATTTTTAAGACAAAAACTCAGTGCATTGCTTTAAGTAGTATTGGCATAAATGTGGAGATTTCATATTTCATCCAACAGTATATTTTCATCCAAATGCCCACTGACCTTTATTATACACTAAACTTTATTTATAAATGCATGTTTATTTCTGAACTTCATGTCATCTCATTGATCTACCAATGTATTCTTATGTCAGCGACACAGTTTTTAATTAATTACTGCTTTAATTATTCCCTACACCTGCAAGATATGTTCCCATATCTATGCCACAAGCTTAAATAGATTTTTTAAATGTTTGTGCACAATGAATACTTTTCACAATCATGCAAAAAGAATGCATATCAGGAGACAAAGACTGAAGAAGAATGAGAAATGAAAATGTTTATATTAATGAGGCAGTCTTATGAACAAATTATTTCTTTTAAAATCGATAGTAGTAGCATTGTATTTACAGTTTTAAAAATATTTTTATTTATTTCATTTGTTAAATGCGATATAAAAAGCATCCAGGGTTAAAGAATAATTAAAGATTCCCCTTCTATGATGTAGAGTGATTTATCTTAAGAGTTTTGCTTCTCCTTTTGTCCTTCCTCTAACTAAGGACTAATAACCTGTAAAATGGCCAAAAGGAGGGATTGGAGAGCAAAGGCAAGGGTAGTTGCAAGCAAAGAAACAGCTGGAAGAAAAATATCATAAAAGCAAACTACAGAAAGGAATGGGGAGAAAGTGCAAAGAAAACAGATCTTTTCTGCTCCAAGTAGAAAGGGTCGTAAAAAAAAAAAAAAAAAAAAAAAGAGGAAAAACTGCTCAAACATGAAGGCCAAGGAAGGGTAGGAAAGGAGGAGGGAAAGATTAGGGAGAGAGATAAAGAATAAAGGGAAATGAATGGATTGAAAAAACAAACAGCACCCCCATCTGAAGAGGGCAGTGAGGGGAGGAGAACAGCTGAGGTTTCAGGAGTATGTTGGTCAGATATAAACGTAATTGTTTTATGTTTCCATGCAGATGGCTGCTGTAAATGTGAAACATGCCCAATTTCTAAACACACAAGAAAAAAAGAACTCACCCCATGTGAAAGTGAAAAATAAACTGTTTTATTCCCAGACTCCTATTTCGTTTCCCTTGCTCATTTCCCGATGTCCTCACAAGTGTCAAACACAGAGATATTTATGGTGATTTAATTGAGTTAAGAAGACTCAAAGGGTGAGAAATTTTAGCTTGATCACCAAAGCCCAGGTCCCAGAAGACCAAGGTCTCAAACAGGCCAATGATTCATTGACTAGATCCAAAGCAAAAATAACCATCTACAACTTGGAAATAAAGCAAGAAGATCTTTCATGATCGCAGTAGAGCATTTCCTAACCATCCTGCTGTGTCTCCTGATTCTCTAGGGCTGTTGTTTAGTTTGACTTAACATTTATTATTAACTAGGGCTCAGGCGCTGTGTAAAGTTAAGTTTTAGCTTCTAGAAGTTAAGTTGTGAGGTATCTTTGTCCAGTGGAGATAAAAATAACAAATGTCCAGTAAAACAAGATTAACTCAGAATTTACCAGTTTATTGGCCTCCTAGGGCATTAACACTTTTGTCTATAACTTAACGGCCTTATTTAATCATTCTTTCACCTACTATATATACATCTGTCCTCAAAGTCTTCTTACCATCCTGCTGCTTCCCTCACTGATGAGTTAAGCAAATCTTTGACATGTGCTCCACATACTTTTGTATGTTTTTAAATGTTTAAAATGTATACTTTGACAATATGAACACCAACAGTAATACATTTAGCTATCTTTTACTATGTGCCAGACATTATATTAAGTACTTTGTGAGTACTACCTCATTTAATCCTCACAACAACCCTGTGAGTTTGGGTAAACTGAGGCCCAGAAAAGCTAAGTCTTATTTTTCAAGATCATCCATGAGCAGAAAAATGTTTAGAACTCTGGACAGATGTCATAAGAATCCTGCCTTCTTGCTATTGTATTGTATGTTTCCGCTAAAGGGCAGTCATGGGCAGGGTTCTAGCAAGAGCAGGAGGTCCTAGAAAGATACTGAAACTGGAAGTTGGGTGCTAATGGTGGGAGGCAGTTGGTAGAGCAAAAAAAGCTGTTAGAGAACTAATACATACTGATCTTGGCGGGGGGGGGGGGGGGGGGGCGGGAACGGCAGATACCATTATCTTCATTTAACAGGTGAGAAGACTGGAATTCAGACAGAACAGGTTACCTTCCCAAGTCACCCCATTAACAGGAAGCTGAGCAAGGGTGTGAAAGCCCATCACCAGACCCTAAGCCCAGGACACCTCTGAGGCTCCCCCTGTTTCTGAACAGATGGTCAGCAAGTTCAGCCTCATTTGTTCCACTTCTTAGTTCCAAACTATGGTTACAGCTGTCATTATTGCCCCTTTGTCCTGGATCCATTTGGCTTTGAGATTTTTATCTTCCTGCTTTTGTCTTTGACATAATGAGCAGGCAACATTTAATTTGGTCTCTGGTTCTCATTTATTTTCTGGCACCAATCCCAGAGACCAACTCAAAGGAACAACACACAGTCAAAAGATATCAACGGTCTGATTTCTATCAGAGCTGTCTGACACTAGAGTTCATCATTCCTTTCCTAACCACCACCCCACCCCCACATTACAACATATGGACACAACTTTTATAGATCTGCTACTCACTTGCCTGCAATACCAGTTTTACACCATGGAATTCGGTACAGTTAATGAATGGTAAGGATCAAGCAGATGGACTGCTCAAAACAGTTAAACACATAGCAAAAATTCTATCTGAAATCAATGGTTACCTGAACTTTTTATACAAGGAGTCATAGTTGATTTTTCAAATGAGGAAAAACATTGAATCGGTCCCAACATCTGCATTATTGTTTGCCAGTTTCAGCTCCATAAGTACCATCTAATAGGAATCAACATAAGACTCTATGTAAGAATATCAAATGATGGCAATTAATCTGAGAACAAACAAGCCTAAAATGTGAGTTATCCTGAGCTACTTAGATATGTTCTTTCCAAAAGCCCCTTCCCAGTTTTGTTTAGGACCCTGATGATTCACTTTCCTGGATATTAATACCCTCACCTACATTAGAATTTTGAGCTCATAGTTCTCCTCTAATTCTGATTCTCTGGCTTTCTGTATTACTTCTATGTTTATCTAAATTCCTGCCAATAATCCAAAGAAGTTAACTATTTCTGCTATGTCATCTCTTATTGCAGATAGCATTGATAATTCATCAGAATTCTCTCCAGAAGGAAAGATCACCAAAATAATACAGGAGGGGGAGTGAGAAAGAATAGAGTGGGGAAAGATGGAGAAGCTAATATTTACAGAACATCTACTATATTCTAAACATTGTGCTAGAAACTTAGATAGGTGGCCTCACATTTAGTTGTCATAACAACTCTAAGCTGTTAATGTCTCAATACTAAGCAAACAAACAAAAAAACTGAGTCTCTGTGAAAGTAAATAACTTACTTCATGTCACTCAACTAACAAGAAGTGGTGCCAAAATTTAAACACAACTTTGTCTTGATGTCAAAGTTCATGTACTCTTATCTTGCCCTTTAGTGTCTTCACATCTTATTAGTTACTTTAAAATGCTGATAAATATTTCCTCAGTAGTTAGTTAGCTTCCCAAATCTGAAGAAAATTTGAATCAATATGATGGATTTTTATTGGGCACGTACTCTGAACTGTTCTGGGCACTGGATATACATTTTAATAAAAAAGAGTTAATGTCCCTCTCATTAGACTTTATGGTCTAATGGGAAAGACAAATTCTAAGTAAGAAATACTAAGTTGCATAAGAAGAAAGGAACTCAGAGCACACAGAGTCAGAAGATCAAAACAAGTAAGAAAGTAATATTGGAACTAATAGCTGAAGAATGAGGAGTTAACTAAATAAATAGGTATGATATTTCAGGAATGGTGAGCAGCATCTGTAAAGATTTGGAGGTAAGAGCGTGATAGGTTCAAGCAACTCCCACATCAAGTTGCTATGAAGATTAGTTGTTGGGTACAACAAGTTTTCACTGAAAAATTTGAATGTGTATGTGTGTGTGTACCCATACACCATACACATAGAAAAATAAAAACTGACTATAAAGATGATTCTTCTTCAAGTACATTTATTTCAGTTTTCCAAGAAGTAAATAAGCCAATTAGTAAATCCACAGGTTCTTTATGAATATTTATCATGATCATGATCATGATGATCAACTGCATTACTGATGGGTTAAGTACACAATAAACAGACACATTTCCTAATTCTAAAATTTAAAAGCCAATAGTTAGTTCTTAAGAGTTGGTTATGTGGATAAGCTACCTACTTGTGAGATGAATTATGAGGAGCTTTTCTGAGCAGAGCCCATGAACCTACAAAAAAACACCAGTGGCCTAGAAAGAATCTGGTAAACATGCGCATATTGAATGAATTTAAAATCAGGTTAATATGTTTATACACTATTTTTTGAAAGAGTAAATTCTATCTGAGAATGGTCACCCATGAGAGGGTATAAGAAGACACAGAGAACCCTAGCTGGTTTTGTTCAGTGGTTAGAGCATTGGCTATCGGACCAGGTTTGATTCCTGGTCAAGAGCAGGTACCTCAGTTGCAGGTACCAGGCAGATGCGGGAGGCAACCAATCAATGTGTCTCTCTCACATCGATGTTTCTCTTTCTCTTCCCCTCCTCTCACCCTTCCATTGTTTCTAAAGATCAATGTAAAAAATATCCTCTGATGAGGATTAAAAAAAAAAAAAAAAAAAGCCCTGACCGGTTTGGCTCAGTGGATAGAGCATCCGGCCCAAAGACTGAAGTGTCCCAGCTTTAGTTCCAGTCAAGGGCATCAATCTTTGTTGCAGGCTTGATCCCCTTTGGGGTTTTGCAGGAGGCAGCTGATCGATGTTTCTCTATCCCTCTCCCTTCCTCTCTGTAAAAATCAATAAAATATATGTATTTTAAAAAAGACACAGAGACAAGTGTAGAAAGCTTGGGCAAAATTACAAGTCTTGGGAATTTAAGGGAAAATTAGTTATTAAGGTTAAAGGAAAAGTTCCATTTCCAATCACCATGGAGTAACAGGGACAGGATTTACCCTCACACTTGGAACAACTAAAAATCTTGACACAATATATATTTATTTTTAAGAAGGAACACAAGCATTTGACATCAGGTAACCAAAGTCAGTTTTTCCTAAGATACAGTAAACAAATCAGGAAAAGGCTACAATTGCCCAAGCTTACTCCCTGGAGAATGTTTTCCAGGCTGAGGAGCAGAGAGGGGAGAACCTAGGCAGAATCCAGTGGTCTTCCTACGTAAAAAAGATGAAGCTGAGAGTCTGAGGAAGACAAGACGTTTACAGTTCTCAGAGCAAAGTAAACTTGAGGAGAGAACTGCACAGAAAGGAATTCTAGAGATCGGCAGACCGTCTTCCTCTAGTACAGAACAAAGTACTCATCAGTACATGCATGTGAGGAATCTAAGGCTGATGAAAGAACCATTAACAAAGGTTATAGAGGAAATTGCCTGGGAATTGTGCCTGTTCTCGCCAGCAAGTCTGGAAAAACTCATAACTCATGGGGCACTGGGCAAAGGTCCTTCCTCAGGAGTGGGAATAGTCCACTTTAGACTGATCCCTGCTCCTGCCCCACCCAGCAAATAATAAAAGCAAGACCCCCAAATATCTATTTTTTTTTACAAGTATCTTCACTATGTCTTAAAGTAAAAAAATCAAGAAGAATTATTGAAATATAAAAATATTCAGAATCCCATGAGGTAAAATTCACAATATCTGGCCTCTAATCAAAGATCACCAACCATACAAAGAGGCAGGAATATAGGACCCCATAGTTTGAAGAAAATTCAGTCAAAACCAACCTAAATTGATATGGATATTAGAATTAGTAGAGAAGGACATTGAAGTGATTATTATAACTGCATTCCATATGTTCAAAATTTAAGTAAACAGATAAAGATGTTAAAAAGAACCAGATTGAATTTTTTACAATTAAGACTTTTATATCTAGTATCCCCCATTATCATTATCCCTCACCAGACCAGTACACTTGTTGCAACTGATGAACCTTGACACATTCTAATCACCCAAAGTCCATAGTTTAATTAGGGTTCATTCTTATTGTTGTACATTCTATGGGTTTAGAAATATGTATAATAACAGGTATCTATTAGTATGGTATCATTCAGCGTATTTTCACTATCCTAAAAATCCTCTGTGCTCTGCCCATTCACCTCTCTCCCCTTAACCCTGATCTTTTTACTGTCTTCATAGTTTTGCCTTTTCCAAAATGTCACATACTTAGAATCACACATGATGTAGCCTTTTCAGATTGGCTTCTTTCACTTAATAAAATGCATTTATGTTACCTCCATGTCTCTTCTTGGTTTGATAACTAATTTCTTTTTGTAGAGAATAAATATTTCATTGTCGGGATGTACCACAGTTTATTCACCTTCTGAAGGACATCTTTTTTTTGCAAGTATGAAGAAAGCTTCTCTAAATATACAGGTACAGGTTTTTAAATGGGTATAAGTTTTCAACTTCTTTGGGTAAATATCAAGTAGTGGATTTCATGGTAAGAATATGTTTAATTTTGTAAGAAATCACCAAACTGTCTTTCAAAGTGGCCTTACCATTTCATATCCCCACCAACAATGTATAAGAATTCCTGTTGCTCCACATCCATGATTGGAGTGTTCTAAATTTGGTCAGTCTAATAGGTGTGCAGTGGTGTCTCAATGTTGTTTTAATTTGCATTTCCTTGATGACATACAAGGTGGAACATTTTTTATATGCTTACTTGCCATCTTTTTATCTTCTTTGGTGAGGTATCTCTTAAGGTGTTTGGCTCATATTTTAATTGAGTTGTTTTCTTAATGTTGAGTTTTAAAAGTTCTTTGTTTATTTTTAATAAAACCAACCTAAACTGGTTGGTTTTATCAGATGTGTCCTTTGCAAATATTTTCTCTCATTTTCTATCACAAAGCAGAAGTTTTACTTCATTTTAATGAAGTCCAGCTTATCAATTATTTTATTCATGGATTGTGCTTTTGATGTTGTAATTAAAAAGTCAACAACATACCCAAAGTCATCTAGGTTTTTTCCTATGTTATCTTGTAGGAGTTTCATCGTTTTGCATTTTACATTTAGGTCTGTGATTCTTTTTAGTTAATTTTTGTGAAGGGTATAAAGACTAAGTTTGCATTTTTTTTTTTGCATATGGATGGACAATTGTTCCAGTGCCATTTGTTGAAAATACCATATTTTCTCTGTTGTATTGTCTTTGCTCCTTTGTCAATAATCAGTTAACTATACTTTATGGGTCTATTTCTGGTCTCTCTATTCCATTTATCTATTTGTTTATTATTTCAGCAATCTCTTGATTACCCAAATTGAACTTTTAGAGATGGATTATAATGCCTGAAGCATGAAATACAGTGGATTGAATTAACAGCCAATTAGATACTGCAGAAATAAAGATTAGTGAACTTGACAGCATTGTGATGAAAACCATACAGAATGAAACACAAAGAGGAAAAAGGAACCCATAAAGATAAAAGGAGCAAGAGTAAGCTGTGGGATAATTTTAAGGGACCAAATATGTAGTTAATTAGAGTCCTTGAGGGAGAAAGTAGGATAGAGACAGAAAAAATATTTCAAGAAATAATGACCAGAAATTTTCAAAACTTAATGAATTCCATAAATCCAAGAAGTTTAAGAAACCCCTAGCAAGAAACATAGAAAACACACCGAAGCATATCACAACTAAATTGCTCAAAATCCATAATAGAGATCTTAAAATCAGCCAAAAAAGATGCATTATGTAGAAAGAAAAAAATTAGAATGATATTAGATTTCTCATTGGAGACAATAAAAGTGAGAAGATAGCACAGCATTATCTTTAAATTCCCTAAAGAAAAAAACTATTTACTTGAACCTCTATAACCAGCAAAAATATCATTAAAAAAATAAGGTAAAATATATTTTAAAAATAAAAACCTGAATAATTTATCACTCACAGATAATTCTACAAAAAAATGTTAGAAAGTCCTTCAGTTTGAAGGAAAATGATACCAGGTAAAATCTGAATTTATAGAAAGAATAAAGAACTGCAGAAAGAGTAACTACATGGGTGAAATGTAAGATATTTTTAAATTATTTAAGTCTCTTTAAAACTATTATCATTTTAAAAGATAATTGACTATTTAAACAGAAATAGTAACAATGTAGTATAGGGCTTAGAATGTATGAAATAGGAAAATGCATGACAACAGTAACATAAAGGCAAAGGAGAAATAGAAATATACTATTGGAAGGCTCTTATACAATATGTGAAATTAATATAATATCACTTTAGGGATGACCGTGATAAATTAAAGAGATATGCTATAAACCCCAAAGCAACCATTAAAATAACAAGACAAAGAGTTATAGCTAATAAGCCAATAAAAGAAAAATCTGGAATCACACACACAAAAAAATTTAATTAATTCAAAAGAAGGCAGAAAAATAGAAAAAGGGGGGAAAGACGGTAAAAACAAAAAACAAATACCAAGATGATGGATTCACACTAACTATATCAATAATTACACTAAACATAAATGTTCTAGCCCGGCTGGTGTGGCTTAGTGGTTGAGCACTGACCTATGAAACAGATTGAATCATGGTCCGATTCCCAGTCAGGGCACATGCCCAGGTTGCAGGCTTGATCCCCAGTGTGGAGTGTGCAGGAGGCAGCCAACCAATGATTCTCTCTCAGCATTGATGTTTCTCTCTCTTCCTCTCCTTCCTCTCTGAAATCAATAATAAAAATATATTTTTAAAAAAGTTTAAATGTTCTGAACACCCAAGTAAAGACAGAAAATGTCAGGTTAGATTTTTTAAATATTTTTGTTGTTGTTGACGGGGACCCTTTAGTCCTCAGGCTGACACTTTATCCACTGAGCCAAACCAGCTAGTGCTAGATTAGTTTTTTTTAAATAATAAATATTCAACTACATGTTGTCTATGAAAAGTATATATTTTTTATATATTTTATTGATTTTTTTACAGAGAGGAAGGGAGAAGGAGAGGGATAGAGAGTTAGAAACATCGATGAGAGAGAAACATCGATCAGCCGCCTCCTGCACATCTCCTACTGGGGATGTGCCCGCAACCCAGGTACATGCCCTTGACCGGAATCGAACCTGGGACCTTTCAGTCCGCAGGCTGACGCTCTATCCACTGAGCCAAACCGGTTTTGGCTGAAAAGTATATTTTATTTGTAAATATGTAAGTAACTTGAAAGTGAAAGGATGGAAAAAGTTACACCACTCTAACACTAATCAAAGGATAGCAGAAGTGGCTATGTCAATATCAGAAAAGGTAAATTTCAGAGCAAAGAATATTGCTAGTGGTTGAAAGGTCATTTCATAATGGTAGGGATCGATGCATCAAAAGGATATGACAATCTTAAACTAATAAAATAAATTTATGCTAATATAAGACATTGAAGACCATGAAGCTAAAAGGTGTAGAACTCAAAAGATAAATAGGCAATCCACAATTTTGTCAGATATTTAAAAACCATTCTTGATAGTTGATGGGACAAGTAGAAAGAAAATCAGCAAGGACAGGTACGCTTGACCAACATTATTAATCAGTTTGCTTAGTTGATGAAATGGATAAATGAAATTAGATGAAATGGACAAATTCTTTGGCGATACGAACTACCAAAGCTTATCCTCAAGAGTAGCCCCATATAATAAAGAAGGTAAATTTGGGATTAAAATCTTTTTCACAGAGAGAACTCTGGGCCATGAGTACTTCATCAGTGAATTCAACCGAGCCCTTAAAGAAAAAGTACCCATTCTACACAAATTAAGGTATTTCCATACAATGGAATACTACTCAGAAATGAAAAGGAATGAACTATTGACAAAAGCAACAACATGGGTGAGTTTCTAAATAATTATGTGAGATGAACAAAAGCCATGCAAAAAAGAGTGCATACTACATGACTCTATTAATATAAAACTGTAGAAAAAGCAAACTAATCTATAGGAACAGAAAGCAAATCAATGATTGTCTGGCAGTGAGAGGTAGGAGACGGAGAAGGAGAGGTGACCAAGGGCACAAGAACATTTTTGATGGTGATGAACATGCTCATTATCTTGGTTGTGATGTTTTCATGAGTTTAGAATGTCAACACATATCAAATTATACACTTTAAACATAAGCAATGTATACTAATTATGTCTCCATAAAGTTGTTTAAAAGAGAATATTAGAAAAAGACACCATAAAGAATACTTTAGTGGAACTGACTGGAGGTAGATTTTTAATTAATGCTGACCTTGTAGTCTAGCTAGAATGCTTTAACCCTGGCTCACTTCAACATTTGTGCTTTACAGAAACAAACTACTTTTGTTTTTATTCCAATCCCCCCACCTGAAACAAACTACTTTTAACTTGAGTGGATTAATTAGTAACCTTGTTTAAAATAGGAAATAACTCTAAATGGTTAACATATATTGATCATTCTTATCTAAGTAAGAACTACTTTAATATAACCATTTTTCCTGATTCTTGAGAAAGAGTAAATGCCCACTGAAGAAAATGCTACTATTCATGAGTTCTCATTATCAAAACAGCATTAACAATAGATCATATTTATTGAGCATTTATAACAGGTCAAACACTGCTAAGCTTTTTATGCAGTGTATTATATTTGATTCCCACAGCCCTCTGAGTTAGGTACAATTATTCAACCCATCTGGAGAGAGAGAAAGCAAACCTTAGAAGAATGAAGTAACATGGTCAATATCAAATAGATAAGTTATAGAGTCAGTACTTCAACCTATATCTTTATTCATTCCTTTCACTACTCTGCCCTAAACCCTTCCATGATTCCCATCCCATCCAAAGTAAGAACCAAAGACCTCACAAGCATGTACAAGGGCCAATACCTCACCTCCCATTTCCTCTTGACCACACTCCCTCTAGCTACCTCTGCTCCAACTCTCAGATCTGTGTTATTTTTCAGACATGCTGTGCGAATTCCACAAGGCCTTGACAGCGCTCTTCCCTCTAGGGTTACTGGGTATGTTTGTGCAGTTTGGGCTCTGCAGGGCTCTGAGGGTTGCTATTCTGAGCCCTGATTCCCTCTTCCCGCAAGCTGTTCTCTCAGATACGCACATGTTTTGCTCCTTCACCTCCTGCAGGTCTTAGCTCAAGTTTTAACGTTTCAGTGAAGCTCAGATCCCAAACATAGTCCCTCTTTCTTGCTTAAATTTTGTCCATAGTAATTAATGTCATTCTGAGTATAGAAAAAAACACAAATTTTAAATATCAACATATTTTGTTATTTGTATATTGTGCAAAGCTAGTTTTAAGTACAAAATAAAAGAGTACCTAACCTTTATGCAAAATCACCTAAATAAAGCAATTCATAGTTTCTAGTTTATACATGTGTATTTTATTCTTATCATAATAGTGGAAACACTGCACAAAACCAACTCAACTGTTTTTATTTCACTTGTTTCACGCATGCACATCCTACCAATGCTCTCTACTTTTAGTTTGCTGTTAAGTGAGGAAGGACAAGTAAGAAAATGCTGGGGTCCAACCCCAGCAGGTCCAGGGGTCCCCAAAGGTGTGGACGGAGTCGGCGAAGAAGGAATGACACGGAGACAGCGTTCAGTTGATCAGCAGCCTAGCCAGGATCTCTAGCCAAGTTCTGGTCAGGATCTCCAGCGAAGTTCTGGTTAGGATCTCCAGCCAGGTTCTGTGTCCATGTTCTCTTGCTAGGTTCTCCAGCCAGGTTCTCCAGGTTCTCCAGCCAGGTTCTGTAGCCATGTTCCCTCGCTAGGTTCTCCAGCCAGGTTCTGTCCAGGTTCTCCTGCCAGGTTCAGTCACCAGGTTCTAGTCAGGTTCTCTTGCCATGTTCTATCCAGGTTCTGTAGCCAGGTTCTGTCTCTAGGTTCTTCAGCCAGGTTCTCTCGCTAGGTTCTGTCTCTAGGTTCTGTGGCCAGTTTCTGTCCAGGATCTTTTGCCATGTTCTCTCCAGCGAAGTTCTTCTGTCTCTAGGTTCTGTGTCTAGGTTCTGAGTGTAGGTTCTGTCTTCTAAGTTCTGTCTTCTAAGTTCTGTCTGCTGTTGTCTTGTTACAACTGTATTTATACCAGTTGATTCCAATCCTATCAATCTCTATTCCAAAGGTTAGGGCGTTTCTTATCTCCATTCCAGGGAGTAAAGATTATGTAGCTTAAGCATGATTGTTCGTAGTTAAAGTGATTAATTACCCGCCTGGCACTTAGTTAAGAGGTTTTATTCCCTCCCTAACTTCAGGGGAAAATCCCTACCTGGGGAAACAACCTTTCTCAGAGACCTTGGTTAAAACACATAGTGCCAAGAAGGTGAGCAAACATATTAAGAACAGTATGCCATATATGCCAGGTCCCTTGAAACAGCAAGCATGGACCGGCTCCCGGCAAGAAAAGGAATGAAAGGCTGCCTTATCTTTCTTGTTTCTTCTGTACCATCATTTTCAGTGTAAGTGGTTGGCTGGTACCAGAAGGTAGCAATTAAGAGAGGGTAGGATAGAGTTCCTTGGTAGTTCATGTTTCTTAGAACACCACTGCCTTCTTTTTGCCTTTGAAGCAAGTTCTGCTTCAAACAGAAAGCTTTGTTCAAATGTAAAGTGTTCTTGTCAATGCTCTTGCTTAGTCAGTCTTAGACTCAGCATACTTATTCCTGTACTTGCTCTGAGTCTCGCTGAACTCCCACGTACTGTGAGTCCTCCAGAATTTTGTGCTCGTAGGACATTGCAAATTCTGTACACATACCATGTCTCTCCTCTGGTTTTGTGCATAACCCATCATTGTCCAATCAAATTTTCACTTATAAAATTCAAGTTCAAAGATAAATTTTTAAGAATTTCAAGGTCACTATACCAGAGCTTCAACCCTGGCTCAAGTTCATATCTTTCTCTTCCTGAGAAACTGCAAAAGCCTCCCTAACTGGTCTCTGCTTCCACTCTTACAGGCCCCCAACCTTCATTCTAGCCTTCACATAGCTCCTGGATTGGTTGAAAAAAAGTAAAATAAACAGATCATGCCATTCGTTTGCTCAGAATCCTCTAATATCTTTTCCTTACCCAGGCATCACACAGGCCTCCTGCCAGTCCCTTGAAACACTTTATTCCCACCCTGCCTCGTTTGGTTCGGTATGGTCCCATGAACTGAAAGGCTGCCAGTTCAATTACCAGTCAGGGCACATACATGCCATGTTGCAGGCTCAATCCACAGTGATGTTTCCTCTCATATTGATGTTTCTCTCTCTCTTCCTCTCTGTCCTTTCCCTCTAAAAATCAATACAAAATCTTTAAAAAAAAATAGAAAAGAAAAACTTCATTCCCATATTGGAGTCTTGGAAATTACTGTTCTCTCTGCCTTAGTTTCTTATGACTGCTACTTTCTCACCGTTTAGGAATCAGCTCAAAAATGTACCTTCAGTATTAAATAAATTTTATACTATCTATATGGAGATTTCAAATGAAAATGTAATATATAATTGACATGGTGAATATTTGTAACATTAAGTGTAAGAAACAGTTTATCAAACATTATGTATAATTATACCCCGCTTTGTTTTAGTACAAATGTCAAAAAGTATACACATACACACATATAACCTAAAAGAATATACAACAAAATATTAACAGTAATTATTTTTAGAGATAATGCTTCAGATGGCTTTTTTCTTTCTCCCTTTTAATATTTTATTGTCTTTCTATACTGAATATGCATATTTTATATAATTTTTGAAAGCATCAGTGAATGAAAATTTAATATGATGAGAAGTAACCCCCTTTCTTGAACCATTTTAGCTAAACTAATTACCCCCATCACTTTTCATATATGGATTGCACTAATAAAAATAGTTATTAATATTAATGAGCATTTACTGGTGTCAGGCATGTGTTAGGTACTTTAAACTCATTATTTAATCCCCACAACTAATCTATGGGTTAGGTGCTACCACCACCACCATCATGATGTTATTATTGTTCTTTTTCTTTTACAAAATAATAAAATGAGGTAGTCAAGATATTTAAGGCTTAGATTATTCAGACATTTGGCCCAAAGTTGCATGAGCAATATTTGGAGAACTGAAATGAAACTGCTACCTGTCTATCTGAAAAGTCTATACTACATCATCTCTACCCACTCCAAGAGAGCTCTTGATTTTGATAACCACCTATTTTCTCAATAAATCGACACCAAATGGAGCAGTTATGAAACCAGCCCATGAAATTTAGTCCCTACATTACGTTGTAGTCAAAAGCAAAATGAAAAAAAGGCAATTTAAAAAATTATTATGACCTTTATTAGAATTTCTTTTTTAAATTTTATTTTTTCAATTACAGTTTACATTCATTATTATTTTGCATTAGTTTCGGGTGTACAGCATAGTGGTTAGATAATCATATACTTTACACTGTCTTAAATACAACAAATAAAATTTATAGTCTGAAGCTGTACTTCTTTAACAATTTTTGATCCTTGCATCCACTATTCTAACCCTCCAGGCACACACTTTCCTCCTCCAAGGCCAAATTCTCTACTTCCTCCCCTATTCTCTCTTCCTCCTGATTTCCAATGAAAAAGCCCAAAAGAAATTACCTGGCCACTGGGATCATTGAGAAGAGGCAGTCTACCAAAAGAAGTCACAATCCTTTTGAATAGACAGAAGGAGGTGAAAGACTGGGAACACTCATTCTATGGATTTTTTCCATTATGAAAGATCACAATCACTATCATGAGAATTTATGGGGGGTTTTTATATTACCAAAAAGTATAATTTTACTCAGAAATGCTAGGCACCATAGAATATCCTCTGAGTACTGTGTTTGAATTGTAAAAGGGAGATAAATGAAAGCTAGGGGTGGAACTGATTTCATAGAGGAAGCATAACATTAGAGCTTGGCAGTTAAATGGCATTTAGGATGAGCACAGGTGAAATTATGGCTTCTGGAAGAAGAGCCAAGTACCAACGGGAGAATGAGTAGACTTAGGAGATGGGAGTGAATAGGTGCTAGGTTATCTGCTTAGTGATGTTTCCACAAAAAGAAAGAACAGGAGATGGAGTTCATTGTTTTCTCTTGCCACAGAGATGAGGGACCCCTAAGTATTACCTTGGAAAAAAAGGATGATCATGTCTTTGATATTTAGATCTCTTCTAAATGTGTTTAGAAAACTACAACTGGCTCAAAGTCCATTGATTTTCACCTAGAACAATAATAAGTGTATACTTATCTAGACTTCTAGTTGTAGCTTAACAGCCAAAGAACAGTGGATAGAGAAAATATTCAAAAAATAGCTGAAAACTTATCTTGGGGACTAATGAGCTTCCTTAAAATGAAAAAGCTTCATTTTATTTTACAGTAATTTCTTAACATGGCTTTTCCCCCTTTCTTCCCTTTTCTCACAGTCATTTCTAACTCTACACTAACGAAGAGAATAAACCACTCTCTGGGATTGTTCAAGAGACCTATAATCAACAGAAATACTCCTGTCTACCTGACTTCTGCTTTTGAAAAGCCCCCTTACAAAACATTTTTTAAATCCCACTTAATGCTCACAGGTTATCTCTAAGTATATAAAATTCCCCTTCGCTGATATTCTTATATTCTTTTTCCACCCAATCTGAAACTGTTTTCACAAACTATAAACCTGTTTTTTCAAAGCACAATGACTTCAATGTCATTCCTTTCTTTTCTTTTCTTTCACTTTCCATTTTCTTTGTCAGTAATTCTCCAAACTCATTTTATACTGGAGGCTTCAGTATTTTCATTATTATTTAGAGCCTTTATCTTTTTATTTTTAGGATTCTGTCACCTTTCTTGGCTGACATAGCTTTATCACTTGTTTTCCCACAATTTTCTTTATTCCCTTATTCAGAAAAAGTTACCCAACTTTTCATTTTTGTCATTAATAAGTGGTTTCTTCTCCTTTCACCATGCATGAAGACCTCTGCTTGTAGTTACAGGCCAGAAAGTAGGCCTAAAAGAAATAGCAGAGAAGGGTCATCTTAAAGTTTTGGAGGAGAGGACTATAACAGGCTCTCTTAACTACCAAAATGCTATAAGGAAAAGACAGTCTTTCCAGGGTAAGCTGACCTCAACACCATGAGCAGCACTTATCAAACCTCCCCAGAGGCCTGAATCAGGACAAACTACTACTTTAATTCAGAAGGAGACAACTTTATGAAGCTTGACAGTAGTTGACCCAAGATCCAAATGAATGTAAATAAGTTCCATAGGACAAATAAAATCAATGAAGGAAAGCTACACGTTGTTATGTGTTTTATTGCTGGTATTTTAATGTTCTGTTTTGTGTGGGCATACAAGATTTCCCTTTTTCTTTCCTCTTGTTCTACTTCTAATGCTCAGTTTAACAGGCTTTATTTGTGACACTAAAGGAAACACAGAATGTTTTTATTCACACTGATCCCTCAGAATTAAGTAGAACTATCTCCTGAAAAATCTTAATACAGGTTATAAACTAATGAGCCATCAAGGGACCCTAAGGATGATGATGAATCTGGTTACTAGAATCCAAAAAAAAAAATGCTTTTATGTTTGGTTAAGCTGATAAAAGTCACCACAGACCTCTGACAAAAGAGATAAGACCTCAAGTTTATATTTTATAATTTCTAATTATAATTCCTATATAAATAAACAATCTTTACAGATATTATCTCTGGCATAACCTTTGATTATTCTGTGGGAAATATATAAGATATTGATCACCTTGTTTACAAAATACTTAGGACAGTGAATAACCATTATTATAACTACCTGAACTAAGACTCTTCACCTTTAATGACATTCTGCTATTTACACAGGATTTGTAAGAATTAGTCCTTATGCCAGAATGCAATTGTACAGATCTATTGTGTAACCACAGCCATGCTGATCATGTCATGTTAGAGAACAAATTCAATTTAATCATGTATGATGGGCCTAGCATTAAGAAGCAAGAGTTGTACTTTATACAGTAGTCCCACTTCATCTGTGGGAGACATGTCCCAAAACTCCTGGTGGAGGCCTGGAACTGTGGGTAATACTGAACCCTATACACACTGTGTGTTTTTCTGTATGTACATACCTGAGATAAAGCTTAATGTATAAATTAGGCATGGTAAGAGATTAACAACAATCTCTTTATATAATAAAACCCTAATAAAACCGAACAGCAGGACGACCTACAGAACGACCAGTAGCCCTGACTCACACCCATTTCATGCACCGGACCTCTAGTAACTAATAATAACATAGAACCATTATAATACTGTAAAGTAAATAAAATATAATAAGAGTTACGCAAATGCAGTCTCTGTCTCAAAATACCTTATGGTACTGTACTCACTTTTTCACTTAAAGGAAGCACTTTAGGGCTTCTTTGGGGCATATTTAAATTGCTAGAATCACTACTTTTGCACTTTGGGGCCAGTATTAAGTAAAATAAGGGTTACTTGAACACAAGCACTGAGATACTGCAACAGTCAATTTGATAAACGAGATGGCTGTTAAGTGACGAATGGGCAGGTACTGTATACAGCATGGATACCTGGACAAAGGGATGATTTGCATCCCAGGTGGGACAGAGAAGTAACAATGATACAAGATTTCATCATGCTTAGAACAGCATGCAATTTAAAGCTTATGTATTGTTTATTTCTGGAATTTTTCATTTAAGATTTTTGAACTGCCATTGACTATGGGTAACTAAAACCACAGAAAGTGAAACCATGGATAAGGGGGACTACCTACCGTACATGGAATCAATATCTACAAAGCCCTCTCGGGAGGTCTATGTCTTTCAGCTGGTAATAAAGAAAATCACTTCCTGGCAGGCCAGGGATCTCACTGAACTGAGGAGCCCTGCAAAAGAAGGAATTTGTTTATGATTAGAGGTATTGCAGATAAAAGCTGGTAGACATTAATTTCTAAGTGCAGTTTCTTAGCCTCAGAACAGATAAGCTGATAAGAGTAGTAGAACAAAATCTTAGAGTGATAAAGACTATTGAAAATTCAACCCTAGATTCTTTGTATAACCTCCAGACAAACTTATTAGGTGAGCTTCTCTCTAGTTTTGTTGACAATACCACAAAAAGGCTTATGATCCATTACTCGCTATACTTATGTAAATAAATCAGGTCAAATAGAACAGAATCTACGCAATATAAAGAAGAAACAGTATCTGAAATTACTTGTAATAGCTACCATCGAATTGGTATAATAATATAAATTATTGTACCATTAGTATATGAGTCATGGCTCTATGTGTATGCTATATATTAAGCTTATGTCTAATTTCAATTACCTTTAAAAACTATAGAAGGGACACAATTAAGCAACAAGGTCAATTAATGATCCCATCACAAAGGCATGCGATCAGCTTTATGTGTGTGTGAGGACATGTAGATACATGCATTATCTGGAATAATATTCAGTTTGTGATGGCAGAGGCAATGTTCAGGAAAATGTATCCAAAACTTGAAAATAAGACAAAGAGATAATTGCATAATTTTTAATGTCATTCTAGGGCCCATTTGATACTCACCTGAGTCTCCCAAAAAATGTAACTTTGACTGACAATTGATTAGGGTCAAAATTTTTTAAATCTGATTTAGTAATCTTATTTCACCATACTCATTTCCACTGATCATATAAATCCCAGTTTCTCATAACTTCGTTGAACTAGCTTTGTCATTCTGATGGTCCCTCTATTAATCACTTAAACGAAACTGATACATGCCAAATATCTTTTTTTGTGATAAGAGCACTCAACATGAAATCTGTCCTCTCAATAAAACTTTAAGTGTATAATACAGTATTCTTAACTATAGATTCAATGTTTTACTACCGATCTCTAGAATTTACTCATCTTGAATAACTGAAATAACTTTATACCACTCCACATCCTCCCGTCACTATCACTGTACTCTGCTTCTGAATGTTTGACTGCTTTAGATATCTCATGTAAATGTACTCATGCAGTACCAGTACTTGTGTAACTAGCTTGCTTCATTTAACGTAACTTTCCCTAGGTTCATCCATGTTGTCACATATGGCAGGATTTCCTTCTTTTTTAAGGCTTAACAATATTTCGTTGTATTGATATACCACATTTTCTTTATCCACTCATCCATTTATATTTATGTTTTTGTTTTGTTTTCTTAAGTTTAGTTATCCTTTGTTGTAATTTTAAAAATCTTTATTGTTTAAAGTATTACAGATGTCCCCTTTTTGCCCCTCATTGACCCTCTCCACTCCACTCCACCCCCGCCCCCCCCCCCCAAAGCCTTGTTTCCACATATTTGCTAATGTGACTAATGCTGCATGAACATGGGAGTGAAATCTCTTCAAGATCCTAATTTCAGTTCTTTTGGATAAACATTCACAAATGGAATTGCTGGGCCATATGGTAGTTCTGTTTTTAATTTCTAATCTTAACTCTAAGTATCTTCTTGGTATATAATGGTTCATAGTAGTTTCTTATGATTCTTTTTATTTCTGTGTCATCAGTTGTACTGTCTCCTCATTACTTCTGATTTTATTTATTTGAATCTTCTCTCTTTTTTCTTAATTCAAGCTAAAGGTTTGTCAATTTTGTTAATCATTTCTTAAAACCCTTAGTTTTATTGATTTTTTTCTATTTTTTTGGTTTTGTTTTTGATTTATATTTGCTCTAATCTTTGTTGTTTTCTTTCTTCTTCTAATTTGGGGCTTGGGTTTTTTTTCTTTCCTTTATACCTCAGGTATAAAGTTGTGCTGCTTATATAAAATCATTCTGTGTTTTTAATATACATTTTTGTCACTATAAATTTTCATCATAATACTACTGTAGCTATAATCCTATAAGTTTTAGTATGTTGTATTTCTATTTTTGTTTGTCTTGAGACATTTTCTATTTTCCCTTTGATTTCTTCTTTGACATATTGATTGCTCTAGAGCAGAGGTTCTCAACCTGTGGGTCGCGACTCCTTTGGCAGTCGAATGACCCTTTCACAGGGGTCACCTAAGACCATCCTGCATATCAGATATTTACATTATGATTCATAACAGTAGCAACATTACAGTTATGAAGTAGCAAGGAAAATAATTTTATGGTTGGGTCACACCTAGAGGAATTGTATTTAAAGGGCCAGAAGGTTGAGAACTACTGCTCTAGAGTGTTTTGTTTAATTTCCACATATTTATGATTTCTAATTTTCTGTTTTTGATTTCCAGTCATGTCACTTTAGTCAGAAAAGACATCTGGCATGATTGCAATCTTCTTAAAATTTTTAAGACTTGTCTTGTGGCCTAAAATGTAATCTATCCTCGAGAATGTTTTGTGTGCACTTGGAAGAATATATTCTGTTGTTGTTGGGTACAGAAAATGTTCTGTACATGTTTATTAGGTTCATTTCATCTATAGAATATTTTTTGGTTTCTGAAAATGAATAGCTTGGGATATACAAAAATCGGATATTTTATCTTCACAGTGTACCCTCTGAAGGTGGGAAAATAAGTACTGCCTTCTTTTCAGCACCTGATGAAACTGCCACAGAGAATTTGACAGACTAGATGAAGACAACACAGTCAAAAACCTGTTAACCATGACAGGGTCTTAATCATGGGGCCTTGCCAGCAGGGGCCTCTTCCAGGTTTTCAGTTAAGTTCTCTTTCACTTCTCAACACCCAGAATATCTATTCAAGCAAGCCTCAGAAGACTTCTACTACCATAACTATTTCTTATGAAGAAAATAAGGAAAAAATAAAAGAATAAAGATTACTGATTGAGACTTTTGAAAGTCTGGCTTGAAAGTTCTGTGGTTAGTCTCAAGTAATGCCATTCAAATCTTCCCTCTCCCTCTTCTCTCAGTAAGGATAACTGAGGCTATTAAGATTGAACAGTAGTTTCTTTGCATTTATTTTTCTTTTGACCATGAAAAGTCTCATTGGGATGTTAGCATGAAGACCATGAAGTCACGAGTAACACAATGTACTGCATTGAAACCCCAGAGAATCAAAGATGGGGTTTGATAGAATCATCTTCTGGGCAAGTTAATTGCATTTAAAAAGAAAATGGAAACTTGACTTCAGAGATAAAAACATGTCTAAACATTGCACACTGCTGGTGGTCAGTAAACGTGGTCACTGAAAACTTCACAGAAGAGAGTGCCTCTGTAGTTTAGACACACTAAGAGGACAGAGTGAGCGGGTGGATAGAGTGTGTGACCAAGCTGTCTGTGCTTCGGACAAACTGTTTCCCAGCTGAGAATGGTTCAATTTTTGGTAGCATAGCAAGATCTTTCTATTAGATTTCTCAGTCATGTTGAAAATTCACTGTGGGATTCAATAGAAATAAGAAACTCTTATGAGTAAATAAATCAGACTGGGTGGTGCTTAGCCGAGCTTTGTCTGCACTCAGGACCACATGAACTATGGTCTTCTTCAATGTCAAGTCTTGGACACTGTTCCGTGAGCTTTCCAACTCCAATTGCCTTTCTTTACACTCAGTCCCCTCCACCCAAGCTATTTTCTGGCTCTCATCAGAGGGTTTGTTTTTTTGTTTGTTTGTTTTGTTTTCTTATATACAGACCACAACTTTCCACAGAAGGAAAAACCCCACAATCCCAAAGGAAAAATAAGAAACAAAGGGACCTGAGGTCAGATGACTGTGGGTGATGGAGTTGAAAAGCTGCAGGCTTGATTACTGAAATTGGCATTGTAAATGATAGATGTAAATAATAAGCAGGTCTGTGCATGTCAAGGACTCAGCATGCTCCTGACCCATGCAGAGATTCTCTCAGACATATGGAGAGGTGCTAACTTCCAATCTAAGAGTTTCAGCATCTTCTGATATCCTACATGGCAGAAATTTTCAAGCATAGGAGATTAGATCAAAGCTGCTTTGCTATAATAAAGCACTACCTTTGTAATGACATGTTCATTTCTTACTGTTTGGGTAAAATTCACATATAACATTTTCCATTTTTACATGAACAAGTCAGTGGGGCTTAGTGCATTCACAACGTTGTGCAAACCACTTCTACTTAGTTCAAAAACATTTTTATTCCTCCCGAATAAAGCTGGGTACCCATTAAGCTGTTATTCTCCAATCCTTTCTCCCTCCCGCCCCTGGCAACCAACAAGCTGCCTTCTGTCTCTCTGTTGATTTACCTTTACTGTATGTCGCATAAATGGAAATACATAGTGTGTAACTTTTTGTGTCTGGCTTCTTTTACTTAGCATAATGCTTTTGAGGTTCTTTTTCATTGTTGCATGTATCAATATTTAATTCTCTAAGTAATATTCCATTGCATGTATAAACCACAATTTTTCATTCATTGATGACCATTTGGGTTGTTTCTACCTTTGACTATTGCGAATAGTACTGCTATGAACATTCATGCATAAGTATTTGCTTGAGTACCAGTTCTCAATTATATTTGGGCATATACTTAGGAGTAGACTGCTGGTCATATGATAATTCTGTTTAACTTTATGAGAAATCATCAAACATTTTACATTCACATCTGCTGTGTATGAGGATCCCAGTTCCTACACATCCTCACCAACACTTGCTATTTCCCACTTTTTATAGTCATTCAAGTGAGTGTGGAATGGTAAGTCATTATAATTTTTATTAATGAAAAATAATGCTGAGCATCTTTTCATGTGTCTGTAAGCCATTTATATATCTTCTGTGGAAAAATAGTAGTCATATTCTTTGTTCATTTCTAAATTGTGTCATTTGTCTTTTTTGTCACTGAACTGGAAGTTTTTTATATATTCTGGATCCCAGACCATTATCAGATACATTATTTAAAAATATTTTCTCCCGCTCTGGCCGGTTTGCTCAGTGGATACAGCATCGGCCTGAGGACTGCAAGGTCCCGGGTTCGATTCCAGTCAAGGGCACATGCCCAGGTTGTGGGCTTGATTCCCAGTAGGGGGTGTGCAGGAGGCAGCTGATCAATGATTCTCTCTCATCACTGATGTTTCTATCTCTCCTTCTCCCTTCCTCTCTGAAATCAATAAAAATATATATGAAAAAGTAAATAAATAAAAAATATTTTCTCCCATTTTGTAGATTGTTTTTCACTTACATGATAATGTCCTTCAATGTGCAAAAACTTATTATTATTATTTTTTTAAACTTTTTATTATTTTGATGAAGTCCAATTTATCCGTTTTTTATTTGGATACTTTTAGTACCATATCTAAGAAACCATTGCCAAATCCAAGGTCATGAAGATTTACTAATATATTTTCAGTTAAGAGTTTTATAATACTTTGTTTCTTTATTGGTTTTCTGTCTAGATATTAACCCATTGTTAAATGTGAGACACTGAGGTCTCAAATTATTATTGTAGAATTCTTTCTCCTTTCAGTTCTGTTGATGTTTGCTCCATATATTTTGGGGCTGTTATTTGGTGCATATATGTTTATAATTATTGTATCTTCTTGAGTATTTGATCCTTTTATCAAAATATGATTACCTTTTTCATCTTTTATAAAAATTTTTGAAGTCCATTTTGACTGCTTAGTATAGCTACCCAGATTTCTTTTGTCTACTATTTACATTGTCTTTTTTCATCTTTTTTACCTTCAACCTATTTGTATTTTTTAATCTAAAGTGAGTCCCTTATAGACAGCACATAGTGGGTCATTTTAAAAACACATTCTGCCAATATCTTCCTTTTAATTGATGAGCTAACCTGTTTTTACTTGAATCCCAAAATTCATTTCAGGGACCCTATACTTTTATTTATTAATCCACTCCTTTATTATCAGCAAATAGTTATCAAGGTCTTATTAAGTTCCAGGTTCTATCTTAGGTGTTGTGGAAAACGTACAGTTGAACAAAATTTTGACCTTAACCTGGAAGAGTTCATCCACATTCTGAAAAGTGAGAAAGATATATAAGTAAATAATTATAATGCAGTGAACAATATATAAAAATATCGATGTGCACAAAATGTTTTGGAGGAAACAGTTAGATTGGAGTATCTGAAAAATTACACAGGAAATATTATACACAAGCATAAAAATACGAGTTTTTCAGATTAAGAATCAGGGCGTTACATTCCAGACTGAAGAGCATGTCTAAAAGCACAGTGGCATGAAAGTGCACAGTTGGTTTGGGCATAAAGACATAATGTGATGTGACTTAAAAGGATGTGAAACTAGGAATGGAAGATGGAAACCTAGACTGAAGTCGATAGTGACAGACCTTATATACCTTGTTGTAGCCTTGAATTTTGCCTTGTGTGGAATAGGAATCAAGAAGTTGGCCTATTTAGATTTATGTTTATAATGATTGCTGGTGGCAGTTGGGTGATGGGTCATATGGGAAGATAAGAAACTCATGAGACATAACTAAAATTCCAATAGAACAAGAAAATCCCCATGTAATATCCAAATATCCTGGTGATGGGCATAGACCAAATAGACCAATCAGATTATTTTGCCCAAATTTTTCAAATTATTGCTAGGAGAGAGAAGCCTCTTTCTTTTTTTTTTTTTTCCTAGAGAACAGCTTTGGGGATCATTTCTCTCTGGTTAAAAGATTCAATGAATGTGAGCTTGAAAGTGAGCAATCAAGTACCTGAAAGAATACATCCAAGAAATAGATATGAAGACAAGAGAGAAAAAGCAAGGAAGTTCTGAATGCATTTGAGTTCTAGTCTGAGACACCCCCAAAGTTAGCTTGACCCCATTTCTCACATAGTTTGATTTTGTGAGCTGTTATATTCTCATTTTCTGCTGAAGACTGTTCAAGTTGGGTTATTGTCACATGCACCTGAAAGTATTTATTAACACAGAGGTTCTTGTATTGTGTATATGAAAAGAATGAGGAGAATGAGCTTGCAGACTCATACAGTGATAACCAGATCAGATTCTGAAGTCAGCATTTTTACTCTTACTCTTGTAGCAAAGACAAATGACCAAAAGGCAGCTCTTCATGGCTAAAAGATTATGTGAGCCAAAGATGGGCTAGATTGCTTTAGTTGTGCACTAATATTTACAATTCTTTGGACTTTTAAAAATAATCCTGATCAGAAGCGCAGAGAACCCCAAACAAAAGGAATCCAAAGAGGACCACACCAAGACACATCATAATTAAAATGCCAAGAGCAAAAGACAAAGAGAGAATCTTAAAAGCAGCAAGAGAAAGAAACCCAGTTACCTACAAGGGAATACCTATACGACTGTCAGCTGATTTCTCAACAGAAACTTTGCAGGCCAGAAGGGAGTGGCAAGTAATATTCAAAGTGATGAATACCAAGAACCTACAACCAAGATTACTTTATCCAGCAAAGCTATCATTCAGAACGGAAGGTCAGATAAAGAGCTTCACAGATAAGGAAAAGCTAAAGGAGTTCATCACCACCAAACCAGTATTATATGAAATGCTGAAAGGTATCCTTTAAGAAGAGGAAGAAGAAAAAAAAAAGGTAAAGATACAAATTATGAACAACAAATATGCATCTATCAACAAGTGAATCTAAGAATCAAGTGAATAAATAATCTGGTGATCATAATAGAACCAGGGACATAGAAAGGGAATGGACTGACTATTCTTGGGGGGAAAAGGGGTGTGGGGGATGCGGGAAGAGACTGGACAAAAATCGTGCACCTATGGATGAGGACAGTGGGTGGGGAGTGAGGGCGGAGGGAGGGGCGGGAGCTGGGAGGAGGGGAGTTATGGGGGGAAAAAAGAGGAACAAATGTAATAATCTGAACAATAAAGATTTAATTAAAAAAAAAATAATAATCCTGATCAAGGAGAGTTTTTCCCCAAAGAAATGATAAAAGTTATATCTTAATGAAGTTCTGCTCCTACTTTTCCTGTGGTTTTTTTTCCCTAGTAAACATTCAGAGTAAAAAAATTCCTGTTATCTCCTAGAAGTACATGCTGTCCTCTTCCCATATCCCTTTAGTTTCATTCTTTAATCCCTGGGTAAAGGGCCTCAAACCATGTAAGAAAGAGAAAACAATCAGCCAAATAATTATTGGGCATTCCTGTGAGAAAGAATAAAGGGAAGAAATGATTCTACTACCTTCTCCTGCTTTGCATTTATGTACAAATCATTCAGCTGTGCTCAAATCCCTGCTACCTGGCATCTTTCCTATTGGAAGAGGTGACCTAAATTCAGTTTCAACTTCTGCACCGCTGAATATTGCTGCTAGTTTTAATAGAACTAAACTCTCATTGGACAGTGAGGTAACAGAGGCCAGAGAATCAAAAGTTATTTGCCCAAAATTATATAACTGTTGCCAGCAAGCCAGGACTAGAACCCAGGCCTCCTAATTCCCTCATCTGTGTTTTATTGCACCATACATCTCTGCCTCCATCCTGCATCAGGAAGACGTAGAGGGCAGGAAAGCTTTTCACTGGGGAGCGTCAGTAAAAAGTGAAAATCCTAAACTAAAAATATCTTTCATGTCATTTTTCTTCACGAGTTACTGACAGGGTCAAGAGGTGACAGTGAGGATTAAACAGAATTTTTTGCAGTTTCATGAGTTTTCCAGTGGAATGCCTTGATGAACAACAGCTGTTTCATCATCTGGGCATGTTGAGACTCCTCCCCCTCCCCCTCCCCCCCGTGCAATGTTTATTGCATGCCTGCAACATACAAGGGGATGCTGTGTTCTGCTGCCTCACAGCCTTCACTGGAGTTGAACTTACAATTTCTAATTATAAATATGGTGCCTGTGGGTGATACTCTGTTGGCAGAAACTTATAGCTAAAAACATGGGCCAGACTGTAGGGAAACGTTTGGAAACTTTGTTCTCCTCCTTCTCTTTTCTGCATCATGGAAGGCAAGACCACTGCCCTCCAGGAGGGAGCACGGCCTGTCTGATTGCTGTCAGAGAGGTTCTTGTCTCCTCGGCACCCCTCTGAGTTAAGTGCAGGAAGAGCACAGGAGTGGGGGTCAGGCAAGTCAGAGAAGTGTTTCAATCTCATCTGTGCTAGCATTTGACCTGGGATGAGTCACTCCAATTCCATGAGCCTCACTTTTGCCACCTATAAAATGGGAATGACAAAATGGATCATCTTTTGTGAAAATAAGATGAGATAGTATAAGTAAAATATATATCATATACTATGCGTAGAACATGGTGTGTGCCCAATAAGTGGTAATTTCGCTTTCACTTTCTTTTGTTTTGGCCTCCTGCCTTCCTGACCAATCTAAATGGAGAGCACCCCTGGGCTCTAAGTCTGTGATAGGAAGGGCTCACAGGGATGGCCTCAGGAGGGTGCTCTCACTCTAGTGGCCTGTGTGGTTTGAACTACCGGAGAGCAGTGACCTCCCCAGCATGGCTTGAGTCCTGAGACAGCTAGTTACTTCCTATTCCTCAGCTGCCATGATTTATCACCAAAAACGATGAAACCAACCTTTCCCTACCCAGATTTATTCTCATGTTTAGCCTAGCACAGTGTATTCAAGAATCACTTTTTATTTTACTTTGCTGAGCCAATCTGGGTAGAGATTAAATTTAACCCAAACTAAAAGAATTTATTGGCAAAGAATTCAAGGTGAAGTTATAGGTAGGATTGGATGGACTTCTAATTTATAGGTGACTAGAGGCCCAGTGCACAAATTTGTGCACGGGTGGGATCCAGCCGGCCCGCCCTGATTGGGGCCGATAGGGCCGGGTCGGAGGGGGAGGAATAAGAGTGGACATGGGATGTTGACTAGCTAGCCCCACCCCCAATCAGGGGGAAGGCAATCAGGGGCGGGGCCAGCTGGGGGTGAGCCAGCCCTGACCCCTGGTCGAACTCCTGGTTGAATTCCCAGTCGAGGGGATAATTTGCATATTGGTCCTTTTATTATATAGGATAGGGTGCTTCTCTGCATATGATTCTCTCCCTCCAGCTCTGGTGACTGTTTCCTTCTCTTACCCCTTCCGGCTTAGGATGCCAAAGGCCTGACTTTAATAGCTCTGGAATACTAAACCATCCTTTATGGTTTTTCTGCATCCTGCCCCAACCAATGGAACTAGCCCCAATATTAAGCCATGCACAAAATGTCCTTTGGTAGAGTGCCATCTTTTCCCTGCTGGGACTCTGACTGAGGAAGCCCCTCTTCACAGGGACTTAGTGACTACTGGGAGGGGATGGACAACAAACATATCATTACAAATTATGAGAAGATCCATGAAGGGACCAAAATGGATGGTGTGAAAGAGAATAAGAGACTGGGATCTAATTCAGATAGGATGGAGATGGCCTTTTAACTAAGTCCTGGAGAATGAGAAGGAGACAGAAGTGAATTTGAGGCAAAGAGATTTCATGTATTCTCTTTTCATTCGGTTTGCACAACGACCTGTTGAGGGGGAAATATTGTTATTTAGGGGAAAGTGCACTCAATTAGAAATAGGAGACCTAGGTTCTTAGTCTCAGGTTTCCACATTTCCAAATGGGCAAACTGCCGGGGTCCAACCCCAGCAGGTCCAGGGGTCCCCAAAGGTGTGGATGGAGTCGGCGAAGAAGGAATGACACAGAGACAGCGTTCAGTTGATCAGCAGGCTAGCCAGGATCTCCAGCCAAGTTCTGGTCTGGATCTCCAGAGAGGTTCTGCTTAGGATCTCCAGCTAGGTTCTGTGTCCATGTTCTCTTGCTAGGTTCTCCAGGTTCTCCAGCCAGGTTCTGTAGCCATGTTCCCTCGCTAGGTTCTCCAGCCAGGTTCAGTCACCAGGTTCTAGTCAGGTTCTCTTGCCAATTTCTGTAGTCAGGTTCAGTCCAGGATCTTTTGCCATGTTCTCTCCAGCGAAGTTCTTCTGTCTCTAGAGAACGTTCTGTGTAGGTTCTGTGCCTAGGTTCTGTCTTTCTTGGTTCTGTCTTCTTAGTTCTGTGTTCTAAGCTCTGTATTCTAAGTTCTGTGTTCTAAGTTCTGTGTTCTAAGTTCTGTCTCTTGCTGTCTTATTACATCTGTATTTATACCAGTTGATTCAATCCTATCAATCTCTATTACAAAGGTTAGGGCGTTTCTTATCTTCATTCCAGGGAGTAAAGATTATGTAGCTTAAGCACGATTGTTCGTAGTTAAAGTGATTAATTACCCGCCTGGCACTTAGTTAAGAGGTTTTATTCCCTCCCTAACTTCAGGGGAAAATCCCTACCTGGGGAAACAACCTTTCTCAGAGAGGAGACCTTGGTTAAAACACATAGTGCCAAGAAGGTGAGCAAACATATTAAGAACAGTATGCCATATGTGCCAGGTCCCTTGAAACAGCAAGCATGGACCGGCTCCCGGCAGCAAACCAAGGCTCAGACAGTTAAATGACTATGTCATACCCTGTGGCAAAGCTAGGATTAGAAGCCCACTCTCTTTCACCAGAGTACGCTAATTCCTCAGCCTGGAAATAGGTCAAGATCTTGGTGAGCATCTTAGAACAGTTAAGGGGATTGGCTAGAATGGGTATTTATAATAGTCTTGACTCCTCCACAGATTATATATGTAGATTTATTTAATCAGAAACCCTAAAGAAGTTATGGGTTGTTCTTAGTAATTTTCCTTTTACCTCATTTGATTTCCAACTGTTTATTTCCTAAGGAAAGAATAATCCATGAACTGTTGGACCTTAACGTGCCAAACATAGGCCACACTTCCCTGTATTGTACTGTTTGTGTAATTCCTGACATTGGCACCAGCCTCCATCCAGATGAGGCGGCTTCTTTATGTCCTCTCTGGAAATTTCCTCTGGTGCTCCGGCTGTGCAGGTTTGGCTATGTTGGTTCACAGACAGGAACTCTGGCTGAGGTCACCATTGCACTTTCTGTTGTGTGTGTTTTTTAAAGCTTTGAAGGCTATCCAGCTATCTTTCCAGAGAAAACTCCCACCTCTGCTCCTTCTTTCCTCCTCATTGCAGATCCACACTGAAATTTGAGCCTTCCAGGGTATCCATCCAATGCCATTCAAAACAACAGATAGATGAAATTTAAACCAGGTAGCTGAGACCACTTATTTTCTATCAGTACACATTACTCCAGTCCTCAGATTAATGCCAAACTTTAGCTTATCCTACTTTTAATAGTACATCTACGATGAGCTAGTCTACAATGCCTAAAAACGTTATATATTTAGGATGACCTTCACATATTTTATCGTTGTGATCATTGTTTTCATTTCATATCTTCCCCACAAATTTATCCTTTTTCTTACTGTATTTTTGTATTACTATTCTCCTTTCCGACCACTTTCTTCCCAAAGTTGAAAAAAAGTCATTTTTTTTTTTCATCCCCGTAGTGAGTGTCAGTTGTTTCCTTTGCTAAAGATCCCTTTTTCCTTTTCTAGGTAACTGCTTCCTCCAGGGTATCTGCTTCTACCTCCCTCAAAAATTATGTGATTCTGGGGGAGCTGCCATTCTCTCTCTCTCTCTCTCTCTCTCTCTCTCTCTCTCTCTCTCTCGTTTACACACACACACACACACACACACACACACACACACACACACACCACCTGCCACATGGTTGGGCAACTGACCAGGGCCAGACCAGGCATCGCCCGATTTAGCAATATGTGATAGGTCAGCCAGAATTTCTCACTGTGATTTATACGTGTTGCAGCAGCGGGGAGAGTGCACCTCTTCCTCTGATCACTGAGCTGAGAAGACCTTCCTTAAGCCAAGGGCCTGGAACAATGAAGTATTTGAACTACCTGGGCCATGTCGCATGGAGAAAATCGATCCGCCATAGGAGAGAAGAGCACCACCAGACAAAAGGAAGCACGGACACATCCAGCTGTCCCGAGGCCAGTCCTACCCGATGTTTCTAGTTGCATGTACCAATGAATGCTCTGTTCCTTTAAGTCAGTGGTTCTCAACCTTCTGGCCCTTTAAATACAGTTCCTCATGTTGTGACCCAACCATAAAATTATTTTCGTTGCTACTTCATAACTGTAATGTTGCTACTGTTATGAATCATAATGTAAATATCTGATATGCAGGATGGTCTTAGGCGACCCCTGTGAAAGGGTCGTTCGACCGCCAAAGGGGTCGTGACCCACAGGTTGAGAACCGCAGCTTTAAGTCAATTTTAGTTGGGTTTTTGTTACTTAACAAGTTCCCAACTACAATCCTCTTCTCTGATTCCTTCTTGTTTTCTCATATTATATCTAGAGTCTTTCCTAGAAGATTTATTCTTTACATGTAATTCTAAACCCTAAATCATTTTTAACCAACTAATAATCCCCCAAATCTATAATGGGGAGAATAGAACTGCCTATTTCTGGAACATCAACACCCCGAAGATATATCCCTTCCCAAGACTGAAATGGGCCTTCCTGGAAGACACAGCCTCTGACTTCATCCTATACGTTCTGGTCTGCAGCCCATATTAAATACTAAGAAGCATTACAATAATTTATGTGCAGCCCTAGCTGTCTTAACTGAAGTCCTCTGGAGCCATTAGAATTCTGGAACAGCTCCAGGTGCAAAAATGCCTGAGAAACTTGAACAAAACAGAACAAAAAGCCCTTGGCAGTAGGGAAGCAATTTCTGAAAACATCAAATGGGGGAGCCATAGAATGCTGAGGAATTAAATTCCTCTCATAGCTATAAAATGGAAGGAAAAACAAAAACTCTCATTAATGGCTACATCTATATATCTCATTATCCAAGACAAATGAATAAAATGACAGAAAATATCAGAGGCTGGGAAGACAGCAAGTAGCAAAAAGGGAGAGACTAATGTGAACCAATGTGGTGGTGGTGGGATGGATTTTAGGGGTGCTCTGGAACTGTGAGAGGCCCACCAGAGGACAGTGAAGAAACTCGGGCAAGGGGAAGGGAGTCTGAGGAGGGTGTTAGCAGGACAAAGGCTATCTTTATTCACATGGGCTGGGAGAAGAGGAGAAGCCCACACCTGCCTGCCTTGTACCCCCTGCTCAAGGAAACATCCAGGGGCCTTGTCAAAGGCATGACACCTGTACCATTTTAGCAGTAAGTGGAGGTGACCCCTACTTACTTCATCGAGGCCAAACCAAAAGGCAAAACTAATCTTGAACAATAATTTTGCCAGCACCATACTGTAAACAAAATTTTGGCATTTCAGTGAAGACATTCCTTGCTTTAAATTTCATTATTTTTAATAAAAATCAAAGTGCATATCTAAAATGTATTTGATAATCTTCAAAGAGAAAACAGACACCATGTTCGCAGTTGCTCTAGCTTGTGCTGGACCTGAGTGTTTGCTTGTTTGGTTGTTTGCACAGCTGTTGGGGAAGGGGAAAGGGAGTTGGGGGCACGAACAAAGGCAGTGTTAGGAGAAAGACGTAACTCCTGAAGGCCTGTTGTGAAAGTTCCTCAAGAAGGGATTTCCCCTATGACCTCAATCAGCAGGGGTCCAGGAGTAGCACCGTCTAGTGAAAAAGCTTAACCTTGCCTCCTCCCCCCACCCTTTGTATTTCCAAAGCTGTCAGTCACTTTTGTTAACCATGACAGCCCAGCCTCACCAATGCTTTTGGGAATTAAGGATGGGGCTTGTGTCCACGCTGGGACAAAACAGTGCGAGGGAAGCAGCAGCCTCGAGAAGTTGATTACACACAGCATGAGATGCCCAGAGCACAGAGGAGTCATCTGGAGAAGAATGACCAGTGGAGGGGACAAGCCACAACCAGGACAGATGTGTGGGGCATTCCTTGAGGAGGCTCAGGGAGATGTGGGAAGGGGGTCTGACAAAAGACAGCATTTTCTGTGCATATAGAATGGATGCTTATATTACTACTATTGTTTTTATTCAGAGTAAGGGGGCCAAAACAGTTAGAGAATTTGAGGACATGAAGTTTACACTGAATATGCAAGCAGATCAGGAGAAAATCATTTATCTTCGCTGTGTGATATTGGTGCTGAGAAGTCATCAAACCCACAGAGATAGTAAAGATGCACCTTCCATAAGAATTTACACCATTTTCTTCAGTTTTCAGCCATATAACATCATAATTTTTCTACTTCTGGTTCAATGCTCAATGACAAATCAAACTGTTTTATGATTAACTGAAGCTGACTGAATCATGAGCATTGCTATAGGGCTAATTTTGATGTTTAAACCAAAGTATGGTATCATAAGTCTAAATATAATTGGATTAATCATTAACTGGAAGAAGACTATTTTGAAGATGTTTTCACCGTCAGTGAAGCAGAAATCAGAGAAAAAAAAATAATTGTACTCCCATGAGAAACTATCTCCTCACAAAGAAAAAAGAAACAAATATATCACCTCATACCCCATTAAAGTAGGTGAAAAATTTATTATATTAATACATTTTGTATTAAAATAGTCACTGCATGACAATTTGACCTGTAAAAGTGGCTGGTCACACCTAAAGTCAGTTATTCCCAAATCAGTCATAAAGGGAAGAGGCAAGTCAGGAAATATGGACCCCAGAACAAACCTGGAGACTTTTGGAACATGAGGATAAAAGAGATTTTGTCTTTTGAAAAAAACTATTAACCCACTGATTTTATCTGGGCTTGTGTGTTCCTGGAATGAAGATTGCATTTCCTAGTCACCTTTGCCTCAGGTGAAACCTACGAAAGTTCTGGGAGGTAAATGGAAATGATGGGCACAAGTTTGACAAGTGTCTTAAAGGGGAGACAGCACACTGTCTTTTTCTTGTCTCCTTTCTGTTGGCTGGTGTGTGCATAACCACTGGGGCTCGGCAGATCTCTTGGATTATACACAATACCCCCAAGGAATAGCAGAGAAGAAAACGGGAATAGGCTGGGGCTCCTAAGAAATTCATACCAGTCCTGGATGCTGTCTCCAGGGTTTTTACTGAGACAATAAAATGTTCTGGATGAAGCCACCAGATTTGGGTTTTCTGCCACAGGACACTGAACCCAATGCTAACAAATATGACAGGGAAAGTAGATCACTGTCTCTCTATTCTGACCTGAGCTTTGGAAAATGTATGTTGCTAAGAAACTGTTTATTGAGTGACACACTTAAAAAATGATAACTAGCTCACGGATTTGAGCCAGGCACTAGTCCTTTCTTTGTCTCTGGGGATCACATGGGCTGGGGCAGATCCTGTAAGACCCTGAAGCAGTTATATCTTGTAGGGCAGTTCATGTAGATTCATCCGACTTTGGATCTTCCCAACTCTCCATATTTCCCTGCTTCTCTCCTCCAGCAATTATCAAATTTCATTTTGTTTTGTTTCTTTGTACTCAAGACTTTGGCATGCTTGAAGGGAAGTATCTTTATCAATTCTTAGGGAAAAATTTTTTTAAAAAGGACGACTTCCTGACACTTGCATGGATGTAACAGTTAAAATAAGTAACAAACCCCTAAATGAGTAGTTCCCCACCTCCCCAAACCAGCAACAAATATCCCACCAAACCAGTAACATCTTTCTAGAGCAAATATTTTATAAGCCTCTCTTTGCTACCCTAAGATAAAATTCAAACATGATAGAATTTATCTGCATATATAAATAAAGAATTCAACATAACCCCCAAACTATAACATAAAAATAAAATCCTGAAATAATGTTTATTCCTATGTAAATGTTCAAGTATGAGCACCATAGAAGACAAAGCACCCCCATTTGAACGTGTTTCCAAAATGTTCCCCAGGAAACCACTACCTTGGAAGGTGGATAAAACTTCCGGGTCAGAAGTATGTCCCTCCCTCCCCTATAGGAGCTTCTCCTTCCAGGGACAATTTAGAAGTTCTAGGTGGTTTTACTTTATTAAGAAATGTGGCATTTTTAAGATAGCAGTATTACCTCAAATACGCTCTGTAGCAAGAAATTTTCCTATTAGTAAGTGTTGTGTTAAGTAAAAAAGTATAACCTAAGAGTGTAAGAAACATTTTTTCTTCTTGCTCTAGGCCAGCGGTTCTTAACCTGTGGGTCACAACCCCTTTGGGGGCCGAATGACCCTTACACAGGGGTCGCCTAAGACCATGGGAAAACACATATATAATTACATATTGTTTTTGTGATTAATCACTATGCTTTAATTATGTTCAATTTGTAACAATGAAAATACATCCTGCATATCAGATATTTACATTATGATTCATAACAGTAGCAAAATTACAGTTATGAAGTAGCAATGAAAATAATTTTATGGTTGGGGGTCACCACAACATGAGGAACTGTATTAAAGGGTGGCGGCATTAGGAAGGTTGAGAATCACTGCTCTAGGCCATTAAGAGTTCTGAAGATGTCACTGTGCTCTGTGAATCTAATTCCCAAACCTATCTCAGCACAGAATCCTTTTTCACTGGAACATCTCCTGGGTCCAGTTTCTCATGGAAGAAACTTAGAAAACACTGCCTTACAGCCTGTCGACGAGCCCAGCACTACGGAGACAGAAAAGGGCCTTTTGGAGGATCCGAAACCCACTTGTGGGAGAGCAGCCTGTACTGGACAATTCATTTTGCCGGGAAGTGGGCATGTTAGTTCCCCCTCAGTGTCACAAATTTGCCATGTTCACTTGACTTTCATGAGAGGGAGGCAAACAGGGAAAATTAATCTGACATCAGAGATGTTTTGGGGGAAGCAGAATTTTAATGTTGCTGGTGATGCGTATTGACACCTATTTTGTCTGGATTTCACAGCACATGGACCTATAGCTACTTTAGCAAGACATCACGGAAATGATCTGCTCATAACATTGACAATGAGGCATTATAAAAGGATACATGTCATCTGATAGCTTTAAATAGTATGTTTTATGAGTAACGTTCATAATACTTATCATTTCTGAAGTTCCTATTTTGTGTAAGGACATTTTTACAGTCACTGTTTCATTTCATCCACACAACACATCTATGAGCTCTTGTTGGTCCCATTTCAGAGATTTAAAAACCTGAAGTTCAGGGTCAGTAAATGCCAATGTCACAGAATTGTTTAGTGGCAGAACTTGGATGCAGGGAAGTGGCCATTTTAGGCTTCCCTGGAAGTCACAAATTTGCCCTATTTCACTTGATTTTTATGAGGAAGGCAAACACGTAAAACTAACATGACATCAGAAATGTTTTCAGGAAAGCACAATTTTAATGTTTTTTCCTTTGCCTCCCTTAATTAAGGGAAATTTTTTAGAACATTTTCCATTTTTTAAAAAAAGACAGTCAGAAATGACAGGCTAGCCTCCAGCCATCAGGAAAACAGCCATTCCTGGGGCCCAGGATCTCTGATGCCTTGAGGGTGGTACGGCCCATGCTTCAGTGCACATATTGTAACTGAAGAACCTACGCTGAACTGCTGAAAAGTTACGAGGTTGAAAAGATTGTGATGTTTTTCTTCTTCCTTCAGAGTCACCTGATTTAAACTTCAAGGTGTGTTATTTGAAAACCACTTGTTTCCAGTGACTCATTTTGAAATCACTGATTTCATCTTCCTGGTTCTTTGTGAAGCCAGGAAGGGAGATCAACACCATATTGTTTTCACCTTCAAACGCGCTTACCCAGTAACCAGAAGAATCCAGAACTGTTATTGTTCCCTTGTTGAAGAATATGTTCCTGCTTTATCTTTTTACAAGAGTAGAAATCCATTCTGAAAACAGGTGCCCTGCTTGCTGTCTTTTCATCCTCCAGCAATTTTCAAGCAACATGTTTATAAAAGATTCACCTATCAGTCAACACATATTTATTTAAACACCTACTGTATACCAGGCATTGCTCTACATTCTGGGACTACAGTAGTAGGACAGACTAGATCTTTTCTCCTTGGAGTTTGTGCTCTAATGATAAACATATAAATACAAATGATCCTCCCAGAAAGTGAAAATGCTATGAAGGAAAATAAAAGAGGGTGGTATATCATAATGACCGAAGTGGAAGATTTCTTCACATTTAGACAGCCTTTCCATGGAGGTAACATCTGAGCTGCTGTCAGAATGACATGATTTTGAAAAAGAGAGTGCCAACTGTAGAGAAGAGCATTAAGATGAGAATAAAACTTGGGAGTTTGAGGAACAGAAAGGAGGCAGTCCCAGTGGAGAGTGATAAAAGAAGAGAAAAACAGTACATGAGATCAGAAGGGCTAACGGGGTCCAGAGCCTGTGGTAAGAACTTGGGTTTTATCCCAAGTGCAGTGAAAAGACAGTGAAGGATACTGAGGCTGCTGTTAAGAGCTACTTCTAGACTGGCAAAAAAAAAAAAAAAAAAGGCAGCAAAAAAGATCAGTTGGGCCAATTGCAATAGCTTAAGTGAGCAACAGTAATGCTTGGACTAGGTAGTTCAGTGGAGATGGGAGAAGTAGCTCTCAAGATAGAGCTGTTCAAAATTTGCTGATAGATTATATGAGGAAAATGGGAAGGACTTCTAGAATTTTGCCTAAACAACTGGATTGATATTGGTGACATTTTCTGAACTGGGGAAGAGTAGAAGAGGCATAGATTTGTGGGAGATATGGGAAATCCAGAGTGCAGTATTGGACATGTTAACTTTGAGATTTATTTTAGTCATCTACATAGAGATGTCAAGTAGGCAGCTGAGTATACACGAGATCAGAGGAGGTGATTATAGCTGGAGATATATGGTGCCCCATAAAGCCCAAGAGGGCTGAACCCTGTGCAACGTGCTACCTCCACTTTCCCACAGTCATTCCCAATTCTCTATGTAACTGATTTGCTCTGTGTAATAATTCTCCATGAAAGTGTCTACTTTCAATCTGGTTTTCCACTCGCTGAGGCCTTTCTTATCTCTCTTCCTTTGCCATCAGTGTCTTCCCGAAATGCAAGCAGAATTAACACCCACCTAAACCAAACTCAATGAAACTGCAAATCTTCCTCATTCAGTAAGGTCATAGCTTGCATTCCAAGATAATCCAGATGACCTTTTCTTTGTTAATCCTCACCCAAGGATATTTTTTCCACTGATTTTTAGAGAGAGTGGAAGGGAGGGGGAGAGACAGAGAGAGAAACATCCATGTGAGAGAAACACATTGACTGGTTGCCTCCCACATATGCCTCGATTGGGGCTAGGATCGAGCCTGCAACCAAATTGATCCCGGGATCCTTCAGTCCACGGGCTGATGTTCTATCTACTGAGCCAAACCCGCCAGGGCTCTCGAAGACTTTTGTAGAGTTCGTAAGAAGTGTGGCTCTGGCCACCAGTCTGACCTTTGGACTGTTTCACCAACCTTCACCTCTTCTTTACCCTCTCCTGATAGTCTTTGCTTTACTTTTCCAGGCACCCACTCACAATCTCATTACTTGTAGGGCCTAGATTTCAACCAATTTCAAACTAATCAATCCTTGGGTGTTTAAAGAATTACTCATCTCTGGTATATTTACCTTTTACCTGGGAGATTGAAAGAACAAAAAATAGTAAGGATCAAATAAATGGCCCTCAGATGGTAGAAATTTAAATAGATTTTCTCCAATTTTAACATACAGGTTGGTTACTTTCCTGTAGCCTGTTCTATACATTGTTTTCTCATATTTTTCATCTTAAAGATTTTTCCCCCATGAGATTGTGTCACACGGATGAACCTTGAGGACATTATACTAAGTGAAATAAGCCAGTGACAAAAAGACAAATACTGTATGATTCCACTTATATGAGATAACCAGAATAGTCAAATTCATAGAAACAGAAAGTAGCATGGTGGTTTCCAGGGGCTGAGAGAAGAGGGAAATGGAGAGTTGTTGTTTAACATGTAGAGTTTCAGTTTTGCAAGACAAAAAAGTTCTGGAAATGGGTTACATAACAAAGTGAATATACTTAGCACTACTAAATAGTCACTTAAAAATGGTTAAGATGATAAATTTTATGTTAGGCATATTTTACCTAAATTAAAAATTTAAGAATTTAAGCTAGCAGCAAAAAAACAAGTCAGAGATATTTGGAGCATAAAAAGGATTCAACTCGCTGTGGCTTAAATGAAAAAGACCACATAATGAGGAGCTCAGGTGGCCTCTAGATGATGGGCTCAGCCAGGAAAAAGGAACCTAAGTTCTATAACCGTAAGGAACAGATTCTGCCAACAACCTGAAATAACAAAAAGTTGGTTTTGGATTCTTCCCCAGATTTTTCTTGTAAGAACCAGCTTCGCTGGCACCTTGATATCAGCCTTGGGAGACCCCAAGCAGAGAACCCACTTGAGCCATGCCAGACTTTTAATATACACATTTGGGAGATAATAAATGGATAGTTTAAACTGACCAAAAATATCCCTTTCTTAACCTCAAGCTCCTCTTTCCATAAGCTCCCATCCCTTCTCTTTTTCCCTTTACAGCCACCCTATTTGTCATTCAATGTCTACTTTAGCCTTCTCATTGAATCTACTTTCCCCACAAATATCACTAACCCTTAGTTATCAATTCTAATGGTCATCCCAAAAGTTTGCTCTTACTTGACCTTTGTGTCATTTGATGCTCCTGATTACTTTATCCTTTATGAAACTCTTACATTCTGTGAATTCTGTAACCCGGTTCTCACCTGGTTTCCCTCTATTTTTCTTGCTGCTGCTTCCCAACCTCCTTTGTACAGTCTACTGTCTCTAATTAATTCTTAAATTCCTTGTCTTCTCGGTTACTATCCTAGCTTTTCTACTCCACATACTTTCCTTGGAGGATATCACCTACATTCACAGCTAAACTCTTACTTCTCTTACTTATATATGTACTAGAGGCCTGGCGCATGAATTCGTGCACAGTTGGGGCCCTCGGCCTGGCCGGATCAGGGCCCATGAGGGCCCTCTCGCCCAATCCTGATCGGGGCCAACTGGCCAGAGAGAGGGACCATGGGAAGTTGGCTGTGGGAGCGCACTGACCACCAGGGGGCAGTTGCTGCATTGAGTGTCTGACCCTGGTGGGCATGCGTTGTAGCTACATGCTGGTCATCTGGTCGTAATGGTTGCTTAGGCTTTTTTATATATTGATTATTGACTCTAAACATTTCTCTGGTTTGTACCTCTTGGCTGAACTTGAAATCTGTATGTCCAACTGCTTATGGGACAGCTAACCCTTGAAACCCCAAAGGCCTTTAAATTCATTTTGTCCAATCATTCTTTCCTTACCAAATTTGGACCTTTACTTACAGTTGCCATCTTGATAAATATCAATTTTTCTAACTCAGTTACCCAAAGTAGAAAAAAATAGGTGCTGTCCATAGCCCTCAGCCTGGCCTGTACCCTCTCGCAGTCTGGGACCCCTCGGGGGATGTCCAACTGCTGGCTTAGTCCCAATCTCCACTGTGCCTGCTGTCACTGCTCAGTAGTGCTGCCGCAGAGACCCGGCTTCTGGCTGAGCGGTGCTCCCCCTGTGGGAGCACATGAACCACCTGGGGGCAGCTCCGGCATTGAACATCTGCCCCCTGGTGGTCAGTGCACATCATAGCGACCAGTCATTCTGGTCATTGTGCCATCATGGTCACTTGGGCTTTTATTATATAGAGTAGAGGCCCGGTGCACAAAAATCTGTGCACTCCGGGGGTCCCTCAGCCCGGCCTATGCCCTCTTGCAGTCTGGGACCCCTCAGAGGATGTCCACCTGCTGGCTTAGGCCCGCTCCCTGGGGGATTGGGCCCAAGCTGGCAGTCAGGCATCCCTCTGGCAGCCCGGCAGCCCTCAGGGGATGTCCACTTGCCAGCGGGGAGCAGGACTAAGCTGCAGTCAGATATCCTTAGCGCTGCTGAGGAGGCGGGAGAGGTTCCTACCAACACCGCTGTGCTGACAGCCGTCAGCCTGGCTTGTGGCTGAGCAGGGCTCCCCCTGTGGGAGCGCACTGACCACCAGGGGGCAGCTCCTGCATTGAGCGTCTGCCCCCTGGTGGTCAGTGTGTGTCATAGTGACCAGTCATTCTGCTGTTAGGGTCAGCTTGCATATTACCCTTTTATTATATAGGATAGAGGCCTGGTGCACAGGTGGGGGCCAGCTGGTTTGCCCTGAAGGGTGTCCTGGATCAGGGTGGGGGTCCCGCTGGAGTGCCTGGCCAGCCTGGATGAGGGGATGATGGCTGTTTGCAGCTGGTCACAACCCCTTCAGGGTGGGGGTCCCCACTGGGGTGCTGGGCCAGCTTGGGTGGGGGCTGATGGCTGTTTGCAGGTGGTCACACCCCCTTCAGGGTGGGGGTCCCCACTGGGGTGCCTGGCCAGCCTGGGTGAGGGGCTGATGGCTGTTTGCAGGCTGGTCAAGCCCCCCCCCCCCCCCGCCCAGCCCAGTGGGGACCCTCACCCCATGGAGGTTTGGCCAGCCTGGGTGAGGGGCTGATGGCTGTTTTCAGGCTGGCCATACCCCCTTTAGGGTGGGGGTCCCCATTGGGGTCCCTGACCAGTCTGAGTGAGGGGCTGAGGGCCATTTTCAAGCTGGCCTAGCCACCCTGGCGACGGAAGCTCCCAGCCTCTCCTTTTTTTCTTTTCTTTTTTTTATTCTGGGATTTATTTACCTTCTATAATTGAAACTTTGTAGCCTTGAGAGGAGCTCAGAGCCATCCAGGATGGGCGGGAGGGAAGCTTGGCTTCCTCCATTGCCAGAGGCAACCCACTCCTGCTCGCTCCAGCTCCGTGGCCCCGGCTGGCTGAAAGCAGGTATCTAGGGTTTATTTATCTTCTATAATTGAAACTTTGTTGCTTTGAGTGGAGCTCAGAGCCAGCCGTGGCAGGCAGGAAGCTTGGCTTCCTCCATCATTGGGGCAACCAAGCCTCCTGCTTGCTCCAGCTCCATGGCTGCTGGCCACCATCTTGATTGGGTTAATTTGCATACAGTCGCTCTGATTGGCTGGTGGGTGTGGCTTAAAGTGTAGCAAAGGTACGGTCAATTGCATGTTTGTCTTTTATTAGTGTAGATTTGTGGTGCTTGATTATCTAAAAGAGACAAAATTGCCTTGCAATGGTTCCAAAAATGAGATATCAAGCAAAATAAAATCAGTCACCAAAAAATTTACTCCTCTGTACTAGGATTGTGTATGCATAGTGCTATGGGAGCTAAGAAGGTCAGTTTTCAGACTATGGAACTAGAGAAAGCTTCCCAGAAAAGTAACATTTAAGGAGAATTTTGAAGGGCAAGCAGGAATTACCCATCTATTAAGTATTTAAGGAAAGCAAAGTTATTTAAGAAGAGGCTTCAGCTTAGTAGCAAAGAGAAATCTAGGGTAGACTGCAGAGGCCTGCCAATGGCTGTGGACCTTGTTACCTGCAAGAGCCTCTGAGCAATTGAGGCTGAAAAACAGCCTGTTGTTCTGCTTTCCAATTGCTCTATAATCTCTACAGCAGAAGGAGGGAATACACCCTGAGGCCTGAGAGTATGACCACCATTTGTAGTTCACACAAAGGCTTGCTTTGCTCTTTAAACTTTATATTACCAGCTTTCTAGGCCCACAGGGGATGCCTTCTCAATTTTGCACAAAAGTATCATGTAAATTCGTGAGGATCCTTTAAATATGGTAAGACTGCCTGACCAGTGTGGCTCAGTGGTTGAGCATTGACTCATGAATCAGGAGGTCAGAGTTTGATTCCCAGTTAGGGCACATACCCAGGTTGTGGGCTCAATCCCCATTAGGGGTCACAGGAGGTAGCTGATCAATGATTCTCTCATCATTGAAGTTTCCTATTCCTCTCCCTTCCTCTCTGAAATCAATAAAAGTATATTTTAAAAAAATAAACAAGTATAGTTAGCTTATGGAAGCCCATGCAAATTAGTTTAAAGAATTTGGACTTTAAGGAAGAACAGTGAGGAGCCACTGAAGGTTTTTGGACAACTGGGAACATGACAAAAAAATAAAATTATTCCACTGCAGCTGTATGCAGGGTAGACTAGAGCCAAGAGACTCAGGAAGTTATTGCAGTTGTCCAGACATGAAGCAAAAAGGGAGATATGATGGTATCCATGGTAACAGAAAGGGAAGGATATGGAAATTATTTTGAAGGCAGAAACAACAGGACTTGATTACTGATTGGGTATGAATGTATGGAAGAGGCAGCGGTAATAAATGACTCAGGGGTTTTGAGCTTAGGAAGCTATGAGAATACCTTTGAAATAGGGATGCTAATCAGGAGAGCTGCTTTGAGAGAGAAAATAGGGAGTTTGGTTTCAGGGATGTTGAATTTCATATAATGATGGAATATGTAAGTGGAAACACTCTCCATACATTTAAAAGGACAAAACTAGGACAGTCTACCTTTTCTTTCTCCTTCCTTCCTTCCTTCCTTCCTTCCTTTGCTTCTTTCTTCCTTTCTTTCCTATTTTTGTTCTCTTTCCATGATTTCTAATGCATCTGAGGCTCTTTATCTGAGAGCTTTGAGGATAAATTTTACCAATTCCCTTACATTTGGTAAACTGTGAGGAAGGCTGACATCACTGTCATCACCAACCTTGTCTTCAAGTTAACACAATGTATTATTCAATACTCACTTGTGTTTGTCACTTTTGTAGACAGAGTTCACAATAACAGATTCCATGCCCTTGAGACATGTTCTCTCTGTGATGGCCAATATGTATAGGACCAATACACAAAGAACACAGAGAATAGAATAATAATCACTGAACAATATCTATAGAAGATTAAAAGTAGTATTTACTAGTATACTCTACATGAGGACATCAGGGAAGAGGAAGGTCACTATGCTAGATAAGGCCAGTTGTGGGACACTGATAGTTAGAGGTAAAAGAAAACTTGCTTGAATTTCTTTTTTGAACAGAGCTCATGTACGTCATGATCTCCTTAGGAAAGGAAGATGGATTTGGAATGCTGCTTAGACAATAATAATTATTATTCTCATATTTTTAGGACTTAACACTGTATACCCATTATCTCATCCTATCCCTGGATGCTAGGACTTGCACAAGACCATAGAGCTCTACTGCAGGAAGCTGCGCTTCAAACTCAACAAATTTACAATACAACAGGTTGAACATTTTAACGGTGATGAGAAACACCATAGTTCTTCATTAGAAAATTCAGTCAATTTTTTTAAAAACTCAGAATGCAAGAACCCAAAAATACTGAAGCTGAGGGCAGCTTCATCAGCGTGATCTCCTTCTCTCCCTTTTACAAAATGAGGCCCGTCCTTAGGAAAGATCCCAACACTGGGCTGCACATCTCTTCTCATCTGAACAGCACATCCCCTTCACTCATGCATCTCTACTTGCCTCTGCTGCCATTCCTGCAGCGGTTCTGTGAGTTAGTATGAAGACAGCTACCTGCCATATTGTCTTCGCTACCTCAGAGAAGAGGATCAACTTGGAGTAAAGAGAGAGAGGAAGAAATGGTATGCTTTCCCCCTTGCTTTTTCACTTTGTGAGTTTTCATTAAAGTTTAACATTGTGTGTCAACATCTGGGCTCAGAGTCAGGTGACTTGGTTCATGTTTTTGGTCCACTGATGGGCAAATTGTTTCACTTTTGTGCTAATGTTTCCTCTGCTGTTAAAGAGATTTAGCAAAACCTTGGATGGATATTGGAAAGATTAAGACACTCAGTCAAAATGATGCCTTATGGAGACAAGCACCATTCACAGTCAACATCTGCTGGTGTGGGTGGAGTCCCCATTCCCACCTTTAAAAAACTCTGTATTAATTTAAGTTTCCCTATGAGTTATAGCCATCATTCACCCTTTGCTTACGTAACATGTTTTCTTCAAGTTTCCCTTAAATTGTTCACTCTACTAAACAGACATTTTTTAAGTATCTTCATCTTTTGTAGCTAGTTCAATATATGAAAGCTTGATTTCTTTGCTACCCACACAGTTTCCTCTGGGGCCTTAGCCTTACCAGTATTCTATGACTCACTACTTTACTTTTCATAAATAGATGCTAAATACTGTCCCTGACTCTATTGGAAATGGCAGATTAAAACACTCAAGAAAAATTGTAACTAATGCAGTTAGATTTAAACTATGCAATAGGTTTCTCCCCTCTCCTTTTTTCTCTCTTCTTTTTTGTGTTCTACTCACTGTTTGTCATAAACAGTGGTTGTCAATTTCTGTCAGATAACTTTGTTCTCTTTATTTCTCCTTCCCCACAATATATAGCCCTTTTATTGGGAGGAGAGGGCAAGTCTTTGGTCCTCCTCCTCTTCTCTCTCTTATATTTTACTAGAGGCCTGGTGCATGAAATTTGTGGCCAGTGATCAGGGCCGATCTGTGGGGTGACTGCTGGGGTGATAGGGCCCCGCCCCCTGCTCGTACCCACCTTGGCCAGCCTGGCACCACCCACTCGCCAGCCCCGCCCGCCCCCCCCCCACTTGCCTTGGCTGGCCTGGGGCTGCCGGCTGGGGGCAGCTCCTGCATTGAGTGTCTGCCCCTTGGTGGTCAGTGTGCATCATAGTGACTGGTTGTTCCACCATTTGGTCAATTTGCATATTAGGCTTTTATTATATAGGATTTGCCAATTCTTGTCCACACTGTATTTTCTTCTCTTTTATTCACTCTCCTCTCCTCATTCCTAAATAAATAAAGTGTCACCGCTGGTCCCAGAAAAAGTTACTTCCTCCTGTCAGAGACTTAAGTGATTTGTCATCTTTCTTGAATGCAAAGATCCCTGAACAGATTCAAGGAAAATAAATAACATCCAGGGTATTTCCAAGTACAGTCTGAGAGCAGAAACTGGAGGCCATGAGAACCACTACATGCCAGTTGAGATGATGGCCTAGAGACAGCAGTGGAAAGAGACAGAGGTTACACATTGGGCATAGATACCAAGTTCTTTGGAGACATTTTCTCCATGGGACTCTCATGTTTCAGCACGGCTCCTGAGCAGAGGCACAATAACCTTTCTTTTAGACTATCTTTTCGAGGATATTTGTATAGAAATAAACATTAGGAAATACAGTATTTCCCTCCCGAGGAAAGGGCAGACATTATTATCACCCATTGTCATGGATCTGGGTTCCCCAAGCTTAGGGTTTCTCTCTGGCCATGCAACCCACTGTCTATGCAGATGTCACCTGGCCCTCTTTGCAGCACCCTGTGGGAATTGAGGCTCAGGAAAGTGCCGCAAAAAAATTCTGATATTCTGTCTACTGCTATTTTTCCAAGTAATAAAGTCCTTTGACTCTGACCCAGGAGTCTTGTGTCTCCTGCCAGTATCTATGAAACTATAGCAGGCTAATGTATTGGATTACAAGTAGGCTAAAATCTCAGCCTTTCATACTTCTTGACAATATCCAGACATTACGATATTTCAGGCTGTTGGTAGCAATATTAGGCAGAGAGAAACTTAAAGGCTAAATTTTTTTCTCTCCATCAATATCTTGAAATAGTTAAATGCACACTCTCTTCCCCTTCAGCTCCCACCTCCATCTAGTCTAATGTACCTTCTTAACCTTGGTAATAATGGCTCTAATGGCCCATGTATTCAGTAGAGTGGATTTCTAAAACCTATTTCCAGGTTACAGTTTGTGTGCCAGGATTACATTTGTTTTTATTAATAGAGAAAGGAGCCGTGCAGCAGATTAGAGCTGGCTTTTCAATCACTTAATCACCAAATGCACCCTGAGTACTTTCATACTTCTGTGTTAAGTGCTGCATAAAGCAGCTTCAGTTCTCAAAGCATTTTAACTTCCTTCACTCCCATAAAAAAAAAAAAACCACAATAAAAACTTCTCTATTAAAAAACCCAAATGTTCAAGCCACTCATTCATTGAGGCAGTAACCATAGAAACATTTTTATAAGTAGGCTTTTAAAAGTATTCTCCCCCATCTATCTTGGTCCTAAACAGAAAAACAACCTCAGGATCCAGACTCAATATCCTCATTTTTAAAAACCTCTGACCTTCAGGGAGCTTGAAGATTAAAAGAGACCAGGCCTACCAAACCAACATCCTTCTGGTACCACTGATTAATAGTAATAATGAAAATAAACATTGCTCTCTGTCATTTCCAGTTAATTCAATCCATAATGATGATTATTTGTTGTAGGAAAGAAAGCAGTGAGTCCTGGCAAGGCTTTAAGAGCTGGGAAAGAAGCCATGTGAACACACACACACACACACACACACACACACACACACACATTTTCACACCAATCTGAATCATAGCATTGTTTTAAACAATGGTGCTGAAACGATAAGTGCACTTTACAGTTCAACAAAAACTCAAAGTCTATCACCTGTCGTCAATCATTCTGAGTCTCTGTGATCCCCAATTCAGTCCAGGATTGAACCTCCAACCCAACCCAACATAGTACTGACCAGTTAGATTGCAACCACAGTCTTCAGAGAGAGAGAAAACTGCAGCTTAGTTACTGGGTGGGGATGGGGATAAATATGAAAACTCACTGGTTCTACTACCAAGGTACCTAGCAACCAGCCAATAAGGTACAATAGTCTCAAGACTTGCATTTTTGTGGGAGTTGGAGAGCCCCAAAGCTGTTCTCCTTCCTCTGATGCAGCCCAGCCTTCACCGTTTGTTGCTCCTTGCAACACTGCCTATTTTCTTTGTGTCTGTTGCCCCTGAGGAGAAGGGCTGCAGACATGCGGTGTGTGTCATGGGCTGCACTGCTTGCTATCTTGGCCTGATTTCTACCCAAGGATGCAAACCATTTCTAGGTTTGCTTTACTGTTTGGACAAAAGATGTTCAAGACCCCCACACAACAAAGAGATAAAGTAACTAAAGTTAACGACACTTTCATAATGATAGACCTTTAGGTGATTCTTGACTTGGAAGTTATTCTTTTCTCAATTAAAAGTCAGAGGTATTTATATAACTACTCACACTGCCTTAAGTCATCCCAGGTGACCAGTGCTGTAAGCTGATTAAAAAAATAAAGACAATCTCCAGAAGTTCTAGCATAACACAGATCCAGTCACTAGTACTTAGGAAGAAGAGTAATTAGAGCTAAAGAAATACAGCTGATAGAAACTCATCATAAAGTATGAAATCTGAGCAACTGCAGGCAGCCTAAAAATTCTCAAGTAGTTTAAGTGAAGAGTTCTGACTCAAGAAGTAACCATTCCAACACAGACCTATAAGGGACATAGAAAAGCATGTCATATGGAAGTAATAAAATCACATCCTAGAATTAAATGAAAAAGGGAGGGGCAGTAAACACCTGTATGTGGATCAGGCATAGACATTTCCCTCAGGCATTCCTGGCTAAATCTTCTATCAGTTCTCTAAAGAGTTAAGATAGGAAATTGTGTGGTTTCTTGAGTAGATAGTACATGTAGTTTCACATGCCTGCACGTGTGTGTGTGTACTTGCCTAACTACTTAGTAACTTAAACCCAGTACATTCCTTGGTAGGGGTTGAATTATCCTCAATTAATGCTTTTTTAGTTTATTATAGCATCCAATGTAAAATTCCCCAGCAAATATCAGGATGAATAATAATCTGGATTACAGGTGCCTAATAGACAATCAGAACTAAGATTCTGGTACTTCGAATAAGCAAAAGACATTATCAACAGCCCTTTAGAACGTTGCTTCCACAGGATTATTCTTATTTAGATATGCTATACTACATAGGGCCCCAAGAGATTTTGCTATGCTATATAACTCTCCTCATAGAGGGTAAGATCTGACAGAGCTAAATGGCCTGCCTACCCCCAAATCATCTCCTTTGTCCTCCTGATATGTACCTGAAATTCTTCACTGTCTTTGTTAAAGCTAGCATAATGTTACATGTAATTTGGGGAAAGGGGTGATTAACACTTCTAGCTTCTACTCAAATACAGATAAAGCCATTTCTTCAGATTAACTAGCAAGCGGTCTTGAACACAGTGAAGGTATTTTACAAATCTGAAAGTGGGTCAAGTTGTTGCACAAGTAAAAATGTAAATACAAACTGTTAAAAACTTGGAAATCACAACAGTGCTAGAAGAACTGAAATATTAAGTTATCATAAGCATGAAATGGGATCCTTTCAATGGAGGAGGAAGAGGATGGGGAAACACCAGGTAAAATGGAAGAGTGTGGGGCCATCATTACCAGAGAGCATCACAGCACTCACGGGAGGAAAAGGAAGACAGGAAAGGCACGGGAATCAGTAGGTTCTGGGAAAAAAATGGCACAAGGCTGCTCTAACTGGCCCTAATGTTTCTGCTTAGCCCTTCATAATTTTGTTGTAGTATTAAAAAAAAAAAAGTAAAGCAAAATTGGACGATGACAAACTAGATTACTTTTTTAACATAAAATATGAATAGAGGGGTGTTCACTTCACTATTTCCTGAGTTGTTACTTTGTGTCAAACCCTGAGCCCCGCACTCTCCTTCCATTGTGCCAAGGACCAAGCTGTAGAGTGCATGTTACCATAGCAACACACCAGTGGAAACATCTCTGGCCTCACTCATACTGAGCCTTCAATTCTAAATATTCCCAAGGTTCATCTCAAACCAAAATAAACTTTTCTTCACACTTCTGAGAAAGGGCTGCAATTATTGATATTTATTTATTTATTCCCATAAGCTTTAGCAATAGCATGCCAAAACCAAGCCGTAGGGAACAAATAAAATAGGCCTTCAGTGGGTGTGCAACAAGTTTTTGTTTAAAAGACTACCATCTATCTGTTATTTGGGCAGAATATCAAGAGCTCTTAATGCAACTCTCAATTCCATCTGTCAAAAGCTTTAATAAAGTCCAAAATATCCCAGTCCCTATCCCCTCAAAATATCATAAAAGAGATAATAGTTCAAATGAAATGACAAGGGACACACTGACCAAGTCATTGAGTGGGGAAGCACCTCACTTTTAAGGAAGGATAGAGCCCCAGGCTGACCTTGCCCAGGCAGTTTTGCTGGCTCTTCCTGCCTTGGTTGGAGAGCGCCACCTACTGTATCTGCCCCACTACTCTTCTCATACAGTCCCTTTGTCAGCTCCAAGTATCCCAAATGCCAAAGACATTGAAAGCCCAGGGCCAACTCCAATATTTATAAGCATCGGTTGGACAAGTGTGTCTTGGACTGTGGTCTAAAGAAAGAGGAAAGAAGGGCCAGCTTTGAAACTTTTAAAGAAGAGCATATTAGAGCTTTGGGGGGAGGATTTTAGATTATTTTTACCACCCAGACACCTGGTCTGGACACACTGAATTCCTGCCCACTTTCTTGTCCCTATCTGCCACCAGTCTTTTGTACCAAGTCTGCACCAAACTGGATTCCCTACCATAGCCTATATTGTTTCTCATGGGTTTTTTTTTTTTTTTTTTTTCATTCCATTCCCATTCCTTAGCTTTACCACTTAACCAAAACTTATGCATCTGTTAAGGGCTAGTTAAGAATGTTTTTCTATCTTCATGAAGGTTTTCTTTACCGTCTTTATAGTTCTTCATACCACCCATGGTTAATACCAATTATTTATCAATTAAATAACTAGTGATATCTCTTTTACATTTCATTATTATTTAATTCTTGTCTGGCTCTCTAAGTAGTCATGTGCTTTGGGGTAACATCCCCTGAAGTCTTAGAAGCTCCTGGAGAACAGCAGTAACATGATATATTACACCAAGAATAGAGCCTTGGACCTGACAGCCATTTTTCTTGATCTCATCATTTCTTCTCCAAAACTTCTTTCATTGTGTCCCACATAATTCCTCACAGGCCCTTGCCTTTGTGAGAGAGCTCTGAATTCAGTTGTTAAACATGTACCCTGGAGTCCCTCATCCACATAACACTGTGGGTAGAAGGACGGGGTGAGGATGGGTAAAAGTGGATAAGAATACCGGCAAAGCTGAAAAGTGAATAATTTTTTTCTTTGTCTCTAGAGGTTCCTTGCTTCTCAATAAGTCAATGAGCTTAATTTTAGTCACCCTCCTATGCTATAGAAATTCTTCAATTCCCTGTTTTCATTAATATTTAGCAACAGATTAATGGATGTGGCCAGATATAAAGCATAATGGCTAAGATCATAAATTTTAGAGAAAGAAAACTGAGTTTAATTACCAACTCTATAATTTATAACCCATGTAACCTGGGGCATGTTTCTTGGCATCATTGAACTTGTTTCCTCATATGTAAAATGAAGATAACATTCACCTAATGGGATTTTTGTGAGAATTAAATGAGTAATGCGTGTAAAGCACATACTGCAGTGCCTGATAAGTTTTATTGGTGGTGGTGTTTATATTCCCACAGTCTAGCAGGGAGCCTGGCCCGCAGAAACACACACACACACACATGTTGAAGTGAAATAGAATATACAAAAATAGATCTATGCCATCCCACACGATATGAACAGATCTAGCCCCGGTGACAGGGATATATAAAGATCCAGCTCTAGGCCCCAGTCCTCAATGTCCAACACTTGTCCAAACAGTTCATTTATGACAACCTGCTCTCATCTTCTCTGAATTCTCCCAATTTTTACTTCTGGCCCCTGATGACCCAGTGGGACACCCCCTGTAGTCTGACCCATGTGCTCTTAGACCCAGCTGAGCAGTCATACTCTGCCTCCACATACTCTCTACTCTGCCTTCCATCTTGTCCAGAAATCCCTCTGATCTCACCAAGGGAAGGAGATGGACCACAATTATCCCAATGAGCAACTAGCCAACAAAAGCAAAAATATCAGTTATCTACTTAAGAGATTAAATTAGGTACCTGAACTCAATTCCAACGTGTGTGTGGGGGCGGGGGGGGGGGGGGGGGGGTTCGAGGATAGTTCCTCCACCACCAACAAGCATTTCTCAGACACAAGACGGGTAGCATCAGATTTCACAGGTTAAGTATTAAGATCTACAAAACTGGAGAACCAAGATGGCGGCATAGGTTAACGCCAGAGTTTGCTGCCTTGAACAACTACTTTAAAAGTGAAACTAAAAGACAGAACGGACATCACCAAGAACCACAGGAACGCTGGCTGAGGGGAAGTCCTACAACTAGGAGGAAAGAGAAATGCATACGGACACTCAGAGGAGGCGCAGTGCTGAAGTCAAATTTTGAGGTGCGGAGTGCGCGGAGCGGGCTGGCGGCGGAGGGCGCGGTTGGCGTTTTCAATCGGGAGGGAGTCGCAGACTCTGAGCTCCAGATACAGGCGAGTCTTCAGGGACCCAGACTCAAACGGGAGAAGCGGGACTGTCTGGCTTCAGTCAGAGCGAGTGCAGCTTTCTCTCCAAGCTTTGCAGCGGGTGCTGGGACTCAGAGAGGCAGAGCCCCTGGGGACAGGACTGAGAGCCGCCATAACTGCTCTCTCCAGCCCACCCTGTTGATCCTGTGCGACCCGCCCCGCCCAAGCCCTGCACAGAGGCATTTGCCGGATAGCCTCAGGCAAAGGCTAGATTAGCACCTCCCTAGAGGACAGAAGTTCTCTCACTGCTGACACAGCTGATTCTCATAGCCAATTGGCCTGGAGGTCAAACCCTCCCTGGTATTAGCTACAACAAGGTTAAGACTGTGAACAAAGACCACTAGGGGGTGCACCAAGGAAGCATAACAAAATGCGGAGACAAAGAAACAGGACAAAATTGTCAATGGAAGATATAGAGTTCAGAACCACACTTTTAAGGTCTCTCAAGAACTGTTTAGAAGCCGCCGATAAACTTAATGAGATCTACAAGAAAACTAATGAGACCCTCGATCTTATATTGGGGAACCAACTAGAAATTAAGCATACACGGACTGAAATAACGAATATTATACAGACTCCCGACAGCAGACCAGCGGAGCGCAAGAATCAAGTCAATGATTTGAAATGCGAGGAAGCAAAAAACACCCAACCGGAAAAGCAAAATGAAAAAAGAATCCAAAAATGCGAGAATAGTGTAAGGAGCCTCTGGGACAGCTTCAAGCGTACCAACATCCAAATTATAGGGGTGCCAGAAGATGAGAGAGAGCAAGATATTGGAAACCTATTTGAAGAAATAATGACAGAAAACTTCCCCCACCTGGTGAAAGAAATAGACTTACAGGTCCAAGAAGCGCGGAGGAATCCAAAGAGGACCACACCAAGACACATCATAATTAAAATGCCAAGAGCAAAAGATAAAGAGAGAATCTTAAAAACAGCAAGAGAAAGAAACTCAGTTACCTACAAGGGAATACCCATACGACTGTCAGCTGATTTCTCAACAGAAACTTTACAGGCCAGAAGGGAGTGGAAAGAAATATTCAAAGTGATGAATACCAAGAACCTACAACCAAGATTACTTTATCCAGCAAAGCTATCATTCAGAATTGAAGGTCAGATAAAGAGCTTCACAGATAAGGAAAAGCTAAAGGAGTTCATCACCACCAAACCAGGATTATATGAAATGCTGAAAGGTATCCTTTAAGAAGAGGAAGAGGAAGAAAAAGGTAAAGATACAAATTATGAACAACAAATATGCATCTATCAACAAGTGAATCTAAGAATCAAGTGAATAAATAATCTGATGAACAGAATGAACTGGTGATTATAATAGAATCAGGGACATAGAAAGGGAATGGACTGACTATTCTTGGGGGGGAAAGGGGTGTGGGAGATTCGGGAAGAGACTGGACAAAAATCGTGCACCTATGGATGAGGACAGTGGGTGGGGAGTGAGGGCGGAGGGTGGGGTGGGAACCGGGAGGAGGGGAGTTATGGGGGGGAAAAAAGAGGAACAAATGTAATAATCTGAACAATAAAGATTTAATTAAAATTTAAAAAAAAAAAAGATCTACAAAACTGCTCCCCCCCACTGGCACCCCCTCTGGCACCCCCACTTCAGACTCCAGTGGCAAGTGCTTTTGACCCACTGGCTATAAATCAGAGGTTCCCAGGAACACCTCCTTAGATTTGATTAATTTGTTACAAGGGCTCACAGAACTCAGAAAACAAGTTGATTCACTAGAATACCCATTTATTACAAAGGATATAAATCAATAGCCAGATGAAGAGATAAATAGGGCCAGGTCCCAAACAAAGGAGCTTCTGTCCGCATGGAGGTTGGGGCTCTGCAGAGTGGCCCAGGGTAGCATTCTCATTTCCCAATGTAGAAGCTCTCCGAACCCTGTCCTTTGGGAATTTTATAGAGGCTTCATTAAAAGTCATGATTAATTAAATCACTGAGATTGGTGATTGATTCAGCCTCCAGCCCCTCTCCCCTCCCTGGAGGTAATGGGTGTGACTGAAAGTTCCAACCCTCTAATTACATGGTTGGGTACATTGGCAACCAGCCCCCATCCTTAGGTGCTTTCCAAAAATCACTTCATTAATATAACAAAAGACACCTTGATCACTTTCAACACTTTGAAAATTCCAAGGGTTTTGGGAGCTCTGTGCCAGAAATGGAGTTGAAGGCCAAATATATTTTTCTTATTATAAATCACAGTATCAGAGAGATGAAAATCTGTAATCAGATTTCCACTGGTTGCAGGAAAATAAAGTATTCACATTTTAACATTATGCATTAGCCTGTCCACTGTTAGAGACTAATGTTTACTATTGTTAATTTTTAACACAAGCTATATATGTGTCCTACAGGTGCCAAAACCACTTTCAATAGGATGGCTATTACACACATATGGAGGAGCAAAAAGGTGTGAACTTGTCAAAATTTGGCCTTGGTTTCTTTTAGCACCATTCCCTGGCAAACTGTTTCTGAGAGCCCCTGTTTTCCCTGTTATTTTGCTTTCAGCTAGTTGTCAATGACTGTCCCTCAGGTGTGGACTGGCATTGCTTTAAAGTGTTTTAAGTGCAAGAAAAAGAAATGTATTAGGCTTAAAATACAGTACCTTCCAATGGTATTTTCACTTTTGTATGGGACCCTTGAATAGAGTCCCTTTCGACCCAATAGAATTAATCTCTCAGGGTAAGATTTCCAAAGGTTGAAAATGACTTCTGTTCCTGAAATTACATCAGTTGTGGGTCCACTTACTCCATCGTCCACTAATGTTAGACCCCAGACAGAGTAGGCTGTAAGCAATGGCAAAATGGAGATGAACACATAAAAGATGTAGCCCTCTTCTGTCCCTTGAATTCGGAGGTGAGAAGCAGTCATTGGCTCCAGCTGCTCAGAGAAGAGTTTTAGAACAATCGAGGCCAGCTGTGGAAAATCCTGTCAGGGTTTGGCTTCTGACAGACAGCAGCTTTTATGTGGAGAGAAGCAGCTCTTTTCCCTCAGGTAAAACCTGTCTGTGAAATCTAAATTGGCCAAAGATTTTGAAAGAACATGATTCTGATGCTGAAACCATCAACACAGTGAGGAAGCAGGAATGTGCCTGTTAGTAGGCAGCATGAGCCACAAAGATTGGACATAAAGCTGCATGATTTAGCATACTTGATATTATTTCCAGAGGGCTCAGAGCACCTAAATCCAGTGAGCTTCATGGTCTTAACACTTAATGTGTGCTGTCCCTATCCTGAATACAATTCCCCAAAACTCACCAATTTATTTTGCTAATAAGAAAGTCAACTTATACCTATGAAGGAAGACCAAAGCAACCAGTAAAAAAACACAACAGGATATTAAGCATGGCTGTAACTTGCCTGAGATACCAGAGTTCCACAGAGGCGGGGCGGGAACTGTGAGCAATGCTAGCATCACTCAGCTAGAGAGCCTCACTAGAGATGAGAGACAACTGTGACCAGGCAAGCAGAGGCCTAAGGGTAGGGGATAGTGAAAGGAATTAAATCCCGCTCCTGGGAGCGTATTAAGGAGCATTTGAGCTGTAGGAATGAGAGTGAGTTCAATTGGAATGATTCCTATTACATTAAGCTATCATAGGCAAGGTCAAAGATTCTCACTAGATGAGAAATACTACAAAGATGAGACAGAGGGGAGATTTCTAGTTTCATATAGTAACTTCTGATAGTTTTTTCTAATTAAACTTTAATATAATTATACTAGAGGCCCAGTGCATGAAAATTCATGCACTGGGCAGGGGAGGGGCATCCCTAAGCCTGGCCTGCACCCTCTCACAGTCCCGGAGTCCTCAGGGGATGTCCTACTGATGGCTTAGGCCCCCTCCCCGCAAGGAGGGGGCCTAAGCCACAGTCTGGCCTCCCTCTGCCGGAGGCAACTGGGCCGGCTGATCAGGAGACAGCACCAGCCCCCGCCCCCCCGCATCGCCCCTCTGCTGCCGCTGGTCGCTGCCCGCCCCCCCCCATTGCTGTTCACTCCCTCTGCCCGCTGGCACATGCCTTGGCTGGCCTGGTGCCGCCTGCTCGCTGGCCCCGCCCCTGCTGACTGGTCATTCTGCCTTTCGGTGCATTTGCATATTATGCTTTTATTATATAGGATGGTAAAAGTTTCTTGCTCCATATATCCCAAGATTTAGTTCTGAGAGGAAGAAATATGCTAACCCAGAAACATTCCATGAAACTAATTGGTTGCCTGGTAAATTTGTGCAAAAACAAACAAATAAACAAAAACACCCTTAGCACAGAGATATTACAGAGGAAATCGGGAAGAAGTTCTAAAGTCAATAGACTAAAATCAAATCAAAATGGTACAGAAAGTGGGATAATGCAGAGAATGTCAACTGGGATGGGCGGTAGGAAAGTAGAATTATCTCTGGCATCTTTTCCAAAGGACACATCTACCCACACAGAGGTTCTGACGGTCCCCAGGGAGAACTCCCAGCTTCCCACCCCAGAGAGGAGCACTGCTCTTGATAGACAGGAAGTATCAGGTCCTTTAAATGAGAAAAGGGCGAGTCATCATCCGAATGAGAAAAACCACTAGCCTGCAGTCAGGTGGAATGAGGAGTGAATTTAGGTTTTCACACATACTAAGTACTTGTTTGGGCTATTATTTTATTTCTTTCTCCCTCCATTTCCTGTTTTCAAAAAGGGGGGGTGGGTAGTAATAGCTACAAGTTTATGCTAAACATTAAATAATACATGATAATGATACTAAATAAACATTAGATTAACTAATAAATTAGATAATAAATTATCTAAATAAACAAAGATTAGAATCTGAATTTTGTTGTAGCATTCACAGCTATGATGCTTTACCAAATAAATATGTCAGGCTCTGCTCACTGTTTTTATTTTAACTTATTTTCATTTATATCAATTTGCCCTGGTTTGTACTAAAAGGATTTCCTGGATTGTATATTTTTAATCAGTTTGTGGGAAAGGAAGTTCTCAAAGGAAAGACTCTTTGCGCTATATCCGATGAAATTATTGGCATAGGATTTAGAAAGTTAAGAAAAACTAACTTGTTTACAATTATTTGATTCAACATGGAAATTTCCTTTTGGTTGGATTTATTTTTGTTGATGCTGTTTGTGCAAAGTAAAACCACTGAACATAAAGATATGAATCCAGTATTAATAGAGCAAAGCTGTGAAACTATCAACTAACTGAATTTCATTCTCATTGGTGTTATCAATTCACTTGAAATTGAACAAATAATCATCCCACATTATAAGTTAATCTACCCATAAGTCTAAGAAACACCACCTACCCATTAAAATAAACAAACAAAAACATACGGCATAATCTATAATAATAAAAGTGTAATATGCTAATTAGACCAGATGACCTTCCAGAAGAAGCTGTGGCAACGGGGGCCAAGGCAGAGGCAGAGGCAGAGGCAGATGGCTGCCACTGCGTCGTCTGCAGGGGCCAAGCCTCTTGCACGAATTTCGTGCATTGGGACTCTAGTTACATTACAGACTATCACCATACAACTATGCTTCTGTAAGTCTTCATACACACTTAGGAATATAGTCTCATTTACTTTACTTATGTATCACTAATATATATGTACAACCAATATGTATCCAGTTAAGACTGGTATATATAATCTGCTCCATAAAACTTACAGTTGGTGGATCAGATTAAAAAATTATGCTAAGATTGACACATTTTTTTCTCCACCTAATTTTTTATTCACCTAATTGCAGTTTACCATACTTTTTGGAAATCCAAAGTAGCCATTGATGAAACTGAGAAAATAATTCTTTTTTTTGTTTGAATTTTGTGATATAATTCACATTCATGCTGGAACCTTCAGCACCGCAGAAAGGAGTCAGGTGAAAGGAAATTCCAAAGAGTATTTAAGGCCTCCCCCAAGGAATTTTCCCTTTCTCCCCCTCACATACCTCTATGCTTTGATCCACCTACAGTTCTGAGAAAAGTCAATAGAGTTAAATGAATGTATGTGTGAGTTTATTACAGGCTCTCTAAGTAGAACTGTGCTCCGGCTTTACCAGTTACATTTCTGCAGCTCCGACGCTGTCATAAACTACAGTGCCATTTAGCTGAGGTTGAGCATATTGGGCAGAGTCAAGGTGAACATCTAGCAAAGAGCTTTGGGTACACTCCAGGGAGAAAGCTGAAGTCATTTCTCACTGGAACAACAAATAAAATGGACTTGTTCTCCAGGCTGCTCCTTCCCCTCCTTCTTTCACCTCTACTTTCACTTTGGTAACCAGTATTAAATACTGATCCTGTGCTGTTTATGAAATAATACTAAAGGGAATGAGAATTAAACATTTACCACTTTTCATCTCAAATTTTATCAAGAAAATATGATAAAGTTTCTGATACCTCCCCTGAAAGATGTTTTAAATGGTGGCTAAATAAAGTACCTGGGAGTTTTAGAAAATAAGATTATTAATTAAAAAATCATGCTTAGGCCCACACATTATGCCTAAAAAGCTTTCTTCTCTGGAATTCTGATGGAGCAGAATAAATAAATACTCTCATTAATATTTTATTACAAAGGGTGATTTATAAAGCAGCCATTTTTTGAATGAAGAAACTAAGATTCAGGAAGCACAAATGATTTGCCCTGTCATGGATTTGGTTAACCAAAGAGCAAGTTGTTTCCTACACTTACTGTCTTTTTTGTTAGTCATTTATACACAAATCCTTGAGTACCTATCATATCCGCAGTGGTATCTAAGGGCTGTGACTGTATAAACCCAAACAGGTCATGGTTCCTGATGCCAAAGATACTATTATTCGATATCCTATACATAGTAATAATAGAAATCACTATTTATCAAATATTCATCATGTGAGAGAAACTAGGTCAATCTCAGGCAGGGTCACAGACATTATTCTCTTAATATGAGTGTTATTTTCCTCAGTTTACAAATGGGAATCCTAGGATACAACATGGTCATGTGATTGTTTCAAATCGCACAGTTCATCTGAAGCCCGGGTCACATTTGAACCCAGATCTGCCTGATTCCAACACCTTTGCTCTTAACTATATCATAGGCTATGCTACATCCGAAACAGTTCTTCTCCCCAGAGGCAGTGGGAGATGCTTTAGCTAAATGTAAAAGGGATGTTTTCCAAAACAAGTTCTGTTAGCCCTGGAATAATTTACCAAAAGAACCTACAGGTTTTCATCTCTCCTAGGTGACTTAAAAATGAGAGGATATTGATTTAGAGGTTTAAGAGTGGGCCTGCCTGACTGCCTAGTAAGAAGTGAAACTAAATGACATCTCAGGCTTTCTTCCATCCTGTAACTCGGGAAAAACAATAACAACCAAAACACAAAAACACCTATAACAAGTCTCTCCTGTGTTTTCCCTTGAATTCAAATAAGCTGAAAAGTAATAAGTATATTGCACTTAACATAGCTATACAGAGCCCTTGGAAAATATGAATGGACTATGAAGCTTTCAGGTGTTCCAAGGAGGTTTTGCAGAGGGGTTGTTTTTTTTTCATGGTAAAGCCTGAACTGAAGTTTGGGCCAAGGTGTGTGTTTGCATGTAGTGATTAAGCCTGTGTCTGTGGGAAGCAAACATTGCAGAACACTGAAAAATATGTTCATGCTAGAAGACCCATATGAGGGCTGGCATCCTGAAAGAAAGACAGATGTTCCCTCAAAAGCAGAACAAGTGGCTTGCTGTTCTATCTGGACTTGGTCCTTTAGCTGTATCTCAGGGTCAGTACACGTCAGAACAATTGCGACCACTATGCTCCCCTCTGTATCTCTAGAAAGAGATGGAGCACCAGGAAAGAGCCAACTCTTCGTTCACAAGGCCTTTGCTAGCAGTACTTCTCATTTGAAATACTTTTAGTTTTCAAGCTCTACTACAGGCTTTAGGACTGCCGCCTTTGTTCACATGCTGTGGGCCCCTGCAGTGCTCCTAGAACAACACTGTGTATCTCTTTTTCATAAAAACCATCCCTCTAGTATTCACTTTTTAATGTAATAGGCCTCTTTTCTGCTAAACCATATGCTCATTTCATGGCAGGAAGCATGACTGCCTTGTCAACCATAAAATCCCAAAGGCCCAACACAATGCCAGGCATGTATGAAGCCCTCAACTTTCTTTTTCTTACCACTCCTGAGAGCATCTTTGAATAGTCTCAGATATCCTAGAAAGGCAAAGCCTTTCACTAGGCTGCTTGAACAAGATCGTTCATTCATTCATTCAACAAATATTTTTGAGTTCATAATATGTGGTAGGCACTGCTCTGAGTGATTGGGATTCTACAGTGAAAAGAGACCACAATCCTCATCTTCATGGAATTTGCATGTCACCATAACTACAATGGAAAAAGGAATTTAAAAATCCAGCTATGTCACTACCATTTATTTTGCAGATTACATGAGATTGCTAAGTATCTTACAAAATTTCTATCTTAATCAGGTGGAGGTAGCTATAATAATAAAAGGGTAATATGCTAATTAGACCGGACATCCTTCCCGAAGTCATTCCGGACATCCTCCCTGACGGAAGCCGGGCCAGAGGGAAGCCAGCCCAGGTTCAGGGTGGCTGCAGGCGGCTGGCGGGAAGCCGGTGTTGGCAGCCGAGGGAAGGAAGGCCTACTCCTTCAGGCCTCTAGTATCGCCATAAAACAGTAGAGTTTTAACTGAGAAATATAACTTACAAGTACAGAAACCTCTTGCAATGGTATCAAAGCTAGCTGTGTAGTATTCCATGCCCACCTTCCCATGTGTGACCTCAGAAGCTCCCTAACAGCTTTAGCATGAATACATGTATCCTATTGTTCTTTGCCGCCAATCAAGTTCTGAGTAATGGACGTGGAGTGTGGGGGATTCATTTAGAGAAGAAAAGTGAAACTAACGTGCACCAAGCTAATTGCATCTAAGTTATAATTGGCATTTTTACATACATTATCTCATTTAATCTTGGCAATAAACTACATCCTATGGCCTCCCTTTAGCTTCCTATGGAATGAGGAAATAGAGTCAGAGGTAGAGATGTGCCTTTACATGCCAATAGATTATACCTTTTGCAATGGCCAGCTCTCCTAACTAACTTCCTAACTAGCAGATTTGTGGACTGGCTTAAAGAGTGAATACACGAATGGTCTCGCCAGATAATGAGAACATTTACTGTTCGTGACCCTGTGCCAAAAAAGAAATGGGAAAGTATCAGACCAGAGAGAATGGCCATCTACCTTCTATTCAGTCAGGCAACATTTTGTAGGAAAGGTGGAAACTGGCTACAGCTCATGCTATTTAAAGAAACCCTGACTTTCAAAATTCTCCGCTGCCTTTCCTAATGGTGCCATTTCCCCTCCCCCTCCTTAAGGTCACAAACTTTTCTCCAGCTGAAAGCACAGCTGTCTCACAGAAACACTGTATAAGAAAATTAATAACAAAACCCAGAGGAATCAGGCAAGCAGTGATAAGGCTGCTTTATGCTTTTCCTTTATCCAACTGGGAACTTACATATTGGGCTTTGCTTGCTGAGTGCTAAGAAGCTAGGGGAGACTGCTGGGGCACACAGGGCGGAGGAAGGAGGGTGGGGAGCAGCAAACGGAAGAGGGAGCAAAGGGAATTTAACGAGGAGAAGTCTCCAGCTGGGCCTAGTTCAAGGACAAGTCGAAGGTCAGTAGAGGAGCTTTAACACAAACCTCTCCATCTTTCTCCCTCCTCCCCCTACCCCCTACCCCCTCCCTCTCTCCCCTTCCCTCCTTTCTCCCTCCCCCCTCTCTCCCGCTCTCCCTCCTCCCTCTACGGTGCTCTCGTTGCCTTCAGGTCCTACCCCCTTCCCAGCTGTTCCGCTTCTCATCCTCTCAACAACCCGAAACAACAAATGCTCCAAATCAGGAGCTTTTGCGTGGACACTGGCGCCCAGTTCTGTACCAATTTATTTGTATTCTGACTTTAGGGCTGAGGCTTGAACTAGCATTTTCATCTTCAACCACAAACAAATCCTCCTTTCCGCAGTTTTGCTCTGATGGGTTTACTTACCCGTGGTGAGCCATGCTCCTAGATTATCAAATGAAAAATTCCAGAAATAAGCAACTCGTAGGTTTTACATGGTGGCCGCTCTGGCTAGCGGGGTGAACTCTCCCGCCTCCTGCCCTTTACGTGCCCCCCTCCCCCACTGGTCGAGCGTCTCCACGCTCTTCACGCCCCGCCCTTCCGTTGCCTGGTGGCCGCTGTCTTGGTTGTCAGACCCACTGGCGGGGATCGCAGTGCTTGTGTTCAAGTCACCCCGATGTTCCTTAGGCCCCAAAGCACGAGAGTAGTGATGCTGGCCATGTGGACATGCGAATGAAGTGCTTGTTTGAAGAGAAAAGGTGGAAGTTCTAGACTTAAGGAAAGAAAAATATATGTGCTGAGGTTGCTAAGATCCACGGTAAGAACGGACCTTCTATGCATGAAATTGTGAGTAACAAAAAAAGAAATTCGTTCTAGTTTAGCTGTTGCACCTCAACCTGCAAAAGTTAAGGCCACAGCGAGTGAGAAGCGCTCAGTTACGCTGGGAAAGGCATTGCGTTTGTGGGTGGAAGGTGAACAGAAAGCACATTGCAGTTGGCGAGAAAGCACGGGCACACCCAGAGATGTCAGCAAGGCATCCCCTGAAACTCCTGATCACATTCACCGGACTCTGATTTTAGTATACTGTTGTAACTGTTCCATTTCATTATTAGTTATTGTTGTGAATCTCTTACTGTGCCTCACTTATAAGTTAAACTTTGTCATAGGTATGTATGTATATTTTAAAAAACACAGTATGTATAGGATACAGTGCCATCTGTGGTTTCGGGTATTATTGGGGGGTGTTGGAAGGTATTCTCCATGGATGAGGGGAAACTACTGCATTAGGGTTACAGTGGCTTAATAGTAAAAGCCAGAATGGGATACAGCCTGCGGGAAAGCTTTAGCAGAAGTTCTCAACCTGTGGGTCGCAACCTCTTTGGCGGTCGAACGACCCTTTCACAGGGGTCGCCTAAGACCATCCTGCATATCAGATATTTACATTATGATTCATAACAGTAGCAACATTACAGTTATGAAGTAGCAACGAAAATAATTTTATGGTTGGGTCACAACATGAGGAACTGTATTTAAAGGGCCAGAAGGTTGAGGACCACTGCCTTAGAGTTACACCTATCCCCATTCTCCTCCAAAGGTACTTCAAAGACAATGTTGTGAAGGGTCAGATATCAGAATATATATTTTTTATTCTATCTTTGGTGAACGGTAATCAAATTTCTATATGCTTAAGAATTACAAAATATCTTAAAACCACTTATACTATGCTCATAGGTCATTTAAAGGCTTTTCACGCCTCTACAAAATTTTTATGTAGTTTGACTTTTCATCATGACTTTTATCTACTTTGACTTTTTATCATGGCTCCAAAAGCTACTTCCACCCTTTTCTGGGGAGAAGGGCTGTAGCTTTTGAAATACTCTCAAAGGACTCCATAACCACCAGAGGTAAGAACCACTGCTCTTCCCACATCAACCCTCACCACCTCACATCTCAGTCCCTCAGGAAGAGCCTATTCCCCTGCTATACTGCTGCACCTTAACTGATAAAGTCGTCTGAGTTAAGCTTTTAATGGCTCCAGTACCTACACAGAACCTGTACTTTATAAAATACTAGAGGCCCAGTGCATGAAATTCGTGCAAGAGTAGGCCTTCCTTCCCCCGGCTGCCGGCACCAACTTCCCTCCAGCACCCAGAACCAGGCTTCCCTCACAGCCCTGGTTTCATCCAGAAGGTCATCTGGAAGGATGTCCGGTCTAATTAGCATATTATGCTTTTATTGTTATAGATTATAAACATGTCGAACAACCTCACCAGTGGAGTGGGGGGTTAGGGTATTGTCCTGAATAACTTTGGAAATCAGTGAAGTCTGTAAGTCTAAAGGCAAAAGGGACTCTACACGCATTCTAGTTGATAAAGTTGTTTCCCACAAAGTATGGGTTAACAATTCTGAAACCATTATATATCGATACTGGAATTGAACAGTGAGGTAAATGAGTGGCAGACGGTAGAAACCAGATTTCTTACTATTGGAGTGGGAGGTTGCAGATAAGCAATGGGAGGAACCTACAATGGTCTAAGCCAGTGGTTCTCAACCTGTGGGTCGCGACCCCTTTGGGGGTCGAACGACCCTTTCACAGGGGTCGCCTAAGACCATCGGAAAACACATATATAATTACATATTGTTTTTGTGGCTAATCACTATGTTTTAATTATGTTCAATTTGTAACAATGAAATTGGGGGTCACCACAACATGAGGAACTGTATTAAAGGATCACGGCATTAGGAAGGTTGAGAACCACTGATCTATGTGATGTTGAGTTAGAGCTGAAGGCTTCCGAATAAACTAACGTTTAACTTAATAGATACAGGAAATTATATATGGAGGTATATATAAATATGTGCATAGACACAGATAAAAATACATTTTTTTGTTGCTCCATCACCTGAGAGGGCTTGGAAGTAATGACACCCCATGCTAGTTTTCCCTCTCTCCCCAAATATGCCTCTCTCTCCTTGAGAACTCTTGTCTCTCCACACCTGATTTATTTATCTATAAAAGCATGCTGTGCAATGATGCTATAACTCAATAGAGCTGCCCAAGACAGAAAATTTAATTTTTCTAGTTGCTCTGCCTTCACACAAGGAAACTCAATTTATCTTGCAGGGAGCGAAAGGAAGCTTCATCCAATTTATTTTGAGAAGCAGGAAATAAGCTATATATACACAGAAAGAAAAAGCTAGAAAGTACATTTGAACTTAAAATCTAGGAGATGCACCCTGGCTGTGTGGCTCAGTTGGTTGGAGCATCATCCTGTACACCAAAAGGTTGGGGTTTTGATCCCCAGTCAGGGACGGGAGGCAACCAATCGATCTCTCTCTCTCTCTCTCCCTTCCTCTCTCTCTAAAATCAATAAACATATCCTTGGGTGAGGATAAAAAAAAAAACCTGGGAGATGCTATCTCATTAATTTGTATATCACAAATGCAGGATTTTGACAGTTCAGACAGAATGCATGTAATTTTATTGAATAAAAGTAAAAGCTAGCAGTTACAGTATAATATATTTAATGGCATATTCTATTTACATTATTGACTTGATAAAAATGAATCCATGTTAAATATATTAAATGTATATAAGTGTACTTTTTAAAGATTTTTTAATATATTGGAAAATTTAGTCACAATTATTTGGGATATACGATTTTGTATTGTATTAATATTACCAAGGCTCCCAGAACTGAACCCAGGAGCTTGACAAACATACAAATAACTGTGTGTAAAAACATGCTAGAAATAATGTTAAGATAGGAATGAAAGGACAAAGTAATACTTGGAACGTCAAATAAGAGGATGTCTTTGAAATGAATAGTCATCAAATTCATAATGATATTTAAGTCCAAATCCATTGCCTGGTTAATTTTCATTTTAATCTAATTCAGGTGATGATTTCTAGCGCCTGTTGAAGAAGTGGGTATCTTAACATCTTCACCAGCCTTAAAGCAAACTCAGGAGTAAAGATTATCCCTGCCTTCCTCTCCCCATCCTAGAACCTGGTTGAGTTAACAACTATTTAGATAGGTTGATGGTAGTAATTTATATATGGAGAATAAGGCATCACATGTATCAAATGCTAAAAAGGCTACAAAGAAGATTCTGATGAAAATATATATCTTATCTCATTCTTACACATTCACAAATATGTATTTCATCCTACCAAAAATCTTTATTCATTCAAATAATCATCACTTATTTGTATACCAGTTTTAGCTTGAATACAATTTGCAACATTTTTCTTATAGTACTTCCAAAAGGATTATAAAAGGAGTTCAAATAAGAAAAATTTGCATACCTGTCTTCTATAGAGAAACAGATAAACTGTCAATGTCCTTTTGTTTATTTTTAATTATTAATACCATACATTTTATAGGCTTTCTATTTTTCAGTGCCTTTTCATAACGTTACATCACTGGTCTGTTTTATAGGTGATGGAATCATTTCAGAAATATTAAGGGCCTGAATTAAAGTCCTACGGCAAATAAGTGATGATCCTAGGATCAAATTGCAGTCTCCTGACTATGAAGTCCATATTATTTGCAATACAGCTGCAGTGAAAGTTGTTTATCAAAAGGACGTTTTTCAACTTCACTGTTTCTGAACACAAACAAATTAATGACCAAGAATATTAAATTTTGCAAAATCAGAAGAAAATAAAATTATTCCCAAAATCTGTTCAGTTAATAGACACTGACAACAAATCACATAAGAAGCACAGGTTGAGCCCTCAAGATTAATAAATCCGAGAGCCTCACTCTGTAAGATATAACTAGTGAGGGAGTGTTTTGGGGATAACCTCGGGAATCCTGAAGGACTGGAATGACTCAGGACAGAAAAAGTAACTATGTGCAGAGATGAACAGACCGTCCCTTCCTTCACACCTATCATTCTTTTAGTTGGAAGTGACAGACACTAACTCAGGCCTGCTTAAGTCAAAAATGGAAATTTAGTACAAGGACACGGTGCTGCTTCGGAATTCAAGATCGTGTGTCAGGGACTCACAAAGACCCTATTGTGAAGCACTCTTAGCGGGGAGGCTTTCCATGTTGTCTGAAGGAAAAGGGGGAGAGTCTGGCGTATAGAAGGAACATGTCTATGGTTGACTCTGGGTAGAAAATCTGAACAGACCCATTTCTGTATGCACAGAGATGCTGTCTAAGGATTCCCACACTTAAGTGGAGACACTCCACAAGGGTGGGGATTGGTAAGGCCCTCCAGTTCTATAAGCGAGAGCAAAGGAGCCAGCAAATTTGTGGCATTAGGCTAATGTAATTTCATTTCTACCCACAGACTGGAGAAGCCTGAGAATATGGGTTATGCATACATGAGGGTGTGATACAGAAGGGGGGGGGAGATTCTCCACAGACCAGTGGAGAACACACATGGGATTTCTGCACCAACGCCGCCTTCGTCTGTGGTCTTGGCACAATGAAATGGCTAGCGGTAGTACTGAGCAGAGCAGGGGCGGGAGGCAGGGCGGAGCCGAGGCAGCGCCCTGGGCAGTGGCATCTGCTCTGTGGCCTTGGAGACTTTGGCAGCAGGCCTTAGGCAGCAAAGCTGGGGCTGGAAAGAAGTAAAATGATGTGTTTGGGTGTGCATATAGCGGTGAAACACTGTCAAGATGACTTGGCATTCATCAGTAAAGGTTCTAAAGGCATCTGAAGGGAATGAGGCAGAGCCAAAGAAATAATATATTTGTACTGTGATTCCGACCCCCTTCTTTTTACCTCTTAGTGCGTGGCTTGGAAAACATGGTATATACATCTTTAGACATATGTGGCTATAGCTCTCTATCTCCATATTTGTAGAGTTCTCTGAGTATTGCCTCTGAACCATACTATTTCATGGTGTTGGATGACAGAGGTTGTTGGCCCTTGCCTGAACTCTTTCTGACGCACTATAGAAACTCAGTAAACCTTTGCTGCTGATGGCAATCCCAATTCCTCACAAACATGGGAGCCTGTCAGTGTCATTTCCATGCTCCTCATGATATTAGTCAAGATGTCAGGAAGTAATACTTATGGAATGTAGCAACAAAGAACTTTTTTTAATTTATTAAGTTGAGAGAGGGGAGAGAGAGAGAGAGAGAGAGAGAGAGAGAGAGAGAGAGAGAGAGAGAGAGAGAGAAAGGAACATTGACTTGTTCTTCGACTTATTTATGCATTCATTGGTTGAATCTTTTATGTGCCCTGACCAAGGATTGAATCTGCAACTTGGGCATATCGGGATGACACTCTAAGGAACTAAGCTACCCGGCCAGGGAAGCAAAGATCTTTTGAAGCCCAGACACATCCATTATATTCATTGTAAAAGACATGTCTTATATTATGTATTATTTACATTCCTAAAAATTCTATATGTAGTAATGAATTGCATATAAAGACAAATGATATTTTAAGCATTGATCTTTGAAAAAATTCTAGAATCAATTTATTTGTAAAGGAAATAATCATCTATTATTCATTTTCTTGGTAGATTTGTACTGCCTCTTTCGGAGATTTGCAGAGAGGGGATACCATAGCAGAGTGGGAAGAGTTAGGGTTTAAAATTAAATAGATGAAGAATTGGTCTTTATTTCCACTAACTAGCTGTATGACCTTAAACAGGTTATTTGTTAAGTATTTATTTTCTCCTCTTCAAGTACAGCTATTACTAATCTCACAACTGAGGAGCCATGTAAAGAACTGGTACATAGTAGTTGCCCATATATGTGTCTATGTCATGTTTTATATTTCTCTCTCTTTTTGTATATATTAATCATATACATATATAAATTTATACATATATGTGATGCCCACATTTCTGTTTCCTAAAAATTAGTATTTCTAGAATTTTTAAGTGTATATACAGAAATAAAAATTTATACATATACAACACAGTTAGGCAAACTATCATAGCTCCTCAATAGTCTGGATAAAGACTATTAAATTTACACCTTTTAACCATTTTTAAAATTTTACTGAAATTAGTGTCTTAGCCTATTATTTTATTACTGCTTAAAGTTGACAGCTGCACCTCAATTTCTGCAAAATGAAGAAACAAATGAATGAGATGCACCTTTTCTATGTTCAATCCTTCTATCTCTATGAAAACCCAATCAACTGATAAATCAGTACCTGCCATGGCACAGGACTGTGTTGAGCAAATCAGAAAAGACCTTACTAAGTGCTTTTTTTCTCACTGGCATGATATACCTAGCTTTGCCAAAATCTTATTTTTGATAATTTCATTGATCCTTTAAATTTTAGATAAAAAGCTTGCTCAAAATAGCAATGTATTCCAAGAGTCAATTTCAGATGGATTTTCTTCTCTATAACATACATAGTCAAACAGATGCCATGACTAATAGTTGTTGTTTAAGGTTCAATATTTGTATTTTTGCAGTTGCAAAATGGGCCTTAAATTTGTTCAAAATCAATGTGCTTCAAATGTAAGGTTTTTCCCAAGAGGAAAATTAGAATAAATTTTGTATGGTAAAATCACTGTTCTGCATTCTGCACCTGTAGCTGATTTCTACACTAATGTGGAAGAATTACAGGAATAATTTCTGGAACACATTCATCATTAAGTTTGTTGGAAGATAGCTGATTGAGGGCTTAAAGAGGCTAAAACACGAGTTGGAAGGATCTGTTCCTCAATGTTGGGGACTCTGTGTCAAACAAAGACATTAGTTTGTTTTCTTAGATTCTATTAAACCCAGTAAAGCAGGTGTTTGCATAAACTGAAATTTCATTGATGTGCTTGCTCTACATAAAGATAGAAATTACTCCTTATTATTGGTAATGCTTGTCCTAAAAGCAGAATCTTGAAAGTGTTATAATAACTGGATTTATAAAGCTCTTTAGTTTCACCGAAATTCAGGTGGTCATATGCTATTGTCATAAAAAAAGTTTCAAAGGGGAAAAAAAAATACTATTTTGCAAAGTGGCTTAGCTTGACTGATCTCACAGGCTTCAAATCAAGTGATAGAATTTGAAATTTGGAAATGACCTTGTAGATTATGATACTTTCCAACCTACTTATTTTAGGTAAGCAAATTAATGCCCAGAGCTGTGTCTCTTATATCCAATATAAAAGATACTAGGAGCTGTGTCTCCTAGTATCCAATACTGACATTCCCAGCTTTGTGAGCAGTCTCAACTCACAGGATATAAACAATAAAAGGTTTTTTACACCCTACACCTCCCCCCCCCCCCCCCCCCAGTAATTGAAACTAGTTATGCTTTGTTGAACACCCTACACCATTTTCCAGGCTGGGTAGCAGACTCCCTTAAGGTATCTCGTTGTGGCTCCATGAATTTGTAGCCACTTTCAGTTACTAAAACAGTCACATTTTGGGTCTTTAAAGCTGAGTGCTGTTCATTTCGCTTCAGTCTCAAATTTTATCCAAAGTCCTTGTTCTCATTGCCCTAGCACTGGCTAACCTCATGACTTTAGCAGCTTGAGAGGAGAGTGAGGAACACGGGTTGTTGAATTCTCTCCTCTTCACCTCTCCCCATCCTCCACCCCCACCCCCACCCCCCACTCCCTGCCTCTGATGTTGAGGCAGGGGGAGGGAATAGGAGAGGTAAAGAGGAGAGAATTCTGTACCTATCCATGATGAGGTTTCCAGCCCTTTTCTATAGGCAGTGGCATCTTTTCTGTCAACCATGGGTAGGCTAGCAATCCTTTCACTGTTGCTGACATCCAAATATCCTTGAACCTCTTTTTTCTATTCACACTTCATTCCTAGTTGATCTCACCCAGTCTGCGGCTTTTAATATTTTTTATACATTAAAAAAATCCCAATATCCAACTGCTTATTCACTGTCTCTACTTAGATGTTCAGTAAGCATCTCAGACTTTACATGTCCACAGTCCTGCTCCACCTGAACTCTTCCCAATCTTAACTAGCAGCAACTCCATCCCTCTAGTAACTAGAGTCTAGTTGCTCAAACCAAAATTTAGGATCACTTTTCCTTCTTTCTTTCTCTCTAAACCCACAGACAATATTTCAACAAATTCCATCACTCCTACCTTGAAGACTCACCTGGAATCCAAATCCTTCTTACCGTGTCCACTGCTGCCTCCCTCATCCAAGTCCTTGTTAGCTCTAGGCCAGATTATTGCAATGGTCTTCTAATGGCTCTGCTTTGCTTCCTATATCTTCCTTAACATAGCAACAAGAGTGATCCTACTAAAACAGATCAATTCATGCCTGTGCTCAAAATCCTACAAAAAGTCCCTATCTCATCCAGAAGAAAAGCCAGCAAGCGGTCTTGCAATGGCCTAGTAGGCCTTACATGGTAACTTTCATCCCCTATGAGATCTTTGTCCTCTTCTTCTGCTACATTCTTCTCATTCACTTCACACCAGATAAGCTCATTTTCTGCTTTTCTTCAACAAACACTCGAGGATGTTTTCTTTTTTTATTTGAAGTCTAATTTACACACAATAAAACTATAAATCTTAGTGTCCAGTTCATAGATTTTTGACAATTATATCCACCCGTGTAACCAGCACCCAAATCAAGATCTAGAATATTGCTATCTCCTTAGAAAATTGCCTCGTGTTGTGTGTTTTTGTTTTTTTTAGTCAACTTCTACCCATCCCCATAGGCAACCAGTGCTTTATTTCTGTCACCTTAGATTAATTTTACCTGTTCTTAGACTTAATGCAAACAGAATCAAATAGTGACCTCATTCAAAATACAGGAAACTTCCCTCATCAATTATGTCAATTGTTATAACTATTACAAGTTAACAAAGATGCTTGTCTCTGAAATCTTAAAGTGATTCTCAGTACCTGCTCTGCTCAGGGAATAGCCAGGAAAACACATTTCACTTACAGTATTTACAGCAGAGGTTACACAATGCAGGAAGTTGGTTGCATGGGTGATGAAGGAGCTAGGAAGCCATGGTGAGAGGGAATCCAGAAATTAGCCATTTCAGGAAACCACTGCTATCCCTAAGCTGGAAGATAAATGGAGGAAGCAAAATTACCAGAGCCCAGGTGCCAGGGTCACTCAGCAGGAGCTTGTTTCATGGCACACCTGTCAGACAGGACAGGTGCCATGGAAAATATATAGCCCAGCCAGAGGTAGCCACAAGGAAGAGATCAGCAAAGAGAAATAAATACCCTGGCATATTCATTTCTCTCTCACTCCAGTCTCCTGGAGGGCTTCCCATTGGCCACACTGAGCCAGAAGCCAGTTGACACATGAACCTGGGAAATAGCCTACAGGGACCAGCCTACTCAAGCCAGGGATGGGCATGGAACAGATCTGAGGGCAGCAATTAGAACTGTGACAATGCTATAGCATAAATACACATAGCAGAATTTGGAAAACATTCAATAATTTCTATCAGAAACATTTCAAAATGCAAACATTAACATAAACAGATATAAATGCCTATGCTCCCCTGGTTTCAAAAAGGGAAAGAAGGAAGGAAGGAAAGAAGGGAGGAAGGACTACCAAATGCTAAAACATTATTAAAGTAGATTAACACTCAAACAGAGTTTGAAAGGGGGAAGGGGTCTTTTTGGATTCCATCCTATTCTCTTATGGCATTGAGATTGGTAGTAGTGAGGCAAAAAGGATTGGATAATTCCATGTAATTTTTGGTCACTCCAGTTGCAGCATGGGGGGGAAAAAAGAGACTAACAGTACTTGTTCAGATCTTAGCTTGATATTTATCTCAAAAATTTGTATATTTTTAGAGCAATGAAACTAGTAAATAAATTTGGAAGATAAAGTTCCTTTTCCTTCTTTTTGACACTGTAAAGTTATTTCAACAATTAAAAAATAGTCTGGAAAAAAAGGTTGTGCCCCTAAAAATCAAGGGTTTATATACTTCTTAAGCCTGCAATTTACTAGGCAGAATGTTTTGGCAAGACTCACAATTAGGCCATTGCTGTTATGACTGCGGTTAACTTACAAGCAGTGGAGAGTGCCAAGGATTTTGAGTTCCAAGACCCGGCTCTGAGTACCACCTGGAGTACTTTCCTACCTGTGTATTTTTAGACAAACAACTTGGCAACTCTGAGACCCTGGTCATTTAAAATAAACTAGCTCCAGTCATGGTACCACGACACAGGGTCATTGTGATGATTAATGAAATAAGGTTGGTGACTGTTACTGCACAAATGTTGGCTGTTGTTGTTGTTTTATCTCAAGGACCTGAGAATGAGCCGTTCTTTTACCCGATGAAAAAACATGGAACACAAACATTATGTCATCAGAAGCAACCTAAAATAGCCACTATATAATTAACTCAGTCTTCAGAAGAGAAAATAACTGCAGGATGAGAGAAGGAAAAACACAATTTTCAGTGCCTTCTCAGTTGCAGCAGCTGAATGAAGACTTGTCAAACTCATTTATGGTACCCAGCCATGTTACGGAATCTTTACAGCCCTCAGTATTCCAGATGTGTAGGGCTCACCGGTGTCTGGTAAGCTAGTAAACAGGCTAAACAGTGGTTTTCTACAAAACAGTGGATTAAAAAATCAGAAGAAGAAATGAAGAACACCTGGACATTTTCATCTTAAAATAATTGACAGAGGGGGTGGGGAAAAATTAGTTTTGTAAACCCAAGTTTCTTGCAGCAGTATTCCTATTTAAAGAATCCTGGAAAGCATTTTGTCTACCAAATCACCAAGTCCTGGTTTCAGCTCCATTGCTTATCTTCCTCTCTAATTCAGACCCCAAGAACAACCTATTACAACCCACTCACTCTCTTTTTAAAGGATCCTTTACTTCATAAACTCCTCTCTCTCTCTCTCTCTCTCTCTCTCTCCTCCCTCCATTTTAGTCCCTTGGAGTAATTTTACACATCATTCATCATACAATGAGACTTAAAGACCTCCAGTTATTATGTGCTCTGCTAGGCCAGGGTTGGGGGATGGGGGGGGGTGGACTACATTAGAAGTAAACAAAGATCCCTGACCTTCTGAGCTTATATTCTAGTGGGGGAGACAGACAATAAATAAGCAATATAATAAAGAGGTAAATTAGATAACATGTTAAGTGAAAACTGTTATGGATTGAAAAAATGAGTTGTAGACCTGACCTTGAGGAAGGGAAGAAGGGTAGAAAATTCTCCCCTGTCCTTTCAACAGTCAACATTCAAGAGACTGAGGTTTCTGTGAAGGCACATTCCTTCCTCGGGAACAAGGTTTCATACGGCCAGTAATAGCCTGTTGCCCTCCCATTCATGCAAGTAATGCAATTTTACACCGTTCTTTTTACACTTTCGATTTCCAGATCTGATTTTGTGGAACGACATATATTAAGGTACCCTTGTTTCTCTATTCATTATATTTCATTAGAACTAATTTAGCTTCTCATCTCCGAGTCCTCAATCTTTCCATGTTCCCTTCACTAATAGAATAATTACCAGTTCACATCCTTTGACGTCAGAATAGTCCGACCAACTCAGTGTTTTACCAATTCAATTCTGAGGCTTTCATCTGATTCCCTGGACCTCATTCGAACTTCCCCGGGTACAAGTCCATCTTAATAAAAGACACTGACTCAGTAAAATAGTAAAGCAAGTGAAGACTGGGAGGGAGCCCCTCCACTGTCGATTTATGAGGTTCTTAACCCATTTATTGCTGCACTTTCTTTCTTCTTCTCCCTTCCAATGGTGGACTATACCCTCATTCCATATTTCCCTCAGCCAAAGCCTACACCCTGTATGGCAATACCTTGAGGACTTTCCACATAACTGGTAAACCAATGCCTGCTGATACATTAATTCACACAGTTACTTTAAGTAAAGTGAATATTTTATTTAAAGGAAGGGGGGTGCTTCTGGCTTATTCTTATTCAGCATTGTATCTCCAGGGCTCAGTACATGTTAGTACTCAATATATGTTTGATGGAAGGATGAATGAATAACATTATTACAGGAAGATATAATTCTGACATAGAGGAAAGAAAACAATGTAAATTTTGTGTAAGTGGTTGAAACTTGGATTCTATCTCTCCTATAACTGAATGCTTTATCCCCTGCTCATACATGCTTTGATTTTATTTCACCATGTTTCATTTGTCCGTCTGGCTGCCCCCTCTTCCACTGGGCCCGGAGTTCCTTGAGAGATTATACGTGTTCAGCTGTTTTATTTCCCGCCATTAATATCCAGGCTGGGAGAACACCACTTGTTTCCAGCCAGAGAAGAGCAGGAATGTCTACATGCCTCCTCAGAAAAGAAAAGCTGGGAGAAACTACGAATGTCTCTCCAAGCCCTCTCGCTCCTCACCATTGGGAAACATGGGAGAAGACATCACAGGTACTCAGCTCAGCCCCATTCACCTCCACCCCACTCTCTGTGGCTGCCAGGGGGTAAGCTGGAGAGGGAGGAGGTTATACTGCTCGTCCAGGGCCTGGGTGGGTAGGTCTGCCCAATTCAGAAGTAAAGTCTTAAGTGGTTCATTGGGAATGTCATTTCTAAACCGCAACTTCTACTCAGCCTTACCCACAAAGCCAGTTTTCCTTCTGTTAGATTCCTGCATCTACGCCTGAATCGGCTCTCACTGCCATCACTAGCACAGGGCCTGGCTCGGGATATGCACTCAAAGATGAATGAGATTAATTCAAGAATGTTGTCAGGGTCTTTGTGATGCTTGGGTGGAAATGTGAAGAATGACCTAGATAAGCACAAGGCACTTTCATTGCTCAGGAAAATGGGGAGTAGTTCTCATTCAGAAGTCCAGGAGTCATTAATTTATTTGGTACTCGAAGGCAGCGATTTTCAACCTTTTTTATTTCATGGCACAGATAAACTAATTACTAAAATTCTGTGGCACACCAAAAAATATATTTTTTGGCTATCTGGCTAAAAAAGGTATAAGGTGTCATTGCGATTCATTCAATATTATTGATGTGTTGGCGGTTGGCGGTTTTTTTATTTGACAATCTAAGGGAAAAGAGGTCAGTGCCTCTGACTAAATAGTCAGGAATTGCATGTTTTAAAAATTCTTATATCTTACCAATGTGCCCACCAGTTGAAAATCACTGCTCTAGGGAGTAGGTTTAGGCTAGGGTGAACTGAAAAATGTCTAACTTGTCTCTGTTTTCTTGTCTCCACTATATCATAAATGTGTTGACCCAGAGCTGGGGCACATCCAGCAATACCTGATATATTTATCCTAGAAATACCCTTCCCAAAGTGCGATCTGTGAGATTCTGCTTGAGCAAGATGCTCTTGGGGAAAAGAAAAAAGAAAGAAAATAGAGCATTGTAATCAAGAGTATGGGTTCTGTAGCCAAACTGCTGATTCAAATCCCAGCAAAGGCACTTGCTCATCATGACTTTCGCAAAGTTTTTTAAGCACTCCAAGCCTCAAGGCCATCATTCCAGAAAATAAAGATACATCATAGAATAATTATATGGATTAAATGAAGCAATCTATGTAAAACTATGTAAATCTATAAAAGTAATTTATATATGTAATAAATAGTACATAGATGCTCAATAAATGCTGGTTTCCTTATATACATCTGATAATTGTATTACCTCCCTCCCTTAGAGATGCGCAATGCTCATATGTATACTCACTGCTCTGAAATACCCTGCACTAAAGAAATTCATTGTACTTTGTTCAATACAGGACTTTTTAAATGTATTTCACCATAAATTCTTTTCTGTGTGTGGGTTTTCAAATTATTCTTAACATCCATGCACAAACTTTAGGCAACAGTGTCACAGGATTGTGAATACAGCCCAGAGCCACACACAATCTTAGTGGCCATCAAACCTTAAAAAAAAAAGGAGATGCAATTCAGAAATATACACCCATTTGGCCAGTTACTCATTTCTGAACTCTAAGAGTACAGCGACCCTTCATCATCTGCTTTTTCATGACCAGCAGTCTGCACAGGCCTTAGCTAATTGAACTTGCAAAGTGCCACCCGCAGACAATGATCTCAGTATATATTTTAAGTCATCATCCACCGAAATCAGAGATAAGAGCAACATGTAATGGCTGCAAATACATAAATAGCCACGTCCATTCACTTTCAATTACTCTGCAGAGAAATCTGGTCACAAATGAGCTCAGTAAATTTACAATATGTTATCCTCAATAGCCAAGCTGAGCAAAATGACCCAATTTGTTAGACCATTAATCCTCTATAAGTGTTCCAACCCTAATCATTTTATGGCTTCAGATGGCTTAATGGTAAAGTTAAAAGAACCCCCAGGGATGCCCAGGTGTGACCTTCAGTTAGTCAAATGCAGACAGTCTCCTGATAACATGGATGCGAGTAGTGCTGCCTCGATACCTCATTTACACTAGTGTGGCAGGTGCCATACTCTCATTTGCACTACAGTACATGTCACTGACTAAGTCATCCTGGTTGGTAGAATGTCCAGATCTTTGAAAGTAAGGATTATGTCTTATTTATTTTTGAATCTCCAGTGATGGGTATAATATCAGGCACATAGGAGTCAAGGTACATAGGAGTCACTCAACATATTTTGTTAAACGAAAGATCAAATAAATGACCCTCAGTAGTCACTTTCAATAATGAGGAGAGGGGAGGGGTGCTTTTTATACCTGTCAATCTAAAGGTGGAGCTGTAGGCTCTTTTTGCTTGATTTTCCCTGTGAGGAGTAATTCTGAAGTGCTGATAATATAAGTAAAACTGGTAGGATAATGTAACAAAAGCACAGACTCTGCATCATACTTTATGGGTTTCAATCTTGGATCTGCCTCTTAGTAGCTGTGTGACCCTGGGAAAGTTACTTAGCCTCTTTGTGTCTTAGTTACTAAACTACCAGACAGGGATAATAATGAAGGTTGTCATGAAGAGTAAATAAATTGTATATATTTACATATATAGCTATCTACCTATACATATGTCTGTATCTATGTATCTGTCTACCTAATGTCTATGTGTGACCCTAAACCTGGGCTGTTACTGTGTGAAGGACTAGTAGTAAAGCAGTAATGAGTTTATTGCACTCATGTAAATTGCTCCCTCTTAAAGTTCTGTTCCCTTTTCTGCATCTCTTAGAATTCACTTCTCACAAGGCTGATGCAGCATGAGAGAGAAAAGCCTGGCAAGGAGTAGTGTATATTTGTGTGGCCTCGCCCTCTATTCAGATCTCTCTGGGACCTAGTAGAAGTGGGATCTGGTCAAGAGCACCATCAAGCACAAGGCAGACTTGTGCCCTTTGGCCCTCCCTTTCCTGCATTCTTGGAGTCTCTCACTCACACCTCCCACCACCCAGAGCCTATGATAAATTCTAGCCATGCAAAACCCCCACATCTCCATCAAAGGAACTGTATTCAGATCCTCGCTTGGATATTGAATCAGTGTAACATGAATTCATATAATCAGTAGGATGATTGTTGCTGGCTGACCAGTGATCATCTCAGGGAATCATGCTTTATAGTAACCTTCTTCTTCCCAATTTAAAAGAACAAACACCAAATGCCATTTAAAAAAATCAACTTGAGGTAAAAATTATCTTAAATAATAAAAGGCTAATATGCAAATCAACTGAATGGCAGAACGAGCGGTCGCTATGATGTGCACTGGCCACCAGGGGGTAGATGCTCAACGCAGGAGCTGGGCTCACAGCTGGTGAACGCAGTGGCTTTGGCATGAGCCTCTCCTGCCTCTGCAGCAGGGCTAAGGATGTTCAGGGAGCAGGCCTAAGCCACCAATTGGACATCCCCCAAGGGCTCCCGGACTGTGAGAGGGTGCAGGCCGGGCTGAGGGACACCCCTGCCCAGTGCATGAATCTCATGCACCCAGCCTCTAGTATGTAATAAAATGCTTCCATTTTTAAGTGTTCAGTTTAATGAAATTTGACAAATACCTATATATATATATATATATCTGTATAAGTATCATCATCAGTACATTTCCCTCACTCCATAAAGTTCCCTTGTACCCCTTGGTAGTAAATTATTCCCATCCTAATCCCCAAGCAACCACTCATCTGCCATTATGATGAGTTTTTCTTTTGCTAAATCTTCATATAAATTCACTTTTGTGTATTTTATTCAGCACTAGATGCCCGGTGTACGAATTCGTGCACCAGTGGCGTCCCTCAGCCTGGCCTGTGGGGATTGGGCCAAAACTGGCTCTCTGACATCCCCCAAGGGGTCCCGGATTGCAAGAGGGTGCAGGCCAGGCCAAGGAACCCCACCAGTGCACAATCAGGGCTGGGGAGGGACGCGGGAGGTTGGCCAGCCAGGGAGGGGCCACGGGAGGGCTCCAGGGCATGTCTGGCCCATCTTTCTCAGTCCCGATCAGCCAGACCCCAGCAGCAAGCTAACCTACCAGTCAGAGCGACTACCCCCTGGTGGTCAGTGTATGTCATAGTGACTGGTCGACTGGTCAACTGTCCCTTGATGGTCAGTGCACATCATAGCGAGTGGTTGAGCGTCCTTAGCATATAATTAGCATATTACACTTTGGTTGAATGGACGACTGGACACTTAGCATATTAGGCTTTTATTATATAGGATGTTTTTGAGAGCTTATCCATGTTGTTTTATGTTTCAGTAGTATGTTGCATTTTATTGCTAAGTAGTATTCTAGCATATGTATATACTATAATTTGTCCATTCATACACCTGTTGATGAATTGTTTCAATTGTTTGCAGTTTTTGGCTATTATGAATAAAGAATCTGAAAATTCATGGACAATTTTTCATGTAGTCATATGCTTTCATTTCTTTTGGGTAGATTCCTAGGCTATTGCTGATCCTATGGTAATTTTGTACTTAACTATTTAGAATCTATCAGTCTGTTTTACAAAAATTTTATAGTTTCAGCATTTATACTTAGGTCTATGAACCATTTCAAGTTAATATGTGAAAATGATGTGATGTAAGGTTTGTTCATTTTTTTTCTGAACTTATACCCATTTGTTCCAGCATTATTTGTGAAGAAGACTTGGTACAAAGGCACTTCAGTACACACACACAAACACACAAACACACTATCTTCTGTTCTATTGATCTGTGTGCCCATCCTGACATCAAAACCATACTATCTTGAATACCATAGCTTTTGTAAGTCTTGAAGAGAGGTGGTGTAAATCCTCCAATATTATTCTTTTTCAAAATAGTTGTCATTACTCTAGATCAGTGGTTCTCAACCTTCCTAATGCCCCGACCCTTTAATACATGTTGTGGTGACCCCCAATTTCATTGTTACAAATTGAACATAATTAAAACATAGTGATTAGTCACAAAAACAATATATAATTATATATGTGTTTTCCGATGGTCTTAGGCGACCCCTGTGAAAGGGTCGTTCGACCCCCAAAGGGGACGTGACCCACAGGTTGAGAACCGCTGCTCTAGATGCTTTGTAGTTCCTTTTTTTTTAGTTTGTTTTATTATTATTATTATTATTATTTTGTTTTATTGCTTAAAGCAGGGGTCCTCAAACTTTTTAAACAGGGAGCCAGTTCACTGTCCCTAAGACCATTGGAGGGCTGGACTATAGTTTAAAAAAAAAACTATGAACAAATTCCTATGCACACAGCAGCGGCAAAAACACCCGGCAGGCCGGATAAATGTTTTTGGTGGGCGGCATGTGGCCCGCAGGCCGTAGTTTGAGGACAAAGAGTATTACATGTGTCTCCTTCCACCCCCCCTTGACATTTCCCCGGCCTCCCCTACCCCCCAGTGTCTTATGTCCATTTGTTATGCTTATATGCATGCATACAAGTCCTTGGGTTGATCTCTTACCCCCGCTCCCGTCCCCCAACCCTCCCCAGCCTTCCTCAGTAGTTTGACAGTCTGTTCGATCAGCTTCACAATTTCTACCAAAAAAAAAATTGCTGTGTTAGAGCTAAAAATCTATGTCAAGTCAAAGCAAATTGATATTTTAATAATACAGCATCTTCCAATTAATGATGATGGTATTACCTTACCATTTATTATTTAGATGTTCTTTTATTTCTCTCAGCAATGTTTTGTGGTTGTAAAGTATTATAGTGTACAGTCTTAATATCCTTTGCTAAATGTATCCCTAATTATTTTATGTCTTTTATACTATTCTAGATGGAATCACTTTTTATTGCATGTTCTTGAGGTTCATTGCTAGTATATAAAAATACAGTTATATTTGTATACTACCTAGTGTCTTGTGACCTTGCTAAATTCACTTGTTAATTATAGATATTTTACCATGAATATGTATTGAATATTGTCCAATACTTATTCTGCATCTAAGGAAGCATTGTTTTTCTTCTTTATTCTAATGATATGATGACTGATATTAATTGATTTTTTAATGTAAATCAACTTTGCATTTCTGAAATAAACCTTACTTGTTCATTTTTTATTATTTCTATAACGTATTGCTGGATTTCTTTTGATGATAATTTGTAGTGTAGTTTTGTTTCAGTGCTGATGAGGGACATGGGTCAATAGTTTTCTTGTAATGTCTTAGTCTGCTTTGTTATCAGAATAAGGCTGGCCTCATAAAATGAATTAATATTTCCTCCTCTGCTGTTTGTCAATAAAATTTGTGACCCATTTGTATTTATTCTGTAAATGTTTGAAGGAATTCACCTTTGAAGCAATCTAGCAAATCTGTAATTTTCTTTGACAGAAATCTTTAATTTTTAATGCAATATCTTCTCTATAGGGCTATTCAGATATTTTGTTTTTACCTATGTTAGTTTTGGTAATTTGTGCTTTTAAGAAATGTTTATTTCATATAAACTGTCAATTTGGGTGGGGGGGCATATAGTTGTTCGTAATATTTTCTTATTTTTCTTTTAATGCAGAAAGATCTATATTGATAAATCCTCTTTAAATATTTATAAGTTGTATTTTTTCTGATCAGCCTCACCTGAGGCTTATCAATTTTATTTTACTTTATTTTTTCCACTTATCCCCTCTATGCCCTCTTCCACCTCCACCTAACCACCCCCCCAACATACACACAATCACCACATTGTTATCCATGTCTATGAGTTCTCTTTCTTTTTCTTTTTTGCTCAGTCCTTTTACCACCCACCACCCTTCACCACACACACACACACACACACACACACACACACACACACACACCAGAGCTGTCTGACTCTCTATTTTGCTTGGTAGTTCAGTTTGTTCATTAAATTCCACATATGAGTGAAATCATATAGTATTTGTCTTTCTCTTACTGGCTTATTTCACTTAGCATAATATTCTCTAGGTCTGTCCATGCTGTTGCAATTTTATTGATATTTTCAAAGAATCAACTTTTGGTTTTATTGATTTTTCTCTTAGTCCTCTTTTCTATTTAATTACTTTCTGTCTTTATTATTTCTTTCCTTCTCTTTATTTTGGGGTTTATTTCCTCTATAGTGTCCAACAGCATCTTCTTAAAGTGGAAGCCTAAATCGTAATGTACTTTTTTTATCCTGATAATATTCTAGTTTGAGTCTAATTTAAAATAGCCACTCTATTTTTCTTTTGATTAGTTTTTTCTTGGTATTTTTTTCCATTCTTTTAATTTTAACCCAGGTTTTGATATTTAAAGTAAGTTCTTGTAGGTACTATAGAGTTAATTGTTGCTTTGTTAATGTAAATGGAGTAAAGGCCCCAAATGAAAGGCCAAATTTGACAATATTGGTTTTTTATTTAGGGTCTTTAGTCCATTTACATTTCATGAATTATTGATATGGTTGGGCTTAAATCCACAGTCTTGCTATGTGGTGTTTATGTTTGTCTGAATAAGTCTTCTTTTCCTTTTTTATTTAATTTATTGAGGTGACATTGGTTAATAAAATTCTATAGGTTCTTTGAATATATCTTTTTCTCACCTTCACTCCTGAAGGACATTTTTGCTTAATATAGAATTCTAGGTTAACAGGTTTTATTTTCTTTTTCCAGTAGTTTAAATCTGTTTTTTCAATTACATATTGGCTCATATTGTTTCTAATAATAAGTCTGACATCTTTGTTCCCTTTTATATACATGATATTTCTTCTCCTCTGGCTGTTTTAGGAACTTCTGTTTATCATTGATTTTCAGTAATTTGATAAAGATATACTTTGGTAGGTTTTGTTGCTTATTGTTTATGTAATTGTTTTTTTTTTTTTTAAATATATTTTATTGATTTTTTACAGAGAGGAAGGGAGAGAGAGATAGTTAGAAACATCGATGAGAGAGAAACATCGACCAGCTGCCTCCTGCACATCCCCCACTGGGGATATGCCCACAACCCAGGTATATGCCCCCGACCGGAATCGAACCCGGGACCCTTCAGTCCGCAGGCCGACGCTCTATCCACTGAGCCAAACCGGTCTCGGCTGTTTATGTAATTGTTAATTTTGGTTGGGATTTGTTGAGTTTCTTGGATTTATAATTTATGGTTTTTACCAAATTTGGAGATTTTTTTTTTTTATTTCATCAAATACTTTTTCTACCCCCTACCTTTCTCCTTGGATTTTATATATAGGTATGTAAAGTACCTGAAATTGTGTCAAATATTGCTGAGGTTCCATTCACTTGTTTTAATCTATTTCTTTTTCTGCTTTCCTTTGGATAGTTTCTATTCCTATATCTTCAACTTCACTGATGTCTTGCACTATATTATCTAATTTTCCATTGTGTTCATCCTATAACATGTTCATTTTAAATATTGATTTTTTTTTCATTCTTGGAAGTTCCCTTTGATTTTTTTTAAATGTTTTTATTTCTTTCCTCACTAAATGTTTTTTTTTTTAATTCCATGAGCATATTTGTTACAGCAATTTCAAAGCTGTTACATGTTGATTTCATCTTCTATGTCATGTCTAAGTTTCTTACTACTAACTAGTTATTTTCCTGGTAATGCGTCACATTTTTTCATTTTTTTAACATGTCTAATCATTTTTATTGGGTGCTTGGAATTGTGATTGTTACACTTTGAATGCCTAGATATTATCTTCCATTAAAGTGTTTTCAAGTTTGTTTTGTCAGGCAATCAATTTACTTGTGGATCAACTTGATCTAATTGAGGTTTGTTTCTAAAATTTTAGGAAAGTCTAGAGTAGCCTTTACTCTAGGGCAGTGGTCAGGAAACTCATTAGTCAACAGAGCCAAATATCAACAGTACAACGATTGAAATTTCTTTTGAGAGCCAAATTTTTTAAACTTAAACTATATAGGTAGGACATTATTAACTTAATTAGGGTACTCCTAAGCTGGCCTTTGCTAAAAACGTGGTATTTTGTGGAAGAGCCACACTCAAGGGGCCAAAGAGCCACATGTGGCTCGCGAGCCGCGTTTTGCTGACCACTGCTCTAGGGTTAATAAACTGTGAACCTTCCAGGGTCCCTATTTAATATTCTGTGAGGCCTCACTACTTTGGCTAGTTGGAACTCAAATAGTTTTCAGTCAATTGTAATCTATGAAAATTGCTTAATGGTTCCCTGCTTGGCTGTGAGTTTTCATGCTCTGCATAGATAGATAGTTTAGAATTCAGCAACAGACTAAAGTGGGCTTCTGTGTAAGTTTCTCTGCATGGCTGCCTGCTCTTTAGTTCACTGATCTACAAATCCAGCTACCTCAACCTCCTCAACTTCTGATTTTTGTATCTTCAACACAAGAAGACCACTGAGTTCTGCTTGGGCTCTGCGTCTATGAGCCGCCATCCAGAAAGAACAGAAAGCCGGGGTCATTGAAAGAATGACCCCACATTGCTTTGCTTACCTTCTCTCAAGGGTCACAGTCCTGTACTGCCTGTTGTCCAAAATCTGAAGATAGTTGTTTAATTTTTTCCCCCCAATGTTCGAGTGTTTTGGGTGGGAGAACAAGTACAGTCTCAGTTACTTCATCATATCTGGAAGTAAAAGTCAAACATGGTGTTTCAATTGCTGTTATACTATAGGAAAAAGGTTTTCTGATTTAACTAAGATTTACATTAATCTACAAAAGATGTAACCTTCCCCTTCAAAGACCACAGTAATTCCTTTTAATCATTGAACGCGTTTGAAGAAGAGCAAAGAATAAATGGTCAAAGAAATCCTAAAGTGGTGATGTTGGCAAGGATTTCCATACAAGAAGATGTACCCCTTTCAGGTATCAACACTCCTCACCTCCCACCCTTCCTCATTCGCAGTCTTGGTTCTAGATTCCCCCCTGCAGTACACTATGCCCTTTACTTTTTTCAAAATATCTCTGAACAAAATTTTCTAATTATCCATGTGTTCAGAGCCCAGGTCCCCATTCAGAGGCTGTATGTGGGCCACACTTCAGTGGTGGTGGGAGACTAGCTCAGTGTTTACTGCTTTTGACCAACATAACATCTGTTCTTGTCAGCAGGCACTTTCTGGGGACAACAGTTCTGCCTTTGTTGTTTAACTCAAAAGAGCACATCTAATCAGCCCAGGTAGGAACAAAGGCTGCTTGGCCAGTCACTCAGAGTGAACATTTTAATTAGACCAACTCTTTAAGTAAGTCTCCAGGTGAATAATTAATAAAACTGGAAAACTTTTCATAACATTTAGACACAATATCTATACCTCCTTTCGGTCTCCAGAAGAGCAACTGAAGGGAGCATTCAAAACGATTGCTACTTAAATGACCTCCAAGGAATGATACAGCCATACTTGACAACTGTGTACAGTTTGAGTTTTTTTTGTTTTATTTATTTATTATTTTTACTGAGTAATTTGTTAATTGGCACATTTGGAGTTATTTACTTATTAATTCTGAAACAGTTATTTCACAGTTACTATGTGTCATGCCCTATGCTAGCCATTCTAGGGATGAATGGATATGGTGGCTGTTCCTCAGGAGCTCACAGCCTCCTGAAGGAGCAAGATATGTAACTGTGTTATTATAATATGTTGTGAAGTCATTTGATGGAGACATGCGCAGAGAGCTACAGGAACACAGAAGGGGGTGTAATTCTCCATGCCGTGAGAAAAGCTATCCACAGCAGGTACTATTTCAGTAGTAGATTACAGTCAATATATCTGAACATCTCAGAATTAAGATAGTTTTGAACTGAAAACATTGTAAGAGATATAGGGAGCTGTAATTTAATCATTACAGTTCCAAGTATCTACCTATGGGGCCTGGGAGGAGCTGCTGATTAAAGCTAAGTGAGGATATTCTTGTGCTCAATGCCAGATTATCAGAGAGGAGAGAAATCAAGAGAGCAGGTCTGCTGTAGTTCATAGTGAGAAAGCTGGATCCCTGTGAGAAGGCTGAGTAATGATTGCATATGAAGGAGAAACATAATTGACTAACAAGCACGTTCCTATAGAGCAGTAATGCCTAATCTAAGGTCCATGACTGGGTTTCAGCTGTATGGAGACAATGAACCTCTCCATCCCTGAAATTGTCTTCGCAATGATGTTTATGCATTTTTTTCTCAAAAAAAAGTTTCTTAGCTTTGATCAGGTTGTCAAAATATCACATGTTAAACACTGTTGCATAGTAAATTATCAGGTAATGGAAATAAGCCAGGAAGCCAAAAGACTCAAGTTTGAGACTTAGGCCCATAGACTAGCTATGTGGCCTTGAATATGTCCCTTTATCTCTCTATGCCTAAATCTGTCGTCTGCTTACCTTGTACAATTATCGTGAAAGTCAAAGGATTTCATAAAACATAAATTGCTACACTATTGTCTATAAAAATTAACTTAAGTAAATGCATATTTATTAGAAGTTTATTGCTCAATTAAATATAGCAAATCTACTAGTACTCTAGAGGTTAATTCCTACCTGTATGTGTATGTGTGTGTGTGTAAACTTTAAAAATTTTTTCCGTGTGAAAGTTTTCCAACATATGCAAAAGAAAAGAAAATAGTATAATACACCCATGTAATAGTTTCCATAATTATCAACATTTTGCTGATCTTGTTTCATCTATACCCCCATTTCCTCCTCCTCCATTCACTGAATTATTTTGAGGTAAATCCAATACATATTTTACTTCAGTATGTTTCTTATAAAATAGAGACTTTTTTTTTTTTTTTAGAAAATAGCATTACCATTTTAAACATAACAACAAATATCACTATCACACCCCAAAATAACTGTAAATCTTTAGCATCATCAGTGTTCCCATTTTCTGGTCTTCTTTCTGAATCAGGTCCAAATAAGGTTCACTGAACCTTTGGTTGATAGAGCTAGAGGTTCACTCCATGCTGACCTTCCCACGTCCTCCTCGCCAGGCCCCTAGATGCCCTTCTCCTGCAGCCAGGGCTGATCAGGCCAGGGACTCTAGCAGCAGCTTCAGCCACCAATCGATGGATTGGGAAGTTATTTTTGTTGCCATATCTGTTATCAACTAGGGCTCCGCTTGATTTTCCTCTGAGCTTTTGCTTTGATTTCCCTGATTAGCATCTGACAATTTAACTACTGCTCTCATGACTATCTGTGGTGGATTTAGTGCCCAGCTACAAATTCTTTGACACTCCTTCTATTGAGTAATGATGTTTATGCCCCACTTGAATCTGGATGAGATTCCACTGCTTTGACCAATTAAGTACAGCAGAAGTGGTACAATGTGACATACAAGGCTGAATCATAAATGGCCAGGGAGCTTCTATCATCACGCTGTACCATTCCAGCACGCTGATAGGAAGCTCAAGCTACATGGAAGGGCCACGTGTGGTCATTCCAGTGGACAATCCTGGTTGAGCAATCTTTACACCATCCCACGGGTATCATACCTGCAGCTGAAGAAATTTCTAGATGATTCCAGTCCCTAGTCATTTGAGTCAATCTAGATGTTTGTCTTCCCAGTTGGGACTAGAGGTATGATAAAGCAGGGACAAGCCATCCCCACTTAAGTTTTAGTAGAGAGCGCCCTGTCTGAAATCCTGACCCACAGAATCCATTAGCGTAATAAAATGGCTTATGTTTTATGCCACTAAACTTTGTGGTGGTTTGCTGTATACAATGTTAATAACCACTCTAGTTCTTGGCATACCTGTTTCCTTAGAGGGCTAAATACTCCCCCAAGCTCCTTTTTTAGTGCAATACACCGAGTGTCCACGATTTGGGAGACCAGCTAAAGAAACAGACTGAGAGAGCTTACCAATCACTCTGCAGAATTTAGTGTAATCCTCATTTCTAATAAAGTGACTCACTCTGACCCCAGGCTGTATTTGTCATCACTAAATCCAAAGTGATTTGGTTCAATTTTTTGGACAATAAACTCCCAGATTCCAGGCTTAAAGGGGTGGGAGAAGTGTTCAAATAGTCTAAATTCCAAGAAACCTTCATTAAGTCCAGCCTTACCCTGCCTCCAATTCCTAAGTCTTTCCTGGGTCCTGCAGAGTAAAGCCTCATTGTTGGCACCTTCTTTTCACTCGGCTAAGTTGGAATCCATAAGCTTTCTCTCTTCTACAACATTTGTTGGAACATCATGTCAGGTGTAGTTTCCTACTGCCTGTTCTCTATCATTGTGTATTTGCGCCTTGTTTTATTCATCCTCGGGCATCTGATCTAGAAGCAAGACAGGGAAAGTGGCTGGAGGGCTGGTCTTATTTTCTGAATGTAGACTCAACCTCAGGCCCTGATTTCTGGCCTGCCTCTCATCCCAGTCATACACGATACACAATATTGTGGAGTTCTGAGCTCAAGCTTTCTTTTGTTTGTTGCAGACTTTCAAGCAGTCTTCTAATTTTCAGCACTGGGCCTCAGTCGCAACTTCCACAGTATTTGACACCTCCAAGTTCTGAGCCTTGGAAGGTTTCGCTGCAGTGGACAAGCTCACGACTAGTAAGTTTCCCTTTTTGTAGACTCTACTGTGCTACCTCCGTCATCACTTCTCTGTCCACTTTCTATCTCTCAAAAATGTACCAAACTCCTGCATCTGTTGAATTGCCATTTTCTTCCCAGGTCTATAGCTTTTTTATTTCTTTAGTTTTAATACAATCTTGGAAGAAGATATAAACCTGTGTGGTTAATACACCATATTTAATAAAAATTGAAAATCACCAATATTTACTTAGAAAGTGACCAGTGAATAATGAAGGTTTTGCTTCAATAAAAATCAGTATTTGTAGAAATAATGAATAGCAGTTGCTGTATTGTTTCACCCTCAGTATCTGATTTTCTTCTTTATTTTGTGGGAGGGTGTTGCAGAATATTGAGGATCTTCTATTTCACAGAGAAAAGTTGCAAATGATAATGTTTTTTAACAGATTGCCCAACAGCCTCTGTTGCCTCCTGACGATATCTAACATTGTAAGCAATTAAGGGGAGAAATGCCAAAAGAGCAGAGAATGGGAAAGAGGATATCAATGTAGAAAAGTCATCAGTAAATTTTCATAAGATAGAAACTAGATGATATAATACCAGTGGATGAGCAAAAGTAGATGAATCTCCAACTCCAAGCATGTCCTGACATGGCTGAGGCAGAGGGCTGATCAATTTTCATGATACCCATCAGAGTCAGGACATAATAATTATCATGAGTTTTATTTTATTGAGCACTTACTACATGTCAAACAGTGTTTTAAGCTAGGTGTTATCCCATTTAATCCTTCAACAACCTTATAAAATTGATTCTAGGTCCATTGTATAGATAAAGAAATTGAGGCACATAAAAGTCAAGTAATATGGCCAAGATTCTCAGCTTGTAGGTGGTAAAGTTATAAGTGAAACTCAGGCAATTCATCTCCAGTATCTCATACTGGCTGTTTCAAGTGGCTATATTCATTTCATTTTGCATGTGGAATTCAAACTTTAAGGTTTGCTTTTATCATTGATATTTTATCTGCATTTATAAGCTGGAAAATACTGGAAGACTGTATTGTAAAATTGAGCTTATTCAGCTTATTAAAAGTTAGAAAGCACCACACACTCACAAATGCTAAATCTATCTATAATATAATTGGATCACATGTTACCCATTCACATATTTCCTAAAACTTCTATTTCTCCATGAAAATGCCACACATCCAGGGGATGCATCTAAGTGTTGCCTCACATTTAATTGAGTACAGCATATGTGGGTTGCTGTCATGTACTTATGTATATAACTTTATGAGGGAGCACACACAGCAGGCTGAGCTAATAAAACACTAGAGTAGGCCTATAAATCTCTTATCTAATGCATTTTTTTAAAAGTACAAATACAAAAGCTGTCAGAAAATTTTTATTCCAAAGTTTGCACAAAAGCAAGCTAAACTACGTATCATAAGTCAACGCATAACATGTGGCCCCTGTAGTAGCTCAGAGATACCTCAGTGCCAGCACACACAAAGCCCCTCACCCACAGGTGCTTATACTGTACTTATACTGCGTGATTCTGTGCCCTGCAACTAGGGATTCAAAGAAGAAGCCACATGGACACTGGTAGGAGGGGCAGAGATGAGAAACCGGCTGGTCCCACACCCACATGTGGCAGCTGAAAATCGGGAGGGATATCTCAGCTGCGGAGGTTCCCCACTGAAGAGCAAGAGGACCCAGCCCCACATCATGTCCCCAAGTCCAGGGTTTCAGTGCTGAGAAGAGAAATCCCCATAACTTCTGTCTGTAAAAACAAAACAAAACAAAACAAAACAAAAAACAGTGAAAATTGAGGCTGAGCCCAATGGAGGCTGCTGGAGTCCCAGGCAGCTCTTAAAGGGCCTGCTCAGGAATTTCCTATGACTGAGCTCCAGCGCTGGGATGGCAGCTCCAAAGGCATCAGGGGCATATGAGGAGGAACTGAAGTGTCTGGCATCAGGGCAAGAACTGGGGGACAGCTTTCTCCCAGATAAAAGTACCTGGCAGAGGCTACTGGTCCTTTGATAAGCACTCCCCTCCACAGAGCTGGGAAGTGGGTGCTATATCTGAGTCTCCACCAACCTGGTTATCACTGTTTGTCCCCACCCTGGTGATTCCCTGAGACCCCACCCCACCAAACTTGCAGGCCTACCCCAAGCTGTTTCCAGTGGAATGGCCTCTCTTGGCTCACACTTCAGACTTTTCTAAAATCTCTCAAGCAGCATCTGGACTTAGCATGCCCCTTACCCCTCTCTTAGTGGCTCCAGGTAAGCACAAGCAGAAGCTGGCTGTGTTTCACAGCTTGGCCTGTCCTGGACACCTCCAAGCCCAGGACAAATAGCAGGCAGCTGCAGATAGTTTTGTAGCTCAAGCCCTGGGCAGAACACAGATGACCACTGATCTTGGCCTATACCTCCCAGGGAGGCTGCAGAGCCAGCACACCTGGTGGACAGCTGTGGGTTGGCATTATAACCCAACCACCTCCATGATGTCAGTGGTTGTAGCCAGTCTTTGCAGCAGATCGACCTGGGGGTAAATCTCTCCAGTTGACATGCCAACATCAGTCAAGGATCAACTATAATAGGAGGGTATACACAGCTCACATGGGGTGAGGGGGTACAACTGGAATTCTCAGCTTGGGTGATCAGGGAGGCTGTGCCACTAAACCCTACAGAACACCTTCTACATAAGGCCACTCTACCAAGCCTGGGAGACATAGCGGTTCTACTTAAAACATAGAAACAAACACAGGGGCCGGGTAGAGGTCAATGGTGGGAAAAGGAGACTCATGTAATACTTTAAACAATAAAGAATTTAAATTTTAAAAAAAGAAACAAACAAACACAGGAAGGCCAAAATGAGGAGACAAAGAAACATGTCCCAAATGAAAGAACAAAACTCCAGAAAAAGAACTAATGAAAACAGAGACAGTCTACTAGATGCAGAGTTCAAAACACTGTTTTTAAGGATGCTTATTGAACTTAGGGAAAGAATAGCTGAACTTAGAGAGAACCTCAACAGCATAAAAAAAGGACATGGATACCATAAAAAAGAACAAGTCAGAAATGAAGAATACACTAACTTAAATGAAGAAAATGTACAGAGAATCAACAGCAGAGTAGATGAAGCCAAGAATTGAATCAGCAATTTGGAATATAAGGAAGCAAAAAACACCCAATCAGAACAGCAAAAAGAAAAAAGAATCTTGGTGAATGAGGATAGTGTAAGGAGTCTATGGGGCAACTTCAAGCATACCAACATTCACATCATGAGGGTACCTGAAGGAGAAAGAGGAGAGCAAGAGATTGAAAACCTATTTGAAAAAATGACAGAAAATTTCCCTAACCTACTGAAGGAGATAGACATACAAATCCAGGAAGCACAGAGAGTTCCAAACAAGATGAACCCAAAAAGGCCCACACCAAGATATATCATAATTAAAATGCACAAGGTTAAAGACAGAGAATCTTAAAAGCAGCAAGAGAAAAGTAGTTAGTCACCTACAAGGGAACTCCCATAAGACTGTCAACTGATTTCTCAACAGAAACTTTGCAGGCCAGAAGGGGTTGTTAAGAAATATTCAAAGTGATGAAAAGCAAGACTCTAAAACCAAGATTATTCTAGTCCACAAAGCTATCATTTAGAATCAAAGGACAGATAAAGAGCTTTCCAGACAAGGAAAAGCTAAAGGAGTTAATCACCACCAAACCAGTATTACATGAAATGTTAAAGGGTTTTCTTTAAGAAGAAAAAAAAATGATAAAAAATATGAAAAATAAAATGGCAATAAATACATATCTATCAATAAATGGATCTGGAGCAAAACAAAATAAACAAAGAAGTGCAACAGAAACAAACTCATAGATACACAGAATATTTTGACAGTTGCCAGATGGAAGGGGGTTTGGGGAGAATGCATGAAAAAGGTGAAGGGATTAAGTCCAAATTGGTTTGTTACAGAATAGTCATGGGAGTGTAAATAAAGTACAGCATAGGGAATACAGTTAATGATATTCTGATAACTATATATGATGTCATATGGGTACTAGATTTATTGGGATGTTCATTTAGTAAGTTATATAATGTCTGATCACTGGGGTATACACCTGAAACTAATGCAATATTGTATGGCAACTGTAATTGAATAATAAAAGATTAAATTTTTAAAAAATCTGTTATGTGAAGATTCTGATTCATAAAGACAGCCCTTTTGCTAGCTCTGTATCATACTGAGAACTTGTAGTCCTGAAGGACATTCAGGGAAAGGGCATGTAACTTGTTAACTTTGGCAGCTTCCTAGTGCATAGCAGAATTCTGACTGCGCTGTGTTTAAAGTACCCCAGTGGACTCAGCTCAGCTCAGCTGGCAAGGAAAGATCTGCTAGATGGTCTATAATAACAACAATATTTGATGGCAATCAATTGTATAGAGGAGCCAAAACCGGTTTGGCTCAGTGGATAGAGCGTCGGCCTGCGGACTGAAGGGTCCCAGGTTCGATTCCGGTCAAGGGCATGTACCTGGGTTGCGGGCACATCCCCAGTAGGAGATGTGCAGGAGGCAGCTAATCGATGTTTCTCTCTCATCGATGTTTCTAACTCTCTATCTCTCTCCCTTCCTCTCTGTAGAAAATCAATAAAATATATATTTAAAAAAAATGTATAGAGGAATTTTTATAATCATGATCTTATTTGCTTCTCATAGCCCTGAGGATTGAAGGTTACTGCAATATTATTGTGACACTTTAAAAGTGAGGGGGAAAAGTGAGATGCAAAAAAAAGTTATCTTTTCAAGGTTTCCTGATTCCCAATCTCACACTTCTTTCCATCCATCACAGGCCTTTAATTCGATAATTAATTTTATAGAAACTCAGCTCTGAAGGTTACGCAATGGCATAGATATCCCTTTCTCATGAAAGAGACAAATAATTTAAAAGCAAGTGAATATCAAGAACTTTTTCAAGTGAGCAAGTTGTCCAATCAGATTCCATTTTTAGGAAATAAAAATAGCCCATTTACTGAGCACTAACCATGTGCCAGGAAATGGAATCAGCATCTTCTGTGCTTTATTTACACTTAACAACACCATGTGATTAACCTCCATTTTAGCAAATGATAAAACTGAGACTCAGAGAGGTTATGTAACTCACTCACTGATGCACAGCCAGATAGTGACAGTGTCTGGGCTTGAACCATAATCTAACTCTAAAGCCTCTGTTCTTAAACAAACTGTGTTCTTAACCACATCTGTGGTCTCTATGCAACACTGTGCTAAATCTAATGAGAGATATCTTGTCTTTGAGTTAAGGAAAAGTTAAAGTGTTTTCAACAATTGCCATTAACAATGCTAGAAAGTGTTATTTACTAGTAGGAGTTGGGGAGAATCATCAAAAACTAGATTAAATTGTTTGACTTAAACTTTAGTGGTCAGGAAACATTACTTTCCCAAATTACTCTTTTTCCTGCAGTTCAGGATACATGAGTTGTTATCCCACTTTTATTTTGTATATCCTTGTTAAAATTTATCTTTTTTTTTTAATTTTAATTAAATCTTTATTGTTCAGATTACTACATTTGTTCCTCTTTTTTTCCCCTCCATAACTCCCCTCCTCCCGGTTCCCACCCCACCCTCCGCCCTCACTCCCCACCCACTGTCCTCATCCATAGGTGCACGATTTTTGTCCAGTCTCTTCCCGAATCTCCCACACCCCTTTCCCCCCCAAGAATAGTCAGTCCATTCCCTTTCTATGTCCCTGATTCTATTATAATCACCAGTTCATTCTGTTCATCAGATTATTTATTCACTTGATTCTTAGATTCACTTGTTGATAGATGCATATTTGTTGTTCATAATTTGTATCTTTACCTTTTTCTTCCTCTTCCTCTTCTTAAAGGATACCTTTCAGCATTTCATATAATCCTGGTTTGGTGGTGATGAACTCCTTTAGCTTTTCCTTATCTGTGAAGCTCTTTATCTGACCTTCAATTCTGAATGATAGCTTTGCTGGATAAAGTAATCTTGGTTGTAGGTTCTTGGTATTCATCACTTTGAATATTTCTTGCCACTCCCTTCTGGCCTGCAAAGTTTCTGTTGAGAAATCAGCTGACAGTCGTATGGGTATTCCCTTGTAGGTAACTGTGTTTCTTTCTCTTGCTGTTTTTAAGAGTCTCTCTTTATCTTTTGCTCTTGGCATTTTAATTATGATGTGTCTTGGTGTGGTCCTCTTTGGATTCCTTTTGTTTGGGGTTCTCCACGCTTCTTGGACCTGTAAGTCCATTTCTTTCACCAGGTGGGGGAAGTTTTCTGTCATTATTTCTTCAAATAGGTTTTCAATATCTTGCTCTCTCTCATCTTCTGGCACCCCTATAATTCTGATGTTGGTACGCTTGAAGCTGTCCCAGAGGCTCCTTACACTATCCTCGCATTTTTGGATTCTTTTTTCATTTTGCTTTTCCGGTTGGGTGTTTTTTGCTTCCTCGCATTTCAAATCATTGACTTGATTCTTGCGCTCCTCTGGTCTGCTGTCAGGAGTCTGTATAATATTCTTTATTTCAGTCAGTGTATGCTTAATTTCTAGTTGGTTCCCCAATATAACATCGAGGGTCTCATTAGTTTTCTTGTAGATCTCATTAAGTTTATCGGCGGCTTCTAAACAGTTCTTGAGAGACCTTAAAAGTGTGGTTCTGAACTCTATATCTTCCATTGACAATTTTGTCCTGTTTCTTTGTCTCCGCATTTTGTTATGCTTCCTTGGTGCACCCACAATGGTCTTTGTTCGCAGTCTTATAGTTAAACCTTGTTGTAGCTAATACCAGGGAGGGTTTGACCTCCAGGCCAAGTGGCTATGAGAATCAGCTGTGTCAGCAGTGAGAGAACTTTTGTCCTCTAGGGAGGTGCTAATCTAGTCTTTGCCTGAGGCTATCCGGCAAATGCCTCTGTGCAGGGCTTGGGCGGGGCGGGTCGCACAGGATCAACAGGGTGGGCTGGAGAGAGCAGTTATGGCGGCTCTCAGTCCTGTCCCCAAGGGCTCCGCCTCTCTGAGTCCCAGCACCCGCTGCAAAGCTCAGAGAGAAAGCTGCACTCGCTCTGACCGAAGCCAGACAGTCCCGCTTCTCCCGTTTGAGTCAGGGTCCCTAGAGACTCGCCCGTATCTGGAGCTCAGAGTCTGCGACTCCCTCCCGATTGAAAACGCCAACCGCGCCTCCACCGCCAGCCCGCTCCGCGCACTCCGCACTTCAGAATTTGACTTCAGCACTGCACCTCCTCTGAGTGTCCATATGCGTTTCTCTTTCCTCCTAGTTGTAGGACTTCCACTCAGCCAGCGTTCCTGTGGTTCTTGGTGATGTCCGTTCTGTCTTTTAGTTTCACTTTTGAAATAGTTGTTCAAAGCAGCAAACTCCGGCGTTAACCTATGCCGCCATCTTGGTTCTCCTAAAATTTATCTTTACTGTTATTTTAAATGCACAATTCTCTTTATTTACTTAAAGCAGAATAGTTTTTTCTAAAAATAAAAAAACTCTTCAGCACTAGGTCATTTAAAAAAATAAATACATCTAATTTTTGTATATTTAAAAACATGATTATATTCATGCTAGATTCTTGTGGCACAGTTTTTCCACATTACTTGCCACTTCTCTCTTCCTGTAGTTATTTTTAAATGATGCTTTCATTTTTCCTTTTCATTATTTTTATGGATTTGATCAAGCTGCTTTCAGCCTAGTTTCCCCCCAGTATCTTATAAGTTGTACCTCCTTTTCATTTCATTAATGGCCACAACTCTTTCCTGTGCTCACAATCACACTCATCTTTACCTGTTTCATTGAAGAAAAGACACCAATTGGTTTCTCCCACCTAAACGATTCTATATTTTCATTTTCTCCTCAATCCTTTATATGGTCACTAAAGGCCTGGTGCACAAAATTCATGCACAGGTAGGATCCCTAGGCCTGGCCAGGGAGCAGGGCTGATCAGGGCCTTCCCACTGCCAACCGGGGCCTTCTTTCATTCCATACCATCCCCTGGTGGTCAGCGCACATCATAGCAAGCGATCAAAATCCCAGTCTCCCAGTTGAACTCCTGAGGGGACACTTTGCATATTAGCCTTTTATATATATATTGATAGATTCCCCTTTCTCCTGCTGTCTGTCATTTGCTGCCTGCCTTGCTTGCTTGAAACTTTGGGAATGGAATTATTTAGTCGTTTCCTATCTCCAGCTCCTATATTTAAAGGAGATAGTCAAAATCTTTGTAGTTCCTTCTTTTTCAAGAGTTCATTTTTATCACTTCAAGATATTAAAAGACCCCAGGCTAACATTATCTGTTTAGATATAAAGATAAATATATCTTGCAAACTTCATTGCTCACCACCATTTCCTCTCTGCCACACCTCCATACTGGATTTCCTTTCCTAGTTCCTTTGTTTAGTGTCTTTTCTAGAATAGTTTTCCCGTATGTAGAACATGGGTGATACAGTCTTTGATTACTAGCACATCCACATTCTTCTTGACAGGAGAATGATACTTGGCTAGTGTAGGATTCCTTGGTAGCTGCCTCTTTCTGTAAGTGGTTTGTGGGATGTTGGTTCACTATAGCTTCTGGTGTTAACAGATGAGAGTCTAATTCCTTTTCCTTTGCAGGAAACCTCTTTTTGTCTGGAAGCTTATGAGATTTTTTTCTCTTTAGCCTTGGAATATAGACATTTTACCAGGATTTTTTTTTTTAAATCAATACTACCAGAAATGTATTAATTCCTTTTAATACATAGACTCAAGCCTTTCATAGCTCTGGGATGATTTCTACTATAATTTAATGTATGTCTCTATTCCTTCTGTTCCTTTTACATTTTTTATTTTAGAACTCTTTTTAAAATTATTATTGCTTTGCATGTCAGGACTCCTGAATCTATATTATAAAGAAATGAATATATTTTATCATTATTTCTGCTTTGCATTTTGGATGTATTTCTTGTCGTTATTTTTCCACTTATCCAACCTTAGCAATGACTATCCTCTCCATTTACTGAAATGTTTGGTTTTATCACTTTTTTTTTCATCTGTGTGTTTGTGTTTTAATCTCTACTATATATTTAATTATGTGCTGTTTTTTTTATTTTAAGCCTCCATCATTGCTGTGAGGTTTTTTAATTTAAATTATTGTTTAAAGTATTACATAAGTCTCCTTTTCCCCCATTGACCTCTCCCTAGCCATTCCTACTCCCCAGCACATGCCCTCACCCACCTACTATATGTGTCCATTGGTTATGCTCATATGCATGCATACAAGTCCTTTGGTTGATCCCTTACCCACCCCACACCGCCTTAGGTTGAATGACCTGTTTGATGCTTCTGGATCTATTTTTGTTCATCGGTTTATATTGTTCATTATATTCCACAAATGAGTGAGATCATGTGATATTTATCTTTCTCCAATTGGCTTATTTTGGTTAGCATAATGCTCTCCAGTTCCATCCGTGCAGCTGCAAATGTTAAGAATTCCTTCTTTTTTATATCAGCATTGTATTCCATTGTGTAGATGTAACATAGTTTTTAATCCACTCATCTGCTGATGGGCACTTAAGCTGTTTCCAAATCTTAGCTATTGAAAATTGTGCTGTTATGAACATAGGAGTGCATATATCCTTTCTGATTGGTGTTTCTGACTTCTTGGGATATATTCCTAGAAGTGGGATTACTGGGTCAAATAGAGTTCCATTTTTAATTTTTTGAGGGAACTCCATACTGTTTTTCACAGTGGCTGCACCAGTCTGCATTCCCACCAGAAGTGCACGAGGGTTCCTTTTTCTCCACATCCTCTCCTGCACTTGTTTGTTGATTTGTTGATGATAGCTATTCTGACAAGTGTGAGATGGTACCTCATTGTTGTTTTGATTTGCATCTCTCAGATGATTAGTGACTTTGAGCATGTTTTTATGTCTCCTGGCCTTCTGTATGTCCTCTTTTGAAAAGTATCTATTTAAGTCCTTTGCCCATTTTTTGATTGGATTGTTTATCCTCCTTTTGTTAAGATGTATGCGTTCCCTATAAATTTTAGAAAGTAGGCCCTTATTAGATATAACATTGGTAATGTTCTCCGATGCAGTGGGCTTTCTTCTTGTTTTGTTGATGGTTTCTTTTGCTGTGCAGAAACTTTTTATTTTGATGTAGTCCCATTTGTTTATTTTCTCCTTAATTTCCATTGCCCCAGGAGCTGTATTGGTAAACATATTGCTATTACATATGTCTGATATTTTGCTGTCTATGGATTCTTCCAAGATTTTATGCTTTCCCATCTTATGTTTAAGTCCTTTATCCATTTTGAGTTTATTTTTGTGTATGGTGTACGTTGGTGTTCTAGTTTCATTTTATTTTGCATGTATCTGTCCAATTTTCCCAACACCATTTATTGAAGAGACTATCTTGAGTCCATTGTATGCTCTTGCGTCCTTTTTCAAATATTAATTGAGCATAATGGCTTGGGTTGATTTCTGGGTTCTCTTTTTTTAAAATATTTTATTGATTTTTTACAGAGAGGAAGGGAGAGAAATAGTTAGAAACATCGATCAGCTGCCTCCTGCACATCCCCCACTGGGGAAGTGCCCTTGACCGGAATCGAACCTGGGACCTTTCAGTCCGCAGGCCGACGCTCTATCCACTGAGCCAAACCGGTTTCGGCTCTGGGTTCTCTTTTGTTGTTGTTTGCCAATTTAATTATAGTGTGTCTTGGGGTTGGTCTTTTTGGGTTCATCTTGTTTGGGACTCTGTGTGCTTCTTGGACTTACATGATTTTTTTCTTCCCCAGATCAGGGAAGTTTTCTGTCATCATTTCTTTAAACAGGTTTTCTATTCCTTACTCAGCTTCCTCTCCTTCTGGCACCCCTATTATGTGGATGTTGTTTCATTTCATGTTATCCCAAAGCTCCCTTAGGCCCTCCTCCTGCTTTTTAAGTTTTTATTCCAGTTGCTATTCTGCTTGGGTGTTTTTCTACCTTGTCTTCTAACTCGCTGATGTGGTCCTTAACTTCTTGTAGTGTGTTGTTGAAACTTTCCATTGTGTTCTTTATTGTAGTTAAGTCATTCTTCATTTCCTCTTGATTCTTACACCTTGTTGAATTTGTCTTCCATTCTTTTCAGTGTCCTAATAACTATTGCTCTGAATTCTTTCTCTGACAAATTACTTGCCTCCATTTCATTTATTTCCTTTTCTGGTGATTCCTCCTTTTCTTTCATATGGGGTTGTTTCTTGTCTCCCCATTTTTGCTATTCCTTTGTGATTGTTTCTATGTATTAGATCAAACTGCTATGCATTCAGACTTTTTGAGTTTATCTTATATAGCAGATGTTTTGTGGGTCCCAGTGGTGCAATCTCTCTGGGCTGGGTATTCTAGGGAAGCCCCTTACTTGGGATATTTGAGTTCTCTTGGTGTAGTTGGGTCTTGAGTGTTGTTATCCCCTTTGTGGATGGAGTCTCCTCCAAGGTGTCTGGTTATGTGGCTCACTCTCTACTACATTGACCAAACAGCACAAAATACAACTCAACAAGACATGACACAAAGGGAACAAAACCCAAATGTACTCAGGACACCAATAACCCCAATAAAAGTAACTACCAAAGAAAAGAGAATTAGGAGAGAGAAAAGAGAGCAAAGATGATATGGGTGGGGGGTAGGGGGGAAGGGGTAAGAGACAAAAGAAAAAGAAGAAAAAATGTGGGGAGAAAACACCACAAAACAAACAGATAAACCAAAAAATTCAAACAACAAACACCCAGAAAAAGAGGGGGACAGAATCTGTAGAGGCAGAGCTTATATAAAGAAATAAGGAAAGTAAGGTTAAGGAATTGAGTGAATAGGGGAAGAATCATGGTTCAGTATAGAGGAGGTAGAAAGAGAATGAGTGGATAAGAAGAGAAAAAGAAAACCAATAAAGTAAAAAGAAAATATTAAAAAATTAAAAATGCTACTAATAAAAATTTAAAAAAATAAAGATATATATATATATATATATATATATATATATATATATATTCATTTATTCATCCATTTTTTGAAAAGGAGAGTAGAGGAGAGAGCAGGTAGGCTTATTGAGTGGAACTAACTAAACAATTAAGAGAAGAAGAGAGCAAGAAAGGAGAGGAAAAACAAGCATAAAAAATTGACTAGTGAAGAAAGAGAAAGGAGAAGCATGTGTAGACTTGGAGCAGGGGAGAGGAAATTAGATATATGAGTAAGCCAACAGAGACTACAATAATAATAACCCATCAGTAAAGCAGGTAAAGATGATCAATTTTTAACAAAGGATAAAAAGAAAGGAAAGAGAAAAACTAAAGCAGGAACAGGAGAGGGGGAAACAGGATGAAAGGGAGAAGTGGGGAAAAAATATTTAAAGCTAATTTCTTGTGATGGGATGAGTGGCAGAGTTGGTGCTTAAGCAAGTTCTTTTGAGATCTCCCTCCACACCCCTGGGAACTCTTTATCTTACTTTCTACAACATTGGCAAGATATTTTCCTATAGCTCACTGTACATTCTTAAAACTCTGGTTTTTCTTTTGACTATTCAATGAAGACTCCTTGCTGGAATCCCCTCACTGCTCATCTCCTACTAACCCAAAGCAGTCCTCTTGGGCAAAATTTGGAACAACTCCACACTGGCTGAATCACGTCTCCTGCAATTGGAAACACTACTCACATATCTTGGACCCAATAATCCCTGAAAATGAAAATCAGTCTCGATGCAGCAATGTTTCCTTTGTTGGTACCATCAGAGAAGCCAGCCAAGCCAGTTGTATCTGCCAGATTTTAGATTTTCCAGGGAGAAGTCACACTCCAGTGTGGGGAACATATCAAACTCTTCAAATGAGTTCATTGAAAATTCTCTCCTTTTATGGGGTGTTAGCCTTGGTTGCAGAGAAAGGGTTTACAGTTCAGCTCTCTCCACACAGATATTTTCCTAGGTACCACTTTCAACCTGTCTAGCCCCTCATTGTTGGTGAGGGGTTAAGAAATGTGCCCTGGGTTTTCAGTTACTTTCTTTTCACAAGATCCCGGGGGTGGCCCATCTCACTTTGGTATCTACCATCTATTGTAGCTTGTTGTTTCACTCATGACTCTCATTTCATATCCTAGTACAAACAATCTGTGTGCACAAGCTGAATTCATAGCCCTATTCCTACCTGAAATGCTTCTTTTGTGCTCCTTTTCATATGCTCCCCAAAAGGTTGTCTTACTCCAGTGTTTTGAGACAGATAGATTGAGAGCACAGTTATAGAACATAGAAAATGTGTAGTGCTTTATATTTTAAGAATAATTTCTATCACAACATCCTCATGCTTCTTTACCCACAGGAGAGACTAAATACTGACATTGCCCTTTCTCCCTCTACTCTGTGCAGCCACAGAGATATTTATAGTCCGGGAACCGGGCTACCTCACCGACATGGATAATCAGGAATTGGAGCCCGTCTTGGTCACCATAGCAGCAGGCAGCCAGTGACATCAGAAGCCTGACATTGGTCAGCGCTGCTATGCTGAAGGAAACCAGAAGCTGATATAAAGAAAACATTATATAAAATGCTTTTTATTCCTTTTGAGAGGCACTTGGGAATGATTTCTGAAAGAAGTAGATGAATTCCTGCAACCATTTTTAAACCTTCAGCTTGTATTAATAAAATTTATATTAGAAAAAAAGATAATTTAAAAATAATGTAGAGTAATAAGAATGCAGATGTGAATATATGTATACACTAGAGGCCAGTGCATGAAATTCGTGCACTGGGGGAGGGGGGGGTGTCCTCAGCCCATCCTGCACCCTCTCCAATCTGGAACCCCTTGGGGGATGTCCAACTGCCGGTTTAGGCCCGATCCCACAGGGCAGTCGGACATCCCTCTCACAATCCAGGACTGCTGGCTCCCAACCTCTCACCTGCCTGATTGCCCCAACTACTTCTGCCTGTCAGCCTGATCACCCCCTAACCACTCCTCTGCCAGCCTGACTGACACCTAACTGCTCTCCTGCTGGCCTGGTCCACCACAACTGTCCTCCCTCCCCTGCAGGCCTGGTCACCCACAACTGCCCTCCCCTGCTGTCCTGGTTGCCCCCAACTACCCTCCCCTGCTGGCCTGATCGCTCACAACTGCCCTCCCCTGCCATCTTGTGGTGGCCATCTTATGCCCACATGGGGGCAGCCATATTGTGTGGGGGCATGACAGTCAGTTTGCATATTACCTCTTTATTATATAGGATATACATATATCATATATATTACATCATATATATATATATATAAAATTACCAACCATTAGTTTTAACTGCTAGTTTGACTATGAAGACACCCTGCTGTAGGATAACTATGCCATAATCCAGACTAAGTCGACTTGTATAAAGTCTTTCTAGTGTAAACAAATGGATGCATTAATTATGCTGGCCTTTGGTGTTTGTTGATTTCTATCTGAACTCCATTTTTCCTAATGCTCTGCTTTCCTTCTAGCTACACTCCAGGCTTCTCAGATTGCCCTCTCACACTTATTCTACTGCATCATCATTTCCATTTCCATTTCTTAATTTTCAGTGAATCTCTTAAGCCAGACCTGACATACTTAAAACATCGGTAGTTTATTATTCAGAATTAGAGGCCTGGTGCACAAAATTCGTGCACGAGTAGGGTCCCTAGGCCTGGCTGGTGATCAGGGCCGATCTGTGGGGCAACTGGCAGGGCAATCAGGGGATCCCGTTGGCACCCCCCTTGGCCAGCCTGGCGCCGCCTGCTCACTGGCCCTGCCCCCCGCTGCTGCCAGTTGCCTCTCTCTGCAGGGCGACTGGCGGGGTGATTGGGGGATGGGGCGGGGGGGCCCACTGGCACCCTCCTTGGCTGGCCTGGGGCCTGGGGGCAGCTCCTGTGTTAAGAATTTGCCCACTGGTGGTCCGTGTGCATTGTAGTGACCGGTCATCCCGCCAGTTGTTCCACCATTCGGTCAATTTGCATATTAGGCTTTTATTATATAGGATGATAATGCATGTGATACATTTGGCCCAATGCCTCAATAATGTTCGCCATTCACTCAACAGAAGTTAGTGATTTTATTCAAAGAAAATTTACAGTTCTCATCATGACTAGAAATACCTAACAGTTTGGTTAGTTGTTATGTGGGCAAGGCAGAAATGATTTTTCTAGCTTAAATTAACAATTAAGAATATGAAAAGAGGGGCTTTCGATAGAAGCTGAATGGCCCCATCCACATGAGTCCCTGGTATCCTGGAAGATCTTTCCCATTACTAACAAATAAGGGAGGCCTTAACTAACCTCTCAAAGAAAAGTCCATGCCACAGGAAGTGCACAAAGATAAGCAAAATCTATAAAGAAGTGATCGCTCAGGAGCTGTCCAGTACATGCAATAGCGCGGCTCAGAGCACACCATTCCAGCCAGCAGGTGCTCCAAGTCTCAGGCCATCAACCATGGGCTGTGTATTGTATAACTCCATGGAGGGTTTTTGACTTAGGACCGCTGATTCCCTGACTCATCATGTTGCCTCTAAGTATAGTGGGTAGAGGAACTCCCTCACAGGCTTTGGAGAGAAAGGAATGTGTACAGAACTTCAAGACAGATATTAAAAGCAATTATTTTTCAAATAAAACTTCTGAATTCAAAATTGATACTTCCAAAGGCAAACATTTTAAATTCTTTGTGTGTGTGTGAGCTAATTGGTTGTATTCTGAAAAGTTATATTCTGGAATTAAGCAAAACCAATTGCTTTTGCAAATAGGTTTTCCCATTTATAACAATACCTAGCCCTTATTTAATAAAACTTGCTGTTGCCAAGAGTAGCGATGAGAATGCTTGCTCTTATTACAGTGCCTCCCATGGCTGGCTGCACAACAAATGAAGATTGTAGGGTATTATTTAGTAGTGAAGTGCTCCCCCTAGTGAACATAAGTAGGAATTTAAACAAAAAGAAAAATCTTGAAACTATTTCAGTTCCTCTTTAATATTTAAATCATAGAATTAAAAAAAGTAGGGCACTAGCTACTTTACTGATTGGTCCTATAAGCTTTGGTGAGGTAGAGACACATTAAAGTCAAGGCTTTTTAGGCTACTGTAAGGGTTGAGATGTCAAGTCTTTTTAGGGTTTTGAGTGCAGCAGGGTCTCTCAACCCTGTCATTATTGACATTGTAGGCCAGACAATTCTTAGTTTGGGCAGGGCCATCCTGTGCATTGTAGGATGTTTAGCAGCATCCCTAGCTTCTACCCACTTGATGTTAGCAGCATCTTCTCCCTACCCCCGCCCACCCCCCCACTCCCGCCCCCAACACACACACACTCCTACCAGTCCTGATGACCAAAAATGTCTTGACATTGATCGCCAATTTCCCCAGAAGAGCAATATATCCCTCCAGCTGAGAACCACTGGAATGGAGGGATGACACAATATGACATCCTTTAATAGAATCACGGTTTCTCTGCTGAGAATAGCCGGCAGGCAACAAAAATACCAGATAGGAATGGAGATGGTGAAAAGTGGTCAACTTCTGAATATATTTTGAAGTTAGAACTGACAGAAATTTTGAAAGAACAGATATGGAGACAAAGAGATAGAGGAGAGAGGAGAGACGAGAGAGGAGAGAGGGAGGGGGGAGGGAAGAGGGGAAAAGGGAGAAGGAAGAGGGATAGAGGGAAGAAGAAAGGGAGAGAGGAAGGGGACAGGGCGAGGGAGAGAACTGAGTCAAGGATGACATCAAGAGACTTTAGCCTGAAGAACTAGAACTGAGTTGTCATTAACTGAGATGTGGAGACAAAAAGAGGAGCTGACTTCAGAGGCTTTTTAGATACCCAAATAGAGATGAAACACAGTTTGGAAATTAGGAGAGAGGTTAGGTTATATGTTTGGGAGTCATTATCTTATAAATAATATATATATAAGTTGATCTATGAAGTGAATATATATATAAGAAATTCCAACTATTCAATGTAAGAAATGTGAGAAGAAACCAGCAAAAGAAACTGAGAAGCAATAAGTACAGTTGGAGAAAAACAGACCAGTGTAATGTTCTAGAAGTCAGGAGCCTTTGCACAGTTTTTCTCTTTACATGAAAGGGTCTCATCTTAGTAACTTCCTTCTTAAGGTGATCATTTGTGAATATATGCAATATATCATATTTTCTGCAATACCATACTTACCTGGCTGTCTCCCCTAGATTGTGAGCTCCTGAAAATAAAGATCTCTGCATCTTTGTAGCAACCAGCACAATAACTGGCACATACTACATAATACATGTTCAGTTGATACTGAGATTTAATAGGATATCCACCCTTCTGAAATAAATTAAATCAAGGCTCTCAATTAATTCAAAATTAGCAATAACTCAGACATAATTCAAATAACTGAGATGTTTAAATTCTGTGTTGGATCATACCATGAAAGGGATAGCATTGCTGCCTTGAATTCAAAGTGTCTCAGCTTTTATTTTATGTGTTTGGGACTCTTGATAATATTGTGTTTGATAAAAGAAAATTAGATCCATGGCTAATAACTATAAAGCCATTAATCATCCCTAATATTCTATTGCCATCAGACCCATCAAAGAGACATGCTTGAAAGCTGAAAAGGCAGTTAGCCTACATGTTACCTTTAAATATTTTTAATAGATTAAATAAATGAATTGCCTAAACATATTGTAAACCTACTATGTGCCAGAGAGTACATAACTTTCTATATTAGTGCTTTATCTTATTTAACACTTAAAACTCTATGAATTGTTAATGACACAGATAAGGAAATTGAGACTCAAAGATGTTAATATCCCCCCCCCCCCGCAAATTAAACATAGCTGAAATACCATATCACATCTGAAAAGTTAACAATAATTCCTTAATATCATTAGCCAGTCAGTATTCAAATTTCTGGTTGTCATAAATTATAATTTTTTTCAATTTTTAAGTTTCTTTGATTCAAGGTCCAGATCAGTTCAATCATTATGACTGGTTGATATCTCCTAAGTACATCTCATTCTATAAGTTCCCCTCCATCACTTTTTCCCCCTTGCAACTTATTGAAGAAATAATCATGCCAATTGCATCCCTTCAGTGGCATTTTTGTCCTATTTCCTTAGTAGATGCTTGATCAGATTTAGGTAGAATTCATTTCCATAAAACCAGAAAGCATGTAATGTTAAGAATGTGTCTCTTGTGTACTCTAGCAGCTAACCAATAATCTGTTCTCTTTTTCGAAGAATCCCAGTCTTAAGCAACAAATAGAATGATAGGATTAGAATACCACATTATTCACTTGCCTTATCCTACAGTATTTTTATCCTACACAATCTCAGAATAACAACACTAACACTGCCACCAACATGATCATTATAGACAGTGTAAGATGATTTCTGCAGTTCTCTTTTTACTTTAGGACATATCCCATTAGAAAAATACACATTGAACTTTATAGCAATAAGAATAGTTCTCTGTATTGTTATGGTACCAACTGGATATATATTTAGGTATGTTCTTTTAAGATTGACCTAAGTTTTGAGAAAGCAATGACACCTGTCTGACAATTCTTAGAATGCCCTTGATAAAGGGGCACTTTATAATATCAAAGTTAAGTTCTAGATACCTTTTTATGTATATTGTCTCCCCAACTAGACTATTATCTTGTCTTCAACTTTTATCCTATCAAACAACCTTGCATAATCATATGCCAAAGTTTTCAAAAACTTTACTGTATGTAACTTGATTTGTTGCTTTGAAATAGCATTAAACATTTATATACTGTTTTTCCCCCCAGAAAAACATTTCATGAAAGCAGTCTGAATGAAATTAGGAAAATAAAGCGTCTGTTTGGCCTGAGCCAATTATATCAAATATGTTATTTTAGGACCTCATCCTGGATATAAGTAGATAAAGCTTATGGTAGGTTCAATAATGGTCCCCCAAGATGTGTATGTCAGAATCTGTGAATGTTGCCTTATATGACAAAAGGGAGTTTGCAGATGTGATTAAGGATTGAAAATGGGGGGACATCCAGGTGAGCCCAATGATCTATATTATTAAAGGCCAGTGGCTGTAATCCCATAACCAAACGACCAGTCACCAGGAGGTGCATTGATGGGTCTCACGGCGCGGTGGGGGTCTGGGTCTCGTGCGATTTTGCATGCTTGGCCTCTAGTATATATATAAAAGCCTAAGCAACCATTATGACCAGTTGACCGAACGAGCAGTTGACCAAACAAGCAGTCGACAAGTTGCTATGACGCGCACTGACCACCAGGGGCAGACGCTCAATGCAGGAGCTGCCCCCTGGTGGTCAGTGCACTCTCACAGCTAACCTCTGCAGCCAGCCAATCTCCCGCGGTCCCTCCCCCCAGCCAGCTGGCCCTGATAGGCCCCAATTGCCGGCCAGGCTAAGGGACCCCACCTGTGCATGAATTCATGCACCAGGCCTCTAGTGTCTTTATAAGAGGGAGCAGAAGGAGACACTACAACCAAAGAGAGGAGAGCATATGATAATGGAGGCAGAGACTGAAAGATACTAAACTTTTAGCTGTTAAGATGGAGGAAGGGGCAAAGAGCCACAGAATGCAAGAAATGCAGCCCCAGAAGCTGGAAAAGGCAAGGAATTGTATTCTCCACTAGAGTTTCATGAAGAAACCAGTGCTGTCAATACCCTGACTTTAGCCAGGGAAACTGATTTTGGACTTCTGGCCTCCAGAACATAAGAAAATCTTTGCTGTTTTAAACCACTAGGTTTGTGGTAATTTGTTATAGCAGCAATAGGAAACTAATACAAAGCTTTTGACAAGTTTTATTGTGAAATATTAGATTTAGAAAAAAGTACAAAATGTCAACAGTTGGATGTGTACAAGTACAGTATTTTAAGTCTATACATGTGAACAGCTTAACAGGTTCACCTCAGAATGCATATTTAGACCAATACAATCTAAAAAGGACTGTAATATTCACAGGCTATTAATACGTAAATAGCTTGAGCCAAAATGATCCACACTGGTAAATGCTAATAGCTGAAAACAGGCTAAAAAGCACAATACAGCACACCATAGTATCTCCTTACAGGTCCACATTTAAAGAATATCAGCTCATTATGTCAATACACTATAGATCCGGGACTGGGACTCAATTACTAATACAACTGAAATAATTTTAAGTGATAAAATAAAGTCATGGGAAAAAGAGAGGGCATTTAATTAGTGCTAAATACTGTGAAACCCCTAAAAGATTTTAGCAAAGTTTAATTATTTAGATTGATTTTCAATTTTCAATGTTACCTAAAAAAGTGGGAAGGGGCACCTTTCCTTTGCAGCAGCTCCAAAAAGGTGTAAGAACTACTATACATCTTAATTTAAAACCATAATAACCACAGTGGATTGTCAAATGACTATAATCAGAATATAAAATATTAAAATCTGTGATAAGGAGGCAGTATCTAGCATTGTTCAAAGTACTGAAATTTATGAAGAACATTACATATAAGGATCTCATAAAAATAAACTGGTTTAGTTCTTCCAAGTCTTACAGATTCAGTCTTTTGCTATCACTTGAAAATTACCCTAGATTATGTTTTCAAATTTGGCAAGGAATTATTTTATATTACTTTATAATGAATGACCATAGGAATAATCTACTGAAACATGAGTCATATTACAATTACAATTATCCTGTGTTCTGAGAAAAGATGACCTTTGATGAGATTCATAATCATTGCTTGCTTAAAAACAAACCTTTCCAAAATTGACAAATTTAATAATCAGTTTACTTGAAACAAATTTACCCTGCTCATAAATTCCTAAGAGAAAGAACTCTTCCACTCTATCCAATATACTAGCAATGCCTGATGCTTTAAAATTTAAATACAAGTCTGAACTGGCATATATTAAGTAGGCCATCAATTCCATTACAGGCTGAAAACAGATGGATCAGAATATAATTAGTCAATAACTTCCCATAACCTATCCCACCCTACCTTAATCTTTTATAGACAATTTTAAAGACTCTCATATAATTTTCTTATAAATAGTACCTGAATCTTAAATAAGATTCCAATTTATTCAAAGATAGTCACAGATTGATTTAAAAGTTATTTAATTTTTTCCAGATTTGCTTTAAACTTACAAATTAAGTATGGTGTACATAAATATTAACTTAGATAACCACATATTATAAGGAAAGCATATATATGGACCACTGCAGAAAAATTATAAATTTTTAAATTTTTTATAAAAGAAAAATAAATCAAAACATGTAACTTATAAAATATGAACATGAAGCCATATCACATAAAAATAAAATTACTCTATCAGAAGTGATTTAAAATTAAATCTTTGGGAAGTATTTTGACTAATTCAATGAATTCAATGACCAACAACTTCCCATTTTACACAGAAACAAACCATAAAATCATCTAAAGTTTATATGCATAATCAGTTCTTAATGCAACCTCAAACATTTTACTAGCAAGTTTGATTTCCTTTTGAAATAGGCTCCTATACATATGCATTTATATACAAACATTTATTAAACATGATTTTAAAACAACTATGTACAAAAGATCAACATTCCTATAAATAAAAACATTAGGTGGCAAAAAGGCACTTGTAAGTAAAAATCCACAGTTTATACAAAACAAAACACATTTTACCTTGGGTACTGTACAATAAACATTAATTCCTAATCCAATAATGAAAATACTAGTATACTAACTAATGTTAATTATGTAAATTTAAAAACATATTTACATATTCTCTGAAGTTCATTTAATAAAAGCACCATGATTCCTAAATCAATGTTGATGCAAAGTGAAAAAACAATCACCAAAAAAAAACCCAGTGTTCACCATTTTCCTTGTTTAAAAGCTTTTGTATTTCTAAATTGAAAACTGTTTATTTGAAATTAGCATGGTGTAAAACAAAAAAACAAAGCAAAACCCTGCTGCTATGATTTCTTAAAACCATACCTACTCTATTATTGCATGTTACATTTTATAAAAAGCACTACTCATGCACTCCTTTACAACTGTTTAATACTATTGCTGGCAAAAAAGTTCCTGGATATCAAATAATATAAAGTTACTTCAAACCAGTTGAAGTTTTATTTGGATGTTTTACAACTTAAAAATGCTTATCAGTTACAAAAGTGAATAGGAAATATGCCAATTCATTTGGTGTGCAAAAATATTTTTTCACTACACAGAATTTAAGGGCTTTACTGAAATTTTTTAAAATTTACATTTTCAGCAGAAGCATTAAATCAATAACTTTCTCAAGGGGATGTTAGTATACTTCCACTTTTGTCAAACTTTTTACCCTTTGACAATGCAGCAACCTGTTTGAGTAGTTCTCTGTTTTTGGCCTGTGGGAGACAAAAACATTTAAAAGATTTAAGATTAACAATTTTTGAAATATTAAGACATGCTGAAGACTACTACTTAATTAATGCTTTTTTTTTCACTTACAGAACAAGATTTCATTGAAACACTAACAATTAAGTAAGAGTATACTTAGATTCATCTCTTTAACTCTGGCTATGTAGATGGAAAATTATAGATTGGTTTGTAAATGTCAATATAATTGTTGTCTAAGGATATAATCATTTAAAAAAAAAACAGGCAACTTAAAGTGAATCTGCTTAAAAGAGTCAACATTTTATTTTATTATTATTTTTTATAAATATATTTTTACTGACTTCAGAGAGGAAGGGAGAAAAACATCAATGATGAGAGAGAATCATTGATCAGCTGCCTTCTATACACCCCCTTACTGGGGATCGAGCCAGCAACCAGGGCATGTGCCCTGACTGGGAATTGAACCTTGACCTTCTAGTTCATAGGTCGATGCTCAACCACTAAGCCACACTGGCCAGGACAAGAATAAACATTTTAAATAGAAAAAAAGTTTTGGCTCTTAATCATATAAACATGAAGTGAAAAGTTTTATTTTAAGATGAATAAGATCAAATGACTCAAGTGATGATCTGGAAGGAGTATTTCCCTACGAAATGTACAAAGCCTTTTATTTTACGCTCACCAATTAACAGAACAAGCTGAAGAAGTCCTTTTTGCAAAACGCTGACTTTATTACTTTGCCACAAAGACTCTAAGCTTAATGATATTCAATACTTAAAAAAATACCCATCAGAACCATCCTTCCAATCTTATTTTTGTTCTTTTAATTGCCATTTTGTGCTGGCTTTGATATAATTTGAGCAGTTATATCATCATTTTTAGTTTCATTAAAGGGTGAAGTTTTTTTTTTCAAAGATTCAGAATTTCACATTGTCATCGATCTGAACTGAATTTGCATTTCATTCAAATGTTGCATCCACCACTGACGAAGACACTACCCTTGAGCCAATGTGCTGTGTCATATTTTGACTATCTCCCTATGTAATCTCCTGACTATGGAAATGTAAATATAGTGGGGCCCTGACTTACGAGTTTAATTCGTTCCGTGATGGAGCTCGTAACTCAAATTACTCGTATGTCAAATCAAAAAGTGAACAAGTGAGACACGTGATGCTGGGCTGATGTTGTGGCATTCACTGTGACGTTCGCTGTGCCAACTAGCGGTGGGGTATCTGAAGCTGGCTCGTAACCCGAATTTTAGCTTGCAACTCAAAGCAAAAAATCGGCCGAGAGACGGCTCGTATTTCGAAAAACTCGTTAGTCCCGACACTCATAAGTCAAGGCCCCACTGTAATGACTCTCCATATATACAAGTACATTAATGATCAGATCCTTTCGGAGCTTCTGAGCCAAAATGGGGACAGTGCCGACAATAGTTTGAAATCTGAGCACTGTCCTAAAATAACAGAATCCTATCTAATAAAAGAGAAACACGGTAATTGGCATACGACCGCTACCCTTCCCATTGGCTAATCAGGGAGATATGCAAATTAACTGCCAGCCAAGATGGCGGTTAATTTGCATAGTATCTGCAATGCTGGGAGGCAAAAGGGGAAGGACTGAAGAATGGTGATCTGCAACCCAGGCGGCAGGCAAGAGCTGGGGGGTGGGCAAAGGCCGCCTTCAGCCGGTGATCGCCATCGGAAAGCCAGTTGGGGTTGCTGGCTGGCCTGCGCACAGCTATTGCCATGGCGATCGGAGGGCGGGAGGGCCAGGGCGCAGGCCAGGGGGCAACCCCAAACTCCCTGGGGCTGGCTGCTGGCCTGCTGCCCCGAGATCGCCATGGCGATCGGAGGGCGGGAGGGCCCGGGAGCAGGCCAGGCAGCAACCCCGGTCCCCCCGGGGGCGGGGTTGCTGGCTGGCCTGCGCCCTGAGATCGGAAGGGCGGGAGGGCCAGGGCACAGGTCAGGCCGAAACCTGACCCCCGGGGGCCAGGGTTGTAGGCTGGCCTGCGCCCAGCGATCGCCATGGTGATCCGAGGACGGGAGGGCCTGTGCCCCGCGATTGGAGGGCCGGGGCGCAGGCCAGGCCGCAACACCGGACTCCCGGGACAGGCGGCTGGCCTGCGCCCTGAGATCACCATGGTGATTGGAGGGCGGGAGGTCCCGGGAGCAGGTCAGGCGGCAACCCCGACCCCCCAGGAGCCACCTGCCCGCACCCCTGTGCAGCCTCTGAAGCCGCCTGCCCACAGCATGTGCAGCCACAGAAGCCGCCTACTCACGCCTGTGTACAGCCACAAAAGCCGCCTGCCGCCGCCTGTGACCTGATCCGGTCCCGGGTTGCAGGCCCGCACCCGTGTGCAGCTGCAGAAGCCACCAGCCCGTGCCTGTGTGCAGCCGCAGAAGCTGCCTGCCTGCAGCATCCCACTATGATCCACTGAGTTATGAGGCCAGAGAGTAAGGAGAACTTCCACCCCTGAGTCAAAGTGGGGAGCGGAGGACACGGCCTCCCCTCCTAAAGTCGCTAAAGGACAGGACCTAACCTAAGCCACATCCTCTGAGACAGCTGGGCAGGCACCACTGACCCTGTCTGCAGGCCGGGCCCCCCTCCCACTTCCCCTGTCCCTGCACAGCTCCCATAGCTCCCCACTGGCTGAGTCAGGCACAACAGGTTTGCAGCCACGGGGGCGATTTAGCAGCTAATGAAAAATGCAAGAACGAACAAATGAAGCAGCTACTGCAGTGGGGAAAAGATGTTCATCAAATTCGTTGTCGCTGAGAAACTGAGGCAGCCAGCACAGGCCCCTGCACATGACGAGGCTTCTGCTTCTAAAGAAACTTCCTGGGTTAGAGGTGAGGGGGTGCTGCCTTTCCCATTTCAGCACTCTAGGAGGAGTCTGTGCTCCCCCTCCTGGTATTCTTAACACCCAGAGACCCCTCCCCAGTCCAGGCAGGAATGTTCCACGCTGACCGCCTCCAGAAAGCAGAGAACAAAGAGGCACTTCTTGACTTCAAGCCTCTAAACCAGTGATTCTCAACCTTGGCTGCACATGAGAATCACCTGGGAATCTTTTTAAAATCCTGATTTCTGGGCCTCATCCTCTGGAAATTCTGTTTCTTTGTTATGGGGTAGAGCCACAACATTAGTAACAAAGAAACAGAATTTCCGGAGGATGAGGCCCAGAAATCAGGATTTTGAAAAGATTCCCAGGTGATTCTCATGTGCAGCCAAGGTTGAGAATCACTGCTCTAAACAGACTTGACCACTGTGGGCAAATACCTGCAGCTGAGAGGGGGCAGGTTCTGGGTGTCGAGGTCCAGAACGTGGAAGACCTCCTGGGGGAGCAGGGGATCTGGAAGCCTGTGTGCTGGGTCAGAGACACGCCTGCCTCCCACCCTCCCCTGCCCTGCACATAGACGTGCCTGGACTGGGGTGAGGAGGAGAAGGAGAACTAGAGGGAAGGAACACTGAGTGTTTGTTGGCGGCCACGTAAAAAGGACTGTGACCCTCCCCTCCCGCTGCGTCACTCCCTAAGGCAGCAGGAGACGGAGGGTCTGAGAGCAGCCACACAGCTTTGTGGCCGTGACCAAGGCACCAAGATGGTGTCCGTGCAATGGGGCTGAGGAGGTGTCAGAGGACCTCACCCCAGAAAACCCAATAGCTCTTTGTGTGAGAGAGAGAAGGTGGCAGGGAGGGAGGGAGAGAGCAAATTGGACTCAAAAGGCCTCATGGCCCAGATGAGGAGAATATACCAGGGATCAGCATGGACTTGAGCTCTGAGGTGAGGGTCAAGACAGCTGGGTGGGGGCCAGCCCAGACAGAAGACTGAGTAAGGTCCAGATGTTGACCCTGCTCGGTTCTTTGGCACCTCTGCCTGAGATATAAACTGTCTGACATGGAAGTACAACTCCAGAGAAGGGGGTGGGGAACCTAAGTTAAATAATATTTTGTTTTTGTTTTTTCACTTGGCAGAATGGGGGCTAAAGTTGAAGTTAGGTTTGGTTACTAAACAATAAAGAAAGCAACATTTCTTGCACACCCGACTGTGTGGTCTGAGTTTGCTGCTGCCTATAAACCGAGAAAAAGTTGTAAAATGAAGTACTAATCTCTAGGGTTTAGGTCAGACCGAGGAGTAGTGCCACTCAGCCAGAAGCTGGCTCATGGCTGGCCAGTGCAGTGATGGTGGCAGGAGCTTCTCCCACCTCCGTGGCAGCACTAAGAATGTCCAACTAACAGTTTAGGCCCGACCCTTCGGGGCCTAAGCCTTTAGTCCGACATCCCCCGAGGGCTCCCTGGCTGCCAGAAGGATGTCTGACTGCAAGCTTAAGCCTGATCCCCCGGGGAGTGGGCCTAAGTCAACAGGCAGATATCCCCCAAGGGGTCCTGGACTGCAAATGGGCGCAGGCTGGGCTGAGGGACGCACCCTTCCCCCCCGCCCCCCAAGTGCACAAATTTTGTGCACCGGGCCTCTAGTTTTAAAAGATATCCTCTGGTTATATTCCAAACCATTTCCCTTCACAAGTCTCAAGAGTTCTTATTATTTAGGTAGACTCCATTTTAACCTCAGTGCTCCATCTTCTACTCTAACTTTAGCCTTTCTATGGCAACATAACACCCTGCCTTCTCTGCATACCATCTTAAAAGCAGTTTCATGAAACAGAAACCTTTGCAGGCTTTGTGCTTTCACTTCCCCACTCTTTTCCAATCAAACTCTCCCTAATTAATACCTATGACCTCCAAAATGCAAATATTCTTAGAGCAATCTTATATTTGTAAATCAAAAGTTTTTTTCATGTTTGACTCCATAATTAACAGCATTTCTCTGTTCTTGGTTGTTAAATATTTAAGGTGGTAATTAAGAATTTCAATTTCAAATTTAGAAAACCATCAAGAATTTAAAAGGGCCCTGACCGGTTTGGCTCAGTGGATAGAGCATGGGCCTGTGGACTAAAGGGTCCCAAGTTCGATTCCAGTCAAGGGCATGTACCTTGGTTGTGGGCACATCCCCAGTAGGAGGTGTGCAGGAGGCGGCTGATCGATGTTTCTCTCTCATCAATGTTTCTAACTCTCTATCCCTCTCCCTTCCTCTCTGTAAAAAATCGATAGAATATATTAAAAAAAATTTTTTAAAAGGATTTTTATTTTTCCTTAAAACTAAAGTTGAGAAATTCAGAGGACAAATCATTAAGAATGCCTGACAGTTAGTGATCATGATCAACTGCCTATTACTCAGCTGACCAGTCCTAGTCAAATGTAGATTTTAATTGTTTTCTTCCTTTCTTTTTTTAAATTTTTGAGGTGACATCTATAATAATAAAAGCGCAATATGCCAATTAGATTGGACAACCTTCTGAACAAAGCCGGGGCTGCAAGGGCTGAGACGGCTGCCATGGCGGGCGGGGGCCAAGGCAGAGGCAGCCACCACGGTGGTGGGGGCCGAGCCCCTTGCACAAATTTCGTGCATCGGGCCTCTAGTTGGTTAATAAAATTATTATATAGGTTCCAGGTGTATAATTACAATTCTATTACAGATCATCTGAAAACTCCATTGTGTGTTCACCACCCAAAGTCAACTCTCCTTCCAACACCATATATTTGACTTCTTTTACCCCTTTACTACCTCTTCCCCACCCGCTTCCCTCTGGTAACCATATTGTTATTTGTGTCTATGAGTTGTTGTCTATTCATTTGTTGATTCCAGTTTTGTATCTCATATATGAGTAAAATCATATGGGTCTTGACTTTTTCTGTATGACATTTATTTCCTTAGCATAATATTTTCAAGAGTGATCCATGTTGTTGCAAATGGCAGTATTATTTGTTAGATACAGATTTAATTTATAACTGAAATAGACTTACTGGCCAAAAAAGAAGTATCTTAAGAAACAAATTTTAAAATACAAATTTATGAAGAGCATGAAAAAGGATATGTCTGCAAATTTGCTTCAAAGAGATCTCTATCAGATCTGTAAGCTATCCTATATAATAAAAGCCTAATATGCTAAGTGTCCATTCGTCTGGTCAGCCATTCAACCAATCAAAGCATAACATGCTAATGATATGCTAAGGCTGCTCAACTGCTCGCTATGATGTGCACTGACCACCAGGGGGCAGATGTTCTAACAGGTAGATTAGCTTGCTGCTGGGGTCTGGCTGATTGGGACTGAGCAAGAAAAGCCTGACAGGCTCTGGAGCCCTCCCACAGGCTCTCCCCTGCTGGCCAACCTCCTGCATCCCTCCCCGGCCCTGATTGTGCACCGGTGGGGTCACTTGGCCTGGCCTGCGCCTCTCGCAGTCCAGGACCCCTCAGGGGATGTTGGAGAGCTGGTTTTGGCCTGATCCTGCAGGTCAGGCCGAGGGACCCCACTGGTGCATGAATTTGTGCACTGGGCCTCTAGTATTTCTATAAAAGCATAACAAATTATTAAAAAGTTAATCTTCAAATTTTTTCTCTCAATCAAGAAACAAAAAATGAATTTATAATTTTCACATTTTAAGTATGAAATACCAGAACTTAAAAATTCGGTAATGATAGCAATTTTCCCTTTTTAATTCTACAGCAGCTAATTTTCAATCTGTACTTACATATTCAGTCTCCTAATCATGACACTAATAAATTCAATTGCCAATAAATTATGTTAAAAAAAATGCCTTTCAGAAAAATAAACAGTACACCAGTTGTTAAATGGAGACAAGCCTCAAACTGTCTATTCTAATATAGGTACAAAAATATATTTTATAATGCAGCATTTAAATATAAGCACTCAAAATTTATATGCTAATATAACTTCTTTATTACACACCCTTAAAAATCCATTACATTATTTTAAAACTCTTAAGCAAGTTAAGTTACAAATGTTTAGAAATGCTGTCCTAACCAAAAGGTTATCTAGAATAGGAAGCACACATATCCTGCTTTGAATCCTGGCTCTGCTACTTATCTGCTATGTAATCCAGAGTCTATTTTTTCACAGGTAAATAGAAACTTCACCCCCCCATAACAGGAGTTGAAAGAACTAAATCCTATTAATAAAAGTCTAATATGTTCAGTGTCTGGTTGACCGTTCAAACAATCAAAGTGTAATATGCTAAGGGCACTCAACCGCTCGCTATGACGTGCACTGATCACCAGGGGGCAGACAGCCGACTGGTCGACCAGTCGCTCTGACATGCACTGACCACAAGGGGCAAATGCTCCAACCAGTAGGTTAGCTTGCTGCTGGGGTCCAGCAGATCAGGACTGAGTGAGACGGATCGGACATGCCCTGGAGCCCTCCCACGGTCCCTCCCCGACCCCAATCGTGCACTAGTGGGGTCCCTCGGCCTGGCCTGAGCCCTGTTGCAATCCAGGACCCCTGAGGGGATGTTGGACAGCCGGTTTCAGCCCTATCTCACAGGCCAGGCCGAGGGACACCACTGGTGCATGAATTCAAGCACCGGACCTCTAGTAAATATATAAAACACTTAGCCAAACACAGTAGCTCCTACATAGTAGGCACTCAAATGTTAGTACTCTATCCTCTTTCATCAACTCCTAAATGAAAGGAAGCTGCTTTAATCTGTTATTCTTGATATTTTAGATAATTTAGGGTGTTTGTGGGTGTGTTTTTTTGGTATTTTGTGCAATTTTTCCTTGTTATGTTCAATGCTTTTTTTCCCCAGATTTGATAGTTTAAAAAGTTTTGAGAGCTATTATAGAATAAGGTAAATTTCCTGCTACAGGGTTCAGTTTCTTATCACAAAAAGATAAGACAAAGAGTTAACTATATTTACTCACCTACTAGTACATGGTTGCTAAAGGGAATGGGATTAAAAGAGGGTATTTAGCTGTAATAGAATGACTCCAGATATGGGAAAGTGGTCTGATAACAAGAATAAAACAGAAAATCTAAGTAACATGAGATGGTAAGAAAACTATAGAACAGGAGAAAGTACAGTCAAATCAAAGTCAAAAGATATAGATAGGTTTCTATGTCACTTCCAACTAATTATATGAACACAGTTTCATACCACATAACAAAGTTATCTTAAGGAGCAAAAAATGATAGACTATGTAAACTCACATTGAAAATGTCATACTTCTATATAAATATTAGTCATTATTCTCTCGTATGAAAACTTAGCTATCAATCAAGATGCCAATCAGGCTAAAATGACAAAGATAGTAAATATAATAAATACTGTAAATACACTAAAAAATGAGACAATAAATTGCTCTTTTGAACAGAAGTACTAAGTTTTATCATATTTAAATACCGCTCACAGTTTTTCTGTTACTTCATTCTGGATTAACTCCAGAGTTTTGGTTATACCACATTAAATCAGATCAGAGATCATCATACAGAAGATTTTGTCCCCAGGTAATCACTCAACATTAATAACTGAATGAGGAAAATAAGAGTAAATAAAAATAAAAATAATTAGTGAACACAGTTCACTAAAAATAAAAATAAAACTAATACTTGCTGGTGATGATAAACAATAATGCATAAGAAATCTAATATATGGGCAATCTCCCAGGACAGAGGGAAAAGGGGCAGTTACATAAATCACCACGCATTCAAAGAATTACCTGAATGCCTATTATGTGCCAGGTTCCATGCAAGATTTCTCTTCAAAATTCTTTGTAATAGTACAAAGAATAAGAGTTAAGAGTAGACAGAGATAAGAGTAGATAACTTGTACTTCAAATTTCAACAGGATTTCCTAAATCTAATTCTAATCTTACACAATTTAAGCTATTTATGAAGAATACAAAGCCAAAAGATAGACACAGCAAATATTCTTTGGTGTTGCATTGTTTAAAACAAAAAATAGGGCAAAATCCTTACTTCCCAAGCTGCACTCTCCCATCAAGAGTCTAAAGCTGTGTACTGGCATGTGCTATGCTTTCAAAACTTCTGAAAACCCTGTTACCCAAAGATTAATTCTACAATGAAAGACCATAAACCAATAGGATATGTAATTAATTTAATGTGGTCTAATTTCTAAATTTATGAAACCTAGATGAGAAAAAGCTTGGATGTTCTCCATCTCAGTGTGCCAGACATCAGATATTACCTTCTTTGTAACTGTGGTGACTCTTGGCTTCATCATTCAGTTGTTTGCTATATAAAAATCCTACTGAGTATATATACTTGTCAGTATTTTGAGATTGACCAAGTGCCTTACATCACTGCAAACAATGTAAAGTTCCTCCACTTGAGGCCCTGAAAATTAGTTTTCTACACCCATCTCCCTTCCCATTATGTGGGAGGAAATAGGAAGAATAATTGCACAATGTACTAAAGACCTTGTTTTCACATATCCAATATTTAATGTTTTGCTTTACAATGATCACTGTAATGCCATCCTCCTCTAAAAATTTCATTTGATGTTTACGCAGAAGTTTTCAAAATTAATATTGAATCCCCTATTGAGTGATTTCTTTTAATGGGAGTAGGATTAAGCAATAACTTTTAATGGGTGTAGGATTAAGAACTATTGTGAAATCTAAATCAAAGCTGAAAATGCACCAAATATGCATAAAACGGGGATACCAATACCTGTCAAAGGCAATGAATACTATTAACAAAGTTTAGCTTTCCTCTTCTAATAGTGTATATAAATAATGTCACTTACCTGAAGTTGTTCCACAGTTTCTTTGTGAGCTTTTTCCATACTGTTCATCTTTGTCCTCAAGTTTGACTCTTGGTACTGAAAGTCTGCCTTTAGTTCAGTTAACTAATAAAAACAAAAAACACCATATAAATGTTTATGTGTGTGAGATCATTTTAAATATTCTTTACCATAAACTCACAATTCATTATAAAAATGGAAGATGTGAACAATGGCTTCCTGAGTTTTACAACGTATCTATAATTTCTCCTTTGTGAAATGATAAATTGTCTACTTTAGTATAATTTTAATGTTAAAATAGTATTAAACCATCATTTAAACTTTTGAAAAGTTGCCTTTTTGTTTCTATTAAGGGCTTTAGCCCAGCTAGTGTGGCTCAGGGGTTGAGGGTGGATCCAGGAACCAAAAGGTCACTGATTTGATTCCTGGTCAGGGCACATGCCTGGGTTGTAGGCTGGATCCCCCACCCCAGTAGGCAGCGTGCAGGAGGCAGCCAGTCAATGTTGTTTCTCTCTCATCAATATTTCTATTCCTCTCCCTCTAGAAATAGGAAGGCTGGCTCTAGAAATCACTAAATAACGTGAAATAAATTCAAGAAAATAACTTGCTTGTCTTAGATGTACGTTTATAAGAAAAACTGCAAATATGTAACTACTTTAGACTTACCATTATTACTTTCCTTACATCACTGCTAATCCCCATACCCGTTAGTGTTTTTTAAGAAAAAAGGAACACTAACAAAAGCAGAAAATTCAATGTATGCACTAATATAGAATAATTATGCTAGGAAAAGGAAAAGTAGCTAAAAAAGTCAAAATTCCACAATTCATTACTACTTGGTTTTGGAATCATTATTATAGTAAACTTACCATTTTATTTAACCTTTATCTGGGTTAATACAGATATACCAATCTTAGTGCAATAGAAATGTCTCTGAGATTTTGAGCATGAGACAAATTTCCATAAAAGCCCACTAATATAAAAAATCCTGCAATAAAAAATGACCCTAAAAAATAAGACACTTACAACTATCCTATTTTTCTTATGTCAATCCTAAATTTCCTATACTGAATTTGCTTAAAATAAGGTACAAATGTATTGAAAAAAATTTAAATCTGCTAAACCATCAAGGTATGGGAAAATGTAACATTAAAGTTGTTGAATGCCAGAGGAAAAGCTAGCTCAAACTGAAGCACTACTACAGATACTTAGAAACAGGTAATTCATGTACATATTTATAATCTATATTATAAAAGGACTGTGGCCCTAACGCTGTAACAACCAAAGACTGGCGTGGGTGGGTGGGGCTGTGTGATTTCGCGCACTGGGCTTCTAGTCAAATTATAATTTTAAAATTAATGTTTGTAATATTTTCCTACTGCATAAGATATCTCAAATAGAATAAACTAGTCTACGACAATAAAACAAGTACAAATGTAGGTTCTACCCTCAAAGGTGAGAGTCTCTATTGAGTCTTAGAACAGTAATAGCATTATGAGCACTTACACATGCGAGGAGCTGTGGTAAGTACTTTACACGTTCATTTAATAGTAACAACCATCCCATGTGATGGCATTAACACTCTCATTTTTAAAATGAGAAAATTGAGATCCAAAAAGGTGAAAACATTCTGCTCAAGTTCACCCAGAGAGTGTCAGAACTTTTCACTAAATAGGCAACATATTTTGATATCCTTTTTGATCAAGTCCCATAAATACTTCCTTCCTACAAAATGATTTTAGACATGTAATGCTAATCACTGACTAAAACACAGGAAATTACCACAAATTTACTTTCACCAGTTATTTGATCTCGACTGAAATAAATACATGATTGGATTATCACCAACTATATTCAATTGCTTTCTTAAATCGTAAGAATTCACATAATATACCATATATATCTCATTTTCAAATTAATACATTAGACCTATTTTAAATTACAGGCTTACTGAAAACTAATGTTCAGAAATTATTACAATTCTAATTAGCTCTCTATTGACTCTTAGAACAAAAATTCTGAAAGACTATTTTATCTATCTTCACTAATGGCTTAGGTTCCAATTTGGGCTTTTGTTATGTGTCCTACAAGAATCATGTATAACAAACATTACCATTTATTAAAGAAAGTCTAATAAAATTCACATTTATCAAGCAAGAGTCAAAATGTAAGTTTTACCAGGCTTCAGTGAACCATGTACTTACCTTTTTATCTTTTTCTAAAATGGTCTGGTCTCTCTGCTGTAAGAGACGTTTAAGTGACATCACTTCTTCTTTCAGTTGACTTATAAGGACAAAATTGTCTGTTCCCCCACTATCTGCTGACTGATTTATAGAGCTACTAAAAAGAAAAAAGTAAAACAGAGTTAAATGAAGTAGAAGGAAAATAAGCAAGTGTTCAAATTGCATAAATTAGACAATTCCACAAACATCCTTAAGGCTAATGCAAAAAAATATGTACCTGACAGAAATGGATGCAACTGGCAAATTACCTTACTAATGGCACACATTACATACACCTGCAGAAATATAATTCAGTATTAGCTTTTAGGGGGTCAATACTTCTAGTGTAAAGCAATAGGCAGCCAATTTGTACAGTAACATCAGCAAAGTTTTGGCTAATGAACTAAAACAAAGTAACGTTCATACTACTTTACATCTAAAAACATTTTCCAAGCAGGCCAATTTAAAATATCACAATTAGATTTGTGTTTCATTGAAGAATTATTAAGATAAAAAGAATGTTCTCTATTCAGATTTGTTTTCCTTTTTTCAAAACCCAAATTTATTTCCCAAATAGAACAACATAGTTCAGTGCCACTTTCTTATTGCCAAAATTAAGTTAAAATTTTTTAACTGTTATGTTTACTCTTCTGAATGACTCAAAGAAGTCAATGTAGAAGATACATGTTTCTGTTCTTTCACCTAGTAGTAACTGGCAATCAACTATAACTGTTTTCAACTAAGTTGGATTTTCGCTAAAGGAATTCATTTTTACCTATCTCCATTAGATGGCTTAGATTCCAATTTGGGCTTTTTCTTTGGAGTTTCATTCTGAATTGCTGCAGAGGATTTATGGCTGAAACCAAACATTAATAAGAATAATTAGAGGAAAAAGGGCTGAGGCACCAAATGATGTTATTTTTCTTCCCCCCAAATATTACCAAACATCATTGATTTTTTTAAAAGCCTAAGTAACAAGGTTAATGGGAAATCGCATTTAAAAAATACTTTTCAATATACTTCAGAAAATATGTTAACACCAGAGGCTGGGTGCACAAAATTCGAGTGGGGGGGGCAGCGGCAAGGGGGAACCCTCTCCAATCCGGGACTGCTAGGGAGATGTCCGACTGCCTCTTGCAATCCGGGACCACTGACTCCTAACAGCTCGCCTGCCTGCCTGATTGCCCCTAAATGCTCCCCTGCTGGCCTAATCACCTCTAACCGCCTCTGCCTCGTCCTGCACCCAGGGGCCCAGGATTTCCTCCTCTGGCCAGTTGCAGGCATCTGGGACCCGGGCTTCCTTCCCTCTAGCCAGCCGCAGCCGCAGGGGACTGTGGGTGGGGAGCTTTGTGCAGGCCGCAGGTGCCCGGGACCACAGGACGGGTGGCTTGTCCCTCTCCTGGGCCGCAACCTGGCTGGTCCCCATTCCTCTCTCATGAGCTCATTTGTGCCTGGCTGGTCCCCATTCCTCTCTCACCAGTGTTGAGTGTCTGAGCCATTACGACGTTGACGACCATTTGCACATTAGCTCTTTATTATATAGGATATTTACCTCTGTTTCCACAGTCCCTGCTCTTGTTCTGGACTCAGATTGCTGATTCTGAAAAATATACAAATGGCATCTAATAACAACATTTATTTAATACATCTACATTTAATAACATTCTTCCCAATGAATTTACACTATATATGCTTATTATAATCTCTTGTTCAGAGAAAGGCATATTCAATTAAGCAAATATATATTGAATAAATCACATTCTAATAAGATGCATTCTAATCAGATGACTGCTAGTCATCTTAAGTTCTTCAAAAAAGGTACAAAGACAGGGACTGAATTTTATTTTAATGAGGACCTCCAAATTCAATTTACTATCATACTAAGGGTGGGAGGATATGACCATGAAACACCACAAAAGGGATTTATAATTATAAACTCTGAGAATCATCATACTTAGGCTGCCCTTACTATTTCAGATAGATTTCTACCTTTAGAGTCAGGGCTTCCTAATAATCCTACATGAAGATTCTTCCTTTGGAGTAATTCAAGTTGCTCAAAATAGTGTATCAACTTGAACCAGGAAATATCTTAACGTCTTTGTTTCCTTCCTACTTTTTCTAAGAACTCTCTCCAAAGTCTCTAGATCTTCCTTTAATCAGTACTCTGAAGAAGTCATCCTGAAATACTGGGAAATTTCATAGTAACAACTGATTTAACTTTTACTTATAATTAGTACTATACCACTTCTCTTTCGTTATGCCATAGTATCAATACAGCCACTTCATAATGCACTATGAAGCCTACAAACTTCCCCCCGTCCTTGCACATTAGCCAATTCTCCATTAACCCCTAGTTCACTGACTCAACATGTATAGAGCATCTACTACGTACATATTTATACAATAAAAGAGACGTAGAAGCCCTGGGTTGTGTGGCCTTTTTCAAGGTACTTAAAATTCCTTAGTTCCCTCATCTATAAAATAGATATAATACATCTGAGGATTAATGAGTTATTTGTGTATGTATAAATATGTATGTATATATATACATACACACACACGTCTGTGCATAAATTTTTTCTATTGTTTTAGTCTAGAAGTTTTTTTAAGCAAAAGTAAAAAACAAATCATGTTCTTAAAAATCACTTCTAAGTAAATATCATCTAATCTATATACCTGAGTTTTTCCTTACATGTGGCAATGTATGGCAACCCTAAGAAATTCAGCTGCCATTTTGTTTATTTTAAAAAACTTCATTAGTAGCAGTAGCAAACCATAAAATCTCATGTGAATTAATGGCACTATCCAGATTTCAAAGTGAGAACTATCATATTAATAATGATTAAACTGAAATAGAATTATCATCCTCACTTTCTGAGGTAGGCCATTTCTGGATCCAGACTGACCAGATTTTCTTCCCTTCCCCCCTTCCATCACTGTATTTCACAATATGTATGCTCCTCATAATTTTTCTAATCTACTGAACTGAAGATAGGACCCCACAAACTGGTTAGTTGCATGTCAAAGGTCTGTATCCATCAAATACAAAACAGTATTTGCATTTCTTAAGTAGTCAAAAGGAAAAAAAGTCAATCCCATCCTCTCTCCCTTTATTTTTGAAACCTGTGATTTTTAAAAGATTTAAGTTCCAGTCCTAGAATTTGATCTTATAAGCATACTCTGAGTGTGTCCTTTCACATCACACTAAGACCAATTTATCTGTAAAGGACAAAGGAGAGGGACACTTCGGCTGAGTCTTAGCAGTAGGTCTGCTGGATACCATTTGTCATATTTTTTGTTAAAGCAAGAAACAGAAAAAGGAAAGATTTGCTCCTCGGGGTATTCTGATATAAAGACCACAAGATTTCTTCAAAATAGCCATATTAAAAGTCACCATTCGGTCTAGCATTGTTACATCCAGAAAGCACAACACAATAAGGAAAGAAAGTGGAAAAAATTGCTCCTGAAGTAAACAACATCATTGCCTCAATAATACCCCATAATCTAATATATACTTGCCTTGATTTAAAATCAAATTTTAATTAGAACCATGTTATATTTCCTATATATCACTAATTGTGTTCCTAACTAATTTATGTTTCCTGTAAATAAAATTAAGTTTTGCCTATCTAGAACTTTAGACTCATAGAGAAATTTTGGGGGGAAAAACAGTGAACTCTTCTGAAAACCTGTATATGATGTTCCTGTGTTCTCCATTTAAATACGTGTTCGTGTTTCAATATTCTTGATTTTTCCCTGCATAAAACCACACTTAAACATCTTTATAGTACAGACGTTAAGTGTTAAGCTATTACTACTATATAACTCCCCCCCATTTTAAAAATCAAGGAGTTCTTTATATTTGAATAGAGTTCCTATGTATTTTTTAAAAATACAGCAAAGCACCACCAGTTAAAAAAAATTACTTCTCACACTTTGAGAACTTTCAAGATTTCAAATGTTTCTATCATGGTCACTAATGATAGTGTTACAATCAGTTCTCAATAGTATTGAATTTACATTTCCTACTCACTGGTTTAATTGTTTTTAACTAAAACAAATTAATGGTAACAAAGGTAAATATAATTTTTACAAGTAAAGTCATAACAATTATTTAAATAAAAAATTTAAAAAAGAAAGAAAATTGCCCTGGCCAGGTGGCTCAGTTAAGTTGGAATGTGGTCACATACACCAAGAAGATTTCAGGTTCCATCCCTAATCGGGGCATGTACAAGAGGCAACTGATCGATGTTTCTCTCTCACATGGATGTTTCTGTCTCTTTCTCTCCCTTCCTCCTTCCTCTCTCCCTTCCTTTCTCTCTAAAAAACCTGGGGTGAGAATTAAAAAAAAAATGAAAGAAAATCGAGGCTTTTTTTTAAAAAAAAATCATCACTTGTATTTTGACTCCATAAAATTCCCTAAATGTCCTATCTTTATTATAATGGTAAATAGCTAAACACAGTCCATGTGTACAAATTAAATACATTGAATAAAGTGGGGAAACTATAGACACTCAAGAAGTTTACCCTGTACCATGGAAACCAGCACATAGCTAATATTTGGCATTAAATGCCTGGGAGGATTTTTAAAAACATGATTTCAAAGTACTTACTTGTGATGGCCACTGCTGTGACGATGGTGATGGTGATGATGGTGATGATGATGTTTTGAATGATGCTGGTCTTTCTCCGTAAGAGATGAAGATGATGAATTTGAATGGGAAGATCCCAGGCTCTTCCTTTGTTCTTTTGTCTTCTGTAAAACTCTTTTGTATGATAAAGTACAGAGCCAGCATAATAACTTTCCATCAACCTTTTTAAAGAAAAGATTTGTATTAGATTAAGTGTACCTATTAACTGGCCATAGGTGAAACCAAGTAATATAAAGTGCTATAAACTTCTAGCTGTATTTACCTCTCCCCCACCCCCTTCTTCTCTCTCGCTTTTACACATACATACAGTGTTGCAAAATGGAAGTAAAATTTAGACTTTTCTGAAATTTGGGAAAATGCTTGTTTGGAGTCATAAAGTTGGTCATAAGGGATGATATCTAGACTTCCGTTAGTTTTGAGATATTGATTACTTTGGAGAGAGAAAGTTGTTTTCTTATTACTTTGAAAATTGATGATATACTTCAAAAAAATATTACCAAAACACTAACTTTAATTCTTAAATCAGTGTAATTACTAAAATAACAAAGTATTTTCCCCTACAGCAAAAACTATTAATTTATATAAAAAAGAAGAGCTTGAATAACATATACAGTGATTCTCATTATTTGCAGATTCTATTTATTTTTTATTTTTTTATTGTTTTTTTTACAGAGAGGAAGGGAGAGGGATAGAGGGTTAGAAACATCGATGAGTGACAAACATCGATCAGCTGCCTCCTGCACACCCCCTACTGGGGATGTGCCCGCAACCAAGGTACATGCCCTTGACCGGAATCGAACCCGGGACCCTTTGATCCATAGGCCGACGCTCTATCCACTGAGCCAAACTGGTCAGGGCCAGATTTCACATTTTTAAATTCATCACCTACTTGCTGAAATTTAGACATAACCCTAAAGTCAACTTGCAGCACTTTCGTGATCATCCATGCACATGCACAGAGCAGCAATTTGTGTAGCTGGATGGCAACAGGCTGAGCAAAATGACAATCTGTTGACTTCTTTTAGCTCTCACACTGTAAACAAGTATCCTTCTCATGGTCTAGCAGTGCCACGTGTTTTTTTTTTTTTGCATTTTGGGCTTTTTATTAGTAATTTCACTGATTAAAATGGTTCCAAGGTGTAGTGATGTGATGTGTTCCTAAGAACAAGGCTGTGAAGTACCTTATGCAGAAAATACATGTGTTAGATAAGCTTCATTCAGGCAGTTTTAATGCTGTTTGCTGTGAGCTCAATTTAATCAATCAACAATATATATTAAAGTGTCTTTAAACAGAAATATACACAAAACAAGATTATGTGCTGATCGCCACGTTGTGACTAGAGGCAGGAACCTATTCCTATAATTATCCTTAGGAGCAATGGTTCAGTATTCACTAACTCAAAGTTTGCAGTAACTTTATAGACTACTAGAGGTCTGGTGCATGGATTTGTGCACCCGTGGGGTCCCTGGCCTGGCCTGTACCCTCTCGCAATTGGGACCCCTCGGGGGATATGTCAGATAGCCGGTTTCGGCCAGATCACAGCAGGCCAGGCCGAGGGACCCCACCAGTACACAAATCCGTGCACAGGAACTCTAGTATGCATATAAGATCTTTGGTTAATCTCTTCCCGCCCTCCCCCACCCCCCCTCCCTCCTCCCACCTGAGATTCATCAGTCTGTTCTGTTTCCATGCTTGTTCATTGAGCGTCTGCTCCCTGGTGGTCACTGTGCATGATAGCTACCAGCCAGTCGCTTAGGCTTTTATGTATATAGATAACTACTACCAGTAACAAGAATCACTTGTACATGTCAAGGGGGAGGAAAAGAGACTTCTTTCCAAAATTATTCAGACTAAAACTATAATAATAAATTAAGTTTCTAGCTTCTATTTGTTCACCCAAAAAGTGCTGGAGGAACATTTCTTATAAGTAGGGTACATATATTGCTGTGGGAGCAGCTAGGGGAGCTCCTCAGTTAGTCACTTTCCAAGTCAACTGAAACTGACAGACAACAGGAGGCCTGTGTGAATGCTGATCAGAAGAATGCCACATGCATACACACACTTTTTAGGCCACTATAGGTAGAGAAAAACAATGATTTAAAATATGAGCCCCAAATCAAAGGCACAAGACTAACTTTGAATTACACATGTTAATGTGCCATCAGGTAGTTTTTCATACCAGTAACTTCAAATAACCAGCAAAAGTATAAGTAGCTATAAGGATGTAAAAGCAGTAATTCTCCGAAACCAATTGTTAGATAACCAAGTAGTACAGAATAGCCTAAATGTATCCAGTATTTAGGGAATAAACTTCTACTAATTTAATACCTTGGTTAGGTTAATCACTATACCATTTATTCAAAAAACATTTATACAGGTACAGATGATGCAAGGAATGTACACTATAGGTGAGTTTTCAACTTTAAAAAATTGGCATATGCATACCTTGATACAGTAATTTCAATTGATCAACATCTATCTACATATGATGCAAAGAAAAGATGCACTGTTCCTACACTTTCATCTAACTACCTGCTTTCAGGGACCCAAAGAATACATCAAGTCTCACTAGTGTATTAGTTATAATGACTTCCATTTGTTTGGTATTTTATTTAATTTCCAGAATATGTCATAACATAAATAAAACATACCTTCTTTCTTCCTTCCTCCTTCCGATCAAAAGCACATTGTTGTTTGCACTGTTCACAGGTCTGAGGTGGTCCATATTTCTTTTCTGAATTTGTGCAACGCTGACATTTCGTACCAATAAATGCTGCAATTATGTTACAGTACTGGCAAGGCTTAGGCTGAAAAACAGATATATATTTTTTCTTAACTGAGACATTTAAAAATGTTAAAAATCTGCTGCACAAAATATACCCAATGCACAATTTCTGGAATTAAGAAAAATAGGTAAACAATTTTTTCTGTTAAATATAGCAAGTCCTCAGTTAACATCAATGATGTGACTTTAAGTGAAATAATGTATATGAAAACCATATGGTAAAATGTCATATTCAATAACATTCATAATGTTTATGATGTTTCCATTAATTTAATAAAATTTATTTCTAGTTATGAACTTTTTGTTACTCTATTGAATAGCTAAAAAAGATGAGAAACATTTATGATTTGCAATGTATGTTATATAATACACTAACTACAGGGGTAAAAGGTCTTAAAGAATGAAAATAGAAGTACACACTGATAGAAAATTTTCATGTATCCAGTATTTAGGGAATAAACTTCTGCTAATTTAATACCTTGGTTAGGTTAATCACTATACCATTTATTCAAAAAACATTTATACAGGTACAGATGATGCAAGGAATGTACACTATAGGCGAGTTTTCAACTTTAAAAAATTGGCATATGCATACCTTGACTTTCTTTTGATATTCAAAAAACAATTAAGGATTTTGTAGAACCTTAAGGCCTACACTTTGACTAATCATGACTGTAATAGACCAATAATGGCTATAATATACATGATAAAAAAAAATTTGTACTAGAATAACGTCCTTACTTTTGTGAGTAAACGCCTGAATTGTGCTGCTATATAAAAATTGTTGAAGGTTCTGAAGGGAAAAAACCATGATTATGCCAACTTTATCGGTAAGTCGGTTCTCCATAACCAGTTTATTATATTTGAATCTTTAATGAATAAATTATATTTGAATCTTTAATGAATAACTTTCACCGTTTTTTAATATATATAAAACATGCACATATGACTGTTTTTAAATATTGTCATCTTCCCCAGACTGTCTACAAAAAATTTATTTCCTGAAATATTTTGACATGTTGAAATATTTAAGAACTACATATATATTTTAAAAGGTCCATCTTTGTGTAAAACATTAATTGACCAGTGACAGTAACATGAAATGAAAATATATGACATACTTACCGTGCCAAACTGCTTCACATTTTGAGCACACTTCTTACAAATTGTATTAGTTTTGCTGAAAAGGAAATTGTAGGTGATCAAATTTATGTAGCTTTCAGAGATAACTGGCATGATGCTGATTTAAAACAGATAAAGAATACAACTTGCTTTAGTACTTAAAACTCACTCAAATAAAAACTAACAATTTTAAAAATATACAAACATAAGAATCTTTTTAGGGTTATCTATTATTCAAATTTACTCCTCTTCCATTACCTGAAGACAGTGATTGGTGTGCTGCAGGAATCTTTAAAACATGCAATATCTGACTACTTAGCCAGGGGCAATGACCTCTTTTCCCTTAGATTGCCAAATAATAACAGCCAACACAACAATAACTGTCCAGTGGAAATGAAATAAAATTTTTTTTTGTCAGATAGGCAAAAAATATCTTTTTTGGTGTGCTGTAGAATTTTAATAATTAGTTTACATGTGCCATGAGATGAAAAAGGTTGAAAACCACTGACTTAAGATAAATGTTTTATATACATTTTCATTGTGCGTTTTTGGTAAACAAAGAGTCTTAATGTTTGGTATCTTGTTGCAAAACCAACACGTGCCACTATTTATGCAGAGCATCGTAAGTCAGCGCCTACCTAACCGCCCAATGGCCTTCTCCACTAGATCATTCCACACCAATTTATGAAGAAATTACTGTTCTTCTCTTAGGTTACTCTCTTACGTGTACTCTAATTTTCTAACAAGAACCATCCTATTAAAAAGTCCTAGATTTCACTCTTGGAAGATAGTTGGTAACACTATAGTCGTTCCCTCAGGTCCATGTCAGCACTAATATTGTGCCATATTTTTAGCTTAAGAGTACATGCTTATATTTGAATTTTTTGTTAGCAGGTCTATTCATGTTCCATACAATAATTTATTTCCTCATGTTCAAACGGAAGTCTAGAGAAACAATTACCATTAATTTTTTGTCAACATTCTCTCTTCCGCAACTTAACATTTAAGAAGCTAAACCATTTTTTAAAAAACACCTTAAATGTGGAGTTACAACCCCCAAGTATTCCTTACAGACAATATCTTTATCAAAAAGTGTTGTTATACAAACCTCTCTTGTTGAAACTCTGATCTGCAGTAAGTACATTTTACAATAGGATGCGCAATCCGACATTCCTGTAGTAAGACAGTGAATTGATCAGTACCTCTCTCAAAGTCCCAAGTTTCACTTTTCTGGTTTAAAATTATTATCTAACCTAGGCAATGTCTAAAACATTAATAAGATTTATTGGGGCGACTCATCATACAAGTGGTGTAATTCCTTAGGGAAGGCATGGGTGTCTTTGTCTTTATTAGATGGAGTTGGGGGGGGGTAATGCTACTGATAAATTAAGAAAAGCTGTCAGGGCCGACTTCAAGCACCGCTTAAATGCGAAACTACTCATTATTGTGCACCGTTGCTCACAGACAGCACCCCGGCTTTAAGGGGCTGGGAGGAGCTCCAAATCATAGAGCATTCTGTTCCCAAGCTAGTCGCTTCGCTTTCCTGGACAGGGAAGGAGGATGCCATCAGCTTTGCTGCTTCAGGTTCCTAGCAAGAAAGTGCAAAAACCGTCCCCTGCCTCCCGGTGGAAGGAGAGGGCAAACCAGGCAAAGGAGGGGAAGAAAAAAAAAAAGAAGCCCAAAACCAAAACATCTCCAGCCCAGGGTCTCTGCGGCACAGACAGGTGGCTGTCTCTCTCCGTCAGCCCCACCCCCGGGACCCCGGAATGTGGCCCGGGTCCGGACCCCTTCCGGGCGGGATTGCCTTCCTCTCGGGGGCCTTTGGCAGCTGGCGCCCGGGTCATGCATGAAACGGGTCCCCGGGCGTGGGGGCCAGGGCTCCAGAGCCCCGAGGCGCCGGCACCGAGAGCGGGGATGCAGTTCGGCGGGCACCCAGCTCCCGGAGGCTACGGCCGAGGACACCCCACCCGCCCGCCGCCCAGCGCCCACGGACCTTGCAGAGCTGCTGGCCCTGGGAGAGCTCCTCGAAGGGATAGCGCTGGGTACACTTGGTGCAGGCGTACAGGGCCGAGGCCGCCATCCTGCTCCTCGGTCTCCTCCACCTCCGCCCGCTCCGAGGCGGGGCCCTACGGGGAAGTCGGGCGCTGCCGCCGCCCGGGCCGCGGGCTCCTCCTCCGCCCCCTCCCCCTACCTTAAGCCCACCAGGGCCTTGCCCGGGGAAGCCCGAGCCCTGCGGACGCCGCCGTCTCCCTCCGCCTCCACTTCCGCCCCAGCCCACCCAGTGACGCCGTCCCAGCCGCTCCCGCTCAGGCCCCGCTGGCGGCGGAGGGAGACGAAGCGGGTTGCTGGCTGCAGTTTAGCTGCGCGGCAGAGGATCCGCTTCCTTCTTGGCCCCCCTTCCCCATCCCTGATTAGCTGGCCGAGCTTCTGCGTCACTCGGCCGCTCTTCCCAACCCCTAACCCCGGCGACGCAGGGAGCTCCCACAAAGGGAGGAAGTCGCTGGCCAATCAGCGCCCGGCGCTCTGGGCGCGGGAAAGCCGCTTTAAACTCGCCCCGCCCCCCAGCAGCCAGTCTGAGGTTTGGGTGAGAGCTCCCGGATCCAATTGGGCAAGGGTTCGCGAAGGGTTACGCTCGGCCTCCACGCCCCTTCCCTGGGCTTGTATTGGACCAGATCGTCAAGCCCCTCCTCTTTCTATCTGCTATTGGCCAGAAGGTGAGTACTTCACCTGGACTGACGTCCCGGAGTCAAGCGAACGCCCTCCTTGGCCTTTAGTCCCAGAGTACCGGTGCAGTGTGTGAACTTCGCATTCGCTTTCATTCCTAACGGTCATTCGGGTCAAGTGCCTTAGGAGACAAAACACGACCCCTCGCCCACGTCTACTCTGGGAGACTGCTCGCCCTCAGAGCTGTCTAGCAGCCACCGCCTTAGCGCCGTGGCGTTCTCGGCTGCGCGCTACCTTGTGACGTCACCGGGAGAAGAGGCGGATTCGCTCCGACTCCCGGAAGACACCCGCCTTTTTGATTGGCTGTTCCGGACGCCCGTTAGTGCGTGTGGCCCGTTCCGTGTGCGCGCTCAGCGTGGGCGTCCCTGTGGGGGTGTGCGGTAGGGGTTTCCAGACCCGGCGCCAGCACCCTAGCGGCCCCTTCCACCTGGGGCTCGGCTTAGGGTCGCCCTCGGCGGGCGGCTCCCGGATTTGGAAGGACGGCAGGAGAACCAGCCCGCTCCGGGGCTGCGGGGTCCGCTGGGCAGACGGGAAGATGGCGGCAGCGTCGGTCTCGACGACTTCTGGGTCTCAGTTCTCGGTAAGAAGCGGGTGCCCCGCGCCTGGGCCCCAGGTGGGTCGTGGCGCCTCTGCTTCTCTCATCCTTCAGAGCGCCCTCGGCCCCGCGTCTCCCCGCATCCCGGGGGTCGGCGGAGGGCGCCCGAAGCCCCGTGCTGCCCCCCTCCGCCCCCTGCTCCTCTGCGAGGCTGCACTCCCCCCCATGGCCCGGCCCGTCTCTATCTCCCACGCCCCCTTACCTTTAGCCTAGCAGCCCCGGGGCACAGCCAGGACCCGCTAGGATGACTGTGCCCACACCCTGAGTTGCGAAAACATTGCTGAGTGGGTCACGTGGGTGTAACGGCCCCTCTAGGAATCTTGCCCAACCAGGTAGGCGCCCCGGCCGGCGGCTTCATGGCTGCAGTGGATGGACCGCAGCCTGGCGTGCACACCAGCCCTTGTTGAAGCTGACTCCTTTGACCGCAGGGCCCCCGCTCCCGTCCTCCCGGTAGCTCCGTGCTTATCCTGCCCGGAGCTCGCGCTTCCTACCTCCCACCTGGCTACTGACTTCAGCGTGTCAATGCCCTTTTGCAGAAGCCACACGGGGAGCTAGCTGGATGTTCATTATTGTTTTTGCCTTCGCGAGGGCCACCAGCCAGTTAGGTCCCTCATATTTGCTAATGGAGCGTCGAGCATGCATTTTGGAAACCGCCGCTTTGGGAATACTACTGGAAATAAGCAGTAAATGGGAGGAGGCCCGAGTTAGAGCCATTATCTCTTAATTAGCAAATGCCCAGTGCCTCGCATACCTTTACGAGCCTAACCTTGTGGTTCTCAACCTTGGCTGCACATTAGAATCACCTGGGAATCTTTTTAAAATCCTGGTTTCTGGGCCTCATCCTCCGGCAATTCTGTTTCTTTGTTATGGGGTGGAGCCACAACATTAGTAACAAACAGAATTTCCGGAGGTTGAGGCCCAGAAATCAGGATGTTAAAAAGATTCCCAGGTGATTCTAATGTGCAGCCAAGGTTGAAAACCACTGCTTTAGGCGCTGTGATTACACAGATAAATAGGATAGAGTCCGTATTCTGAAGCAGCAAAGCACTGAACAGGAACCACAGGCAATGAGATTTATTGCACTGTGGAGGCTGATCAATGCTACTACCATCCTGGAATAACTGAGGGAACAGTGATTAGCTGTGCTTAGGTTAAATTCCTAGAAGGGAAGATGGAGCCAGCTGGATGGATGATGAAGGGATTCTAAGTGCTTGTCACAAGAAGAGAGCAGAGAGAAAAAGGGACCACAGGCATTTGAGGTTTGTGCCGAGAGAGTAGGTACTTTGAGTAAACTTGAAATAATTTGGGATGAGCAGTAGTAGTGTAGGGGTAGAGTCGTATTTAGATGGATTATAAAAGTAGGTTAAAAAAAGGGACTGGATAGTGAAGGAAGAAGACAGGAGAATATCAGGGTAAAGTTATCTCATAGAAGCAGGTGGGGGAAAGTGTTCAGGGAATGTTAAAAGAGAGCAGTCACCTTGATAAAGACTTTTCCTTAGTTTCAGTTTTCGGTGACTATATTGTTAGGGTCTGTGTTAGTGAGACCAGAAATAACCTTCAGGGTTTCAGCTGAATGAGGGGAACAGGTTTGCAGAGGTCAGGGCTGATTATGGAAAAAGAATGACTGAAGCAATTGGAATTCAACCAGGAATTAGGTCAATAAAAAGGAAGGTAAAAGAAGAACCATTTGACTATTAGGAAGAAGTGTCACTAAGTATAGATGGATGAGATTATATAAGATTTGAGGTGCATTAAACTTAATTGGGATAAGAGGCTTTTCGCTGCTCTCAAAAGCACCTGTACTGGGAGACTAAGCAAGGAATGCTATTATACAGGCATACCTTGGAGAAACCATCACAATAAAACAAGCAGTAATCTTTTTGCCGGGGGAGGGTCTTACTTTCCATTTGTAAAAAATACCTCGCTGTGCAGTGCAACAAAGCAAAGCACAAATCATGAGGTATGCCTGTAAATGTTGAATTGAACTGCACACTGCCAAGACTGTCCAGCTAGCAGTGGTACTGCAATGTGGTCTTTAAGGTAACCTGGTCAGAAACCTCATAGAATGTTTAATAGGAAAGCGTATATATTTTATATACCAAGTTCAGCTTTAAGTGGATTCTAAATATCAAGAATACATTAAGGTTTAAATATCTACCACCCTTTACAAATCAAAACATGACCAACCTTCCTAATCACATTGAACCTGCTACATCAAAATGTCTAATTTGGAAATCACTATTTCTCAAAACAAAATGACAATTTAACAGAAGAAATGGCACAGCTTAGATACTTTAACTGTCATGTCAGAAATAAGGCTGGCATTTCCAAAAGAATTTAAAAAGCATTTTAGCTTAACAAACATATGACCATAAAATATGACAACACAAAATGACCTTTTAAAACTACCACATGGAATCAGAAGGCTACTCATACTCAGATTTCAGGGGTATGAACATTAACAATTCACTTAACATTGATAAATCCAGCACAGAGTTAGCTATAGTAAATAGAGGTGCTTTGACCAGGCAAGGATTTTTAACAAGTAGATGAACAAATAACACAGTCTAGGAAGCAGCTACCATGTAAATCTCATAGGTAACATGGACTTAGTTGATACATTTGAATTGTTCTTTTAAGTATGGTAGCCTTTTACTTTAAGAGTAACACTTAGAAGCTCTTGTTACTAATATTTATTGAATGGCAGTTTTGGAGCCTATCCCAACTCACTAGTGGAGAGCAGCCGGAAAACAAAAATGATAGTACAGGCAGCATAGTCTTGTCCTTTTTATTTTCCTAGTAACCATAGTCAACACTTAGGACACTTTGGACTTAATTTATAAGCTAATCTAATCGATCTCTGGCCAGGCCTTTTACCCAAAAATGTTTTGTGAATATATCATAGATTTTATAACAATAAATATATAAAAAGTTTATTTTTGAAAATAAAATGAATACTTGCATGCCCCTTTTTGCATTTTCCTGCTTTCACACACACTATCATACATCTTGAGATTATAATAATACATAATAGTTAGTACTAATTGGTAGTCATATTTTAAATACTTTTCATAGCATTTAATCCTCAATGACCTTACGAGATTGGCATTAGTATTTCCATTTTCTAATGAGCAATGAGGCACAGAAAGGTTGTTGAGGAAAGAATGTCCAGCCTATAGAAAAGGTTTTTTAAAAGAGTTTATTTGAAACAAAATTTTGAGAACATGCCTGGAAGTAAAATCTCAATGGATTGAGAAAATGCTCCAAAGAATGGCAGTTTTGCAGCCTATCCCATACATCAGAATCAAAGGAAAAGATGTAAGGAAGATTACATGAAATCCATTAATGGTATGGTGGATCAAGGAGGTAGGAGAAAGGAAAGTAGGGAAATCTCTAGAATTGGATGAAAAGTAAAATGGGGAAGCCTGTTTTTACATTAGTGGGTACAGGATAGTTAATTAACATTTGCAGCATAGAGAGATGGTATGAGGGGATCAAGATAGCAATGAGGGGTTTGTGGTCTTGTGCTCTGGTGCCTTTAAGGGTCTAGAAAAGAATTACTCTGGTATATTATCCTAGATGCATAAGGACAATGGACAGAGCTCATTTAAGGTAATGATTGATCTTTGCTAAGGAAGGAGACTGTAGGCTTGAGATGGAACTATACACCATGGCCTATGCTAGGAATCTATGGACCATCCTCTGATTACTCTTGAGCTTGTCAGGCTCCCCATGTAGCCCCTGGTAGCTTGTCAGATGTTAACATCTGTTATTTCTTTCCATTATCCTAATGTGCAGGCTAGGAAATGTAGCACATCATTGACTAGAAGTTGTCTTGTAAATATCTTTGTCTTGTTCCTGAATTTAAAAGGAATGTTTAAAATTTTGCACCATTAAATATGTTGTCATGTGGGTTTTTTGGGGAGTAATTTTTCTTATAAGAAAATATTTAATAATGGCTAGATAATTGAATTTTATTGAGGTGTATTGCATTAAAAGATGTTCTCATGTTCACCTAGTTTTATCTGGAATAACCCCACCTTGATCATATTGTTTTATCTTTTCTACAGAGTTGAGTATGGTTTACTAAATGGTATTTAAACTTTTATGTACCTGATTTTTTTTCCAGCCATATTGAACATTCTGTTTAAAAAGAAGGCAAGCAGTGTACATTTTAAATTATACTTTAAATTTAACATGGTGTTGAGAGATGTTAAGTAAATATTTGAATCATAAGTGTTCTTAAATATAATATTTGCCCTAATAACTAAAGCTACCAGCAAAGAAAGTGGTTAGGTTAAACATTTTGTCTTTAATTCTGGAAATTTTTCCTAGAATTGTATCATTGGTAGTTGGAAAAATATTTACTGAATGCTTGGGGTCATGGAAGTAGTACTGCATTAGGAGGTGGTCTTGGGCTTCTTAGTAGTTATGAGACCTTAAACAAATGGGTTAAATTTCCTTAGCCTCTTTTTTTTTTTTAACCTACAAAATGGGGACAATAATATTTGCTATGCTTCACAAAGTTCTTGTGATAATTAAAGGAGAATATGAATGTGCTTAAAAAAACCAACAATGTGCTAACAAATCTAGGCTACTATGTTCAGTGTTCTGAGAATAAGTCCAAGTATCTATATATATAAATAGCCAGTGGCCGTCACATTTGAAACAACCAAGCAGATGAACAGGCTCCATGGGGTGACCAGGCCGGCAGGTGGGTTAGTGAGGGACGAGCAAATGACCGAGCAGCAGGCTGCGTGGGCGACCAGGCCGGCATGGGATTTAGTGAGGGACAACTAAACACCAGTCTGTGTGGGGCAACCAGGTCGGCAGGGGGGTTAGTGAAGGACAGCCAAATGACTGAACAGCAGGCTGCATTGGGTGACCAGACTGGCGGGGTGGGGGAGGAGGAGTTAGGGGCAACCAGGCCGGCGGCGGGGGGGGAGGGGGGTGGCAGTTGGGGGCGACTAGGCCCGCAGGGTGGCCAGTGAAGGGCGACCAGGCCAGCAGGGGTACAGTTGGGGGCAATCAGGCTGGCAGAGGAGGCCATGAGGGGCAACCAAGCCGGCGGGGGGGAATTGGGGGCAACCAGGCTGGCAAGGGGGGGAATTGGGGGCGACCAGGCCAGCAGAGGGGGGCAGTGAGGGGCAAACAGGCTGGCAGGGGAGGCAGTTGGGGGCGACCAGGCCGGCAGGGGAGGAAGTAAGGGGCGACCAGGCTGGCAGGGGTGGGGGGGGCAGTTGGGGGCAATCAGGTCAGCAGGCAGAGGCAGTTAGGGGTGATCAGGGGGGCCAGTTAGGGGCAATCAGGCAGGCAGGCAGGTGAGCACTTAGGAGCCAGCAGTCCTGGATTGTGAGAAGGACTGCTGGTTTAGGCCTGATCGATCCCCAGCAGTCAGACATCCCCCAACGGGTCCCAGATTGGAGAGGTTGCAGCCCGGCCTGAGGGGACACTCCTGCGCGCCCCCCCCCCCCCCCCGCCTGTTCCCCCCCTCCTCCTCATGCACGAATTTTGTGCACCGGGCCTCTAGACCAGCCATGGGCAAACTACGGCCCACGGGCCGAATCCGGCCCATTTGAAATGAATAAAACTAAAAAAAAAAAGACCGTACCCTTTTATGTAATGATGTTTACTTTGAATTTATATTAGTTCACACAAACACTCCATCCATGCTTTTGTTCTGGCCCTCCAGTACAGTTTAAGAACCCATTTTGGCCCTTGAGTCAAAAAGTTTGCCCACCCCTGCTCTAGACTATATTATAAAAAGCCAGTGATTGTAATGACCAAAAGTCTGGTCACCAGGAGGTGCATTGATGGGCCCCCCCCGCGCTGTGGGTCTGGGTCTCGCGTGATTTCATGTGCTGGGCCTCCAGTGTCTTTCATAAAGTGGAGATGTTTTTTCTTACCCGTCAGGATTGTTGTGAGGATCAACCCAGATACTGGAGTGTAAATTGTTAGCTGCAATGGGAATTTGTGGTTTATGGGTGGTCATTTTTAGTATGTATGTGGAGGGAGTGAGCATAAACATTCTGCTTGAAGGATCTTTTGCCCTTCCATAGTTTTCAGGTGCCCATGATTGTATGGCATATGGCATTGAAAACAAGAATAATTATTCACTTGAAATCTACCATCCTAGGTTACTGCTATCTTAGAAAGGCCTGTTTACAAGTTTGGCTCTTGGTTGACACCTATGAACTGAATAGTAAACAATTTCCTACACAGATAGGAAACTTCAGCCTAAATGATGAGTGCCTCACTGTGCCTGAATTGTTTGTACAAACAATTTGGTTTATGCTGAACACCTGTTTTTTTTTTTTTTATGGAAGTCAGGAATGTGACTAGCCCCCAATAAAAACATGGCACTCAGTGTAACGTGAGCTTTCTTGGTAGACAACACTTCACCTAAGTTGTTATTAGTTGGTGGAGGAATTAAGCACATTCTGTAGAGAAACTTTGAAAGCTTGCACCTGATTTTCTAAGGTCTTCACCCCATGTATCTTTCCCCTTTGCTGATTTTACTCTGTATCCTTTTGCTATAATAACCTCAACCATGAGTATAACTCTCTGCTGAATACTGTTAATCCTTCCAGCAAGTTATTGAACCTGGGGCTGGTCTTGGGAACCCATAACACTCATGCTGACAATAGTTGGAACCTTCCCCAAATTAAACTTCCCTAGATAACTAGGTAAGAACCAACCTTGTAAGTGGACATTTCTAAGGATAGCAGTTGCAAAGTTTGCTATTACCCCTACTTCTTATGACATTTGTGCTATTTGTTTTTTGATATAAATGAAATCAAAAGCTTTTATTGTCTTTCAATGGGTTATAGCAACTTTATTGAATAGAATAATTCAGTTTCATAAACAGGTGTTTTTTTCCCCCTGTTTTGCAGGGGAATTGTGTAACTAATTTATTAACATTTATTCAGCAGATGTATCGAATGTCTTTATTAGAACTTAAACTCTATTGATGATGACAGCTTTTACTACATCAGTTCTTTGCCAACTGGGTGCCCAACAATTCAATTCACTTCTGGAACTAACTTCCTGGATATAGTGCAGACCCTATAGGGATTAGGTGCTACAAAATTGCTCCCACTTCAGTTGTTAGCTCTAAGTCCCAGATGTTCCCAATGCAAACTGCCCAGCCAACTGCAAATTAAGGAGTTACATTTAATAATTCTCCAGAATGACTCTCAGAACTCAGGAAAGCACTAAAGGTATACTTACAGCTTTTTAGTAAAAGATAGTACTGAGAAACAGGCAAATGGCTGAGACACCTAGGGCAAGATGTAAAGAGGATTTCATGACCAATACGGACGCTCCCAGAAATTAACTGCAAGAGTTTTTTGGAGGTTTCATTATGGAGGCATGATTGATGAAATCATTGGCCATTGGTGACTGAACTCAATGTCCAGTTCCTCTCTCTTCTGAGGTCTGGGTGTGGGGCTAAAATGTCTAACGCTTTAATCACCTGGTTGGTTTTTCAGGCTACCAGCTCTCTTCCTAAAGTTACCTAGGGTGCCCCACTATTAGCATAACAAAGACACTGCTATCACTTAAGAAATTTCAAGTTTTTGAATGTCAGGAGACAGGGACAGACACCAAGTATATTTTTTATTCCACAGGGCATCTACACTAATAAAAGAAAAACATGCAAATTGGTGTCACTCTGCTATGCCCACCAGCCAATCAGATGAGTATGCAAATCAACCCAACAAAGATGGTGGTTAATTTGCATACACAGGCGCGGAGCAACGACTGAAGACAATGTAGAAGGAAGCCAAGCGCTGCAGAAGGTAGCGAAGCTTCAGAGAAGCGAGCGGGGCGGCGGGGACGGGAGGGAAGCCTGCCTCGGCGGGTTTCACTCCCTTCTCTGCTTTGCTTTGGCCACAGGAAGCCCTATTCTTGCAGGAATCTTCCTGCAACTGGCATCTAGTATAGATAATATATGTATGTCAGGTAGGATAATTTTTTTTTTTTCAGAGTGAGGAGATTGAGTGACAGAAGGGCACTTACTACTTTAGATAGGGCAGTCAGGGAAAGTTGCACTGACAGACTTTGGGCAGATTACTCCATGGTGTGAGGAAGGGGCTTTCCAGGCAGAGTAAACTTAGCAAATGAAAATGCAGGGTACTGTGTATTTCAGAAATCCAAGTTAGTTAGTATGGCTGGGAAATGGTGCTGGTGGTAAGGAGAGAGAGGTGGGGAATGAGATCAGGGTTAGCCTGGGTCAGATTATGTGAGGCCTTCTAAGCCATAAGATTTTTGGGTTTTTTTTTAGTGATGGAAAGCCATTGGAGGGTTTGGATTAGGAATATTATTTGAATTAATTTACTTCTTAAAAAGAATCATAAGGACTATTTGGAGAGGAGACTAAGGCAGCGGTCACCAACCGGTGATCCACAGACCACTGGCGGTCCATGAGGTCCGAAAGGTTGGCGACCACTGGACTAAGGGGATGTGGGCAAGAATGGTTAAGAGGCTATTCTGTTAGTTCAGACGAAAGATCACAGTAGTGTCAACCATAGCATTAGTAGTGGAATTGATGAGAAGTTGGGGGAGTTTATTGATATATTTTGACAGAGCTCCAACAAAGATTAGATGTGCGATATATGAGAAATGACTCCATCCAAGGATTTTGGCCTGAGCAGTTGTGTATATGGTGGTGCCACTTATTGTGCTATGCTGAGAGAGGAGCAAGTTTTGGGATAAGATTCAATAATTTGATAATAGACATGTTAACTTGGGAAGCCCATATTGACATCCCAGTGGCGATGAGTGGGAAGGTTGGTTTGAATATAGAGTTTAAGAGGGAGAACTCTGTATTCTGTGTTTAAACTTGAAAGTTTTTAGCAGAGAGGCTTTTCAAAGCCCTGAGAGTAGGTGAGATCATCAGAGGAATCCATGTAGGTGAAAATAAGAAGAGGTGGGAATACTAAGCTTTGGGGAATGCCAGCATTTACAGAAAAAAAAAGAGCCAAGGAGATTCTGACTGAGGAGCCTGTGTTAGGAGGAAAACCAAAGAGTGTGGTGTTCCATCCACTAAAAACAGTAAAGTGGTCTATCACATGCTTCTGGGAGGTCACTGAATTCAGCAGTGTAAAAGTCATTGGTGAACTTGAGAGCGGCTTCTCTGAATTGATGAAGACTGGGAGAGGTGATTAAGAGGTAACAGCACTTGTAGATATTGTGAGGGACTTTTTTATTAAAGCTGAGAAATGAAGCAGAAGCTGGGAGTCCTAAAATTCAGAAAAATTTGTAATCCCCCCCCCCCCCCCAAGTTTTGTCCTTAATAGCAATGTGAAAGATCTGGTAGGGAGGGAGAATTAGATGGCATCAGAAGGGAGGAGAGGGGTTTTATAGGAGACAAGACTTTCAGTAGGTTAGTTACACAAAGCTCACTCCTTGTTTCAGGAGAGGGGGGCAGAGTAAGAGCAGTGTAGGTAGGTTGGCCAGTTCTCTTGAGAACTAGTTCCTTGTTCAGTTAATCACATAGAATGTGATTGCCCTGATTCTGCAGGGAGTGAGGTTGTGGCGGGAGTGGGGGGAGATAATAGGGAAAGGTAATAGGTAAGTCAACTTTTTGAACCTCCTTTTTTCTTTTTTTGTAAAATAGGATTATACTAGACTAGAGGCCCAGTGCATGAAATTCGTGCACAGGTAGAGTCCCGAGCAGCTGCTCCCTGGTGGTCAGCACACGTCATAGCGAGCGATTGAACTCCTGGTCTATCAAACTCCTGAGAGGACACTTTGCATATTAGGCTTTTATATATATAGACTAGAGGCCCGATGCACAAAAATTTGTGCACTCGGGGGGGGGGTGGGGGGGACAGGTCCCTCAGCCCGGCCTGTGCCCTCTCGCAGTCTGGGACCCCTCGGGAGATAACGACCTGCTGGCTTAGGCCTGCTCCCGGGTGGCAGAGGGCAGGCCCAATCCCTAGGTGCAGCCCCTGGTCGGGCTCAGAGCAGGGCTGATTGGGGAGTTGGGGTGCCGCCTCCTGTCATGCACAGACAAGGGCGGATCGGGAGGTTGCGATGCCACCCTCAGGCACGCTCAGGGTAGGGCCGATTGGGGGGTTGGGGCACCGCCCCCTGAACACTCAAGGCAAGGTCGATGGGAAGGTTGTGGCGCCACCCCCTGTCACGCACAGAGCAGTGCCAATCGGGGTTGGGGCACTGTCCCCTGTCACTCACAGAGCAGGGCCCAACGGGGTTGGGGAGCTCCCCCCTGTTACGCACAGAGTAGGGCCGATAGGGGAGTTGGGGCACCGCCCCCTGTCACACACAGAGCAGGGCGGATCAGGGGGTTGGGGCGCCATACCCTGTCACACTCAAGGCAGGGCTGATGGGGAGGTTATGGCTCTACCCCATCACACACAGAGAAGGGCCCGTGGGGGGCAGTTGGGGCGCCGCCCTCTATCACCCACAGAGCAGGGCTGATCAGGGGGTTGGGGCGCTGCCACTGTCACACTCAGGGCAGGGCCGATGGGGAGGTTATGGCTCTACCCCATCACAGAGCAGGGCCCTTTGGGGGAGGGGGTGTTGGGCACCGCACCCTGTCACACACAGAGCCACTGGGCGATCAGGGGGTTGGGGAGCCCCCCCCCATCAGGCACAGAGCAGGGCTGATCAGGGGGTTGGGGCACTTTCCCCTGTCCCGAACAGAGCAGGGCAGATAGGGAGGTTGTGGCCCCGCCCCCTGTCACACACAGAGCCGCAGGGCGATCAGGGGGTTTGGGTGCTGCCCCCTGTCACGCTGATCCCGGTGCCGGGAGGCATATTACCCTTTTACTATATAGGATAGAGGCCTGGTGCACAGGTGGGGGCCGGCTGGTTTGCCCTGAAGGGTGTCCTGGATCAGGGTGGGGGTCCCCACTGGGGTGCCTGGCCAGCCTGGATGACGGGATGATGGCTGTTTGCAGCTGGTCACACACCCTTAAGGGTGGGGGTCCCAACTGGGGTGCCTGGCCAGTCTGGGTGAGGGGCCGAGGGCTGTTTTCAGGCTGGCAGGTGACTGAAGCTCCCAACCGCTCCTTTTTTTCTTTTTTTCTTTTTTATTCTGGGCCAGCTTTAGCTCTGAGGCTTGGCTCCAGCTCTAAGGCCTCCGCTGCTGAAAGCAGGTATTTGGTTTGTTTGGGTTCTATAATCGAAACACTGTTTCAACTCCAGCTCTGAGATCCCGGCTGGGGTTTTGTTTAACTTCTATATTTGTAACAATGTTTCAAACTGCAAGCTCAGAGGCCGGCAGGCGGGGAACGGGGAATGTTGGAGTCCTCCGTCACTGAAGCAAGCAAGCCTCATGTTCGCTTCAAGCTGCCTGGCAGCCAGCCGCCATCTTGGCTGGCAGTTAATTTGCATATCTTGCTGATTAGCCAATGGGAAGGGTAGTGGAGGTATGGCTAATTACCATGTTTCTCTTTTATTAGATAGGATAGGATAATTTCTATGGCGTTTCCAACTCTTAAAAAAAATACTTTTCTAATCCCTGAAGTGTATAACTCCTTACAATTCTTGTTATTTGTCTTAAGTGTTTACCTAAACTTTACCATCTTAACCATTTTTAAGTGTATGGCTTATTTTTTCAAATATATTTTTATTGATTTGGAAGAGGGAGAGGAGATAAAAACATCAGTGCTCAGAGAGAATCATTGATTTGCTGCCTCCAGGTCCCTGTCCCCCCCCCCCCCCCCGCCCCGGGATTGAGCCTGAAATCCAGGCATGTGCCCTGACCGGGAATTGAACTGTGACCTCCTGGTTCATAGGTCAACGCTTAACCACTGAGCCATGCCAGTTGGGCTAAGGGTACAATAGTGTTAAATATATTCACATTATTGTGAATCAAATCTCCAGAATTTTGTCATCTTTTAAAGTTGAAGCTCTATATCCATTCATCAACTCCCATTTGCAACCTCCCCTCAGCCCCTGGTAACCAAGATTCTACTTTCTTTTTCTATGAATTTGACTATCTAGATACCTCATGTACTATTAAGTGGAATCATAAAATATTTGTCTTTTTGTAACTGACTAATCATAATGTCCTTAAGGATCATCTATTATGTAGCATGTGATGGGATTCCCTCCTTTTAAAAGCTGAATAATACTTATGTATATATCACATTTTGTCCCTTACTGTTTTTAGTAGACACATTTCTGTGCATATGATTAAGAGTATATGTTCGTTTTGCATGTCTTATTTTAATTTTATTTAAAAACTGTATTGTAAATAATTTTTGCAAAGCCATTTTATTTTGTCTTCCTATTCTTTGCTTCAGACTGCTGGCAGTAATGAGGACATTTGAATTTCATTGATTAAACCTTGGCATTCAAAGTGACTTAGAATATGGAGTACATTTAGAATTGCTTTTCTCAAATGTCAGGGTGTGGGGGAACCCATCTTATTATAACTTGCATTTTTATATAAAGACACTGCATAGTTTGCTAATCCAACCCAAGCAGTATTTCGATGACATATATGTGGCAAATTTTTTTGGACAATCTTAAACTATTTTATAAGAGCTTGCAGGCAGTGATTTTAATGAGGTTTGTTTGTTTTCTTTGCTAAATTATTTAGGCACAGTCCTGTTAATATAAGGAATATTTCCTAACCATTGTTACTACGTGATAGGATTTAGTAGTTTGTATGAAGTTTTCTGTGAAGAGTCGTATTTAAAATTAAGCTATATTTATGGTGCTTTGCAGAAGCTTTGGCAGTATTATATGTTACTAGAAGCCCGATGCACGAAATTCGTACATGATTAGGGTCCCTAGGCCTGGCGGGCAATCAGGGCCGATCTGTGGGGCGACTGGCAGGGCGATCGGGAGGGGAGGGCACTGCTGACACCCCCTGCAGACTGGGGGCAGCTCCTGCATTAAGCATCTGCCCCCTGGTGGTCCATAGTGACCAGTTGTTCTGCCATTCGGTTGACTTGCATATTAGGCTTTGCTACCTGCCAAACCTGATGCCAGATTGCCAAAAAGCTTGAAAAATGTAACTCTCGGTCCTTGTTTCATGTGAACATACTTTTTTACAATAGACCTACCATTGATTTACCACTTTTTAGACTTATTCTTACCCCTTCCAAGTTCTTTCCCTTTTCCTTTAGTTTTCATAGCCATATCGTGTGTTTTGAGTTGACTTTCTTAAATCAACTGAAAAATTGCCTGGTTTTTAAAAAAGAAATAGTCTTTAGTTTTTAATAAGATTTAGATCCAATGTGGTTATTTTGATGGCCGTTGTTTGTACCAAGAGATGTTTTTACTGTTATTGTAAATATTTATATTTCTTTGTCCTTTTCTGGAAACAGATTTTTCTGGTGCTGTATAAATAGTTGTAGTTCTCCAATAGTAGGAGTCGAAAGCCTACATTACTGTGGCTTCTTGAATAAGAAAAATGAATGTTGAGAATTTTGAGCAGCTAGCAGTCATATCTTCCTTCCCCTTTAGATTTTAGTTTCTCCATTACGTCCCCCACTCTAGGTCTCTTGTACTAACAGGAAGTCACCTATAACACAAAACTCCACATTTATTATCTCCTGCACTGAAAATTATCATGTGGAACAGAATCCCATTTATGACAGAAGGTGTGTGTGTGTGTGGAAATACACTTTGATAAGCTTTAATGTTTTCTTGGTGTCCCCTTTCCCCCCATAACTAAATATAAAGTTTTTAAGGCAAGGACTATGCCTTATTTTCTTATGTACCCCACATTGATTAAACCTTGGCATTCAAAATGAATTGGCTGCACATTTGACAAATATTCATGAAGTATTTAGTTGACTGGGGATAGATTAATGCAATCATTTTGTGTCAGTTTCTGATACTGTAAAAATACAATATTTTTCTGAATATGTATTTTACAGTAAATACTTTTAAAATAAAACTAATTGTGAGTATAATATTAAAGTATTTCTATGCAGTGTTTGTATTCAAGTAGTGTGAACATTATTTCTTATTTATGCACTCATTGGTTGATTCTTGTATGTGCCCTTACTGAGGATCAAAGCCACAACCTTGGTGTGTGAGGTACACACTCTAACCAACTGAGCTACCCAGCCATGGCTAACATTATTTCCTTTTTATAGTGTCTGGCATATGGCTATACTCACACAAATTTGAAACTCTTTAAAAGTTTTATTATTTTCAAGCAGACATGGGGAACATCCGGCCTGCGGGCCATATAAGGCCATGAAATAATTTGGTCTGGCCCTGCCAAGGCATTAGGGGCGAGTTAGTTAAATGTTTGACCAAATATAGCAGGCTATTTGTATGGCCCACAAATGATGTTATAAATGTCCAAATGGTGCTTGGCAGAAAAAAGGTTCCCCACACCTTTTTTAAAGTGATGATTGGATTCTGTCACATATGATGAGTGGACTCTGTTGTTTCTGTTGTCGCTATGATTGGAACATATACACAGTCCAGTTCTCAGTCACGAACATTCATGGGTGAGTGTGTGTGTGTGTACACATACATATATGCCATTTGCGTTTAAAATTTGAAAGGTAATTTCTGTAATTTTATCTTTCAGAACGTCTTAGCTGAACCATCAAGGTCTAATGGAAGTATGCTTCGCCATTCCACATCTTCATATGTAGTATATCCACCAGATAAGCCTTTCCTTAATAGTGATCTACGACGCTCCCCAAATAAGCCTACACTTGCCTATCCAGAAAGCAACAGCAGAGGTAATAGAGCCTAGCAAAACAGATGTGGGTTTTTGTGTGTGTGTGTATGTGTGAGTTTAGTTGATGTTTAAAAATTCTTAATTGTGTCTTTTATTTTAAATTTAGAGGAGAGAATATTTCCCCCCCTTCCTGTTTTAACCTCCTCAAAATATAATGTCTTTTTTAGTTTGTTTCTTGTCAAACATCATCATTTTTAATATTTTATCCAGCAGTAATTCACTTTTCTCTGAACTTTTGAAAAAGTTCCATTACATAGATGTAAAAATCAGAACTAGGTATATTGTAACACAAGGAATAATATCTAACTCTTAAACTTTTTGTTCTGCTGGAACTCTAGTGCTTGGGGTTTTTTTATATGGGTTTTTTTGTTTTGTTTTTGTTTTTAAGAAGAAATTATTACTAAAACGAAACTTTTTATTCCACTGTGAACTTAGTTATTTGTTTTTTACTTTTTTAACCTATGTTAAATTGTTTGAATGTCATGTAGTTTTTGTTATTTTTCAGAATTGCCAGTCTTTACTGTATTCTGATAAATAGCACTTTAGCAGTTGTTTTATTAACAATTAAAGTAGCATGTTCTTTGTCATCATCATCTTTGAGAAACAGCATCTTATAAATAAGGTTCTGATTAGGAAATTGAATATTGAATTTTGAAATTCTTAACACATTGTATGAGGGAAATGTATTTATACATTTTACATTGACTGTAGTAGTTGAGCGCGGGACACGTATTAATATGTTTTTTTATAGGCTAGCGGTAGAATGCGGGTAACGTATAAATACGTAAACTAAAGTTATCGTAATTTTACTGAACGTTGCCATTTGCGCAAAAAATTAGCAAAAATGGCCCGCGCCACCTGTTAGCGCGCGATAAAAACTACCCGCAATGTGTTAACAGATATCAGACACCAGGTTAAATTTATTTTAGCAAACACCTTTGAGGTCCCAAGATTTACATTGGAGACTATACTTGGATATTATTATCTACCTGATACTTTACTATACCGTCACCTCACGGTTTACAAAACTGTCTTTCTGAGATTAATCTTTTAAGAGATTTGCAGTGCATTTCCCTCTTGAAACAAAAAAGTTGCAAACTTTAATTTACAAATGCCTATTTAACCTATAAGTGGCAAATCTAACACTTCTTTTATCTAGAGCAGCGGTTCTCAATCTGTGGGTTGCGACCCCTTTGGAAGTCGAATGACCCTTTCACAGGGGTCGCCTAATACCATCCTGCATATCAGATATTTACATAATGATTCATAACAGTAGCAGCATTACAGTTATGAAGTAGCAACGAAAATAATTTTATGGTTGGGTCACAACATGAGGAACTGTATTTAAAGGGCCAGAAGGTTGAGAACCACTAATCTAGAGAATTGTTGGTAAATAAAATTGCCACAGTACTAGTGATTGTGTTAAAAAATTAAACACAACTTTTTTTTTTTAAAGAATGAAATGCAGTAGCATTCCAGGTAAAGCAAATACATTTGATTTAATCACAATTGGAAAATAGTATAAGATAGGTATATTCAAAATGGACAGATGAAGAAACATCTCAAAGACGTTTAACTAAGTATCAAAACCTTTATCCCTTTCCACTTTTCCCCTCATTTGTTTAGTGTACCCTCAAATATTTATTGAATGATGTCTTATTTTGAATAGAACTCTCTTATAATAAACTCTTTTTTTGCATATTAATAAGCTTTTTTCTCACTAATACTTTAGCTGGGGAAAGCTTTGTAATTCTTTAGTTATGTTTTAATATATTTTCATTGATAAAAATTTTACACTCCTATCTGATAATTACTGCTGGGGTCCAACCCCAGCAGGTCCAGGGGTCCCCAAAGGTGTGGACGGAGTCAGTGAAGAAGGAATGACACGGAGAGGGCGTTCAGATTATCATCATAGCGAGGTTCTCTAGCCAAGTTCTGGTCAGGATCTCCAGCAAAGTTCTGGTTAGGATCTCCAGCCAGGTTCTGTATAGGTTCTGTGTGTAGGTTCTGTCTTCTGAGTTCTGTGTCTTGCTGTCTCCTTGCATCTGTATTTATACCAGTTGATTCCAATCCTATCAATCTCTATTCCAAAGGTTAGGGCGTTTCTTATCTCCATTCCAGGGAGTAAAGATTATGTAGCTTAAGCATGATTGTTCGTAGTTAAAATGATTAATTACCCGCCTGGCACTTAGTTAAGAGGTTTTATTCCCTCCCTAACTTCAGGGGAAAATCCCTACCTGGGGATTCAACCTTTCTCAGAGAGGTGACCTTGGTTAAAACACAGCACCAAGAAGGTGAGCAAACATATTAAGAACAGTATGCCATATATGCCAGGTCCTTTGAAACAGCAAGGATGGACCGGCTCCCGGCAAATTACAGAACATGAAAATACTAGAGGCCCGGTGCACGAATTCACGCACGCGTGGGGTTCCTCAGCCTGTCTGGCGATCTGGCCGGCTGGCCAAGGGAGGGAGCGCGGGAGGTTGGCTGGCAGTGGGAGGTTGGCTGTGGGAGCACACTGACTACCAGGGGAAGCTCCTGCGTTGAGCATCTGCCCCCTGGTCAGTGCGCATCACAGCGACCAGTCAACCAGTTGTAATGGTTGCTTAGGCTTTTATATATATAGACTAGAGGCCTGGTGCACAAAAACTTGTGCACTCGGGGGGAAAAGGGGGTCCCTCAGCCCGGCTTGTGCCCTCTCGCAGTCTGGGACCCCTTGGGAGATAACGACCTGCTGGCTTAGGCCTGCTCCCGGGTGGCAGAGGGCAGGCCCAATCCCTAGGTGCAGCCCCTGGTCGGGCTCAGAGCAGGGCTGATTGGGGAGTTGGGGCGCCACCTCCTGTCATGCACAGAGCAGGGAGGATTGGGAGGTTGCGATGCCACCCTCAGGCATGCTCAGGGTAGGGCTGATTGGGGGGTTGGGGCACTGCCCCCTGTCACACTCAAGGCAGGGTCGATAGGGAAGTTGTGGCGCCACCCCCTGTCACGCACAGAGCAGGGCCGATAAGGGAGTTGGGGCGCTGCCCCCTGTCATGCACAGAGCAGGGCCCATCAGGGGGATTAGGGCCCCATACCCTGTCATGCACAGAGCAGGGTCGATCAGGGGGTTGGGGAGCTCCCCCCTGTCACTCACAGAGTAGGGGCGATAGGGGAGTTGGGGCACCGCCCCCTGTCACACACAGAGCAGGGCGGATCAGGGGGTTGGGGCGCCGCCCTCTATCACCCACAGAGCAGGGCCGATCAGGGGGTTGGGGTGCTGCCACTGTCACACTCAGGGCAGGGCCGATGGGGAGGTTATGGCTCTACCCCATCACACACACAGTAGGGCCCTTGGGGGGTGGGGGGGTTGGGGTGCCGCCACTGTCACACTCAAGGCACGGCCGATGGGGAGGTTATGGGTCTACCCCATCACACACAGAGCAGGGCCCGTGGGGGGGCTCTACCCCGTCACACACAGAGCAGGGCCCGGGGGGAGGTTGGGGTGCCGCACCCTGTCACATACAGAGCTGCAGGGTGATCAGGGGTTTGGGGAGCTCCCCCATATCAGGCACAGAGCAGGGCTGATCAGGAGGTTGGGGCGCCTTCCCCTGTCACGAACAGAGCAGGGCGGATAGGGAGGTTGTGGCCCCACCCCCTGTCACACACAGAGCCACAGGGCGATCAGGGGGTTTGGACGCTACCCCCTGTCACGCTGATCCCGGTGCCGGGAGGCCTCGCGGTTCCGCTGATCCCGGTGCTGGGAGGCATATTACCCTTTTACTATATAGGATAGAGGCCTGGTGCACGGGTGGGGGCCGGCTGGTTTGCCCTGAAGGGTGTCCTGGATCAGGGTGGGGGTCCCCACTGGGATGCCTGGCCAGCCTGGGTGACGGGCTAAGGGCTGTTTGCAGCTGGTCACATACCCTTCAGAGTGGGGGTCCCCACTGGGGTGCCTGGCCAGCCTGGTTGAGGGGATGATGGCTGTTTGCAGCTGGTCACACACCCTTAAGGGTGGGGGTCCCCACTGGGGTGCCTGGCCAGTCTGGGTGAGGGGCTGAGGGCTGTTTTCAGGCTGGCGGGTGACGGAAGCTCCCAACCGCTCCTTTTTTTCTTTTTTTTTTATTCTGGGCCAGCTTTAGCTCTGAGGCTTGGCTCCAGCTCTTAGGCCTCCGCTCCTGAAAGCAGGTATCTGGTTTGTTTCGGTTCTATAATCGAAACTCTCTATCAACTCCAGCTCTGAGATCCTGGCTTGCTGAAAGCAGGTTTCTGGGGTTTTGTGTAGCTTCTATATTTGTTACAATGTTTCTTAAACTGCAGGCTCAGAGGCCGGCAAGGCAGGCGGGGAACGTTGGAGTCCTCCGTCACTGAAGCAAGCAAGCCTCATGTTAGTTTCAAGCTGCCTGGCTGCCGGCCGCCATCTTGCCTGGCAGTTAATTTGCATATCTCGCTGATTAGCCAATGGGAAGGGTAGCGGTCGTATGCCAATTACCATGTTTCTCTTTTATTAGATAGGATAATTTGACTAATGGCTATAGAAAGAGATAATTAAGCTGTTTCTTGTACTTCTCATTCATTTGAACTTTAGTTAGAAAATAAATTGGAAATTATTACTGCCTTCAAAAATATATTAATGTGTTTAGAGTTGTTTAAAAATTTGTAACATCATTCCAAAGAGTTTTAATATTAACCTATTGCTCATGTTACTTGTTCAATACATTTCATATGACAATGACATGGAGAATAAATTGGACAGCTGAAGTAAGATAACTAGCTGTAAGGCAGTTCTTCTAGGCCAGCCGCGGGCCGGATTCGGCCCCTTTGAAATGAATAAAGCTAAAAAAAAAAAAAAAAAGACCGTATCCTTTTATGTAATGATGTTTACTTTGAATTTATATTAGTTCACACAAACACTCCATCCATGCTTTTGTTCCGGCCCTCCGGTCCAGTTTAAGAACCCATTGTGGCCCTCGAGTCAAAAAGTTTGCCCACCCCTGTTCTAGGCAGTGCTTTCTAACCTTTCACACATTATAGCACATGTGGAAAATGAAAGGGCAATCTATGTACACCACAGAAAGTACAGATAAACTGCGGGCTTGATGACAACTAGTTTGGTCTCTTTAACTGTCCCAGGTCACTCCTGTCTCCCCACCCCTCCTCAGAGTTGAGAGAGAAAACATCTTGGCATATCTATTACAAATTTGTGTCAGATCTGTAGAAAGCTCAGTGTTTATTGTGTTAGGTTTTAAAAATGTACTGCCCATCTGTTCATTTAAAGCATTGATTCTCAAGTTTTTTGGTTCAAGAAGCCCTAATAAACCTATTGCATTATTTACGTAAGTATTTTGATGAATAATAACTATTTTCCAGATTTAAAAAAATAGTCTAAAGCAGTGATGGCGAATCTTTTCAGCTCGGCGCGTCAGCATTTTGAAAAACCATAACTTAACTCTGGTGCCATGTCACATATAGAAATTTTTTGATATTTGCAACCATAGTAAAACAGATTTATGTTTTTGATATTTATTTTATATATTTAAATGCCATTTAACAAAGAAAAATCAACGAAAAAAATGAGTTCGCATGTCACAGGTTCACCATCACTGGTCTAAAGAGTGACATTGTTTTATTTAAGAATTTGTAAGTCTCTTATTTATGACTTATAGAAGACAGCTTGATTCTCATATATACTTTTACTAAAAATTTCATTTGGGGTGATGTTATTTTGATTGAAGTATGTGAAAAAAATCTACACAGGTATGTAGTTGGAAAAGGATTAATATTTTAATTGCCTTTCCAACAATTTAGATATTCTTTGATACTACACCAAAACTTAGCACATGATAGTTTTTTAAAATTTAGTTGCAATATGCAACCTGAAAATATCAGTGAATTTTCTAAACTCTGTGACTTTAGGAACACCTATATGTTTGGAGATTAACTATGACTTTTAAGATTCACAAGTGGTTTTAATTATGTTTATGGTTTATTACAATGTAATCTAAAGAAATCTAGATGTTTCCATAGTCCTCCCTCATAGAGGTCACACAGAAGCACACTTCTTTCTCCACCAATGAACTCTCCAGCATCTATTCTGTGTTTCTGTCCAGTAAAGCCCACTTAAGGCTCAGATTATGGCTTTTGTCTGGAGCACTTTTTGCCTGCTCAGCCAGTTGTGATATTTACTATAAAACACATTGTTTACACAAACACTCTAGGCAGACTTATGCAGTAGAATTCAGTGCCCTAGACCTACAAAACATCTTATCAATTAATAACATAGGAAACACTCCAAAAGCCAAGTTCCATAGATTAGCCAAGGTTCAGGCCTGCTGAATAAACTTTTTTTATCCTATTACATTGAAATCTAGTGTTTGCTGTGAAAAGTCTGTTTGTGAAAATAAATCTAACACGTACAGTATTTTTAGGACTTTTTTTTTCGATTTTTTCAATATTCCAGTTTGCTTCTTCTTCTAGAAATATATTTTCCACAGTATCTCTCATAATTTATGAAGTTAGAAATCTTCTAATCTTTCAATGTTCATTTCTACATAAAGTATTTTTTTACTCCAGGGTCTCTCTAGGTCATGTGGTAATTTGAACATAAATAGCACAACTGTGCATGACCTCATAGAAGTGAGGGCAGTAGAAGGAAAGAAAAAGCAAGGGTTTGAAGTGGGGGAAAAAGCTTAAGATCAATCACTTGGTCATCTAGAATGATTTTTAACTTAAGAAAGCCATCATGCTAGTATGAAAGTAAATATTTATAAAACTAAAAATTTGTAAGACAAATACAACTTTTGAAATGAAAATATTATAAAGCAAATTATTTTATCATTTGGACCCAGATATCTCCAATGAAAACATTAGACAATAAGGGGATAAAATAAAAGTTTGTTACATTTCTTATGTGAACTTTATTTTATATACAATTTCATTTTTGTCATAGAAAATGTATTTAGAGATGTGTTTATGTATGTATGTATGTATTCATATATTTAAAAATATATATTGTGGATTGGTAGAATAAAGTTATATTGTATCTTTATGATACTAGATTTATTTAAGAACATTTTAGAAAACAAAGTCCATTTAATAAAATGTTATTAGTGATAGAAACTCCCAATCTGAACTAGTTTTGGCAAAGGGGACTCTGGTTTACAAACATGCAAGGTAGGATTGAAAAACCAAGAATAGGCAGGCAGATATAACAGTGAACTTAAGAACATTAGGAGCCAGGGACTCAAAGATGGCCTACATTGCCCTAGCTGGTTTGCCTCAGTGGATAGAGCATCAGCCTGCAGAAAGGTCTCTGCCATGTCTTTTTTTTTTTTTCTGCTTGCTACAGACCAGTTTTTCCACATGTTAGGAAACATGGTTACTAACAAAGTAAGCTTTAAGTTGAACTAATTCTCGTTCTAACTTTTTGGACAAAATTCTAAAAATTCCCTAAAGAACCTATGTCTGAGTAAGTCATCTGTGAGTCACTAGCTTTGGTGAGTTGTGAGAGGCCGCTAAAAGAATCCTATATAATAAAAGACTAATATGCAAATTATCCCTTCGACCGGAAGTTCAACTGGGAGTTTGACCCGAGGGTGGGGCTGGCCAGCCAACTGCCCACGCCTCTAGTGTATACATAAGTTGTAGTTAAAGCCCTGTTGACATAAAGGCAAATTCCCTGGAAAAGCTATGTGCAAAATCAGGCAAACCACTATGGTATGTTTCATATAATAGATACTAAATGCCCATTGCAGGAAGATTCCTGCAAGAATAGGGCCTCCTCCGGCCTATTCCTGCAAGAATAGGGCTTCCTGAGAACGGAGTGAAGCAGAGAATGGAGCGAAGCCCGCCTAGGCAGGCTTTGCTCCCTTCTCCACTGCCTTGCTTCCTACCTTCCCCGCTTAGCTCTCGGCTCCCTCCCTTTTCTGCCACCTGGGCTCTCTCCCTTCTCCACCGCTTTGCTCCCTCGACAGGTTATGGATCCGGGGCCTGGGGCCCACGGGCAGCCTCGCATGCTGCCGGCCCTGCCTGCAGTATGCAAATTAGGTGCCATCTTTGTTGGTGCTTAATTTGCATATCACGCTGATTAGCCAATGGGAGGTGTAGCAAAGGTATGGTCAATTACCATGTTTGTCTATTATTAGATAGGGCTAGAGGCCCAGCGCATGAAATTAATGCGCGGATATGGTCCCTAGGCCTGGCCTGCATTCAGGGCCATCTTCCCCAGCTGCCTGCAGCTGGCTGCCACCCACCCCCAGTTCCCCGTTTACTATTGGGTGATTGGAACTTGCTGGCCCGAGGGAGTGGGGGGGAGAATGGAGAGGTCAGCCGTTCTGCCCACTCGCCAGCCCCGCCCCCACCGCAGGTTGCCCTCTATGTGTGGGGCGACTGGTGGGGTGGGGGCCTTGGCCTGGCGCCACCCACATCCCCCACCACCCACCCCCGGTTCCCCGTTTGTCATTGGGTGATTGGAACCTGTCAGCTAGAGAAAGGGGCCAAGAGGTGGCCAGTGCGCCTCATAGTGACTGGTCAAACGGTCATTCTGGTCGTTCTACTGTTAGGGTCAATTTGCATATTACCCTTTTACTATATAGGATTATATAGGGTGCTTCATATAATAAAAAGTCAAGAAAACAAAATTAGAAAGCATAAAATACAATGATAAAGAATAGGATGACATCAGATATGATGGTAAATGGAATTATGTTAAAAGACTCAAAAAAGCCCTGGCTGGTTGACTCAGTGGTTAGAGAGTCAGCCTGCAGACCCAAGGTTCCCGGTTAGATTTCTGGTCAAGGACACACCAGGTGGGAGCACTTGTGGGAGGCAACCAGTGCATGTGTCTTTCTCATGTAGACCTACCTTCCTCTCTCTCTCTCTCTCTCTCTCTCTCTCTCTCTCTCTCTCTCTCTCTCTCTCTCTCCCCCCCCCCCCCCTCCACTCTGTTGAGAACTCAGTGGAGAAAATATCCTCAGGTGAGGATTTAAAAAAAAAAAGACAAAAGAAAAGTCAGTATGTGCTTTTTAAGCCAAAACTGAAATAAAAGGACACAAGTTAAAAATAGAAAGTTGGCAAAATCTAGATATAAAAATATCTAAAATAATAAACGCATAATATGCTAAATAGACCGGGCAACCTTCCGGACGAAGCTGGGGCTTCAAGAGAAGGCCTGGTAACAAATATAAAGGATGGATGGCAATATTGTTGTCAGATTAGTATGATACACAAATAGTTTCATATAATAATAAATTGCAATGACTAATACCCAGATGTCAGAAATAAAATGAACTTGAAGGATAAGCAGTAAGGAGGTAAGTAAAGGCCATAGTCTCGGGGACACTAAGAGTCTACTAGTATATGAGCCCTAGGTATTGGGATACAATTGAGGAGATGTTGGGATTTAAAATCTAGGTAGGGACTGGAGAACAAAACTTTAAACCCATGTGAGGGGTCTAAAGCTTCTGAAATAATGTTTTCTTTGAAAAACTGAGAGTAATGGAGAAAGGGAACTGGAACAACTCAGCCCCCTGGCCTGGGAAAGAGGCTGTGGATAGAAAAGTCACCTCTCAAAAATCAACCTAGGAATGTCTCTCTGCTCACTGAGGTGCATACATGAATGAATAAATAGAGCTGTACAGTGTTACCTCAGTGGAAACTCTTAATATTGTGAGTTGCATTTAAAGAATAATATGTGAGAGCTGCATTTTTTTCTTTTAATAGAAGGGTTCACTCTATGTAAGTGATGGCCTCACTTTGTCAACTAATAACAGATTATAGAGCTATAAAGATAGGAAGTGTGGAACTGGTACAGAACTAGATATTAGTGAAATAGAAAGTTTATAGACACAAATGTATAAGGATGGAATTCTAGAAATGCATCTATTGACATAGAGAATGATTATGCATATGAGTGTGATATGACATAGTCGAGAGTAATCCCACTAACATGAAAGCATAGAAAAGTACATAAGGATTTCAGCAAAATATTTTTAATTATTGTGCCAAGATGTTATCATATGGGTGTCAGATTTTTCCTTCTCATTCCTGTTTTTTTCTAAATTTAACTATAGTTAACACTGCTGTATACAGCAGGTCCTCAATATCGTTTCAAAGTTTTATTATAACGTTGAATAGATGGATGCCTTAGGAACTTTTGCTTATATCAATTAGTCTATGGTAGAATTGGTTTTGTTATACATTGTTTTCCTTAAAGTTGTAAAACCTATTGATGATGTTAGGTGAGGACTTACTATATAGGAAAGTTGTTAAGAGAGTAGATCTTAAGAGTTCTCATCACAAGGAGAAATTTTTTTCTTTTTTATCTATATAAGGTAATGGATGTTAGATGAACATATTGTAATCATTTCAAAATACATGCCCATCAAACCATCAAGTTGAACATCTTAAACTTACATAGTGATGTATGTCAGTTGTTTCTCAAAACTGGAAAAAAATATGCATTAATTGAGGTTTGTTAGACTAAGGAAAGTGGGAGAAAGAACGCATGTTTGGCTTGTGTTGTGTTTTGTATTAAAATAAAAATGCTGAGGATCCGAAGGAACTTCTAAGAAAGATTCTAAAGAAGGTACATAAATCTATTATGTAGAAAATTAGAAATAGGGGCAATGTGGTAGATGTTTATAAGACTAAAATGTTTGGTTCTCTATTAATAAATTTGAGTATTATAATAAAATTTTTAAGGTGTCAAAGTCTCAGTAAAGCTCTAACCCCAAGTAGTTTTAGGGAATAAATTTTGCAAAATGTTTAAGCAGAAAATCTCCATGATATATAAGCCATTCCAGAATGCAGAAAAAGAAAGCATATACTCACCCCAGATCTTCTTTGTTAATCCAGCATATCCCTGTCATAACCACATTTGCTCTGTTATAAAACAAAAATTGAGTGTTCTAGCCAATTGCAAAATAACTATAAATGTAAAAATAAAATACTAACAAAATCGTATACTAATTTGTATAATTTAATGAAGGAATAAAAGAAATGTTTGGTATTACAAAATTTTAGGAAATACTCCTATGTGGTTCAGAATAGGTTAATGAACCTCATTTGATATTTAAAGGCATTTATTAACTGTCTGGTTAAATTAAATTTCCTATTGCATTTGTTATCTGATTATTCCAGATATATCAGAGAATTATTACTTTGAATATTAATCTTATATTGAGCTCTTTTGGTATTCTCATAGTCTGTGTGCTCATGTCTGCACTCTTCCTATGCATAACTGGAAGAAAAGCTATCTATATTATCTCCTATTTGGGCATGTTGCACTGAAACATTTGGTAAATGAATGACTTGTGTTAATAAATGGAAATGTATGCCTTGTTTTGAGTGCAGGCTCGATTTTTAAAAGATGTTAATTCTTCCTACCTATTGTATAGTTTAAATGAAGTTTCATTAGATCAGTATTTAGGCAAAATGATTCTGAGCATCTGATTAGTGAGGATAATATTGAAATGGTTTAAAGCAGGGGTCCTCAAACTACGGCCCACGGGCCACATGCAAATACAAATATTGTATTTGTTCCCGTTTTGTTTTTTTACTTCAAAATAAGATATGTGCAGTGTGCATAGGAATTTGTTCATAGTTTTTTTTTAAACTATAGTCCGGCCCTCCAACAGTCTGAGGGACAGTGAACTGGCCCCCTGTTTAAAAAGTTTGAGGACCCCTGGTTTAAAGATTTATATACTCCTAGAGGCCCAGTGCACGAGTCCCTCACCCAGCTTGTGCCCTCTCACAGTCCGGTACCCCTCAGGGGATGTCCAACTGCCGGCTTAGACCCTCTCCCTAATCCGGCAGTCGGACATCCCTTGAGGGGTCCTTAGCACTGCTGCAGAGGTGGGAGAGGCTCCCTCCATTGCTGCTGTGCTCGCCAGCCATGAGCCTGACTTCTGGCTGAGCGGCGCTCCCCCTGTGGGAGCACACTGACCACCGGGGGGCAGCTCCTGTGTTGAGTGTCTGCCCCCTGGTGGTCAGTGCTTGTCATAGCAACTGGTTGTTCTGCCATTCGGTCAATTTGCATATTAGGGTTTTATTGGATAGGATGGGAGACTGGAAATATTAACATTTATAAAGTTAATTAAAATATTGGCATAATATTAATGGAATTAGAATAATAGAATCTTGAAGTTGTCTTGCTCATGTGTCTAAGTAATAATTGTATCTGTATATATAGGTATTTGTGAACTTGATATATGATAAAGTTGCCATTTAAAGTTTTTTAGTACAAAAATACCTTTTATTTGACTTACAGAATTAAATATAAAAATGTGTGAAACTACTATACTTAAGTGAAATAAAGGAAAATATAAAGTTTAATCTTCATTACAGGAAAACATTCTTTGTATATAAACAAAGAACTTGATGGAAAAGATTGTTAGATATAACTATGAAAAATCAAAACATTAGTACATTAAAACTAGAAATAAAGACTAAAATGAAGGGTTGGACTTTGTCTTATGTAAAATGAGCGAAGAAATTCATAAAAGTAGAAAACTGACCAATTATATAAACATATTTAAACCTCTAGCAATCCTATACAGACAGTCCTCTGGTTACGTTGGACTCGACATATGTCGTTTCGTGGTTACATCACCACCTCCCATCTATATATATAAAAGCCTAAGCGACCAGACAACTGGCCATTTGCTATGATGTGCACTGACCCCCAGGGGGCAGATGCTCAATGCAGGAGCTGCCCCCTGCTGGTCAGTGTGCTCCCACAGCAGGAGTGCTGCTCAGCTGACTCCGGGCACCAGATGCCAGGCTCACAGCTGGCCAGCGCAACTGTGGCAGTGCTACCAAGCGGTGGTGGTGACGGCAGCAGGCACAGCAGGGCCGGAATGAGTGGGAGAGGCACAGCGCCCAGCCCAGGCTCTTCCCCACCCGCCTGCCACTGCCCGCACTACTACATACTCCAGGGGTCCCGGATTGTGAGAGGGTGCAGGCCATGCTGAGGGACCCTACTGGTGCACGAATCCATGCACTGGGCCTCTAGTTTATTTATAAAAAAAAAAAAAGTTGCGTCATTTTGACATATGTACATATGTGCTTTATGTTTTTTATTACTTATTTACCACAAGTAAAGGTCAGGAATTGTTATCTTTCTTTTAAATTATTTTTACTGTTTCACTTCATTACTGCTGTGTATGTGCTCCATGTGAGTCACGTAGGTGTTTATGTAGGTGGGTTCAGACTTACGGCAAAAATCGCATTATGTTGTGCAGCAGGAACGGATCTCCGACGTAACCCAAGGACCTACTGTATAATAAAACCCTAATATGCAAATCGGCTGAACAGCGGAACAACCGGTCGCTATGACACACACTGACCACCAAGAGGCACATGCTCGAGCAGGAGCTGCCCCCTGGTGGTCAGTGCACTCCCATAGGGGGAGTGCTGCTTAGCCAGAAGCCGGCTGTGATCATGGCTGGTGAGCACAGCGGCAGTGGCGGGAGCCTCTCCCACCTCCGCAGTAGCGCTAAGGACCCCTTGGGGGATGTCTGCCTGCCAGCAGTCAGACATCCCCCGAGGAGTCCTGGACTGGGAGAGGGCACAGGCCAAACTGAGGGGACATCATTCCCCCCCCACCACCATCACCACCCCCAGTGCACTGATGGCATGCACCGGACCTCTAGTGCAAAATAAAATAGAAGTTTCATGTTTTAAACAGAGTGTCAGAGGTGACCCTGACCAGGTAACTCGGTTGGTTACAGTTTCATCCCTATACACCAAGGTTTTGGGTTTTATCTCTGGTCAGGGCACATACAAGAATCAACAAATGAATGCATAAATAAGTGGAACAAGTTGATGTTCTTCCCTCCCTCTTCCTCTCTTCCTGAAATCAAGAAATTAAAAAACAATGGCAAAGAGATTATAATTAATAATGGTCTGTGTTGGCAAAGACATGCTTCTGATGAAAGTATAAATTGATGCAACCTTTTTTGAAGGTACTTTACTTTTTCAGGAAACTTTAAAATATGAATTTTTTTGACCCAGTAACTTGGTTTTTCAATTTTTATTTGTTTATAATAAGACAGCATGAATGAGAGCTCACAGTATTTTAATGCTAGAGTGAAAAACAAAAATAAATTTTAATCTCAATTTTTAGTAAAAAGTATATACAGTAAAAAATTGAAAGAAATAACAAATTGACAGTCATTATCTTTTGGTAGTAGGGTTATCAGTTATTTTCTTTGTTGTATTTTCCTGTGCCTTGTACAATGAATACGTATTACTTTTATAATTAGGAACTTTGATTAGGCAGTGAAAGTGTGCTTAGATTTTTATCCTAAGTAATGAAAAAATAGACATTAAAAATAGTCCTTTTTATGCTTGACTATTTTAACTCTGATTGGATTCTGCCTGTGATCCTTGTAATGAAACAAAAAAGAGCGATAGTTAATGTACTTCAGGACAGTTATGTGAACTGGTATGATTAGCTAAATATTTTCACCATTTTGAAAATCTGAAATATCTTTACCATGATAAAGTGGTTTTTATTTGAGTACTTTGCATGTTTCAGAAACTCAAAAGCTATCTTTAAATGGATTTTTTTTTTAATTCTCATATGATGGTAATTAACATTTTATTGTTCCCAAAGAGTGATCCTCCACTGGACCCATCCATCAATTTTATTTTTTATTTAGATAAGATTATTCTTTCTAAGTGAACTTTCTCCATATATATTGTTATCTTATGGTATTCATATTTGTATTTGGCAGCCATATTTTCTGCTCTGAAGAATCTTCAAGATAAGATTCGACGCTTAGAACTTGAAAGGATTCAAGCAGAAGAAAGTGTGAAAACCTTGTCTAGAGAAACAGTTGAATATAAGAAAGTATTGGATGAACAGATACAAGAAAGGGAGAATTCAAAAAATGAGGAATCAAAACACAATCAAGGTTTGTTTAATTATAAAGGAAATGAAACACTGTAAAGAATGTAAAATTACTCCAAAATTGCACTTTAGCATTTTCTGGTGGCCTGTCTTCAGGCACTACAAAATTGCATTATACTCTGGTGCGTTTTGAGAAGCTTATAAGGTACAATTTACATCATCTGGAAAGGCTCAGAGGGCTACTGGAAATGTTTATTATGTACACAGTAGACTAAATTCCTTTTAACAGCTTGTTAAAACTGTTCTATGAGTGACCTAATTTCTGCTTTTCTTACATATTCTTTTTAGAGCTGACATCTCAATTGTTAGCTGCAGAAAGTAAATGCAATCTTTTAGAAAAACAATTGGAATACATGCGTAATATGATAAAGCATGCAGAAATAGAAAGGACGTCTGTCTTGGAGAAACAGGTATGACACCTCACCAATTCATTCTCAAGGACAGTTATTGGTGGGAAAAATTAGACATAAAGGACTAATGGTGCTGTTGTAATAATCATTTCTACTTTTATCTTAAAGTAACCATTGGTAAGCTGGCTAGAGCTGGAGTGAACATGGCCAACATGACCTGGGGCCACCTTCATGGGAAGGCTATTAATATTTGGGGACGGAATGGGCTGAGATGTCCTGGAGTTTTCCTTTTCACATTTTTTCTGTTGGGGTGGCAAGCTGGATCTGGGGTGGGCCTGGGCTAAGGTGTCCTGGTCAGGTAGCTGACTCGAGGTGGAAAGCTGTTGGTGACTAGGGGTCCTCAATGTGCTGGGGCGGCCTTGTAGGTTGGCTAGAGTGCATAGCCCAAGCTCTTCACCCATGCTACCCAGGTGGTGTGGGATTATAAACTGTGGCCTCTTATCCTGGTATCTTCTAGCAGTTCCCTACCCTTCCCTTTTGGCAGATGCTTTAGGATTAATTTACTTAAGTACCTTACACCTTTGTGAGAGGACATCTGCAACATCTGTCTTGAATATATATTTTTAAAAGTACCTGATGTTCCTATTATGAATCTAAAATTTTAATTCATCATGAATATTACGATACCTAAACATCTTACCTTTATTATGTAAAATTTTAAGATTTATATGCTTCACATTTTGCTAGATGCTCTGCAGTGTGAAAATGTTTATGCTTTTTACCGTCAGTCAACTGATATTAGATCTAAAAAAAATAGTTGAATAATTACACGACAAGGCTATACTAAGCTAATTTAAAATTTTAAACTTAAATCATCCTTACTGTATTGTTCTCATCCTCTTTCCTGTTATTTTTTCATTATTTCTATAAATATTCAAATTAAAAAATAAAAACCCTCAATTTTGAAACAAACTTACATTGGAGTTCTAAGTTTGTTTATAACTTTTAAAATATTGTGTTAAGCCCTACCGGGTTTGGCTCAGTTGATAGAGCGTCAGCTTGTGGACTGAAGGGTCCCGGGTTTGATTCCAGTGAAGGGCACATGCTCGGGTTGCAGGTTTGATCCCCAGTAGGGTTTGTACAGGAGGCAGCCAAGCAGTGATTCTCTCATCATTGATGTTTCTTTCTCTCTGAAATCAATAAAAATACATATATTTTAAAAAATAAAATATAGTATTAAAATGTAAAAACCCCCAAATCACAAAAAATTAACTGTCTTGCAGTATATATCTAATTTATTTTTTTTTAAACCTGAATTGTTTTTATACAGGTAATCAAGTGTTATTTCTTTCAAATGAAACTCCTTTATATGCTAGAAGAGGTTATGTGGTATTGCCCTTTAAAAACCAATACAAATTTCATTTTTTCTATGCTGACACTTCAAGAGATATGTCTTTCTCTTTATGGAAGTGTACAGCCTTCTTTACTGTTTCAAGCTGTTGTTCTTCTGTTTCATTTCTGTGCAATCTTGAGTTTCTTTCTGAGTTTTTTTACTTGTGTTCCAGCTAGTGAGTCCTTTTTCTCTTGCGCATGTATCCTCTTCAGTATACACTTGTGATCACAGAAAACTGAAAGATTATCAGGGCTCTGAAGAGGAGGCATTAGTAATCCAATAGCAACATTATCCTGGGAATTAGGAGGTTTTAAAAGAGGCAGGGAAGCTGTTCTTGTGGCTCTAGAAGATCTTCCTTCTCGTCATGTGGTTCAGTACAAAGAAATATTGTGGGCATAGCATTTTTTTTCAGTAACTTATTGCATTCCCTTGTAAAGCAATCTGGAGTAAAGTGTTCCCAAAAAATACTGCTATACTTGTTGGGTTTAGTTTTTTCTTCTGATAGCTGCCTCCCATTCTTTGCAAAGACTGGGTCAAGTAAGAGGAAACTTGTGGAAATAAATGGGCTTATCCTTATCCTATTGGTTTCTTGCCACCTTTGGTGGAACAGGACTGCACCACCCTTCACTTCTGCCGCCCCAGCAAGCAGGTGAAGCTGTTTACCAGTGTCACTGCTCTTAGCCTTGACACCCTCGCTTCTTCTGTAGCTTTGACCAACAATTATGATGATAGCCTCAGTCCCGGTGCCTAATGTGCCTTTATGTTGTTTGCAATAACAGAAGGACCACATACCATCTCCTGTCTCCCATGTCTAATTGTCACCATATTTTTTGTTTCCAATGGCATCTTCTTTATGTCACCTTGTTTTAATGTACCATAACTCTGGTTTTTATTTCTTCCTTTTATCTCTTTAAACACTATAAACTGTTTTTAATTTCTTCTTAATTATCTGATGTTTTCAGAGTACCAGTTCTGTCATTTATTGTATCTATTTAATCTCACTTATGGTGGCTTTTTTTCCTTATTGGAAATAAAAACATACATTGTATGGTGAGCTTATTCTTTCCAAGTACTTTTCCCCCCTTGGGAATTTATACTTTCTAAGTGGTGTTACAACTTTAGGAGACAGTTGTGTATTTACCTTTGCTGAGGCTTGATGGTTTTCACTGGTTCTGGTCCCGATTTATATTAATGTATTGGCTGGGGGTTCTTATATCTGCAGATGATGGTACATTGAGATTTTGTAATATTCCTGGTATATTTTATACATCAAGTCTAGTACAGCCTCATGTGATATTTAGCCTCCTTTTCCCTTTTCCCTTGCTTTTGAGCTTATCTTTTGCATTTGTAGATTTTTCTTTCATGCTTTCAAACTTAATTATGTTATCATTTATTGCAGTGGTTTGTCTATCACTTTTATGTGATAGATTGGGTGAGGAAGGGAAAGTGTTCAGTTCAATCTGCCACATGATTGGAAATGTAAAACATTTTAGGTTTGTGCAAGCACACTCTATGATGTTTCTACCTTGTCGAAGTCGCCTAATATGCATTTCTAAGAATGTATACCTGTTGTTAACTGGTATATATAAGAGTTGACTTTGAATTATAGCCCCATTTCATCAGTAAATTTCAAATATTCAATAGGAATGGTTTCAATACTGGAAATAAAATGTGACTTTTGCCAATTTTTATCTAAATATATTCTTTTAAAGTCAGTAAACTACCCACTGTAATGAATAGGGGGAAATTAGTAATTCACACATTCCTGAAAAAAATATTGCTGTTTGTATTACTTTGCCATTTTCAAATTTCTGATAGTATATTATCTACTGCTATAGACTTGTATGTGGAGATATACTCTTTACAAGTTTAGGTACTTAGTATATTGGCTTTTTACCAAAAGACCTCAATTTAGCATATTTCCACTTCTCATCTTAGTTTAATAGTTCATCTTGTGATTGTCAGTTCTGAAACCTGATAGGTGGCAGTCTGTTCAAATCCTTTATCCGAAAACTGAAAAAAGAAAAAAAAAAGTTTTACATAAAATTCACAGGAAATTAAATAATAGATTCTGAAACGGTAATTATTGCCTTAATAAAGAGATTAACTGTTTAGGATAACCAGACTAATTAGAAGAGTGTGTGTCTTTAACTATTTAAGATAACCAGACTAATTAGAAGTGTGTGTGTGTGTGTGTGTGTGTGTGTGTGTGTGTGTGTGTGTCCCCTCTACATGTCTAGTAAATCTCTGCTATTTCACAGTATAATGATAGTTTCGCTATAATAGAATTACATTATAATTGTATTTAGTGAGGACAGGAGTCCATTTGTATTAATGTGATGTTCCTGTGGTTTCATCTTAATATTTTCCTAGAATTCCTCTATAGTATGTAAGTAGTTATATGAAAGGCCAGAAAAAAATAGCATACAGTGTACTTACTCTAAATTAACTCAGTGTTGTTTTTCAGTTTTATTTTGCTGAAATCATCATGCTGTATTTAATATTGTTTCCCAGGTTTCCCTAGAAAGAGAACGACAACATGATCAAACACATGTTCAGAGCCAACTTGAAAAATTGGACCTTCTTGAGCAGGAATATAACAAACTAACTGCAATGCAGGCCCTAGCTGAAGTCAGTGAATGTATTTTTTACTTATCTATATTGACAGATTGACCGGTCGACCAGTTGCTATGGCGTGCACTGACCACCAGGGGCCAGACACTCAATGCAGGAGCTGCCCCCTAGTGGTCAGTGCACTCCCACAGGCAACCTCCTGCGGCCGGCCAATCACCTGCAGTCCCTTCCCCTGGTCATCCCCTAGCTGGCCAACCTCCCGCGGTCCCTCCCCCAAGCTGGCAGGCCCTGATCAGCTTGCCGCCCGCTCACCACAGTCGCAGAGTGATGACAGAGGCATCAGCATCTGGCGTCTGCATCTGGCATCCTTTCCTTCCGTGCCCAGCCTGGTGACATTTGCCTCCTCTCCCAACTCCGCCAGAGCCTTCGGACCCTGGACTGGGATGGGGAACCGGGGGTGGGTGGCAGTGGATGCGACCCCTTTCCCAGGGCTGGAAGCCAACCTCCCACGATTGTCCGCAACCCCATCCCCACCCCTGGCTGGCAGGCCCTGATTGGCCAGGCCCAGCCAGGCCTAGGGACCCCACCCATGCATGAATTCGTGCACCAGGCCTCTAGTCAATGTATAATATCTATAAGATCATTTTATAATACTGGATGTTTATAGAAAGAAGTGATACTATAACAAACGAATTTTTAAAAGGAAGAAATATAATTTGGAGAGAATGTTCACATTTTAAAACTTATATACATGAAAAGTAGGTGTTTGTTTTTTAAATGTTTGAAGATTAAATGTTTTTGAGTATTCCTGAGGCTTGCATCACTTGTTTTAAGTTATTCTGTTACCTAATTTTAGTTCTAATTAATTTTCTCGGGAAATACCAGTACCACTGACTAATGTTTCAGATTCGACTTCCATCTAACTTGAGTGTGTTCATACAGAGCTGTGTTCTTTGGTCATAGATTTTTACACATAATTCTTTCGAACCTCACAAATGACTAATAATAAATCATAAGGGAGTGTCGAGGATACTGGCAAACGCAGACCCATTAGTAGAGTGAACTAGCAAGCTTATATTTACTATGCTAAAATTTTACACATATTCCTCTGTTGCTATATTAAAATTTTACAAATTAGTAAGACTTTTTCACTGTTACCACTTTGAATGTTTTTTGTTTTTTTCACTAGAAAAAAATGCAAGAATTGGAAGCAAAACTTCGTGAAGAAGAAAAGGAAAGAAAACGTATGCAGGCTAAAGCAGCTGAGGTAAATTAAAATGTGAACAACTAGGTTCCTCATGTTTTGTACTGTTTTTATGTAAGTAGATGGTTAACTGTGGGCTTCTTAGATTATTTGTATTTTGGAATGGTTCAGTATATAAATTCTTAGATGTAGTTTAATATGGAAAATTACAAACATTTTTACAGAGTAAAACCTGAGCATTTCTTTAGACTTTTTCAAATTGTGAGATTTCTGTCAGGATTTTGTATGTGCCCTTGACCAGGGATTAAACCACAACCTTGGCGTATCCAGACAACGCTTTAACCAACTGAGCTATCTGGCCAGGGCTCAATCAGTATTTTAAAAAATCAGTAGGCTGAAAAATACCAGAAACTGTATACATAATGTAATTAATAATACCTAATCATGTAAAACTTCACACAGGTCACTATTAGAAATATATTAAAGCCATCATTTGGTATTCTATTTATAGGTGCTTTCCTTTCCTTGGTGGTCTCAAGACAGAAGTAGAGGTAGAGGGCTGCCCCAATAGCTACTGACATATTAATTCACAAAAGCTACCATATTAGGCAAATGAGTTTCACTTACTAGTCTTGGCTTTTTTTTTTTTTTTTTTTTTTTTTAACTTGATTTCAGAGAGGTAGGGAGAGTGAGAGAGAGTTAGAAACATCAGTGATGAGAGAGAATCATTGGTTGGCTACCACCTGCATGCCTCACACTGAGGATGGAGCCCACAACCCTGGTATGAATCCTGACCAGGAATTCAACCATCCTGGTTCATGGGTCGATGCTCAAACACTGAGCCATGCCAGCGGGTTAGTCTTGGATTTTTATTCCTTGAAGTGGCCACTAGGTAGAATAGGTAAGGCAGTTTGAATTCACAAAAACATTGAGTTCATGTACAGCAACCAGAACTGCATTTCTAGAAGTAGTAACACTTCTGTACCCATTAAGTCTTTATTTTTTTAATAAATCTTTATTATTGTTCAGATTACTACAGATGTTCCTCTTTTTCCCCACATAGCTCCCCTCCACCCAGTTCCCACCCCACCCCATGCCCTTACCCTTGCCACTGTCCTCATCCATAGGTGTAAGATTTTTGTCCAATCTCTTCTTGCACCCCTCACACCCCCTTAACCCTGAGAATTGCCAGTTCACTCCCATTCTATGCCCCTGCTTTTATTATATTCACCAGTTTATTCTGTTCATCAGATTTTTTATTCACTTGATTCTTAGATTCACTTGTTGATAGATATGTATTTGTTGTTCATAATTGTTATCTTTACCTTTTTCTTCCTCTTCTTGAAGAATACTCTTCAGCATTTCATATAATCCTGGTTTGGTGGTGATGAACTCCTTTAGCTTTTTCTTGTCTGTGAAGCTCTTTATCAGACCTTCAATTCTGAATGATAGCTTTGCTGGGTAAAGTAATCTTGGTTGTAGGTTCTTGCTATTCATCACTTTGAATATTTCTTGCCACTCCCTCCTGGCCTGCATAGTTTCTATTAAGAAATCAGCTGACAGTCGTATGGGTACTCCCTTGTAGGTAACTGAGTTTCTTTCTCTTGCTGCTTTTAAGATTCTCTCTTTGTCTTTTGCTCTTGACATTTTAATTATGATGTGTCTTGGTGTGGTCCTCTTTGGATTCCTTTTGTTTGGGGTTCTCTGTGCTTCCTGGACTTGTAAGTCTATTTCTTTCACCAGGTAGGGGAAGTTTTCTGTCATTATTTCTTCAAATAGGTTTTCAATATCTTGCTCTCTCTCTTCTTCTGGCACCCCCATAATTCGGATATTGGTATGCTTGAAGCTGTCCCAGAGGTTCCTTACACTATCTTCATATTTTTGTATTCTTTTTTCATTTTGCTTTTCTGGTTGGGTGTTTTTTGCTTCCTCGTATTTCAAATCTTTGATTTGATTCTTGGGATCCTTTAGTCTACTGTTGAATTTCTGTATATTATTCTTTATTTCAGACAGTGTATGCTTAATTTCTGACTGGTCCTTTTCCATTTTTTTGGCATTCTCATTAAGGTCCTTGAAGGTCTCACTAAGTTCCTTGGAGGACTCACTAAGTTCCTCGGAGGTTTCTAGAAGATTCTTGAGTAACCTTATAACCGTGGTTTTGAACTCTGTATCCAGTAGTTTGCTTTCCTCCGTTTCTTTCATTTGTGACATGTTTTTGTCTCCACATTCTGGCTGCTTCCCTGTGTTGATAGGGTGGCTTTGTGTGGTAGGTGTCCTATAGGGCCCAATGGCTCAGCCTCCCCAATCACCTGAGGTGGACACTCAGTGCACCCCTTTGTGGGCTGGGTGCACAGTCTTGTTGTAGTTAAGCTTTGATTGCTCTTGGTATCACTGGGTGGAATTGACCTCCAGGCCAATTGGCTGTGAGGACCCGCTCTGTCTATAGTGGAAGAACTGCTGTGCTGGAGTACCCTTATGGGTCAGGACTTGCTTCAGTGGGGCTTTGGTGCTCACTGAGTCTGCCTCTTGAGTGTGTCATTTATGGATGTGAGGAGTTGAAATCTGGTATTTGACAACTGGGTACACTGGCTCCTGGATCTCCAAGGAGGTGTAAAGTCAACCACTGCCTGAGGCCACACAGTAGGAGCTACAGTGAGATCTGCAGATTTCTCCTCTTTGGGGTTCAGAAGTTTTGGAGCTCTCTGACCCAGCTGCAGTTTATTAGGTTAGTCTGTGAAAGGACAGGCCATTCATATGCAAAAGCCACTGCACTATGCACAGCTTAGGTGGGATTTTAAACTGGGTGGGGCAGGGTCTCAGGGAATCACCAGGACGGAGCAAACAGCGATGACTGCCAATCAGCTGTCTCCAGGTCCCCGCATCCCACACCCCCACGCAGTGACTGATTCCCTGTGAGCACCTCTGCAAGAAAGCCACCCTCGCTTTCCGACCCGATGTCAGACAGTCCAGTTTCTCCCATAGGGAGTCTGGGTTCCCAGAGTCTCCCCGGAAACGAGTTCAGAGCAGTCGGGTGCTTGTATCTCCCTTCCAATTGAAAAAAACAGCACACCCAGTTGGCAGCCCGTTTTGCACGCCTCTGTACCTCCACTCTTCCGCGCCTCCGCACCTCCTACCCAGTCTCAGTGCACTTTTTTCTTTCCTTCTGCTTGTAGAACTTGCACTCCGCTTTCCCATGATTCTGGATGATAGCCATTTTGTCTTTTAGTTTTAATTTTGATGTGGTTGTGAGAGGCAGCACATACTGGTGTATACCTTATGCCGCATCTTGGTTCTCTCTCCCATTAAGTCTTATTTACAGGCTTAATAAAAGACTTACGTTTATAACTGTTGACTCTCCCCTTATGAGTTTATTTATTCAAATATCTCCTATATATTGCCCTCCCCATTCCAAAGTTTTTAAATAACATTTGAATATAATATTTTCATAATAATATTAACACAAGATGTTGATCCTGATTTCAAAACAATTGGGAGGGAAGGATTTGTAGTTCAGGCTGTGGCAGATGCCAACACTATCCTGGGATCACTTCATGAGTGTGCTCATAGGTTTGTGACCATTCTAGTAATCTCATCTTTGTTATCTATTTCTTCCTATGCCTCCCAGAAGTCATTGACTTCACATACTCTCATTCTTTAAAACTTGTATTTTTTCCTTAGATATCTACCTTTTGATCCGTATGCATATATTTTTTCCCTTAGTGTGCTTTCTGCGTTATATAGTCATGTGACTTTATTTTTGACTACCAACAAAGTTTAAAATTACTTCTTTTCTCTGCCCATTCCACTTTGGGGTGGGCCACTTTTACTGTGTCTACATTTCCTCACTTGCAACATGAAACTTATGGGTTGTGCTTTATATACGTTGTGGTGGTGAGTTTTATTGTACATGTAATACAGATTAAACAAGTTCATAATTTTATTTTAATAAAAGGTATGAAAGCAACCAATAAGTCAAAGTACTGATTATTGGTCATAATTTATGTATCATATTCCTTGCTTTTTTATTAAGCAGGCATAAAGTAGGGACCAAATCAGTTACTACTGATAGTGTAATGTCAATAAAGCTTTTGAGTTCTGATAACTCTATAGTAGTGGAAGAACAATGGCCGAGCTTAATAAGTGGTTCCAAGTCTAGATAACCCTAATTTGTTTAGCCTTAGGCAAGATATTTGACCATTCAAAGCTTGAATTTTACCGTGGATAAAGTAATCTTCATTTTATTTCTTCTTACTATTAGATCAAATTAGAGAAAAAGATAATGAAAGCACTTTAAATTGTTAAAACTCTGCCATAACAGCTACTGGGAAGAACTAAAAAGCTGGAAGTTAAAAGTATTCAAACAAATTGTTCTTTTGTTTACTATTTAAACTCTTTGGCTTCTTAGGTCTTCCATATAGTAATTTCATGATCCTTGAATTATAGTTATTCAGTTTACTGTGTATAAAACATTGTTAGATGTGTACGAATTTAGGTGCTCCTGAAAACGAAGGTCCTGTATTTCTTTGTCACTGAATACATTCTATCCTGGGAGAATGCAGTAATTGTGGGAAGTCTTAGTAATGATCTCAGTATTTCTTTTAACTGATCCATTGGTTCTAAGTGTTTGTTCCAGTTCCATTTTAAATTCCTGGGGAACTTCAAGATACTGTTAAATACAAATTTCCCCAACCTAGGAGGTTTAAAATGATGTGGTCAGGAGAGGAGCACTTAATTTTATTCCTCATAAACTCCAGACAATTTTGATACATAGGCAAGTTTGAAAACCACTATTCTAGACTAATGAACTAACTCGTAAATGTGTATGATTATATTGATTTAAGTAAAGTTGTAAGTTGGCTTAGGGAAAACAGCAGTACTTGTTTGAAATCCTTAATAATTGCTTGTGGATTTCCTCTGATGTAGATAGAAAATTATTTTTATTGTAGTTACTAAGCTTCTAGAGAAATGGGCTTGATTACATTTGCTGACATACCATCCAGTTCTTTTGGACATAAATTTCCAGTTCCTTTTTCTTATATCATTAAGTGTATGGTTTTTTAAAAGAGGAAGAAATGTATTTGCTTTCAAGCTGTTTTTGTGTCAGGTGCTGTTACAGATTCTGAGTGCGAAAGAAAGAAAATACTGAAGCATCAGATTGCAGTTAGATATAGTACATTTAACTTATTATCTATAATTTATGGAGCAGCTCCAAATAAGGGAGCTTCAAGATAAATTGAGATGCTAGTATTGATTTAAAGTGTTTGACAGATGTTGACAGATTGGTTTCAGACATAGTTATAGAGCTATGATGTAATTTTTAATCAGATACTCCTGTAAGTTTTAGAGGCTTTTACATGGAAAATCTCAAATTTGAATTCTAGCTTTTATTTCTACAGCGTTAACTTTAGGCTCATATTTTTTCTAGTTGCAGACAGGTCTAGAAACAAATAGACTTATATTTGAAGATAAGGAAACTCCTTGTGCCCCCTGTGCAAGAAGAATTAAAAAAAAGAAGTCAAAACCACCAGAAAAGGTATGAAAGCAACCAGTAAGTCAGTGTACTGATTATTATTGTCATAATTTATGTGAAAACACTCATAAACCCTGTAATATTACAACCTTGGACGAGCAAATTAAATCTATTTCATTCTCAGTTTCTTCATTGGGAAGATGGGGATAAGTAATACCCACTTCTAAATTTTACTGATAGTTAGATAATATATATGAAAACATTTTAGAGCTACCAAACACTCCATAAATATTAGTTATTAATAATCAGTATTGCGTTAATTACTCTTTGCTCTTGAAATGTTTTGTACTAGTATACACAAACACAGCACTAGACTGTAATTGCTATTTTGTCAGGTTTCATTTTTTCTTTCCTAGACTGGATGCAAGTATTATTAGGAACTTGAGACCATAATATAAATGAGGCAAGTAGTGGCCCAGCAGTAAGCTGGAGTTTCAGGTTACTCATATACTAGTATAGTTAGCTTTTACTGTCATGTTAGTAAAACTGTTTTTCTTTCCTTTCCATTCAGAAAGGTTCTAGGAACTATTTTGCTGCTCAACCACATTATAGATTATGCTTGGGTGATATGCCATTTGTAGCTGGGAAGGTGAGTTGGTTGAACTCTAGATTTTTTTTTTTGTTTAACTTAGATCTTTGAATTAAATTTACCTGTTTGCCTGTATACCTAAAAATGATGAAAATATTTTCTGCTCTTTTGTGGGTCATAGTGATGTAAGGATGAGATGTAGGAAGGTTTTATGGGATTGGGGGAGTAGGGAGGAGACTAGGAGGACACTTTAAAACAGAGAAATTTTTTGTGGAAGGGAATTTACTAACAAAAGGAGAGACCCCAGTTTGGAGAAGGCGTGGTTGCAGAGAAGGGTCAAGGGAATAAGAAACAGTACGTTTGTAGCATTGAATTTTTAGTATCAACCCTGTTGATTTCTATTTAGATAAGGATATTTAAATAAATAAAAATCACATTCTGTGCCGAAACCGGTTTGGCTCAGTGGATAGAGCGTCAGCCTGCGGACTGAGAGGTCCCGGGTTTGATTCCGGTCAAGGGCATGTACCTGGGTTGCGGGCACATCCCCGGTGGGGGATGTGCAAGAGGCAGCTGATCGATGTTTCTCTCTCATCGATGTTTCTAACTCTCTATCTCTCTCCCTTCCTCTCTGTGAAAAATCAATAAAATATATTTAAAAAAAAAAAATCACATTCTGGTTATCTTCACTTCCATACCCTATCTAATAAAAGAGAAACATGGTAATTAGTGTACGACCGCTACCCTTCCCATTGGCTAATCAGCGAGATATGCAAATTAACTGCCAGCCAAGATGGCCGCCGGCAGCCAGACAGCTTGAAACTAACATGAGGCTTGCTTGCTTCAGTGACGGAGGAAACCAACGTTCCCCGCCTGCCTTGCCAGCCTCTGAGCCTGCAGTTTGAAACATTGTAACAAATATAGAAGCTAAACAAAACCCCAGAAACCTGCTTTCAGCGAGCCGGGATCTCAGAGCTGGAGTTATACATTGTTTAGATTATAGAACCCAAACAAACCAGATACCTGCTTTCAGCAGCAGAGGCCTCAGAGCTGGAGCCAGAGCTAAAGCTGGCCCAGAATAAAAAAAAAAAAAAAGAAAGAAAAAAAGGAGCAGTTGGGAGCTTCCGTCACCCGCCAGTCTGAAAACAGCCCTCAGCCCCTCACCCAGACTGGCCAGGCACCCCAGTGGGGACCCCCACCCTTAAGGGTGTGTGACCAGCTGCAAACAGCCATCATCCCCTCATCCAGGCTGGCCAGGCACCCCAGTGGAGACCCCCACCCTGATCCAGGACACCCTTCAGGGCAAACCAGCCGGCCCCCACCCGTGCGCCAGGCCTCTATTCTGTATAGTAAAAGGGTAATATGCCTCCCAGCACCGGGATCAGCGGAGCCGAGAGGCCTCCTGGCACCGGGATCAGCGTGACGGGTCAGTGCCCAAACCCCGATTGCCCTTCGGCTCTGTGTGTGACAGGGGGCGGGGCCACAACCTCCCTATCCACCCTGCTCTGTTTGTGACAGGGGTAGGCGCCCCAACCTCCTGATCAGCCCTGCTCTGTGCCTGATACGGGGGAGCTCCCCAACCCCCTGATTGCCCTGCGGCTCTGTGTGACAGGGTGCGGCGCCCCAACCCCCCTCCTCCCGCCCCCCACGGGCCCTGCTCTGTGTGTGACAGGGTAGAGCCATAACCTCCCCATTGGCCCTGCCCTGAGTCTGAGTGTCGGCGCCCCAACCCCCTGATCGTCCCTGCTCTGTGGGTGATAGAGGGCGGCGCCCCAACCCCCTGATCCGCCCTGCTCTGTGTATGACAGTGTATGACAGGTGGCGGTGCCCCAACTCTCCTATCGACCCTACTCAGTGAGTGACAGGGGGGAACTCCTCAACCCCCTGATTGGCCCTGCTCTGTGCGTGACGGGTTGGCGCCGAAACCTCCCCATCGACCCTGCCTTGAGTGTGACGGGGCGGTGCCCCAACCCCCCAATCAGCCCTACCCTGAGCGTGACTGAGAGTGGCATCGCAACCTCCCAATCCGCCCTGCTCTGTGCATGACAGGGGTTGGCGCCCCAACTCCCCAGTCGGCCCTGCTCTGAGCCCGACCAGGGGCTGCACCTAGGGATTGGGCCTGCCCTCTGCCACCCGGGAGCAGGCCTAAGCCAGCAGGTCGTTATCTCCCGAGGGGTCCCAGACTGTGAGAGGGCACAGGCTGGGCTGAGGGACCCCCCTTCCCCCCCCCCGAGTGCACAAATTTTTGTGCACCGGGCCTCTAGTTACTTATAAGACTCATTCTCCAAAAAGCACTTATACATAGAATTGAATCTTATTTTCCTTTAGTGCTTAAATATAGAGATGATGACTTTGTCAAATATCAGCAAGTACTGAGTAATTTCTACTAAGTGCTTAACACTGTTAGTTTATACCACTTTTGATGAATTATTTGTGTTGATGGGGTGTGTGTGTGTGCGCGCGCACACACAGCTAAATTGTGCGTTTATGAATTTGAGAGGATTTGGGAATAAATTTTTATTTGTCCTTTATTTAATTTTAAATTCTCCCCCCCTCCTCCTCCCCCCCTCCCCCTCCCCAGCATTGAATTGGCAGTGAAAGCTTGGGAATTAATTGTTTCCAAGATTTTTCACTTGCCTTTTGTAGGAAGCACCGATTGCTTGGAAAAAAAGTATTGCATTGGCTCTATGCTATCCTCTACCCTAAAATTACCCTGTTGTTGGATTGCAGACCATCTTTTGACCTATGTTATATCCTTTATCTTTTATTCCTCCCAGACTTCTTCTGTTTCACCATAGAATATTTGATATAGGTTGGAAATGGAGGTTCTCAAGGAATAGCCAGAATCACCCAGTATGCATTTGAATAAGCATCTTACAAAGCCAGTCACAACCCTACTAAGTCAGAAGTTTCTGGGTATGGTGTCTAGAAAGTCTTTATTTTTTTAAATGTATTTTTATTGATTTCAGAGAGGAAGGGAGAGGGGACAGAGAGAGAGAAACATCAATGATGAGAGTGAATCATTGATTGGCTGCCTCCTGCATGCCCCCTAATAGGGATCGAGCCCACAACCTGGGCATGTGCCCTTGGTCAGAATCAAACCCAGGACCCCTCAGTCCACAGGCCAATGCTTTATCCACTGAGCCAAACTGGCCAGGGCTAGAAAATATTTTTTTAACTGTTCCCTGGTCCCACTCTAATGTTCAGTGTAATTAGGAAAGCACTGACACACCTTCCTGTTCAATTTTTTTTGTGTAAATATTCAGAACAATGATTGTATGTTCTGTTAAAATATATCTACTGGTGAAGACATCATTTTACCTCAGACATCCCATCATATTTCTAGACTGCTTTATTTGAAAGTGCCTAAGTGAGTTGAAATCTGTCACTGTATAAATTCTACTCATTGGTCTTTTTTTACTCATAGGGATTCACATGGAACATATGAGTAAACCCGTGACTATAGTAAAATTTAAAAAATTTTGAAGATAGCTTCATCTTCTTATCCTCTTCTAGGCTATAAATAAAGACCATTTTCTTCACTTATTCATAAGATGTGCTTTATGAGTTTCTTTACTGTCTCATCACTCTTTTTGCTTCTAAGTTGAATATAACCTTCTAAATGGGTTGTTACTAGCCCAGAATAGAATCTTTGTCATATTTTGGATAATCTCTTAACTCAGCCTAGTATCACATTAATTTTATGGGATAAGCTGAACTATCTCTTTCATTCAGTGCTTTTTGAGTCAACTAAAATTACAGATCTTTTGTTGCTGTTGTTGTTGTTGTTAATCTTCACCTGAGGATATATTTTCCATTTATTTTTGACAGAGTGGAAGGGAGCGGGAGAGACAGAGAGAAACATTAATGTGAGAGAGAGACTTAAATTGGTTGCCTCCTACATATGCCCCAACCAAGGCTGGGCAACTGAGGTACGTGCCCTTGACAAGAATCGAATCTACGACCTTTTAGTCTATGGGCCAATGCTCTAACCACTGTGCAAACCAACTAGGACAATTACAGGTCTTTTACTGAATCTTTGCATCACCCTCTGTAGATTCTGTACTTGTGGAATTGATTTTTTTAATACAGACTCTTAATCTAATGAAGCTCTATAAGAATGGATTCACCCACTCTCACATTAGATTAGAATCAAGTTCAGTCTTCCATTATATTTCTATTATTTCCAAATTTAATTGCCTATCTTTGATAATTCTCACTGATGTCATTTATACAAAGATTGAACAAGACAGGTTCAAAGACAACTTTTCAACCTGAGCTTCCCTTTTGAAGTTATTTATATTATTCAGACAACTGTGTCACCTAGCTGAGTGTTTCTCAAACTATCTATTGTGTAGGACCAGTATTTATTTGTAATTACACATTGTCATAGACCAATACTTTTGTAAAATGCAACAAAAGTGAATTACTAGAGCGCTAACCGGTTTGGCTCAGTGGCTAGAGGTCGGCTTGCGGGCTCAGGGGTCCCAGGTTCAGTTCCGGTCAGGGGCATATACCTTGGTTGCGGGCACATCCCCAGTGGGGAGTGTGCAGGAGGCAGCTGATAGATGTTTCTCTCTGATCGATGTTTCTAACTTTCTATCCCTCTCCCTCCCTCTCTGTAAAAAATCAATAAATTATATATTTTTTTAAAAAGTGAATTACAAAAAAAATAATTTAAAAAGACAAAATACAAGTCCCTATATTTTTATTACTAGATTCAACAGACACAAAATTACATTAATAAATAACAATTGAAAAAAAAAACAGGAAAACATTTTCAAAAACTACTGCTTATTGAGCGTGTATATATAAGCAGTTAGTATAATGAATACATATTGCAGTTTATGAGCAATGTAGTGATTCAACTCATTTTTTAGTTTAAATAAATACCACATATATCAATGTTTAAAGTTGTTAATGAGACATGAATTTGGATCTTGATAATCAAGGTTGTAATGATGATAGTGTAACTTGAAAGAGGAGTATGTATATCTACATCATTTAATTGTAGTTGAATTAAAATTATCTTGATAAACATGGATTAACTTTTATTTTGAAATGATTGTAGATTCATAGGACATTGAAAAAATAATACAAAAAGGTCTCTTTACCTCATTTGTAACATAATATGTAACTAAAGTACAGTATCAAAACCAGGAGATTGCCATCAGTACACAGACCTTCAGATTTCTGTAGTTTTACATATACTCCTTTGTGTGCTTTATGCATATACTCAGGCACAGGTCAGTGCAGTTTTATCATGTAGATTTGTGTAACCACCACCATACCATATCTACAATTTTGTCATTTCAAAAATGTTATGTAATCGAAGCATACAGTTATACCTTTTTTGAGATTGAATGAAAACTTTTTTACTCGGCATAATTCCCTTGAGATCCATCAAATTATTTTGTGTCCATATAAGTACTATTCCGTGGTGTGGATATACCAGTTTGTTTAACCATTCATTCACCCATTGAAGGATATTTGGGTTGTTTCCAATTTTTGGCATTTACAATTAAAGCCAGTATGAACGTTTACGTACAGAGTTTTGTGTGGACATGTGTTTTACATTCCCAGTAGTAGTGTATGAAAGATGCAGGTTTTCCACATTCTCACCAGCATTTAGTATTGTTACTTTTTATTGCAGCTGTTCTGATTAGTATTTTGTGATCCCTCACTGTGATGTTAATTTGTATTACCCTAATGATTAATGATGTTTGAATTTCTTTTCATGTGCTTATTTGACATCTATATATTCTCTAGCAAATTGTATGTTTATATCTTTAGCTCTTTTTAATTTAATTTTCCTTATCACTATTAGGTTTTGAGAGTTCTATATGTATATGTATTTTAGAGACAATGCATTTTTAAGATATATGGTTTGCAAGTACATTCTCCCAGCCTGTAGCTTCTCTTTTCATCCTCTTAACAGATTGTTTCACAGAGGAGAAGCTTTTCATTATGACAATGTAGTTAATTGATTTATTTGCTTTTATGGATTATGCTTTTGGTGTTATATCTAAGAACTCTGCCTTAGACCTATGTTATATAGATTTTCACCTATTTTCTGTTTTATATTTAAATCCATGAGCCACTTAAAATAATTTTTATATACAGTATGAGGCTATTAGGTCAAGATTCATTTTTTATTCTGTTTGGCATATGTGTTTGCTTCTTTGCCAATACACACTGCCTTGATTACTGTTGCTTTTTATAGTAAGTCTTAACATCAGGGAAAGTGATCCCTCCTACTTTATTCTTCTCTTTTCAAAATTGTATAACTTTTCTAGCTCCTTTGCCTCTCCATTTGAATTTTAAAATAAACTTGACTCTAAAAGAAAAAAACCTTACTGGATTATGATAGGAATTATAAGTGTAGACCAGTTTGAAGAGAATTGACATCCTTGTTGAGTGTTCCAGCCCATGAATACAGTATATCTCTAATTTATTTAGATCTTTGATTTCTTTTATCAGTGTTTTATGGTTGTCAACATATTAATTTCATGTTTTATTAGATTTATACTCAATTTTTTTGAGTGATTGTAAATTGTAGTTAGTTTGCATTTCAGTTTCTATATGATCATTGCTAGTATATTTAATTTTTGTATGTTGGTTTTACATTCTGTTACCTTGCTGAATTCACTTATTAGTCCTAGGAATTATTTTTTGGATTATATAAGATTTGCCGTGTAGAGAATCATGTCATCTATAAATAGGACAGTTGTAATTTTTCCTTTTTAATTGGTATACCTTTTATTTCCTTCTCTTGTCTTACTGCACTGGCTAGGATTTCCAGTATTGTGTTGAGTAAGAGTGATGAGAATGGACATCTTTGCCTTTTTTTCTGATTCTAAGGGGAAAACATTCAGTTTTTCACCAATAACTATGATATTAGGTATAGGTTCTTTGTTAGTGCTCTTTATCAACTTGAGGAAATTTCCCTTTGTTCCACCTTTACTTACTGAGTATTAATTAGTACCCTGAATGGGTGTTGGATTTTTTCAAATGCTCTTCTTTATCAAATGATATGATCACATAATTTTTATGTTTTACCCTATTGAGATGTTGGATTGCATTGATTGATTGTTGAATATTGAATTAGTCTTGCATTCCTGAAATAAACCCCACTTGGATGCAGTGTATACTTCTTTGTACAAATTGCTGAAATCGGTTTACTCCCTAACAGTAGAAACCAGGATAAAAAGAACATCTGTTTAGCTTATCACAGTGATCTCCAAACCTGGCTGATCAGAATCAACCTGGCAGGCTTAAAAAGAAACATTTCTAACCCCTGACCCCACCGTGATTGAGTTTGTTGTGCTGCCTAGGAATCTGCATTTGAAGTAAACTTATCTGGATGATTCCTTTGGAGCGAAGTTAGCTCAGCCATCTATGTGTGAGTTGAAATAGCATGTTGAGGTTACTGTTTAGTATTCAAAACAAAACCAAAAGTTTTGAGAAGGCTACAAGGTTTTTCTTGTTGATTATGTGACAAATACAGCCTTACTGCTTTCTATTATTCGAGGACAAAGAAATAAATACAGTAATCCTTATGACCTAGAAGCACATACACTGTTTAATAGGGGAAATAGATATGCAAACACGATTACAATCTTTTGTGATAAATATTGTGATAGAGATAAAGGCCATAAGTGATCTAAGTTTGGACAAATTAATTACCTGGATATTTTATGGAAATGTTTAAAAATTATATATTTGAACTGGATTTTAAAGGATAGCATAGAAGTTGTCACACACAAAAATATGGCATGTGCAAATAGTTTGTTCAAATAATGAAGAGAAATTAGGAGATGGGACATGAGGCCAAGGAGTATAAATTACAGATCAGTTTTTATAAAGCCTTATTTTCTAGGTTCAGGAGTTTGGAACCAGTGGGCTTAACACCAGAGAATTTCAAATAGAACAACCTGTTCAGAATACTATTTTAGAGTAGCTGATAGCATTGTGCAGTTAGAGACTGAAGAGGCTAGGAGCAAAGATACCAGTTAGGATGCTCATCCTATGAGGTGGGTGCATAAACCAACTGAATTGACAATAGGATGGAGAATAAAAGGGGGATTGGAGATTTTTCAATTGTTAAATCTTTGGTAGTTGGTAATTGATTTAACTAGACTAGGAGACATAGGCTTTTTGGGAGGTAGGGGGAGTTCTTTTTTTTTACCCAGGATAGGGAATGAAAAAAAAAATTTCAAGGATGAGGCTTCTAATTATTTCTCATTTTTCTTCAGTCTACGAGTCCCAGTCATGCTGTTGTAGCCAATGTCCAGCATGTCTTGCATCTAATGAAGCAACACAGTAAAGCCTTGTGTAATGATCGAGTAGTCAGCAGTGTTCCTTTGGCAAAGCAAGCATCTTCACGAAGTGGTAAAAGTAAGAAGTTGTCAGTAAGGCCGTCCTCCTCTAGCAGCATTAATGAAGAGTTATCAGAAGTCTTACAGACTTTACAAGATGAATTTGGGCAAATGAGCTTGTGAGTTTTAATTTTGCTTTTTTTTAAAATTACATTTAGTTGTAAAATCTCGTTTTAACTTCTTGGTGACTTTACTAGTCATATATTTTGTTTGTTCCACAAATATTTGTTCAACACAATTCTTGCACCAACCACTGAGCAAGTTACTAGGATAATAATAAACATAACAATTACTATCACTGGTAATTTGGAAATTTGTTGCCCTATTAAAAAAAATTGAGACTTTTTTAAATGCATGAGCAATGGTCCCATGGTGAGTGAGATGCATGACCTAATCATGATAACACAGGAAACTTAACCAAACCTTACTTTTGTTTTTATATAGTGATCATCAGCAACTTGCAAAACTTATCCAAGAATCACCAACTATTGAACTGAAAGAAAATTTAGAGTGTGAACTGGAAGCATTAGTGACAAGGATGGAGGCAAAAGCCAATCAAATAACTAAAGTTCGGAAATATCAAGCCCAGGTAACTCAGATTTCCCGTACTCATTTCTAATGATTAAAAAACAAAACAGTACCAAAAAAACCTTTTTTTTTTTTTTTTCAAGTATATGAATTTATGACATTGTAAGTGTATCATAGATAGGGAGCTACAGAAAGTCTTTCTGTACTGTAGACACTTGTTAATTTGGTTTATTATTAAGAATTGGTGTTAAGTGGGCTAGGAAAAAAGACACTGTCTTTTAGTCTCTTAGAATCTTTGAAATACTGATTATGTTTCATATTCTGATCTTTATATGAACAAACTTAATTTCTGTGATGAATATAAATGGCTCTGAGTTTACCCAAATCATTTTAAAAGCACCTAGAACTTTTCATTTCTAATCTTTAGTTATATGGTTACTAATTATATTAAATTAATAAAACCATTTATTTAGTACCCATTAAGTGCAGTGGGAAGTCACACGCCAAGGTTCTCATCTAGATGCACTTCTATCAGGGTCATCAGTGACTACAATTGGGGAGAATGAGACAGATTGGAGGTGTGTTTTAGAAGTAGAAATATCAGGGCTACTTGCTGCTGGCTCTCATGTGGACTGAAATGTAGAAAACTGAGAGCAGAATATGGTTGGCTGACATTAATTGGTAGCTATGTAACAGGCACAATGCAGGTGCTATGCATATGTCATCTAAAACCTGAGGTTTTAAGCACTTTGTCTAAAGATTGTTTTCCAAAAAATAAATATGATTCTTGTAGGAGTAATAATAATATAATTTGTTTCTTGTACATTAGACTTGACTTTGTTCTTTCTAATAGAACATTGACATGCCAGCAGCAATTCATTTTAGCCAGCAGCTAAAGTAAAAATAAAGCCCCCCTATTTTTTTAAATTTATTTTTATTATTGACAATATTACAGATGTTCCCCATTTCTCCACTTTCCATTTACTCCCACCCTCCTGCCCCATCCCAAGCCTTCCCCACACAAGTGTCTGTGTCCATGGGCTATACACATCTATCTATCCTATATAATAATCCTATATAATAAAGCTGTAATATGCAAATTGACTGTCACACCCTCACACAAGATGGCCGCCCCCAAGTGGTCACAAGAAGGCCACCACAAGATGGCTGGCAGGGGAGGGCAATTGGGGGCGACCAGGCCTGCAGGGGAAGGAGGGCAGTTAGGGGCAACCAGGCCTGCAGGGGAGGGCAGTTGGGGCGACCCAGCCAGCAGGGAGCAGTTAGGCGTCAATCCACTAGCAGGGAAGTGGTCAGGGGGTGATCAGGCAGGCAGCCAGGCAGGCGAGTGATTGGGAGCCAGCAGTCCTGGATTATGAGAGGGATGTCCGACTGCTGGTTTAGGCCCAATCCCACAGGCAGTCAGACATCCCCTGAGGGGTCCCAGATTGGAGAGGGTGCAGGCTGGGTTGAGGGACACACACACACACATACACACACACACACACACACACACACACACACACACACAGTGTACGAATTCCATGCACTGGGCCTCTAGTGTATATCCTATCTAATAATAGACAAACATGGTAATTAACTGTACCTTCGCTACGCCTCCCATTGGCTAATCAGTGAGCTATGCAAATTAACTGCGAACAAAGATGGCGGCTAATTTGCATACTGCAGGCAGATCCCGCTGCGCCGCTCCACCTGGGGCTGGCGGCAGCGCGATCCCAGCCGCTGGCCGCCCCAGCGCGAGATCCTAGCCTGCCATGTGCAGGGTGGGGCGGGCGGCAGCGTGACCTTGAGCCGCCACCCGCCCCAGCGCGGGATCCGGGCCTGCCCTCTGCGACGGGGGAGACGGGGCAGACACCGTGGGATTGGGTGTGCCATCTGCCACCAGGGGAGCGGTCCTAAGCCAGCAGGTGGTTATCTCCCGAGGGGTCCCAGACTGTGAGAGGGCACAGGTTGGGCTGAGGGACCACCCCCCGCCAGTGCACAAGTTTTTTTGCACGGGGTTTCTAGTATATATATAAGATTAATAATGCTAAGTGTCCCTATGCCCATCTGATCAGTCACTATGATGCACACTGACCACCAGGGGGCAGATGCTCAATGCAGGAGCTGCCATGACATCACACTGGCCATTTATAGACATATGGCAGCGCAGACCTGGCACCAACAAAGCAACACTCAGCTTCCCCCAAGTGGGATACAGGCCCCGCCGCCACCCCAAAGCAACACCTCATCAAATCACAGCTGATGCTGCTGAAACCCCATGGCCAGCCCGAAAAAGTGGCTGTAGGCACTGGATAATGACATCACGTAGCAGCACCCAGATTCTTCTCCCTAGCAACTAGCCTCCTTGCAGTTTCTTCAGCCCAGGAACATGACTTACTTTATATAGAGCCAGGTGGCAACATTTTACACTCTAACCAAATATCTGTTTTCCCATGCCTCATCTCATTTGATCCTCACAGAAGTCCTGGAGGAGGTAGATAGGCGACTAAGTAGAATCCTATTTTCTTTTCATTAGCTAGAAAATGGAGATTTAGAAAGTTTAGAAACTTGACCTGACTGAAAAGAAGAAATGGTGGACTTTGAAAAATGACTTCATGTTTTCTCACTGCGTAGAATATAGCCAAACACTGCTGCAGTTCAGTATTTTACCTTTCTTCTCCCTGTGTGATCTACAATAATAATCTGCTTCATTTTGATAGTTACTGCTGTGTTGCTGACAATTACCTGAAAGAGAAGTTGTGGTACTTCTCTGGGCTGCAAAAAGTTTAGCTAAATCAGAAAGCATGTCTAATTAAGCAAATTTACTCTATATCTATAAAAGGCTAAGTTGACTTGCACATGTGCGATACGTATAAAGCTCTCGCTGGCGCCAATTGCACGTGTGTTTCTGTCATTGTTGATTGTGAATTTGACACTTCTATTAGAAAGAAAGGGTGTATGGCGATATTAAAATATTCTAATTAATTTCCTTTCAATGTGCACAAATTCGTGTACCAGGTCACTAGTATGCATATAAGTTCTATGTTTAATCTCTTCTAGTCTCCCGTACCCCTGCCCTCTGAGATCTGTTAGCCTACTTCATGCATCCCTGCCTCTGTACCTATTTTTTCAGTTTATTTTGTCCACTAGATTCCACATATAAATGAGATCATCTGATATTTGTCTTTCTCTAACTGCCTTATTTCATTTAGCATAGTAATCTCCAGGTCCATCCATACTGTCTCAAAGGGTAAGAGCTCCTTATTTTTTACAACTGAATAGTATTCCATTGTGTAAACGTACCACGTCTTTTTTATCTACTCATCTACTGATGCTATTTCCAGTTCTTAGCTATTGTAAAAAACACTGCTATGAACATAGAGATGCATATATTCTTTCTGATTGGTGTTTTGGGATTCTTAGAATATATTCCCAGAAGTGGGAACATTGGGTCAAGTTGCAGTTCCATTTTTTACTTTTTTAGGAAACTCCATACTATTTTCCACAGTGGCTGCACCAATCTACATTCCCACCAGCAGTGTACCGGGTTTCCTTTTCTCCACATCCTCACCAACACTTGTTGTTTGTTGATTTATTGATGGTAGCCATTCTAACAGGTGTGAGGTGATACCTCATTGTCATTTTAATTTGTATCTCTCAGATGATTAGTGATGTTGAGCATTTTTTCATATGTCTGTTGGCCATCTATATGTCCTCTTTAGAGAGTGTCTATTAAGATCCTTTGCCCATTTTTTTTTTTTTAAATTGGGTTGTCTTTTGTTGAGTTGCATGAGTTCTTTATATATTTTGGTAATTAACCCTTGTCAGATGTATATTGGTGAATATGTTCTCCCATACAGTAGGATCCCTTTCATTTTGCTGTACAGAAGCTTTTTAGTTTGATGTAGTCCTATTTGCTTTGTTTTCTTTTTTCTTTCTTTCTCTTGCCCTAGGAGATGTTTCAGTGGAAATTATACTACATGAGATGTCTGAGATTTTGCTGCCTATGTTTTCTTTTAGATTTTTATGGTTTAGCAACTTACATTTAAGTCTTTTATCCATTTTGAGTTTATTCTTGTGTATAGTGTAAGTTGGTGGTCTGGCTTCATTTTTTTGCATGTACTTGTTAGATTTTTCCAATACCATTTATTGAGGAGACAGTCTTGACTCCATAATATGTTCTTGCCTCCTTTGTCAAATATTAATTGACTAATAGCATTGGTTGATTTCTAGGGTCTCAGTTCTGTTCTATTGATCTATATACCTGTTCTTGTGCCAGTAACAGGCTATTTTTATTACAGTGACTTTATAATATAGCTTGATATATGGTATTGTGATCCTTCCAACTTTGTTCTTCTTAAGACTGCTATGGTTATTCATGGTCTTTGCTGGTTCCATATAAAGTTTTTGAATATTTGGTCTAGATCTGTGAAATATGTCGATGGTATTTTAATAGGGATTGCATTCAATCTATAGATTGCTTTCGGTAGTATGGATATTTTAATTATGTTAATTCTTCCAATCTTTGAACGGGCTATATGCTTCTACTTGCTTGTATCTTCCTCTATTTCTTTTTTCAACGTCCTATAGTTTTCTGAGTAGAGGTCTTTTACCTCCTTGGTTAAGTATATTCCTAGGTATCTACTTTTTGTTGTCGCAGTGGTAAATGGGTAAATGCTAAATTTACCACATTTAGCATTCTTTCTTTAGTTTCTCTTTCTGAGAATTAATTATTGGTGTATAAAAATGCCATCCATTTATGGATGTTAATTTTGTATCCTGCTACTTTGCTGAATTCCTTTATTAACTCTAGTTTTTTGATGGAGTATTTAGGGTTTTCTATGTACAATATAACGTCATCTTCGAATAATGACAGTTTCACTTACTCCTTTCCAATTTGAACGCCTTTTATTTCTTTTTCTTGTCTGCTCACAGTGGTTAGGACTTTCAGTACTATGTTAAATAATAATGGTGAAAGCGCTCATCCCTGTCTTGTTCCTGTTCTTAAGGGAAACAAACACTTTTAGTTTTTGCCCATTGAATATGATATTGGCTATAGGTTTGTCCTATGTGGCCTTTATTATGTTGAGGTATGTTGCCTCTATTCCCACTTTGCTGAGAATTTTTGTCAAAAATGGTTGCTGGATTTTGTCAAATGCTTTTTCTGTGTCTATTGATACGATCATGTGGTTTTTATCCTTCATTTTGTTTATGTGATGTGTCACATTTATTGATTTGTGAATTTTGTACCAGCCTGGCATCCTTGGACTAAATTCCACTTGATCATGATGTATGATCTTTTTAATATATTGCTGGATCCAATTTGCTAGCATTTTATTGAGGATTTTAGCATATGTGTTCATCATGGATATTGGCCTATATTTTCTTTCTTTGTCATGTCTTCATCTGGTTTTGGGATTAGGATAGTGCTGGCTTCGTAAAACAAGCTTGAAGTGTTCCTTCCTCTTGAATTTTTTGGAATATTTTAAGGAGGATAGGTGTTGATTCTCCTTTGAATGTTTGGTAAAACTCCCCTGTGAAGTCAGCTCTCTCTAATGGAACATTGACATGTTAGCAGCAGTTCATTTTAGCCAGCAGCTAAAGTAAAAATAAAGCTTCCCTATTAATATTATTCTAATTATAGTGAAATAATAAAATAAAAATTATTTTCATATTAGTACATTACCACTACATCTCTTCATCCATCTGGAACATGCTTCTTTGCCTGCTCAGACTAGAATGCCTTTCTTCTCTCCTTCACCTACTATCCTTCATTTCTCTTGTCCGATATTTTTCCTGCAAAGTGTTCTGCACTTTGGCAACATGACCTTAACTTATGATACTGCACCACAATTGATGTGTTTACTCTTGTTTACTTATTTGTATGTCACTATACATTTTAAGCACTAAGTATTAAATGACTGGTAAGTTAGATTTTTGAAGTCTTAAAAAAAAATAAACCCAGAATATATTATTTTTATTATTTTTAATTTTTATTGATTTTAGAGAGGAAAAGAGAGGGAGAGAGAGATAGAGACATCAGTGATGAGAGAGAATCATTGATTGGCTGCCCCCTGCACACCCCACACAGGATCAAGCCCACAACCCTGCCGTATGTCCTGATGGGGAATCCTGGTTCATAGGTCAATGCTCAACCACTGAGCAACACCGGCCAGGCTATATTACTTGCATTTTGGTATGAGAGTTTAAAGTACCGGTTGTCAGAAAAGAATGTTTTCATTAAATTTTTCTTTTTTCCTTGACTTGGTTATTTGCTATAGCTGGAGAAACAGAAGATAGAAAAGCAGAGAAGGGAACTAAGAACCACCAAAAAGACTCTTGATGAAGAAAGAAACAGCAGCAGCCGTTCTTCTGGAAGCACGGGGACCACAAATAAGAAGGACTGTACCAAACCCAGACCTGGGGAAAAAAGCAGGAAAAATCTTCAGTTACTGAAGGACATGCAATCCATACAGAGTTCATTACAAAGCAGTAATTTGTGTTGGGATTACTGACTGGTACCAGGTTATAAATTTTATTCAGATAGCCTGTACTTCATCAATCAAATGTTGACAGTTTCTTTTCCAGGTCTCATATTCTTATGTTGGAATTAATAGGTGGTACCGGGCCCACGCTTTATTCATTACACAGGCTTCTTGTGTTTGCACATCACAACTCAATGTTAAATCATCTAAATAGAAATCAGTGGCGTTTCAAAGGCTAAGAAGCTACACATACTTTGTTTCTTTGAGATGAATTTGTTGTACTGAAATATTGTGCTTTGTAAACAAAATACCAATTTTTTACTTGTGGGCGTGATCTTTTAAAATAGTTCTTTATTTGTCTAAGTAAATTTAGATTTAAATTATCAAAATAGAGGCTGTCCCATAGGCAGTATTTGCTGGAAAAGTCTCATTTTTAAATCTTCCCCTGGCATGAATTGCCCTTTTCTTCTTACTACTACAAACATTAAATATACTTTGTTTTGACTTTTGATGGAGGTTTTCTATATTTAAATATTTATGCATATTTAAGAAGATTGTTTCATTTTGCTTTTTAACATTTCAGACATCAATCAGTATTGAATACAGTTAAAGTTTTTAAAAAGACTCAATCATTCATTTTAAGTCAATGAAGTGTGAAGATTATGAAAGACTTTTTTAAAGTATAAAATTGTTAAGTAAAAGGTTTTGGAATGAAGAGATAAGGGGAGGTATGGGAAAACATTTGTTTTTAAATAGTATGTGTTTGTAATCATGCTATTCAGTTCAAAGAATTATGGGTTTTAATCTGTGAAGAACCCCTTGGATATTTACTTTCATTGGTGTACAGTATGAGTGCAGTCTTAACTGTACACGTGCAATTGTTATCTTAATAATGTAAATCATTTTGAATATATAAAATCGTTAACCTTTTATAAATTTGCCATTTAAGTCAATAAAAGCAGCTTTTTTAAGGAAATACTGAAATTTTCCTTAACAGCCTGTTAATAAAGGCTTTATTTGTTATAATTTTTTAAAATGCATTTCCAAGTAGTAGCATATTCAAAAAAATAAGAATATGTGGTATTTATAAGTACATAATTTACTTGCCTTTCTCATGCTTACATGGAAACTAAATCCAAGAAAATTGAATTATCTTGTGGTACAGGATATGGTACTCTTAGGGTACTAAGGAACACATTAACCACATATCAAAGAAATTCATTTTTATGCCTCCTCTGGGATTGAAATAAATTTCTAGGATTTTTTTCTAGATAACCAACATGAATTGTATTGGCTGTCCAGGCACTATACTTATTAAATTATTTTTCTATAAAGTTTTTATTTTAGGATCTTTACATTTGGGGGTATTTGTGAATTTACTGAAATTGTATGTAAACTTTTGCTTGCATGTACAATTTTCTGATGAGCAGGTTTGTATCTTCATTGAATGCATAGCTCTGAGTCCACAGACCCAAGGAATCACTGTTCCATGACATGGAAAATATTTCTTGTGTCTCAATCACTTTTTCAACTATTAAAATTTTGTTGCCTTTGTTTTTGAATTCCAGGTCATTAAATTGTGTGTAACCCTCACTTGCATTGTAGTGGCTCTAAGTCCCAATTAGAAGAGTGGTTTAATGTTGGTAGAACCCATCCCATCCTTCAGCTTGGAGTCAAACCAAAATATTCACTCCATCTTTTGATACCCTCAGGTGAAAACTGAAAACAAGAAAATACTGCTTCAGCCTCTTAATTTGAGTTTACAGCAGAAGATTATGTTGTCATTCATCCAATTCTGTTGTATGAGAGCTTTGTTGCAATACATTTCAAATACAAGAATCTTCTGTGTGTAAGGTGCCAATATGGATACCAAGCTGAGTAAGAAAGGTATGTTTACAGGTAGGTGGTAGATACTTGAATCATCGTTTCAATACAATGTGAATGCAGTGGTGATAGCATGGGCACACGTTATAGGAGCACAGAGAAAGGTGGGGCATGGCAGAGAAGGTACCCAGGAATCAGGGAAAACCTCCAGGAGGAGGAAATGATGCCTAAACACTAGAGAATAGGAATTAGCCACAAGGGAGAACAGTTTCAGGTCAACAAGATAAAATGAATCTGCAGTTTACATAGGAGCATTGTGACTAAGTAGAACTGGTACATACATAAATGTTGATGTATGCGGATAAGAAAAATAGGGTAAGCAGATGAGTCACAGGATGCTACTAAGGCGCTTCAACTTAATCATATTGGTCTCTAAATTGTGTATTCCTTATCCTAAAGGAAAAAGTAGTTCCTATATGACCAATATTCATAGTTATTTATGAAGTTATACATAAAACTCAATGTTCTCTGCAAAAATGTCTTCAATAATTCTGTCCCTTTTTAAAATTAGATTGGGTTTGTTAAGTTTATGAGCTCTTCATATATTTTGAGTGTTAATACCTTATCTGATAAATGGTTTGCAAAAATTTTCTCCCACTCTGCAGGTTGTCTTTTCTCCCACTCTGCAATTGTTTTTTGTTGCTTTTTTGCTGTGCAGAATCTTTTGAATTTGTTGTAGTTTCATTTGTTGATTTTTGCTTTTAGCGTCATGTAAAAGTATCATATCCAAGGGCTTCTTTTCTACATTCTCTTCTAGTACTTTCTATGGTATCAAGACTGATGTATAAGTCTTTGATCCATTAGAATTGATTTTGGGGATTTTCTATAGATAAAATCATATCATCAGTAAATAAAGACAATATTTTCTTGTCCTTTCCTACCTGGATGCATTTTATGTATTTGTTTTGCCTAATTTCTCTAGCTAGGACTTCTAATACTATATTGAATAAGTAGTGAAAGTGGGCATCAGTGTTTTGTTCCTGACGTTAGAGGAACAAAGTTGAGTATGTTAGCTATGGATGTGTCTCATATGATTATGTTGAGGAAAGTACCTCCTATATTCAGTCTGTTAAAAGCTTTTATCCAGAAAGGATGTATTTTGCCAAGTGTTTTTTCTGCACCTATTGAAATGATCATATGATTTTTATCTTTCAATTTAGATATGTGATATATTACATTTATTGGTTGTACATTTGGAACTATCCTTGTACCCCAGGGACAAATTCCACTTGATCATGGTGTATAATACTTTTAAATGTGTTCTTAAATTTGGTTTCTTAATATTTTTTGAGAATGTTTACATGTATATTCATCAGGGATATTGGTTTATAGTTTTTTTGTGCTATCCTTCTCTGTTTATTTAATCAATGTAATGCCTCCTGTTATGTATGAGTTTGGAAGTGTTCCCTCTTCCTCAATATTTTGGAAGAGTTTGAGGAGGATGGACGTTAATCCTTGTTTAAATGCTTGATTATCTCACCAGTGAAGCCATCACCTATCTGGTCCTGGAGTTTTCTGTGTTGGTAGTTGTTTGATTACTGATTCAACCTTTTTACTCATTATTGGTCTGTTCATATTTTCTATCTCTTCCTGATTCAAATTTGGTAGGTTATGTGTTTCTAGAAATGCATCCATTTCTCCTAGGTTATGTAATTTTTTGGCATATAATTGTTCATAGGACTCTCTTTATGATCCTACATATTTCTTTAGTATCAGTTGTATGTAGTGTCGTCTCTTTGCTTTCTAAAGTTTTCTGACTTATTCCAGCTAAAGGTCTGTCAATTTTATCTTTTCAGTGAGCCACCTCTTATTTTCATTGATCTTTTCTCATTGTTTTTCTGCTCTCTTATTTCTGTGCTGATCTTTATAGTTTCTTCCTTCTGCTAACTTTGGGCTTAATTTGAAGTATAAAGTTAGCTTCTTTGAGATCTAATTTCTTAATATGTTTGTTGCTATAAACTTTCAGAACTGCTTTTGCTCGAACCACAAGATTCAGTATGTTGTGTTGTATTTTTTTTTCAAGGTAACTTATTTCCTTTTTTAGTTTTTATTTGTGTATAAGTGTGTTCAGTTTCCACATATTTGTAGATCTTTTTACTTTCCTCATGCTTTCAAGGTCCATACCACAGTGGTCAGAAAAGACAGTTGGTATGATTTCAGTCTTAAATTTGCTAAGATTTGTTTAGTGTCCTATCATATGGTCTATCTGGGAGAATGTTCTGTGTGCATTTGACAAGAGTGTGTATTCTGCTGCTTTGGGATGCAATTATATATATATATATATATATATATATATATATATATATATACTTGATAAGTCCATTTGTTCTAAAGTATGTTTCAATTCCAAAATTTTCTTTTCTGGACAATCTTTCCATTGGTAATAGTGGGGATCCCCTACTCTTATTGTGTTTTTGTCTATTTCTTCCTTAAGACATATTTAGCATTTGCTTAATATGTTTTGGTGCTCAGAGAATATATATTTATGATTGTTTTACCATTATGCAATTTTCTTTGACCATTTTTGGCTTGAAATCTATCTTGAATGATCTAAGTATGGCTAGGCCTGCTTTCTTTTGGTTTCCACTTGCTTGAAATACATCTTTCAGCCTTTCGCTTTAAGCCTATGTGTCCTTTGAGCAGCGGTTCTCAACCTGTGGATCGCGACCCCTTTGGCAGTCAAACAACCCTTTCACAGGGGTCGCCTAAGACTATCCTGAATATCAGATGTTTACAGTACAATTCATAACAGCAACATTACAGTTATGAAGTAGCAACGAAAATAATTTTATGGTTGGGTCACAACATGAGGAACTGTATTTAAAGGGCCACAAGGTTGAGAACCACTGGATTAGAGCTAAAATGAGTTTTTGGTACACAGCATATAGTTGTGTCTTGTTTTCAACCCATTTACATTTAGGGTTTTTATCCTATATAATAAAGAGGTAATATGCAAATTAACCCTAATGCTGTCACAAGATGGCTGCGGCCACAGCAGAGGCGGGGCTCCTATAACAAGCCGTAACAAGCGATCAGCGTGGCGCCGGGGCAGGAGACCTGAGGCTGAGCCCCCTGCCCAGCGGTACTTGACCGGGGACCTCAGACTGCGCCCCCCCTCCACCCAGCGGGGCTTGATGGGGGACCTCAAAGCGCGCCCTGCCCCAGCGCTGGGCCGGGAGACCTCAACCATGACCCTATCCCTGGGCCGGGCTTGATGGGGGTGGGACCAGCCTGGTCTGGATCTTGCCCAATGGGGGTCATGGCGGCCAGGTTTGGGTCTTGCGTGATTTCGAGGCATGCACGGGTGGATGGGGACTTGACTCTGGGTCCCACAGTGCGCCCCAGACTCTGACAGGAGGAAGATTTTCATACACATTTTACTAATTTTCTTTCATCTCTGACATACCTATTATAAAGGGCAATTAGCAATATTAAAATATTTCCTCTAATTCCCTTTTAATGTGCACAAATTTCGTGCATCTGGGCCACTAGTTAATATAAGGGCTTACTACTGCCATTTCATATTTTACTGTCCAGTTATTTTGTCTCCATTGTTTCTTTTTCCTTCTGTTTTGAGTCTACTTTTGTAAGTTGCTGGCTTTTCATGTTTCATGTGTCTTCTCTAAATGTTTGCTTTTTGTTTACCATAAGGTTTACATAAAGCATCTCAGATAAAATAGTCCATTTTGTGCTGATAGCAATTTATCATTCTTTACCTATAAAAGTTCCATCCTTTCACACCTTCCCTTTTGTGTTTTTTTTTTGATGTCACAGATTATCCTTTTATTCTGTGAAATTTTTAACAGGTTGTAATAGCTATAGTTATTTTAAATACTACCTTTATGCTGTAATTGTTTACTATATTCTAAAATAGAGTGAAAGTTTTCAAATTCTGTCACCTTAGTAAGAGTTTTGTGTACTTCTACCTTTTTATTTGTTTGAAGACCTTTTTTCAACATTTCTTACAAGGCAGTTGGTGAACTCCCTCACTTTTAAGAAAATTTTTATTTCTGCTGTGTATCGGAAGGATAACTTTCTTTGCAAGTATTCTTGGGTAGCAATTTTTATCTTTCAGCATTTTGAATATGTCTTTGTGGTCTGTAGAATTTTCTGCTTAGAAATCTGCAGATAGTCTAGGAGTTTGTTTGTAGGTTAATGGCACCCCCTCCCCCAGCTGCATCTAAAACTCTTTATAAACTTATTTGATAATCATGGCGATGGTCTTATGCATTGAGATAATTCAGTGTTCCATTAGCTTCTTGAACTTGTAGGTCCAGTTTCTTCCCCGGGTTTGGGAAATTCTTGGCTGTTATTTCTTTAGATGATCTGCTGCTTTCTCTCTTCTCTTTATACCCAATAATCTTTTTTAAAAAATCTTTATTGTTGAAAATATTACATAAGTCCTCCTTTTCCCCCCATTAAACTGTTCCACCTGCTCCTGTCTCCCCTTCAACCGCCCCCCCCCCCCCAGGCCTTCACTACCCCATTGTCTGTGTTCACGGGTTATGCATATATGCAAACAAATTCATTGGTTGATCTCTTCCCACCCACCCTCCCCTGCCTTTCCTCTGAGGTTCAACAATGTGTTCATGCTTCTATGACTCTGGTTCTATTTTTGATCATCAGTTTGTTTAGTTCATTAGATTCTACATGTGAGTGAGATCATGTGATACTTGTCTTTCTCTGACTGGCTTCTTTTGCTCAGCATAATAGTCTCCAGGTCCATCCATGCTGTTGCAAATGGTAAGACTTCTTTCTTTTTTATTGCCGAGTAGTATTCCATTGTGTAAATGTACCATAGTTTTATTATCCACTCATCTGCTGATGGGCACTTAGGCTATTTCCAAGTTTGAGCTGTTTGTACTGCTATGAACATAGGGGTGCATATATTCTTTCTGATGAGTGTTTTGGGTTTCTTAGGATATATTACTAAAAGTGCAATTACTGTGTCAAATGGGAGTTCCATTTATTTTTCAAGGAAACTTGATAGTGTTTTCCCTAGTGGCTGCACCAGTCTGCATTCCCACCAGCAGTATACAAGGGTTTCCTTTCTCCACCTCACCAACACTTGTTGGTTGATTTGTTGATGATAGCCATTCTGACAGGTGTGAGGCAATACCTCATTGTCATTTTGAATTGCATCTGATTACTGACTTTGAGCATTTTTTTATGTGACTCTTGGCTTTCTGTATGCCCATGTTGGAGAAATGTCTCTATTTAGGTCCTTTCCCCAGTTTTTAATTGGATTGTTTGTCTTCCTTTTGTTAAGTTGTATGAATTCCCTATATATTTTGGAGATTAACCCCTTATCTATCATTGGCAATAATGTTCTACCATGCAGTAGGCTCTTATTATTTTGTTGATGGTTTCTTTTGCTGTGCAGAGCTTTTATTTTTATGTAGTCCCATTTGTTTATTTTCTCCTGTTTCCATAGTCCTAGGAGATGTATCCCTAAACATACTGCTATGAGAGATGTCTGAGATTTTGTTGCCTTTCTAGGACTTTTATGGTTTCACATCTTACATTTAAGTCTCATATTCATTTTTAGTTTATTCTTCTGTATGGTGTATGTTGGTGGTGTAGTGTAATTTTTTTGCATGTACCTGTCCAATTTTCTTCACACCTTTTATTGAAAAGACTGTCTCTTCTCCATTGTATGCTCTTGGCCTCCTTTGTCAAATATTGAGCATAATCGCTTGAGTTGATTTCTGGATTCTGTTTTGTTCCAATTGGTCTATATGCCTGTTCTTGTGCCAGTGCCAGGCTGTTTTGAGCACAGTGACTTTGTAGTATAACTTCAAATCTGGTATTGTGATTCCTCCAACTTTGTTGTTCTTTCTCTAGATTGCTGCAGCTATTCGGGATCTTTTTTGATTCCATATGCATTTTTGGAGTGTTTGTTCTAGGTCTGTGAAAAATGCCGTTGGTATTTAATAGGGATTGCATTGAATCTGTAGGTTGCTTTGGGTATTATGGATATTTTAATGATGTTGATTCTACTGCTCCATGAATATGATATATCCTTCCACTTTTTTATGTATCTCTGTCTCTTTTTTAAACACCCTGTAGTTTTCAGAGTACAGGTCTTTTACCTCCTTGGTTAAGTTTATTCCTAAGTATCTTAATTTTTTTGTTGCAATGGTATTTGGGATTGTTTTATTCATTTCTCTTCTGAGAGTTCATTATTGGTGTAAAACAATGCTATGAATTTTTGGGTGTTCATTTTGTATCCTATGTTTCTGAATCCATTTATTAAATCCAGTAGTTTTCTGATGGGAGTCTTTTAGGGATTTTCTATGTACAGTATCATGTCATCTGCAGGTGAGTTTTACTTCCTCTTTTCTAATTTGGATGTATTTTATTTCTTCTTTTTTTCTGATTACTATGGCCAGGAATTCCAGAACTATGTTGAACAAGAGTGGTGAAAGAGGGCATCCCTATCTTGTTCCTGTTCTTAGGGAAGATGGTTTTAGTTTTGCTCATTATGATGTTGGATGTAGGTTTGTCCTAATATGGCCTTTATTATGTTGAGGTATGATCCCTCTATTCCCACATTGCTGAAAGTTTTTATCAAAAAAAGATGTTGGATTTTGTGGAATGCTATTTCTGCATTGATTGATATGATCACGTGATTTGTGTCTTGCATTCTGTTTGTGCTGTATCACATTTATTGATTTGCAAATATTGTATCAAGCTTGCATCCCCAGAATAAATCCCACTTGGTCATGATATATGATCTTTCAAATGTATTGCTGGATCTGATTTCCTAACATTTTGTTTAGGATTTTAGTGTCTACGTTCATTAGGGATATTGGCCTGTAATTCATTTTCTTTGTAGTGTCCTTATCTGGTATTGAAATTAAGGTAATGCTGGCCTCACAAGAGTTTGGAAATGTTCTTCCTTACCCAATAATCTTGTGTTGGCTTTTCTAATGGAGTCTGATGATTCTTGTAGGGTTTCTTCACTTTTTAAAAATTTCAGTTCTCCTTTTTCACCTGAATAATTTCTAAATTCCTTTACTTTCTCATCCCTCTGATTTCTATTTGCAATGCTTTCTGATGCATTCTTCTCCTCATTTATTGAGTTCACCAACTCCAGATTTTATTTAGAATTTCAATCTCTTGGTAAAATACTTCTTAGGTTCACAAATTTTATTCTTGAGTTTATTGAATTGCCTTTCTGAGTTTCTTTTAGCTTGTTGAATTTCATCATATTTTGAATTCTTTACCAGTTGGACCACAGTATGCTGTGTCATTGGTTTTGTTTGCTGGAGTTTTTTCATTTTGTGATATATTGCCATGATTTTTCATAAGTTTTGACAAGTGTGCCTCTGCTGCCACCTTTGGGTAGTGAACATCTTTCTTATTTAGATAAGGTTTCATAAGTCTACTTTGATTCTAACAATTCAACAGATTGACAATTAGAAGTTCAGTTTCCAGAAGGTGGTGCTATAATGTAAGTTTTTATCTTATGGGAGCCTACTGGCTGCTAAAGTTGAAAATGCGTGCATAAAAAAGGTGGCTTTTCCAAAAACAGGCTGGTGGCAGAAGGGGAGGAGGTGTGTGCTTAGCATGGTCATGGCTTTGACTCTGCCCACAGCCCAGTAGGACGATCCTCGAGTTAGTCCAGAGGCAGGCCTCTTTCTGATATCCTGGGGCAGTCAGCAGGAAACGTGTACCTTCAGCTCTTTGTCTTCTCTTCTTTCCTTTTCAGTCCCCTTCCCCAGTCAGAGAGGTCTCAGGTGGATGTTGGTGAAGAGCAATGGGACCCTTAGCTACAGTCCAGATGGCTCAGCAGACTTGCCCTCATCTCTTACTTTCCACCACCTCTGCAGCTTCTGTGGCTCTAGCCTCCTCCTCGGTCCAGTTCACCCCCTTTGGGATGTACTGGTGATGAACTCTTGGGTGTCCTGGTGTGCAGTGCAGTCATCTACATATCAGACCAAGATAATAAAAGCTTAAATGAGGAGAATGGTAGAATGGACAGGAGAGAATGGGTGTATAAAATATTTGGAATAGAAAACTCAGCTTTAATTCTGATAGACTGGCCACTTAACTCCTGATTATAAATTTCCTTAAGAAATTACACATAATGACAAAATTTTGCATAGACAGGAAGAGCAGGGCTAAGGTTCAGACTATAGTGAATTAACAAGTGAAAAAGCACTGTATGTATTGTTTGAACCTATTTTCCCTCTAATATACAAGTCAAATTGAACATTTCATTTTGAAACAGATGCAAGGAGCATACCACTTTCCTCAAAAAAAAAAAAAAAAAAAAATCCAAATAACATTTCTGCAAAAGAAACAATGTAAATAAATAGGATAAGGTCAAAGTTTAGAAGTCAGTTGAAATTTGTTTTTATTTAAAGACCCAAGGGCCAAGAAGCTCCTTTGTTACAGTACATAACCTATGGCTCTTTTAGAGTAACACAGGCATCAAGGAGTCCACGTTTATACCAGTACTGACCTCCTGCTGCAGCAGGTGCACAGTGAAGCGGGAGTTCCTTTTCTGGCTTTCAGATTGTAATACATTTTTACATGCAGTAAGTTCTTTGGTAGACTTTATCATTCAGTGGAAGTACAGACTTTACAAAGGACAGTAGTAAAATATTTCATGTAAAATTTGAGCATAATGCTTATCATAAGCAATTTATAGATTTCAGAAAAAAATCAATCCTTGTAAACTTTAAAATATTGCCTCAAAATTTAGCAATTCTGTGCTCAGATACGCCAAAAGAAATCTAAAGTAGGGTAGATAATGAGCTTTTAAATGTTATTTCTAGTAATTGGTCAACTGGAAACTAATCTGAAGGATGTGGAATTCTTTGAAATCCTGGACAGCTACTCAATAATGCATCTTAAATAAGTCCATAAATAATGACCACAAAATTTTCAACTACACCATAATATCTTCAAGACTTTGCCTTATCATGTATGAAGAATGTGGGTGACCAAGTAGATCAATTACCACGCAAAAATAAAAAGAAAACGCAGGATGGGGAAAGGTGTGTCAGATTTGATCTGTCATGAGATTACAGTGTATATAATGCCAGGAACTTCAGTGTTGGTTTGAAAAGTGATGCTCCTCCTCTCCTCTGTGCAATGAGCTCTCTTCCAGCGAGTTATATTTTTGAAGTGTTTTGTATTTTGATTTTACCAGACACCAAAATTTATGAGCATTTTCCTTTTAAAATCAAACTTATTCCCACTGTAGATTTAGGATTGAAGCATTTTAATATTCTTTGGGTAACTTAATATTAGTGTTATGATCATGTAGTTATATATGTGGTTATTCCACTTAAGCCCCTTGCACTGCTACAGTTCTGAACTCAGATTTAAATAAATAAAGGACTGACTTTCTCTCATAGATGGGTTCTAAGTTCAGGAGACTTTACTCAGAGCTGCCATTTGTAATCAGGAGTTTGTGGTTGTGATGGCTCCGGCTAACGGTCCTTTCACACCACTGTCTGGACAGGAGTGACACACTGTGCAGGAGAACTGGCTCTCTCTGAGGATGAGGTTGATCGGTTGGAGATCTCTCTCTGTAGTTCCTCTACTTTTTTCTGAAGTTCTGCTCGTTTAGCAAGAAGTTCTTTGTATCTATTGTGAATGGGCTCCTACAAAAGCAAAACACCACAAAATTATTCCAACTAGGCAGTTCTAAACAAACCCAAAGTCACATTCTGGTATGTAGTTCTGTCCCTAAATGTTAAAATGTGGGGGTTTTTCTAGCACCACTGCTCTTTCTCTGGCTTTCCCAGTGCCCCTAAGTATTTCCACAGAATACTCTAAAACTGGCAATTTTCCAAATATAACAAATAATTAACAATACAATCTAAAAGCCAATGTCAAGTAATTCCTATAGTTTAGGTTAAGGTTTTTAGTCTTTTGAAGAGTTTAGTAGTAAGTAGTCCACATTTCAAACTGAACCAAAATTTTCTATTTCTCTAACCTAATTAAGAAAGGCCTCTAGAAGTTATCCAGTCTGACACCTTCACTGTACAGGGGAGAAAGGACGAAACAGAAGTGTTATTTCCAAAGTAATCCAATCGAAGTCAGGAATGATAAGAACCAAATATACCTATTACCCCTGTGGAGTGCTTTTTCTACTATACAGTTGTAACTATTAATCAGGAAAGGGAAAAGTTCTAAATATGCACATACTTTTTCTAGTTATTATACAATTGCATGGATGAAAACTCCTGCTGTGTATTGTACAGCATACCTGTGGTTTCATACATGGATTCCACCTCACATAATATCCCACCCAGAGCTCTAGGTGGCGCATGCTGGCTACTGGATAAAGGACGTGATTGGAGTAGCTCCCATAGAGAGGATTTGTGAAGTCTTCCAGCTGGCTGTTTATGTAGGACCACAGTGACACTGTCCTTTTAGGAAGGTTCTGTAAAAAGGAAAAGTCGAGATTCATCACATAAGCTCTTTGTACTTTAGATGAAAGTTATAAAGAGGTATGTTGTGATCACTTAAGTGACATCCCCACTTACATTAAAATCAGAGGATATTGGAAAACAGTGCAGTTCCTCAAAAAGGTAAACATAGAGTTACTATGCCCATAATTCTATTCTTAGGTTTATACCCAAGAGAATTGAAAACAGGCACATAGAATTCTGTACATAGATGTTCAAAGCAGCATTTCTTATAATGGCCAAAAAGTAGAAATCCAAACGTCTATCAACTGACAAATGGACAAAATAGTTATACGATGGAACGTTCATCCATAAAAAGGTATGAAGTACTGATAACTGCTACAAATCAAACCTTATGCTACGTGAAAGAAGCCAGACACTGAGGCCATATCCTGAATAACTCCATTTCCATGAAATGTCCTGAAGGGGCAAATCCACAGAGACAGATTAGGGTTTGCCAGGGGCTGGGAGGGCAGGAGAATGGAGAATAAGTACTAACAGGTACACAGTTTCTTTCCAATGTTGTGAACATAGTGCTGATGTTTGTACAACTCTAGATACCTTAAAAACCACTAAACCAAGCATGTCAAACTCGTGCCTGCTGACATGCTTGTACTAAACTATATACTTTTAAGAGAGTGAATTTTGTGGATTGCAAATTATACCTCAGTAAAAATGTTCCTTTTTAAATATCAAGATATAGTAAATCCTATTCAAGGCTCAAAAAATGAAAGTATTTAGGAACTTAGCTATTCTGAATTATCTAACATTTAACCAATTCTTGAGTGTCTATTATGCAGGCAATTATTTACTGTGTGTTAGCAGACACTGAAGATACTATGGTGAATTACTATAGTCCAGGAAGCACTTACTACATGGCAATGATTGTAGAGTTTTGTATGGTGGAATCCTCACACCAATAAGTACTATTACCCCTAATTTTACAGAAGCAGAAATTAACTTGCCGGAAGTCACACAGTAAGTGAAAAATCCAAGGTCTGAATCAGGCAGCTTGGCTCAAAGCAAGCAGCTCTCCACTCTGCTTTAGCAGTGGTGAGAACATCTGGCCCTGCCAAGGCATTACGGGGAGTTCATTCAATGTTTGACAAACATAGCAGGCTAATTTTTAAGTTTATAATTTTGTATGGCCCAAGAATGATGTTATAAATATCCAAATGGCTCTTGGCAGAAAAAAAGGTTCCCCACTACTGCTTTATAGAAAAGCATGGAAAACCTATTTTATAATCACTTTTTAAAAAATGAAAATTGATGCAGGGAGATACACTGATCAGTAGGATTAAGAATTTCATACAGAGGTAATCCTTATATGGTTTCTTGTAAATAATACCAACCACCAGTAATATCTTTGGCTAAATGGGGTAACAAAATAACTTTATACACAGTATCTTTTCAGTGTTTAAATGTTTTACAGTATTATTTTACGATTTTAAAAACTAAAATGTCTCATGAACAAAATATTTTCAGATTTGAGTTATCCATTTATTTAAATGTATGTTTTATCATATATTACCAATTATATGTACTGCACCTGTTCTGAAGGATTTCCATCCTGCAAGGATAACAGGTACACTGGTGCTCCTTAGCCATAACTCACCTGGCAGCTAGCTGGCACTTTAGCATTGCAACAGAGGTACTTTAAAATACTAGTAGATCAGGCTTAGAAGTTTGGGAAGAAGGAATCATAATAAAGTATGGCCAAAGAAATCATTCAAAAGAACAACTATTCAGTTGCAATCCATCACAACATACACTCTAGTAGGAAAAATACATGTTGAGGATAGACCAGGACAGGGGCTCATTATTTTACCTCTTTTACTCTCTGCTGTTCACTGTTACAAAGGAATGTTCCGAATAAACAGCTATACAGGTGGTCCAAAATGGTAATGAGAAAATATTCATTGAATTCAAATGCTGTAGGAAACTGCAAATCAAACACCACAAACAAAACTATTAAGACATTTTTTTCAAGCATATTCACCCTGTAGTATATGAGTAGATCCTTTATAATATTTAAAAGTAGGCTAAACAATATTCAAAACTCTATTTCTAAGCCATTATGGCATCCGCTTGGTTTTCTGTTCAAAAATCACTTTACCATTTAGTTCTAAGATTATTATTCCAAAATCTTTTCTTATGCATCAAGAATTTGAATGATCTGACCTTGATGTTTCTGATCTACATCTGCTAGCCCCACAAGCTGAGGAATTTTGACCTGGGCAATTCTGGAAACTCTAATCTTTCTCTGCCAAAAGTGACCATAAACAACATAAGGTTTTTCTTTAAATTTCAAAAACATTGTTTTGTTTTAGAAATTACAAAAAAATAGCATCAATGTCTCCAAAAAAATGTCAGCAATGCACACAAATAACTGCCCCAGGCAGATGTGCAGATCATTTAAAGCGAACCTGCTCATCTTTTCAAGGAGCAGCCAGGCAAATGGAAGTATCGTGGAGCCCAGGACTTTGGCAGCCTCTTTCTAATTAAAAAGAAAATTCACTTTCTCCATAACCTAATGGCAGCGGCCTACTGGATGTCTTAATATTATACAAACAACACAATCTGGGGGGGCTTTATCAAGGTCAAATTACAGACCACAGGAAGGTAAAGGATTTAGTTTAATCCATCCTGTCAATGTAATAGTTCAAAATTATCCCAAAGTTTCCATGTAAGATTGTACCAATTACACAACCGAAAAGGAATTCCATGAACATTTAGATTGCAGAGTTGGGAAATATTCACTTCAAGTAAGTTTTTTTTAGAATGATTCCTACCCAGTAGTGAAGGAAAATAGCATGAACTGTAAGCAAAAGGTACAGGGTTAAAAACAACTTTACCTTAAAATTTCCTAAATTTTAGAAAGCCCTAAGCAGGGTAATATAGCAGATTTCTCAAAGAATAAATGATAACTCCATGTTGTGGCTATGGAACTGAATGAATGCAGCAGGTGATCAAGCACATGCCAACAAAAAGCCAAGTATTTTAAGGAACTTGGCCAAATCCCATTTATTTACAAAATAAATCCCATCACCTGATTAACACTCTTCGCCTTATTTATTAGCCAACTATGCGTGTACTCTGACTCATGAAATAGCAGTCCAGAAGAGCTGAGCCTGTGGGTAGCTCTTCTTGGCAGGGCTTTTAGCTCAGTTATGAGAAGATATCTTAATCAGTGGGCATTTCCTCACAACAACACTAAAATAGCAGAGCATTAACTGCTGGCACTGCTTTTAAAATCTTAAACAGAAGAGGAATATTTTGTTCTTGCATATTTAAAATCTCAAGGGCCCTTCATCCGCTGCTTCCTGAAGATGCGAGTAAGAACAGAGGTGGAATCTGGTTAACTACAACATGATTCTCATTTTGACAAATGTGTTATTTAAATCTCTGAACAAACATGCAATTATTTGTAAACCTGAAGATTACCAATAAACACTGTAACATTTATGTTCACAAAGAAAATGTACATAAAACATAACTAGATGTCTAAAGAATCATCGCTTCTATAATGTATTTTAGATTATCTAAGAAACAAGATTAAACTGATTTTCTACTTTATAGTACCTTAAGCTCAGCACTGAAGTAAGACTGCTATTAGGTATATAGCATATAGAAAGTTAACACAGCTACTAAGGAAGACATGTACTAGTCATGTACTCTGCCACGTAAACAACTGGTAACTTTGATTTTTTTTTTTAACAAGCATACCAGAACTAATATATTCACTTATGTTGCCCCTTTAAGATAGTCCCCTTGGGAAGCAGTCCATATAAGCATCAATGATGCCACGGCTTCACACAACCTTCCTAGTCCGTTGATAGGGCATTTGAATTTTGCCAACAGCCAAATGCTATTTAGAAACTGAATATGGTAATGGCCAAAAATGGGTCCTGCCCTGGTCAGTTTGGCTCAGTAGATAGTGAGTCTGCCCTTGGACTGAAGGGTCCTGGGTTTTATTCCAGTCAAGGGCACGTATCTCAGTTGCAGGCTCAATTCCCAGCCCCTGTCGGGGTACATGTGGGAGGCAACCAATCAATGTGTGTCTCTCACATGGATTTTTTTTTTTAAAAAAATGGATCCTATTATTTTTAGTCAAAACCCAAAAAAGGATTGGTAAGGATTTGTATAGCTGATATACTACCTCGAAGGCAATTCCAAAGGAAAATTTCTCACCTGCTCCAAGAAGTAGTGAACATTAAAATATGTAGCATCTCCCCTCCCACAACATATGAGAACCTGATGCACAGAACAAAACTGAATTGTATACACATTCGTAGAATATGTGTGAAAATACCAGCCTCTTCATACTGTAGTCATATCTACAACACAGTTTAACCCAGCAAGTTTCCAAATAATCCACCCAAATTGAAATTCTTTTGGGAAGAAACAAACTTCAATATACACTGTAATTGGTGTATTTTTCCCTAAGGATCACCACTTCCTTTTAAATCAGGGGTCCTCAAACTACGGCCCGCGGGCCACATGCAAATACAAATATTGTATTTGTTCCCGTTTTGTTTTTTTACTTCAAAATAAGATATGTGCAGTGTGCATAGGAATTTGTTCATAGTTTGTTTTTTTTAAACTATAGTCCGGCCCTCCAACGGTCTGAGGGACAGTGAACTGGCCTCCTGTTTAAAAAGTTGGAGGACCCCTGTTTTAAATAGTAGTTTCTTGAAGCTAAAATGTGACCCTAAAGCAGAGCAGAGCCAGCAATTTCCCTACCTTATATTCACATGAGAATCTAACTAAAAACAAACCAGACTCCCAGCTGAGGTCTAATAAACCCTTGAGTGATAGTTACCTGACATACCAGTGAGCTGTATCCGACTTTGGGGTTTTGAGATGATTTTTCTTAAGTAGAGTTAAATATTTTTATGACCCAAACCCTTGCTTCATTAGGGGGTGATCCCATAATTAACCAGATTTTTTTCTCTTTTGTGCTATCTAAATATAGCAAACCATTTACACTAGATTTCACATTGGTTTATTAGAAAGTTGGTAGAAGCTCTAAAAAACCAATCTCTCCATACCTAAGAAAAATAAAGAATCCATTATATACCTATCTTGCCATCATTTCCCACCCAACCCATTTTTCATTAAATTTACTTGCCTGTTTCTTCATTTCTTTACCTTTTTAACAATATGCAGATGAGCTTTTGGGTGAACATGCTGCGTGATGTTACTGATTGTCTATAGAGGAGGAAACCTCTTGGGTTATTACGGAGCCACTCACTGAAATGCTGATGGAATCAAATTGTCAAGTGTTTAATACTACTCCCAAACAATATTCTTCAGCTTAATTCACAACATGATAATTAGGTAATAGTTATGTTACCTAGAAACCTTACAAGAATTTTCATTTTACATGAAATACAGGAAAATCAGTGACCAAATCTCCTAACTCCAACTGGAAGGCTTAAAAAAGGGTTGTAAGAATGGATATATATAAGTTACCTGTCTTGTCATTTGCCAGACACAGTCGATGAACTGAAGAAAAACAGGCGATCTATCGGCATCTGCATGATTCTTATCTCCATGCCCAAGTCTCTGAAGAAAGACAGTGAAATAGCATGTGAACTTTGTGGAGTTTTTCATTTTTTTAATGAAAATAAATTTCCAATAAAAATACTATTTTGTCAATATTTTTTAAACTCCAGAAAATCTTTTTAAAAGAGCACAGCAAAGAAAATAGCCATCACCATCACCCTATGAAATGTCCATACAGTAGACTCGTGCACCTGAAACCTACACTGAATGGCCAGATTATGACCACCTGACGTTTGTAGGCAAATCAGCTACAATTTTGCACTGAAGTTGCTAGAGGGCCAGACCATTATAAATAGACACACACACACACACACACACACACACACACACACACACATACTGTATATGCTTTGCTAACAAGTATCACCCCAATAAATTCAATAAAAAGAAAACATTTTTATGTGCAAACTGCCAGGTTTAACATGTGATGCTTTTAATAGGAATTACAACTTTAATAAATGAAACCTAGGCAATTGAACCGACAACATTTCAGTGCATAGGACGATGGCCAACTAGCTGAGCCACACCGGCCAGGGCACATGCCAGGATTGTGGGCTCCATCCCCAGTAATAAGTGGGGGCGGGTGGGGGGGTGAGTAGCTTATTGATATTCACTCTCACACCAATGTTTCTTTTCTCCCTCTCCCTCCCCCTCTCTCTAAAATTAATAATAAATGAAACACAGACCTAAAAGGCTGATAATGGAAGATTGGAGTAGTCAGACCTCAGAGCCTAGATTTTTGTTCTGGAGATCTAATTTCCCCCTGAATATTATGTTGTCATATAAAGTACCCTTCTCCTCTAACACCTTGGCCAGTGCATGAAGGGGACCTGTTGCATCTTAGCTCCAGTCTCTTTATCAAGAAGAATCAACATTAGCACAAACCTTCATAAACCTTTAAAATATGCTTGACTTCTGCCCTCCAAGCATGCACTCACCCAGGTTCTCAGTTTTTTCTTTCTCTGAGCACCTTTGCCCCAGATGACTGAAACAGACCCCTGTTCCCTATCTTAAAGCCATTGATTCTAAAAATATGATCCCTAGACTTCTGGGGATGGGGGGGGGGGGGGGTGACTGTGAGGTCAAACTAATTTCATAATCCTAAAATGTCATCTGCCTTTTTAAATTCATTGACGTTTGCACTCATGGTGCAAAAGTGATGAAGGATCAAACTTTTTGGTACCTTAGGAGGAATCAAGCGAGGCAGTGAAACCAAGCTGCACTGGTTACATCCTGCCCTGCCACACACGCACTTAAATGAAAGGGACTAGAGCCAATTTCTGGAGCAGTTTCCTTGAAGCGGTAAAAAGTATTAACGTTATTAAATGCATTTTTTTTACTATTCTGTGTAACAAATGGGAAATGCACATGATGTGCTTATGCTGTAAACTTAAGTAGAATGATAGGAACTGACACTTTTTCACAGAACATCGTTCTGACTTGAAAGAACAATTGATAAGTGAACTATGGTTACGAAGACTTGACTATCTTGCAGACTTTTTGAAAATGTACAAAGTGACTGTGTCACTTCAAGGAATACAATGGACAGTATTTGTTGCCAATGATAAAATTCAAGCTTTTGAGTGAAAATTAGATTTCTGGAAAACTTTTACTTGCCACATAAGTTTGATAATACTTAAAGACTTCCAATAAAATCAGTGGTGGTATTAACAGCTGTGGTTTATGGGATTATATAAAGAAATGCATTGGAAGAACCAAGCTGGCAGTGTAAGGTACAGACCTGTGCGTGCTGCCTCCCACAACAACATTGAAAATACCAACTATAAGATAAAACAGCTATCATTCGGAACCATGGGAAAGCTGGCCCAGTGGAAGTTCTACAACTGGAAGGAAAGAAAGAAGCGCATTGAGACTGAGTAGGAGGTGCAGAGTCGCCAAGAGCAGAGGTACGGAGTCGCGTGCCAGGCGGGCTGCAACTGGATGCACGGTTTTTTTCAATCGAAAGGGGTTACAAACTCTCGAATCCACTGAGCTTGTTTGGGGCAGGACTCTGAGGTCCCAGACCCCTACGGGGAGAGGCGGGACGGCCTTGCAGTGGGTCGGAAAGCGAGAGTGGCTTTCTCGCAGAGCTGCTTGCCGGCACTCAGGGACGCAGAGTCACAGAGACGCCATTGCTGCTTGCTCTGCCCTGGTGACTCCCTGAGACCCCGCCCTACTCAATTTACATCCCCGCCCAACCTGTGCCAGAAGCACAAAAGGAATCTCCTGTGCTTTTACAGCCTAACCCAACAAACTGCAGATTTCAACTGCTCCCATCCATAAGGGACACACTCAAGAAGCGGATTTTTTTCAATCGAAAGGGGTTACAAACTCTCGAATCCACTGAGCTTGTTTGGGGCGGGATTCTGAGGTCCCAGACCCCTATGGGGAGAAGCGGGACGGCCTTGCAGCAGGTTGGAAAGCGAGAGTGGCTTTCTCGCGGAGCTGCTCGCCAGCACTCGGGGATGCAGAGACACGGAGTGGCGAGGAGTTGTAGAAACACCATTGCTGTTTGCTCCACCCTGGTGATTCCGAGACCCCGCCCTACTCAATTTACATCCCCGCCCAAGCTGTGCCAGTGGCACAAAAGGAACCACCTGCGCTTTTGCAGCTTAACCCAACAAACTGCAGATTTCAACTCCTTGCACCCAAAAGGGACACACTCAAGAAGCAGAATCAGGTTCAGAGGAAGCCGGAACCAGACCCGGCTGGGCCGGCAACATGGAGCCGCTATACCAGCAAACGCACAGGTCCACCAGATCCAGTCTCACATGGGACACCGGGAGACAGCAGACAAGCAGTCTGTGCACTTAGTAGAAAACGAAATCCAAGCAAGGATACCAGATATTCAGCCAGCAAGAACGCCTGGAGATTTTGTCCAGCAAGGAGCCGCCCAACAAAAGACAAAATGCCAAACTTCATGTTGACCAGTTAAAGTATGATGTTAGCACCTGCAGACTGCTCTCAGAAACTTCCAGCATCAGCAATACGCAAGGGAGCAGCAGGAGAGATAGCGAGAGGAGCTTCTGCCTCACACCTTCACCCCCAACGTGGGATACGGCACCCCCTGCGAGGCTGCGGTGCCTCCTGCGAGGCTGTGCCGGCCCCTGCAAGGCTGAGATGGCCCCTGGGAGGCTGAGACGGCCCCTGGGAGGCTGCGACGGCCCTGGGAGGCTGAGACGGTCCCTGGGAGGCTGAGACGGTCCCTGGGAGGCTGAGACGGCCCCCGGGAGGCTGTGACGGTCCCCGGGAGGCTGAGACGGCCCCCGTGAGGCTGCGACGGCCCCTGGGAGGCTGCAACGGCCCTGGGAAGCTGAGACGGTCCCTGGGAAGCTGAGACGGTCTCTGGGAAGCTGAGACGGTCCCTGTGAGGCCGAACACAGGGACACGTCGCGGATGGAAATAGCTACATTTTCCATGTGTATGACCCAGCAACAAAAAGTGTACACCTATGGATGAGGACGGGGGGGGGGGGGGGGGGGGTAAGGGAAGGGGGGGGCGAACTAGGTGGAGGGGAGCTATGGGGGGGGGGAAGGGGAACAACTGTAATAATCTGAACAATAAAGATTTTTAAAAAATGCATTAACAGTGGAAAAGGTATATAGCTCAGCAAGCAAGCATTTTCCACATATCCAACATCTGATGGTACAAAATCCCGTGTGGGTAAAAGATCTATTCAAAGTGGGAGATGGACCAATTCAATGGAACAAACAACAAAAACCTCATTGATTTGGATTCCACATTACAATTAACCTCTAAGAAACTACCTTTAAAGTTTTGGTACAATAACAAAGAATTAATACCAATAATTCCCTAAAAAAGCTACTAAAAGACTCTACTTTCCAAACTATGTATCTGTCTGTGTGTGGTCAGATTCTTCTGTCATATACTTCAACCAGTAAAACATACTGCAGCAGAATGAATGCAGAAGAAAAGAAATTTAGCTGTCATATTAAGCCAAATTTTAAAAATTACCCCCAAACCATAAAACAATGCTTCTCATGAAAACTTCTTTGTTTTGTCGAATATATTTTTCTTTAAAATATTATTTGTTAATGTTTCCCCAAAATTCCTATTTTGCACTAATGTGATGATATTAGGAAGAGTCGTCTCTGGGTGGAACCCTCATGAATGGGGTTAGTGTTCATATCAAAAAAGACCCCACAGAACTTCTGAGCCCTCTTCCTGCATGTGAGGACAGTGAGAAGATTACAATCTGCAACCCAAAGGAGTGTCTTCACCAGAACCTCACCATGCTGGCACGCTGACTCTGGACTATTAGCCCTCCAACAGAAATATCCCTGGCCAGTGTGTTCAATGATTAGAGCACAGGCCTGTGCACTGGAGTGTTGCGGGTTCAATTTCCAGTCAATGGTACATACATGGGTTGCAGGTTCGATCCTCAGCCCTGGTTGGGGAGTATGTGGGAGGCAATTTCTCACATTGACGTCTTTCTCCCCCACTTCCTCCCTCTCTCTCACTCTTTCTCAAAAAAAAAATCAATGGAAAAAATATCCTTGGATGATGATTAACAACAACAAAACTGTGAGGAATAAATTTCTGTTGTTTATAAGCCACCGTCTATGGCAGCAGTTCTCAACCTATGGGTCGCGACCCCTTTGGGGGTCAAACGACCCTTTCACAGGGGTCGCCTAAGACCATCGGAAAACACATATATAATTACATATTGTTTTTGTGATTAATCACTGTGCTTTAATTATGTTCAATTTGTAACAATGAAAATACATCCTGCATATCAGATATTTACATTATGATTCATAACAGTAGCAAAATTACAGTTATGAAGTAGCAACGAAAATAATTTTATGGTTGGGGTCACCACAACATGAGGAACTGTATTAAAGGGTCGCGGGGTTAGGAAGGTTGAGAACCACTGGTCTATGTTATTATAACAGTCCAAATGGACTAAGACAAATAGATTTATTTCTTTAATTAGTATTTAATTAGTATTCAATTTAATTTCTAATATGGTAAATACTGATAGTCATAAACCATGTAAGCAAAGTTCTCTGGGGTCATCAATCATTGTCAAGAATGAAAGGTCTTGAAATCAACAAGTGTGAGAATCAGTGCCCTGTATTAACCATGTGTGAGCACAGCATTTTGACCAGATGTCCTTTATTGGTCAAATTTTGCTTTCACCTAACACCTGGGGTAAATGGAGTAGAAAACCAGAGCTGACAATTTAGGGATCCATAGCAATTTCAAACAGTTTGCTATGTTTATGATTTTGGCCACATTTATATAACATGTGCAGCTTTGGCTGACTAAAACTTTATTCTTTGAAGTAAGTTTTTTTGTGTTTTATTTTTAAATAGTCTTCTCATTTTCTAGAGAATTGAAAAATGTGAGCCATCTGAATAGATACTCCAGATGCCCAACTTCACAGCTGAAGTTTAAAAGAGCAGACTTACCATTAAATGTCTGTTTTTCTCAAGCCATTTATAAACAATGCCCACACACGCCTGCAACTCCTGGACACTAAAGGTTAACGTTAGAGACAGCGTCTGGGTAGACCTCTTTCACAAAGCCTTTCAGCTGATCTAGGAAAATGCTGCCGCGAGCCACACTCTCAGTGGTTTTATGGTCCCTGACCCACTCACTGACTCCTCCCCTGGCCAAGATTCTCTAAACCTGACCCTCCCTCATCGCTACTCTTGCCACGCTCAACTCTCTAGACATGTGCTCACTCTGCGCCCACTTTGTGTGAAAATATTATTCCTTCTCACTCTCCAAATTCTATGATTGCAACTAACACAAATAGATATTACATAAGAACCAAGTTTTCTGATTCCTAATTTAGTGTTTAGCAGAAACTACTTAAATGTGTGTTTATGTAAAAGCTACACAAATCCAAAGTGTGATGTAACAAAAAAGCACATGTGAAAGGGACATAATACACCCATTTGTATATTTAGGAACTGTGATTAGTTCTGGCTACCCACTTGCAGAAAGGTCCTGAGGACAACTAGGAGGGAGGAGCTAGGACAAGAGAGGAAAGTGGATGGCTAGCCAGAAGAACTGACGACCATAAATGACATGAGCGGACAGCTACTTCCTAATATCTGAAGGGCTATCTTAGATGAACAAGTAGTTACATTTGTTCTTCTTGTCTCCAAAGGGGAATGTAGAAACACTGGGAAGCAGATTTTAGTTCCCTACGAGGAAGAGGTTTCGAATAGGTAGACTTTCCGGGGGGAGACTGACAACCTCGGGGAGAGACTGCGGCCTTTTCCCTGTGGTGTCAATGAGGACACCAGTCACTGTGGGACACCTCAGATGTTCAACAACTGCTGGGCTCTGACTTCCTTCTGACTCTTAAATTTGATACCAACGATAACATCAACAACAGAAGGCACAAAAATTTGTCATTTCCATAAAACTAACTGCAACACTTTAATTTACTTATTTTTAGGAAGAGAGAGAAAGAGATACATCAATTTGTTGTTCCACTTATTTATTCATTCACTGGTCACTTGTATGTACTCTGACCGGGGATCAAAGATGGAACCCCGTATCGGGATGACGCTCTAACCAACTGAGCTACTTGGCTAGGGCTGCAACACTGGCCAAGTGTTAGTGCCTTAAAAAGGATAACAGGAAAGTTGTTTTATTCCCAACTCTGAGTTACATTTTACTTTTTTTCTTCCAGTCCCAGTATTTTTAGGCCCTGATCTTGTGTGAGCAATGCTACTTTGTAGGGCTACTTTAAGTTGGGAATAATAATTCAGCCATTCTAATCTTTTTTTAAGTCTACAGGAAAAGCTACAAGTGCCTTGTAATTTCACAACCATTCTTGCTAATCTGAACTATCAACTGCAGGAGGACAGGAGACGCCCATGGAAATCATGGGATGAGACCTGACGTTTCCTGGTAGAGATGACAGAAGAGGCTGGGTCAGGGGCCTAACAAATAGCCAGGCTTGGCTCAGGCTGCAAAGCCTGGACAGAAGACGCTAATGCTTTCCAAAACAAAAAGTTCTCCTGAGAAGCTTAACCCTCTAGAATAAATGATCAATTCTAGATGAATAGCTAATGAATAGAAGGCATTATTTTCACACACCTGATGTGGGATGCATGGAATACATTGATTCAAGGTTCTTTACTCACAAGCTGAAATCGATGTCCAAAGCTCAGCCATTCTTTCTCCACGAGGACTTCGAATCCGCGGATGGTTCGGTAGTACCCGTCCAGCATGAGCATGGCCAGGGACGTCAGTTGGGCGGTGCGGTCCCAGCCATCGCTGCAGTGCACCACCACCGACGTCTTTCCTGATTCCACTCTGTCAGCAATCCGGAGAGCTCCGGCAAGAATAAGCTGCAAAACAGGTTGTTGTTTTTTTAAAATAGAAAATTTTTTTAAATGCTTCCTTCTTTAAAATGATAATTTTTTGCCAGGGATGACTGTCTCAATAACATGAAAAACAAACATCGGTCCCTTCCTAAAAAAAATTTTTTTAAGTGGTAGAAGGCCTATAAATTTTGCTCTTAAAAATAGAAAAATCTCATAAATGCAGACTCCTATTTATCTGCACAATGAAATATACAAATGAAAGGTGCCCTTGGGTTCTATAGAAATCAACAGAATGAGAAAGAAAAAAAGATCTAAGTTCTAAAAAGGACTGTTTCTAAGAATCTTCCAATATTCCAAGTATCATCCACTTAAATTAAAATATCCCAACTGAAGTCTTATCTGTTATTTATAACAATGCTTGCTTAACCAAATTAAAATGTCTGAAACAATAAAACTGATCTCTTTTAAGACATTCTATAGCTTCCACAGCATTTTACTCTTTTTATATATGGCATACAGCATACAGAGAACACAGTATAAAACTTCAGAGTAAGTACTTTTCTGTATCGGGATGAATGAAAATTCTCATCTGTTCAATATATTACCAGGTCAATTTAACTGGTATTTAAAATAATTTCAGTTATTTATTTAAATATGCACAGACTCTGCAAAATGATTTAATGAAGATGATCTTGAGTTAAAACTAGACAAAATTATATGTAACCAAAACAGAAACAGTATACTATCCTTTAAAATAAACATTCTAGTACTATTCGTCTCTTCAGTGACTAGATCATACATACAGAACAGCATGGCTCCCCAAACATCAGAATGAAAGAAATGTGACTTACTACCAGGTTAAAGAATCTCACAATAGCCTCCCTCTAACCTTATTGTCAGCATGTTCAGGAAACGGGGTGCTCGCTGAAGCAACCTCAATCCTGACTATGCCAGAGTCATTAGGAAGCATTGCCTTTTTCTAAAATGCCTGGACTCCAATCTCCACTAATCCTAACTCACTATTTTAAATAACTTCCACCAATAATTCAAACACATATCCAGACTTATAAATCACTGACCCAAAAGGACCAAAACAGTTGGGAAGATCAGGCTGACCCAAATTGGTCATTTTAACTCATGCATTTGTTTATAAAACAACTAGAGGCCCAGTGCATGAAAATTCATGCACTGGAGGGGGGTCCTTCAGCCAGGCTTGCCCCCTCTCACAGTCCGGGAGCCCTCAGGGGCGGGAGGCGACCTGGAGATCAGGGGAAGGCGACGCCCCCATCACACCTCTGCTGCTGCCACTGCCGGCAGCACAAGCCTCAGCCAGCCCTGGTTACCTGAGCCTCGGGCGGCCCTGGGCAGCTGGGTAGCCGACATCTGAGACTTGCCTGCACCTCGGCCTGGCCCTGGGCGGCATGAGGACTAAGGAGACTGGGGCACTCCAGATGTAGGTGCACGGAGCGACCGGCCCACCTGGGGGGGCGGGCCTGGCCTTGCCACAAGCCTGCCACCCTGGTGGGGCTGTGGGGACTGAGCGCTGCCATCTTTGAGGGTGGGGCAATTAGCATATTCCCTCCTTATTGGCTGTGGGCACCGCCATCTTTGAGGGCAGGGCAGTCAATTAGCATATTCCATCCTTATTGGCTGTGGGCGCCGCCATCTTTATGATAGATGGGGGTCAATTAGCATATTCCCTCTTCATTAGATAGGATAAACATTTATGGGGCCCCTCACTATGTGGCAGGCACTGTTCTAGGTGCTGGAGATAAAGCAGTGAACAGAAGAGAGTATTGGCTTAATGAAGTTTCTGTAATGGCTGGTGAGGCCAGCCAGATGCAAATAAATAAGGAAATACATACTGTGTCAGAGGGAGGTAAGTGGAAAAACACCACACAGTTCTAGGGGGTTCTGGCAGAACTGTCACTTTGTACGTAGTAGTTGGGAAAGCCTCTTTGGGAAGGTGACATTTGAGCAAGGATCTGAGAAAGTGAGGATAAGCCTTGCAGGTGAGAGGACTGGGGAGGAGAAGGTCGTGCAGGCACAACTGCACCTCTTGTGCCTCTAAGGAAACTTGTTTCTGGTACAGGCAGCCTTTTGGAGAGAATGTTACACCTGCTATGAAATGGAATTTACAGAAGTGAAAGGGATGATGTATGTTAGCTCTAAATCAATCTTATGGGTTCCTACTTACACATCAAGCAACAAATAGATGGGCCACAGGAACCTATTCTCTAGCTACATTCAAGCTTCTAGAAAAGAATAAAAAATAAATAGTCTATAATTCTCATTAAATTAGCCTTCTCTTCTATTTGTCTGAATTTCAGAGATTTTGATGTGAGTATAAGTCTGCTCCTACTTATGAAAAATTTCATTTCCCTTTATTTTATAATATTAATAATATATGAGGCTATAAAAATATTTTGGTAAGCTATGTTATTGAAATTCAGACCATATCTGAAAAAAATATACAACTCTATTTAATAACAGTTGGTGCTTCACACATTATATTAACATTTCAGGAAAATCAGCATTCACAATGGTAGTCTCTAAATAACTTAGCATTCAAAGGGTATCCTTCACTCAGCTTCTTCACCTCACTCCCCTGACCAGCATGATCATCACTTCACAAGCCACGCAACAAGCATTTCCTGGGTGCCTGCTGCTCACAGATAGTGCTGCCCTAGCTCCTGAGGGGAAAAAAATATGATCACCATCTATCCAGCCCTGATCTCCCCTGAGTTGACACACAAAAGTAATTAAATGAAGTGCGACGTAGGACTGATTAAACGGAAAGAAAAAATAAAGTGAAAACTTCAGAGAAACTGGAAACAGCAATCTGGTAAGACTTCCAGAATAAGTGAAATATGAACGGGGACCTGAAGGATGGGGAGAATTCAGACTGGATGGGGAAGAAAGTGAAAGAAGTTCCAACAGACCCAAATGCACAATATGGGAAACTAATTCATTCAAGCACCAAAACTTAGAAGTTCAATTATCAAAGCAGGTATCAACTTTGCACTGCTGAGCAAGGTACCTTCGTCTTCATCTCAGCGGTAAGAGCCAATATAGAAAGGGGCAGAGAAAGCCCTTGTTTGGCACCCTTTCTGTAACAGGATAGGAAACAGCCCACCTTAATATGCTCTAGCCAGTGAGTAGATTCCAAGTTAGACAGCCAGTGGGTCTCCTCGATGTTGGGGTACACGATCTCCTTGAGTTTTCGCAAGGATTCTCTCATAACATGAATATTGTGGATATCTAGAAAAACTAATTCTGTATTCTGATAGGCATCTTCACTTTCATAACCTCCACCCTTTGCCTGGAAACAAAGCACACACCACAGAAATGAAAAATGAACGCACATCCATAATATATTGACACCCATGAAAAAGTGCCATAAAATATCAAATAGCATAAAAGAGAATACTTACTACTGATGAAAAGGACACCTCACAGGAAAATATGGACGATGCAGGGCTGCTTAACACCACTCTACTCGCTACCCCAAGTTTTCTTATAAAACAATATACACTCTCACCCTGACTTCCTTATATGGCTGTTATAAAAATTAAATGTGTAACATATGTGAAGGTGCTTACACATTTTATTTATTTATTTTATTTTATTTTTTTTTTTTAAATACATTTTATTGATTTTTTACAGAGAGGAAGGGAGAGGGATAGAGAGCCAGAAACATCGATGAGAGAGAAACATCAATCAGCTGCCTCCTGCACACTCCCTACTGGGTATGTGCCCGCAACCAAGGTACATGCCCTTGACCGGAATCGAACCTGGGACCTTTCAGTCCACAGGCCGACGCTCTATCCACTGAGCCAAACCGGTTCTGGCAACATTTTAAAGCAATAAATTTACCTACCCATATTTCAAGTCCTTATGCAAACAATTTCTTACAGAAGACTGAAATCACCAGACCAGTAAATTCCTTGTGCAGGAATTATGTCTACTTTACCACTGGCTCATGCTTCCTCACCTTATTCTAATCTAATATTTACAAAAGACTTTGCAATCATAAGGACTTGTTTTTATTTTAGCCACATAATTTTTTTAAGTAAAAAGGCAGAATAAGTATAAAAGCACAAATACTATAGTGCATTACTATTACTATTCTCAGAGACTTAAATCTACATCTACAGAACAGATGGGAAATACCTGCTTTGAATTAAACTGTGGCTGAAAAGGAGAATAATTTTTCTGGATTAATCTTTATTTTATGAATAAAATAATTCTTCTATCTCCTACTTATCTTAGGTATAAAAATCACACTTCTTAGAGCACTAATTAGGAAAAATTGGAAAAATAATGAAGAGTCACTGCAATTATACACGTGTCTCTCATGTTGATGTTTCTCTCTCCCCCTCTCCCTCCTCCCTTCCAGTCTCTAAAATAAATAAATAAATAAATCAACAGGAAAAATATTCTCCCATGAGGATTAACTAAGAAACAAACCAAAAAATAAAATAAAAGGAAAAAAAGACTGAGGCAAAGAAAGACTAAATTAAGAGATACTTAAAAGACATATCCAACGCAATATTTAAAAAGGTAAAGACTAACCTACAGTGTCTAGGTATGTACACTGCTGTAATAAAAGTAGAAAGAAATGCAAGATGGTATTAAGTGAATTTGATTGGTTTAGGGCAGCAGTCGCCAACCTTTTGGACCTCACGAACCACCAGTGGTCCACGGACTACTGGTTGGCAACCGCTGCTCCAAAGGTATCCTTAAACCAGTGGTCTCCAACCTTTCGGACCTCATGGACCACCAGTGGTCCACGGACTACCGACTGGCCATTGCTGGTGCAGGGCACACGTGGAAGACATAGTGGCTGACAAGGTGGGTTTTTTTGTTTATTAATCCTCACCCAAGGATATTTTTTCCATTGATTTTTAGACAGAGTGGAAGGGAGGGGAGACAGAGAAAGAGAAACATCAATGTGAGAAAGACACACAGGTTGGTTGCCTCCCACACATGCCCCGACTTCAAAACCAGGGAACAATGAACCTGCAACCCAGGTATGTGCTCTTGACTGGGAATTGAACCCTCAATCCTTTAGTGCCGGCCAGGGATTGTTTATGTTTTTTATTTTTATGTATTGATTTCAAAGAGAGAAAGAAATCAATTTTTGTTGTTTCACTTATTTATGAATTCATTGGCTGATTCTTGTATGTGCCCTGACCCAGGATCTATAACCCACAACCCTGGCATATCGGGACAATGCTCTAACCAACTGAGCTACCTGGCCAGAGCATGGCTAGCAAAGTTTTATTTATTTTTATTTATTTTTATTTAAATATTTTATTGATTTTTACAGAGAAGAAGGAAGAGGGATAGAGAGTTAGAAACATCGATGAGAGAGAAACATGGATCAGCTGCCTCCTGCACACTCCCCACTGGGGATGTGCCCGCAACAAAGGTGCATGCCCTTGACCGGAATCAAACCTGGGACCCTTCAATCCGCAGGCTGAGGCTCTATCCACTGAGCCAAACCAGTTAGGGCATTATTTATTTTTTAATGTATATTTTTGATTTCAGTGAGGAAGGGAGAGAGAGAGAGATAGAAACATCAATGATGAGAAAGAATCATTGATTGGATGTCTCCTGCATATCCCCCACAGTGATCAAGCCTGCAACCCAGGCATGTGCCCAGACCGGGAATCAAACCATGACTTCCTGGTTCATATGTCATGCTCAACCACTGAGCCACACCAGCCGGGCCCAGCAGAGTTTTAATTCTTTACATTGGCAAGAGCATTTATCATATTCATATCGATTTTTCTTACTATGCAGGCAAAAAAAAAAGTTGTTCCAACAAGGATATATACTTTTGCAAAAAGGGGGATAAGTGGGGGAGTTTGGTGAAGGTGGTGAAAAGGTACAAACTTCTAGTTATAAGATGAATAAGTTTTGGAGATCTAATGTACAGCATGGTGATTACAGTTAATACTTTACAGTATATGTGAAAGTTGCTAAGAGAGTAGATCTTAAGAGTTCACATCATAAGGAAAAAAAAAAGTTGTAACTATGTCAGATGATAGATGTTAAACTGGAATTATTGTGATAATCATTTCTTAATATATACATATATGAAATCATTACATTGTATGCCTTAAACTTTTACAATGTTAAATGTCAATTATATCTCAATACTAGAGGCCTGGTGCACAAAAATTCGTGCACTCAGCGGGGGGTGGGGGTCCTCAGCCCAGCCTGTGCCCTCTCGCAGTCTGGGACCCCTCGGGGGATGTCCACCAGCTGGCTTAGGCCCGCTCCCTAGGGGATCGGCCTAAGCTGGCAGTCAGACATCCCTCTGGCAGCCCGGGAGCCCTCGGTGGATGTCTACTTGCCAGCGGGGAGCAGGCCTAAGCTTCAGTCGGACATCCTTAGTGCTGCTGAGGAGGCAGGAGAGGCTCCTGCCACCACCAGTGCACTCGCAGCAATCAGCCTGGCTTGTGGCTGAGCAGAGCTCCCTCTGTGGGAGCACCCTGACCACCAGGGGGCAGCTCCTGCGTTGAGCGTCTGTCCCCTGGTGGTCAGTGCATGTCAGAGTGACCAGTCATTCTGACGTTGGGGTCAATTTGCATATTATCCTTTTATTATATAGGACTAGAGGGCCAGTGCACGAAATCCGTGCATGGGGCGGGGGGGTCCCTCAACCCGCCTGCACCCTCTCCAATCTGGAACCCCTCGGGGGATGTCCGACTGCTGGTTTAGGCCCAATCCCTGTGGGAACCTGGGACCCTGTAGGATCGGGCCTAAACCAGCAGTCAGACATCCCTCTCACAATCTGGGACCGCTAGCTCCTAGCTGCTCTCCTGCCTGCCTGCCTGATCACCCCTAACCACCTCTGCCTGCCTGCCTGATCGCTGCCTAACTGCCCTCCCCTGCCGACCTGATCACCCCCAACTGTCCTCTCCTGACGGGCTGATCGCCCCTAACTGCTTGCTCCCCCACACCAACCTGATCTTGCCCCTAACTGCTTGCTCCCCCGCACCGGCCTGATCTCACCCCTAACTGCTTGCTCCCCCGCACCAGCATGATCTCCCCAACCGCCTCTGCCTCTGCTCCACCACCATGGCTTTGTCCAGAAGGAAGTCGGACGTCAGAAGATGTCTGGTCGATCCAGTCTAATTAGCATATTACCCTTTTATTAGTATAGATAGTGTGGAGCAGGGGAGACATCAAGTTAGTAAACTGGATCGACCATTCTGAAGAATATTTGCAATATGAAAATGTTAAAAAATATGCATATTTTAAATTTTAATATAGTAACTGTATATCTAGAAAACTATTTTAAGGAAATCAAAGATGCTAACAAAATATATCTATTTCAGCTATAGTTAAAATAGTAAATACTTAAATGCCCAATATTAGAAGAATGATTAAATTAATGATAATACACCTACATGATGAGTACTATTACTTTTCAAGAATATTTCATGAAAAGAAATGGTTCTTATAATACAATGGTAAGAGAAAAAAACAATGAAACAAAATAACCAACACTTCAATGAATGGAAAAAATAGTGAAGGAAAATATAAATCTTAGTGACTATATGCGATTATCTTTTCTATTCCTTCCTAATTTTTTATACTGTCTACTATGTATTTTGTAATGTAATAGATGAAATGTTATAGATGAATGTTTACTGTCATAGAAAGATACAGTGTCAATTTTTTTAAGTTACAATTATCCCATTCTGTTTCAGATATATGAGTGTATGCATACATACACATAGGTCTGGAAGTAGAAGCACAATTTAATTATGGTTCTCTCCTAGTTACAGGATTAAGGGTGGTTTTAAATATTTTCTTTTTTATTTTCTCATCTGCATTAGGTAATTTTCTGTAATACATATACATTGCTTAGTGGGGATTTAAAAAGAGAAGTACCTTTTTAAAGCTAAGTTATATCTCTTCTCTCACCTTTTCCTATAGTAGATTTTGTCAACTGAACCAGACTTTCTATTTCCACAGTGTAAATCTTTTTTTTAAAAAATGTATTTTCTTGTTTAAAGTATTACAAACAGTACATAAGTCTCCTTTTTTCCCCCATTGACCTTCCCCTGGCCTCCCTTACCCCACCCTTACCCCACCCCCCAGTATCTTGTGTCCATTGGTTATGCTTATATGCATGCATATAAGCCACAATGCAAATTTTTATTCTATAGCAGCAATCAGGACTCCTCCTCCAGCTAACTGCAAGTCTTCAGTGTGAACAGCTTGTACAGGGGCAGGGCTGTCAGGAGAGGGCACCGCTGGTCACTCAGAACACTGCTTCCTGATTCCTACAGCTGTGCTGGGCAGACCTGACTCGGGCATGAACTCAGGTGCGTTTGGAGGATGGAGAATGAATGATTCTTCCTGAACACCTACCTCTATGTAAGTACAGTGTTCTGCACTATTTTGTATTAGGTCCTGTTAGCTGTTGTTATTCTCATTTTACAGATGAACAATCAAGGTCTAAAATGATTAAATAATGAACTCAGAGTCATACCAGCAAGGGGAGCCAGGATCAGAATCTCCATCTTTATCACTGGAAAGCCTGAACTCTTTCTACTGCATTGTGGCTTCTGTCAAACTCAGCTGATTCGTGAAACTATAATATTAATTACTTACTTGAAAAGTAATCTCACCTTATTGGCAACAGCATTAACACTTGGCCGGGCATCGAATATAAAGATTTTATGAGATTGGGCATTAGAGTCCATGATGGCTTGAAGGTATTTCTCATCTTCTTTACTTCGCTTCCCACTCACTCCTACCATGGGCTGGCTGCATCGAGTGATTGTGGCCTGACTTTCAGGATGAATCCAGGATAAAACCTAAATGGGGGGAAATGGCAGCACACTCTTTATAAACTTGTCTGTTTATAATTCTCCTAAGAAAAAATTACTCTATAAAACTCTGCTTTCTGATTGGGTCCAAACCCTAGCCATGAAAAGATATATGGGGGCTGCTCTCAAATATCATCACCTTTCTTTCAAACCAACTCTGGGATGTGGAAAACTTGGTCTAATACTTTTATCAGATATTAACTTATAAAAGTCATTGATTATTGGGAAGTGTTGTCTCTACAAAACCTACCTTAAAAAGGGGCTAAGTCCCACTTTTAAAGTTTTATTACTATATCAGCAAACTGCCCACCTTATAAAATCTTGTGAATCTATGAATTTTGTACTTAAAATTATTTGAGCTGGTCTTTCTAGAACACAGTAATTCAAAATTTTGTAAAGTTTTCTTGTTTCTAGGATTTAAAGGAAAAGAGCATGTATCACCAAGAATGTGCAACAAAATAAAGAAATAGTGAAAATACAAAGAACCAACTTTGTTTTCAAGTTAAGAATCATGCAATTCTGTGCACCTAATACCCATGTCACACTCTTCAGACATTTCTTTAATAAGCTTTTACCCCATTTTTGGTTTATTAAATAATTCATTTTCTAATATCGCCATAAACACCTTTAGCTATAGCTATTTTTATCCTGCATCCATTCTCCAAGTCCTTAATCTCAGTACAAAAGCATCACAGCTTCATACTCACTGGGATTCGGCCCCTTGATCTGAAGGATGCCACCCTCTTTAATTCTTCATCAGGAATACTTGCTGGCACAACCAAGAGGGCAGGGTATGTATCACAAAGATCATAGCGTTCATTTATCTTTGTTATTCTCCAGCTTTCATTTGGAATTCCCTGTATGTGAAAAAACATAAGACAAATTACCACCTAACTAAAATATAAGACAAGAAAACTGAAGTCATCCTATTCAATCTCTCTCATCTCCACTGTCCAGCTCTTAAGTTGTTGGAATAGTTCTGTTCTGCCTGTGGTGATCAGCCTATTAGGTTGAGAGATTCTAACAGTGATATACATTCTTTTTGACATTCGATTTTATGTTAATAGGTTAAGTACTGTTTGTGTGCTGGGTCTGTGCTAAGCATATCCAATGGGAAGGAAGCAAATGGTGGGACTGCAAATATTCCCTGTCTTTAAAAAGAACAGTATCATTCAATTTCACTGGGTTATTGATTTTACTGCCATTCACCTACACAAAGAAATTTGAGAGGGAAGACACCAAGTGTCCACCACAATGCTATATATACATTTACCGCTTCCATACGAAAGTTTTCACTCCTACATTATAGTACTAATGGAATACTTCTAATCTAAAACATATTAGAAAAGCAAGGATAACAGAAGGCAAAGCCAAAAAGAGTCAAGGGAAATACAACTTTTTTAAAAAATACACATCGATTATTAAGCTCTCATTGGGTCCTTCAATATTTTCTCTCTCTCTCTCTCTCTCTCTCTCTCTCTCTCTCTCTCTCTCTCTCTCTCTCTCTATATATATATATATATATATATATATATATATAAATAAATAAAACTAGGGTACTACTTCACCTACAGGATTGCTTATTAAGACCTTAAATTTTTTCACCCTCCATTCTACAGAAAAAAAAAGCCTTTATATTAAATGTTTGGAATTTAAAATATATATTTTTTTAAATTTTCTGACCTCTGACAACTCATATCATCACAGAAAAAAATAAAAGAAACCAAATTATAGTAAAAAATGTATTTATTGAGCACCTACTATGTGCAGGCACTATGCCAGCAGCCTCTTTATATACATACATACACAGTGAAAAAGGCACAGAAAATGTGCAGAGAATGCTATCATCTGCTTAAAAATGTAATATACATAGATACACAAGCTCTGCAGGCATAAAATCTCTGAACTGACATATGGAGAACCAGTAACAATATTTCCTGAAGGGAGAGGAACTGGGATGGCAAGGGGACAAGGTTGGCCTAGAAGATAACCAACCTACCTTTCAATATACCCTTTTGTACCTTCTGAATTTTATGTAGTGTGCAATTACCACTTTCAATATTTTTCAATTAAAAGAAGAATACTCTGATGCTTTATGTCTAATCTTAAGGTTTATATTAAGAGATTATCTTCATTTTCTTCCATAATATACATAAAATTATATATATATATATTTTATAAACTGAGCCTTCTAATTATAAATACAGTGTCTTTTCTGTTAAGACTTTAGCTGGGTTTACTCAGAGACAAATTAAGTATCTGTAGGAAAAAAGTCAACAAATTCATCTAGTAGGTCAAAAACCATAAGCATATATTTATTGCAGAGTTCAATGCTCTATTCTGACTGCCATGTTTCCAAAACTCATAATTCTCTTTATGGGAATAGCTGTTCATTTACTCTTTAACTTATTTTTTCTTTTTAATAATAATTTATTTCTTTTCGCTAGACATGGTTATTCTCATCTGCTTTCCAAAGTTCTATTTTGAATGCTACAATAACAGATAGCAATTTCTACCCAGATTCCCAAAGAATATTTTTACAATTATAAAGACATTTGTTAGATATGCTGGTTGCTTTCCAAGATTTGGGTTAGCAAAAATCTTATAATGTCCAGGTTTAGTTGACCCACTTATTCTGTATTCTGCTTCATATTTGTCAGCAGGTGGTTTTATAAAAGAACGAGGAATTTCAAATTATACTTGCCACATGTGATTAAATGATAAACTTTGTAATTAAAATGCAATGTTTGAAATCTAAATATGAAAATCACAGCTTAATGATTTTCATACCTGAATTCTAGAATAATTTGGATACCAAATCTAATGATTACCAAAAAGCAATCAATGTGTCTGCACTTAATTTCTCAAGATAGCACCATGAACATGTGGAAAGTTGAAAATAAAGCCTATTTTAGGTAGTGTTTATTTTTAAAAAAATTTATTTTATGTTTAAAGTATTACAAATAGTAGTACATATGTCTCCTTTTTTCCCCCATTTACCTTCCCTGGCCTTCCCCACTCCCTACACCCCCACCCCCTCCCGCCCGGGCACATGCTGTGAACAGGAACTCTTGGGAAGTGGTGTACTGAGGAAAAATAGGGAGAATGATATACTCACTATAACACAGATTTCAAGATTGGATTCAGCTATATCTCTTATTGTGGTAAATGAAATCACACTGATAAGCATTCAAATATTAAACCAACCCACCTTAGTCATGATACCAGATTTGATTTGTTAACATTTTACATAAGTGTGTAGCCTCGGTGAATATGTAAAACTTTCAAACTTTTAGGTGGAGCTACATTATAAACAGAACTATCTGAAATGTTTTCCGAATTAAATTACAGCATACCCAAAAGAGAAAAATTGAGTAAATAATGTTTAATGCTGTAAGCACATTAAAATTTAATGTATTTGCCTTTTTATTTTAAAAACTATTAAACATTTAAAAAAACAAATCGATTTATCTGTGAACTCTTAGATAAGTAAAGATTCATTAAAAATCACTGGCACAGTCTGAAGAGCAGTTTAAGGAACTGAAAGACACCCCTAAAGCATATATCTGTTTACTTCTTCCCATAAAATGTTGTAATAAAAAGAATATAGTATATTAAAATTGAAAGAAAAAAGTACATACCTGCCTTCTATATTCTAAAAGAGGGTCATATAGTTTCCATCCATTTTCAGGGAATACTTCTTTGTATTCAAAAGCAAAAAGAGGCTACAAAAAAGTAAACAGAGATAAGAGCTAAAAAGACAGTTAAGGAGATAATGAATCAGAAATGTATCCTCATCAAATCCAATGTTTTCATTTACTTCTCTGCCAGGATATTTGTATTGGCATCCTTTTTTTATATCGCTCTTTTAGCTTTATTTTAAAATTTTGAAAACGTATTGTTTTTTCATATTTTTCAAACATAGAAAAGCACAGGTCAACCACCAAGATTTACTAAATGTTAACATGTCACCATAATTCCTTCAGATATCATAAGCAGCTGTGTTAGGTTTACCTCTAAATAATGAGACATTTAATAAAAAAGGTGTCTTCTGATATAATTAATTAGTGTGACATCACAGATATCAGGAGTTAAGCAGCTTTGATGAAAAACACAAAAACTAGAGTACTATTTCCAAATTTTACTCCCTACTAGCTAAGCCCTTGAGTTAATTACTTACCTGCTCCTGGTTTCAACGTTAAAATTGGGATAAATACTATTGACCACCATAGGGCTACTCTGGAAGTTAAATTATCCTATATAATAAAATGCTAATATGCAAATTGACCGAATAGTGGAATGACTGGTGGAATGACTGGTCGCTACGACATGCACTGACCACCAGGGGGCAGACGCTCCATGCAAGAGCTGCCCTCCCCCACATGACTGGGGGCAGCTCCTGAGTTGAGTGTCCACCCCCTGAGAGGAAGGTGACCAGTGGCAGCGATCGGGGGGAGGAGCCAGCCAGCAGATGGCACCAGGCTGCCAGCCAAGGCGGGTGCCAGTAGGGGCCCCCAGATTGTCCCACCCAACAGTCGCCCCACAGATGGCCCTGCTCGCTAGCCAGACCTTGGGACCCTACCCTATATATTGGGAACAGTCTCTTAGATTTAAAAATTAAAACTTAGCAAGGCTACTCGCACTGAAAAAAAAACAGGATGACACAGTGATGACATGCACATTTTGTGGTCAGCCCTGATTCTGACACTTACGTGACAAAGCCAATTACTTAACTTCTCTCTGCTTCAGTTTTTCCACCCATAAGATGGGGAAAATAGTACTACTGCCTCAGAAGGATCATGTTATGTACTACTTTTTATAATCAGGGCAAAAAAATGTAACTACCCATACAATAGCAAGATGACTTTCACCTGTATGAAAAGTATTGTTACACTAGTGCATGCAAGCATTATGGATTGAGAGAGAGATGTCCGACTGCTATTTTAGGCCCGACATCCCCCAAGGGGTCCCGGATTACGAGAGGACGCAGGCCGGGCTGAGGGACCCCCATTCCTGCCCTCTTCCTCCCCCTCGCCCCCCGCATGAATTTCATGCATCAGGCCTCTAGTGTAACATAAATGAGGGAGCCTAACACTGTTTAATAGCACGTTGTAGGGACTCAGTTAAGTATCTACCTTCTTAAAGATGCTAAACTTAACTGTCAGCTCCCAATTAAAAAGGAGATTTCAAACCCTAATGAAGACTATATACTGCTCTTCATCATGGATACACTCTGGAAAGATCATATAATTATTGAATGTCAGTACCAAGAATGGACGTTGGAAATCAGCTAGTCCAGCTTCCTCACTTTACACTAAAAAATTTGTCCAAAAGATTATGCTAAAACCTTACACCCATCTGGTTGAATGGCAAAGCAGGATCATATAGAGATTCTAGATAGCCTAGACAAATTTCTTTATGCTACATCAATAATTATAATACAGTTTTTCCAAAGATAAGAAAACATCTTACCAGATTATTAGAGACAGGAAATGCATATTTCATTAGATTCTCAAATATGGATCTTCTCGTCCGCCCCTCAGGTTTATGAGCAAACCGTAAATTTCGAATATCCTAAAAAAGATTTAGGCTTCAAGTCATCTTTCATTGTTTGTTCACTTTTTATTTAATGAAAAGTTAGGTAACTTGGAACTATCTTGTAAAATATTAAGATCTGGTCCTGGCTGGGTAGTTCAGTTGGTTAGAGCATCATCCCAATCCCCAAGGTTGCAGGTTCCAGCCCCTGTCAGGGCACATACTAAAAGCAACCACTGAATACATGGGTGGATGGAACAACAAATCAATGTTTGTCTTTTTCTCTCTCTCCAAAGTAATTTTTTTTAATCCTCACCCGAGGATATTTTTCCTATTGATTTTTTTAAGGAGAGTGAAAGGAAGGGGGAGTGGGGGGGAGAGAAATACTGATGTGACAGAAACATGAATTTGGTCACTTCCTCCACAAGCCAGCAACCAAGGTACGCACCCTTGACTGGGAACTGAACCCGTAACCCTTTGGTCCTTGAGCCAGCACTCTAAGCGCTGAGCAAATGGGCCAGGGCCAAAATCAATTTTCTTTAAAAAGCTTTAAAGAACTGGGAAGAGGAGGAGGGGGGAGGGGGATAGGCAGGGGAGGAGGAGGAGAAGGAAGAAAATGTTAAGATCTGTAAATGTGGGGCACAAAAATCATTCAGAGATCTTCTGAAGGTGGGGAAATTACAACACTTCACTGAGAAAAATAAAAAGGCAGAATTCAGAGGACAGAAAATTTACCACTGCTTATGGACTCAAGATAGGTCCATGAAAGTGGACACTGGAGATCAGAGATACTGTATTTGAAGCATAATGCTCTCCACTTTGTAAGTCTCCTGCTACTACACCGCTAGAACCAAACTCTGCCTAAACGTCTTTCTCCACTCCGTGTCCAAGTCCTTCAACCATCTACTGGCAGATCAACTCTGAACAGTTTGGTTGGTATCATCTGGGCACTATAGTTAGATCTAAAGACCAAGGTTCCCTTACATTATTTGTCTTCAATTCTTTGTCTTTTTTTAAATTTTTTTATTTCTTGATTTGAGAGAGAGAGACAGAGATAGAAACATCAATTTGTTGTTCCACTTATTTATGCATCATTGGTTGCTTCTTGTATGTACCCTGACTGGAAATCAAACCCACAGCCTCAGCGTATCAGCACAATGCTCTAACTGACTGAGCTACCTCAGCTAGTAAAAAATTTGGGATTAGAAATAATTTCAAGACTTCATTTTATTTAAGTGTTTTAATCTAGGCAGAACTCAAAATAGCTTTAATATACCGTTCTATAAAACCAAACACAAACATCACACTACAATGTACATGAAAAGATAGAACATTTTATTACAAATCTGACCTACAACTAGAATGTTAGCCCTACCATCCTATAAAACAAACATGTGCAGGAAGCTACGCTGATACCTTATTTTCTCTCAGTAAGTACCTTAACAACAGGAGAGATGTCCCTACGCACTGTGTTAACCGCAGAGCACTCTCTAACTACCACAGCAAAAGCCCTGTCAAATGTCTGGGCTTGTTAATGGTCTTGTCTATGAAAAAAACTGCACTTGAAATTATCAAGATTTCAGCCACCCTCATTCATTTTCTCTTGGTGTCTATGCTCTATTTACTATTACACTCCAGAGGAGTGACGAGGAGGCAGTGCGCTTGACCCAGGGTTGACAGTTATTACACTCTTAGAGCCATTCTGACTATAATGGAAAAGCAAAAAATAATTACTAAGTAATTACCTTTAATAATAGATTCACAAAGATTAGCATATGAAAGAATCTTAAAAGTTATGCATGTACTGTTGCTTTTACTTTCGGCACAGGCAGACCAGAAAAAAGGACAACAGTGATCCAGAACTGAGAGGAGCACTGATTAGGCCACAGTAAGCAGAACAGTGACCTGCAAAGTGGCATGTGGTGTTAAGTATCTGTGACTGAGCGCTAAAACTGTAACAATCCAAGTTTAGTTCAAGTATCAATACATTTAAAGAATGCAAGTTTGATACGAAAACAGGAAAGGTCTAAATATCAAGTTTTCCCCATGATTGTTTCAGAAAAATTATGAAAACTAGAAGGAGGAAAGACTGTTGATGATGAATGTATCATAACCAGTTTTTCCACTACAAAGTGCCATATCTTCACTGCTCAGATCCTTGTGTTTCCTAATATGTAAGTTTAAGGTAATAATGTCTATCATGCCTATTTCAGGATTTTTATGAGGCTCAACATGAAACAATGAATGTTAAAGTACATTTTATTGGGTCCAAAAGAATTCATGTCTAATTCATGATAGAGCAGCTTTTTATTACTCTTAAATGTTGTTTTCCTCTACGAGAATAACATTTCCAAGATCCATTAGATATTTGGTAACCAGTTTCTAAACACCAGTTCTAATTAATAGAAAGTTTTCCATACTAAATAAAACTGCATATATATTATGAAATTTACCTTGCACACAGTTTCTAATCCATAAGAATTTTCACCTCGACTAGAAGCACCACCAATTTTTTCCACTCTACTTATCACACCAAGAGAAGCATCTAAAACAAATGGGGGATCCTAAAGGAAGGAAAGAGAAAAACAAAACTTAGCAATGAATATTGTACAATTATAGCTGAGAAAAATTTTAATTAAAAATGATTAAAACTGTCTGCAAACAATACAGAAATGTACACATAAAAATCCAACCCAACAAGACTTACCTGTTCCATGCTTTTGAAATATAACCTGTAATTTGTGACAGTCAGAGTTCCTCGTACAGGAACAGTGAATGGACATATATAAGTTACATCTTTGGCTGAAAAGAGAAAGGTCCACAATTTACTATAGAGTATGCACTATTAAAAACTGCACTCTCATCTTTTCACAAGTAAAATTTAATAGAATTCTGACTGCTATTCTAACTTATGCTCAAAAATCACAGAATCAATGATTTAAAGTAAACACAGACACCAAATCCAAGCTTCCAAACATGCAGTAATCAGGGGAAGAAATCGAAAATAAATGTGAAGGACTTGAAGAAGCAGAGGGATGTCCCTTACCCTGAGACAGAACAGAAGGAAACAGAGAAGCCACTCCCCCTGTTGGATAGAATAGAGGTGGCAGTTGGAGCAGTGGGTGAAGGGGTGGTGGTAATGGTGGTTAACAGTAAATGTCTCATGTCACAGTCACCAATCATCTTATCATAGTTTCAACATCACTCTGCCAATCTGCTGGTCTTCTGGCCACAGTCTAGTCTGTCCACATATCTCTAAAAATACAATAGCTGAAACATATTATACCAAAAACTTCCGACCTGATTATATTTATGGGAAAGTATTGTAGGGGAGAAGTGCATATGAAATATAATCTCTTAGAAAAATAATAGTGTAATAAGAGGATATTATATTCCTGACCAAGCAACTGATGTCCAACTTTGTGGAGAAATAATCACAAGCAATGCTTTATTAAATGATGTATGACAAATCTATGCAGCATTAGGCTTTTAAAAACATGCATTACTTAACTCAGCTACCAACCAATACCTCAAAATAATATTTAATATGGTAAAATTCATAACGCCCAATACAAAGTTTTTTTATCTCTTAAAATATTCATAAATTCCTGCAATGTCACTATTGTAGCAATCAGCAAATAAAGAAATATCTTCACTGTGCCAAGGAAGTAGGGCACAATTAGGAGCAACAAATTCATAAGGACCACTCAAGCGGTTTCTGGGAAAACTTAGGGACATGAAATGCATTTAATAAGGTATTGCAACTTCCTGACTTTGCTTTTTAGTTATTACTTTGAAGAAATGACTGCTTTGTATGGAATTCATGATAGAGCAGCTTTTTATTATTCTTAAATGAGACTGATTTTTTCTTCTTTTTAAACTTTATTGTTGAAAATATTACAAATATCCCTCCTTTTTTACCCATTAATCCCTTCCACTCCTCTCCCGTCCTCTCCCCAGGATTCCCTGCACTATTGTTTGTCCATGGGCTATGCATATATACATTTAAGTTCTTTGTTTAATCTCTTTCCATCCTCCCTTCTGAAATACATTAGTCTGTTGCATGTTTCAATGTCTCTGAATGTTTTTTTCATCATTTTATTTTTATTAGATTCCACATATAAGTGATATCATGTGATACTTGTCTTTTTCTTTGACTTGTCTTTCCCTATTGCTTAGCATAATCCTCTCCAGGTCCCTCCATGCTGTCTCAAAGGGTAAGAGTGAAGTTTTTAGATGACTGGACAGGAAGGAAGTCATGATATGAGCATAACCAATGGACACAGATGGGGGTAGGGTGGGGTGAGGACATGCCCTGGGTGTTGGGGGCGACCAGGGAGAGGTCAATGGGGGAAAAAGGAGACTTATGTAATACATTAAACAATAAATAACTTAAATTTTTAAAAAATGTAAATGCCTGTGTGCTACAGGTCCTCTCTCTGTGCATTTGCCTACTCAGCTCAGGATCAAGAGACTAATCTAACCAACATTTCTAACATTTCAAAACAGTTCCTTTGGGAGTGTTCAAGTATGAGCAATATTTTTAAAAATCATTGTTTCCAATGAATGTCATTTAGAGGAAAACTTTTAAAATTAAACAAACCTATCATCATAGAAAGATACACAAACTTACCTTGCATACATTTTCTTAGCTTTATGAATTTTTACCTCAACCATGAAAACTTTATTTATAACATAAACTTTATTTATGTTAGTAAAATCATTTCTAGATTCCCTGCAGAGCCATTTTCTTACACAAGTAAATCAACCTTATTATTCTATATTCCAGAGAGGGACACGGGAGGTTGGCCAACCAGGAGGTAGGAGGGACCGCGGGAGGGCTCCAGGGCATGTCCGGCCGGTCTTGCTCAGTCCCAATACAGAGTATGTCCCTCCTTGTCTGATGCTTTTGTTACTCTTACCCCTTTATTCTAAAATTAGAGGCCCAGTGCACAAAATTCATGCCCTAGGGCAGGGGTGGGCAAACTTTTTGACTCGAGGGCCACAATGGGTTCTTAAACTGTACCGGAGGGCCGGAACAAAAACATGGATGGAGTGTTTGTGTGAACTAACATAAATTCAAAGTAAACATCATTACATAAAAGGGTACGGTCTTTTTTTTTTTTTAGTTTTATTCATTTCAAACTGGCCGGATCTGGCCCGTGGGCCGTAGTTTGCCCACGGCTGCCCTAGGGGGTAGGAGAGGTCCCTCAGCCCAGCCTGCACCCTCTCGCAGTCCATGAGCCCTGGGGGGATACAGTCGGACATCCTTAGCGCTATCATGGAGGCAGGAGAGGTTCCTGCCACTGCACTTACCAGCTGTGAGCCGGGCTTCTGGCTCAGCGGTGCTCCTCCTGTGGGAGCGCACTGACCACCAGGGGGCAGCTCCTGCTTCAGCATCTACCTCCTGGTAGTCAGTGCATGTCATAGTGACTGGTCGTTCCACTGTCTGGCCGAAACCGGCTCTCCAACATACCCCGAGGGGTCCTGGATTGCGAGAGGGCGCAGGCCAGGCCAAGGGACCCTACCGGTGCACGATCGGGGCCAGGAAGGGACACGGGAGGTTGGCCAGCCAGGAGGTAGGGGGGACTGCGGGAGGGCTCCAGGGCATGTCCGGCCCGTCTTGCTCAGTCCCAATCAGACAGACCTCAGCGGCAAGCTAACCTATTGGTCAGACCATTGACTGGTCGACCAACCAGTCAACTGTCTACCCCCTGATGGTTAGTGCACGTCATAGCAAGCGGTTGAGCGGCCTTAGCATATCATTAGCATATTATGCTTTGATTGGTTAAACGGACAATCAGACGACCGGATACGTAGCATATCATGAGATAATACACGTGAAAGTGCTTTCAAAATTAAAAGTATTATACAAGGATTTATTCCCATGTTACTATTATCATCAATAGGCTCTGTGTTGTTACGTCCACTTTACTCTTCCTCCTCAGGCTGGAGACAGCTAAGTCACTCTGAGAAAAGAGTTTACGTTCAGCAGGGCTTGTACCAAGTAAAAGGGAGACTGTGAGCAGGCACCTTTCCAGAGCAAATGACAGTAATAACAACCAGCACTGACAGCTTAGCACTTCAGAGTTTATAAAGTACTTTTCATCTGAGTACCTCCTCCTTCAATCTTCATAACAACCCTTAATACATTAAGCGCCCAGTCAGTCACCGGTGACTGACACTATACTTTCTGTCCAGAAGACAAAACAGGCTGGGTGCTTAATGTGTTAAATGTAAGACCTAGAATTAACTACAAGTTTTAGATGAGAATACCGGGGCTCAGAGAAGTAAAATAAAATGCCTAATGTTTCAGAACCAGTAACTGCTAAGATTAAGACTTGAATGCAGTTCCTCTGTCTACAAATTCAAATCTCTCTCCAACCACATCGTGCAAAGAGGCCACTAGAGTAGCATAGTCTGTCTCCTGTGTCAAAGGTTGCAACACTGCAGCCTAGGCCACCTCTACTGTTGACGTGCCCAAGCCACAGTATCTGAGCTTGCTACTTCCCTAAAGCATTCTGTTCATGTTCCTACCACTACTCTAGCTTTTAAAAAAACATATAAACTACAGACTGACATTAGACCAACTAAAAATCAAACATCTTTTCTACATAAATTAACATATTCAACATTACTCTAGCTTTGTACTTCAATGTATTAAATTTAATTTTTGCACAATATTCAAGTCTACATAGATGATTCTGAATCAGAATTATTTTATTTAGTATATTAGATATTCCTCTAAATCAGCAATACTAATACTGCCTAATCATACCAAAAGAGCTTAGGTTTACTAATCTCAAATTTTCACTGAGTTCACAGAGGAAGAATCCATAATAATTTCCAGGAGACAGACTATAATGGCCTTGAGAATAAATACCTATAAGGATAAAAAATAGATCCAAATAAATGTAATACATGACAACATGCAATCTGTACAGAAAGAGAGGCACAAAAGCGTGCTCTAGTACAGAGAAGAGGAAGTCCATTCAGCTGTGAGATCAGAGAAGGTTCAAGGAACACAGGCTTGTGAATTGTGCCCTAATGATGGGTAGGGATAATAAGACAGCACTCAATGCAGAGAAAAAACCTAATCCAATATGCAGAAGTGGGAAAGTAAAGTACCTATTTAAAGGTAAGTATATAGTGTGGTTCTCTGTAATTTATACTCTATCACACTTTTCACTCCTCGATTTCCTTCCCTGGTTCCTTTCCTACCATATGATTCCAAAACATTTACCGAGCTATGTTCTTGGCCCTCTTCTCACTCCATACACTCTCTGATTTATTTTCCTCCTCCCATTTTTCAACTAATATCCATGTTCTGATTATTTCAAAATATGGACTTCCAACCCTGATCTCTCTCCTAATCTCCTAAAATCTCTCTCCTAGATATCTCCACTGGAAGATTCTCATAGGCACCTGACATTAAATACACATAAATATGATACCAAGGGCTCATGAAAGCCAAGAGGAAAAGGTAAATTCAAGAAATTCTTAGAGATCAACTCCTCTGGATCTGGTAATTGATTGGATAGTAGAGTTCAGAAAAAAGAGTTCTTGCCCTTAGCCTGTTTGTTCTGTGGTTAGAGCATCAGCCTGCGGACTGAAGGGTTGTGGGTTCAATATAGGGCCAGGGCACAAACCTACTACCTCGGTTGCAGGCACGATCTCCAGCCCCAGTCCAGGCACATGCGGGAAGGCAACCAGTTGATGTATCTCTCTCACATCAGAGTCAGTCTCCTCTCTCTCTCTCTCTCTCTCTCTCTCTCTCTCTCCCCCACTTGCAGGTAGTTACCTTTTGGCTTGCTTAGTTTTACACAGGAAAATAACACCTGGAAAAGGAAAATTAAGCATTTACTAAGTCCTTTAAAAAAATTTTTTTTTTGGTGGTTTTACTTTGGCTAAGAAACCATTTATTTTATTAAATACGTTTTAATTTATTTCAGAGAGAGGAAGAAAAAGGAAGGAAAAGAAACATTGATGAGAGAGAAACATCAATAGGCTGCCTCTTACATGCCTGCTACTGGGGATCGAGCCCACAACCCAGGCATGTGCCCTGACCAGGAATCAAATCGTGACTCCCTTGGTTCATGGGTCAACGGTCAACCCCTGAGCCACACTGGCCAGGTTAATAAACCATTTACTTTATTCTCCTATTATATTACTTTCTCAAGAGCTATGGGTATTTTAAAGTAAAATCATGAAGATGGGGGGGGGGGTGGTGGTTCCTTTTCTACCATATGATAGAAATGAGGGGGGGGGGGGTAAAGGAGACATGTGTAATACTTTAAACAATAAAGAATTAAATAAATGAAGTAAAATCATGAAGACAAAAGAAAAAAAGCTTAAATGCATGTTTCTAGTTTCTAGTTCATACAATAAGTTAATGCTTTGTTCTATAGGCTGGACAAAGAAAGGCACACACCCATATGCAAATGGCTTGCTTTGCAATGGAGATGAAATATTTTCACCCAAAAACTGAGCTGAGTTTCATCAGAGTAGAAAAAAATAAAGAAAGAGGACAGAAAGTGTTTTCAGAAAAATTACTTGTACAAAGTGGCAATTCAATGTTTTTTATCTAGGCAACCCACTATCTTTCAGTGGCAATTCAAAATAATGACATTTTCTTTCACAGAATTCAGCAATGTATTTTTTCAAATCACTTATTTTCAATGAAAATAAAGCAAACCAGAGAAGCAGCAGAATATTCTGTTTGTATGTTTCCCAGCAGTCCAAATACGAACAAAACCAACAGGTCTAAGCCTAGGCAATAGCTGGGAAGGCTAGCAGTAAAGAGTGCTACAGGACAAGAGGTGTTTCGGACAGTAAGCCTGCTCTCTGTATATTGAGAGTGAAAGGGGTGGAGGTGAAAGGTGTTCTGAATAGTCTTTATAGTCAGAAAGGAGAAGGAAATTCAGCAAAAAATACCATTACAGACCCATGTCTTTAATATTTTCTCCTGGAAGCAAGGGCGGTTCTTCCATTTCTGCTAATTTGTTAGACTCCCTCAGGACCTGGATTGGAAAGGGGAGGAGGGGACAAGAAAAGAAATATTTTTTACTTAAAGGTTAATTTTTTGCTGAATTTCAACTAAGTATACTTGCTCTTATGTAAAGTTATAACATTATATTACACATACTATTTTAAATTATAAAAACTGTAGTTTTGGCGTGTGTAACACATAAAGCTGCAATTTTTCTACAGAGCATTTACTGAATGCCTACTTAGTATAAGTATTATATACAAAACCCTTTACACATTTCCTCACTGAATCCTACACAACCCTTTAAGGTTAGGTGTTATTATCCTCAATCCTAGATGAGGAAGAAAAGGCCAGAAGTGACAATTAGTTCAAGATCACATAGCTAAAAAGTGTCAAAATCTAGATTTGAATTATAGTTTTTAGTGGACTACAAAGCCCAATTTCTTTCCAGTAAGGTAGGTCTAAAGGCCTTAATGTATTCTAACTCAAACAAAATCAAGCTTTTATGTAGATTTAACATTTAGAGAATTTAGAAATGATGTTGATAAAGAATCTTGTTGAAAAAGAGATATTAAGTTAATCAAAATCATGATCAATAATGTTTTACTAATTAGCTCCCTTATGAAAGATGCTACACTGGATTCCAAGAATGTAAGTCCAGTTTTCTAGTGGATTTACAACAAGAGAAGGAACACACATACACATACACACACACACACACACACACACACACACTCTCACATCACATATTAAACACAAGCTACCTCAAGCCACTCCGCTCCACCCCTTTCACTCCCAAACAATAAACTTCATTGTCAACAATTCTTTACCTCCCATTAATTCCTCAACCTTCTGCAATCTGGTTTTTCACATAACCCAACCCTTTCCAGGAGGGAGCCCACTTTCTTCCCAATAACCTCCTAATTATTAAAGACAATGGACATTTCCATCTTCATTTTTATTTCTTAGTTACTTTTGACACTATCTGAGCATCTCCCTGGCCATTCTTTCTCAATGACCTTTATATTCCTTTTCCTTAACCCAGTGGTTCTCAACCTTATTAATGCCGTGACCCTTTAATACAGTCCCTCATGTTGTGGTGACCCCCAATTTCATTGTTACAAATTGAACATAATTAAAGCATAGTGATTAATCACAAAAAACAATATGTAATTATATGTGTGTTTTCCGATGGTCTTAGGCGACCCCTGTGAAAGGGTCGTACGACCCCCAAAGGGGTCGCAACCCACAGGTTGAGAACCGCTGCCTTAACCTTTCCTGTTCCTCAGAGGTTTGTCCATTTTTCACTTTACTTACTTCCTGATGATCTCATACTCTATGACTTCATCTAATATCAATTACATTGTCAGCGGAAATTTTTCTTGGACTCTATTTCTACACATCCAACTGACTAATGTTCCTCCCCATCTAGATGTCCCACAGACACCTTGAACTCAACAGATCTTAAATTGACCTGCGTTCCATACTTAGCAAGTAGCACCACCATCCATTTCGTTGTCTAAGCCAGTTCTGGGGGAGGGCTGAGCAGTGGTCTCTGTAAGCAGACATGCCTTCTACTTTAACCTTGGTTTGTTTCATTAGAGTGAGAACCAATACCACTAAAATAAATGATTCTCAAACATTTTTTAAAGCTTTTGACTTGTATTTACTTCAATCCAAAAAGTAGACTTAAAAATCCTCAATAGAAGGTTAAAAAGGAAGAAAACACAAGGTGCTAACTGCCCTAAAGGACACCTTCTGTAGACCCTCAACACTGGGCTAGGTCTCTCCTGGGCATGAGCTCCAAACTGGCAATTACCACCCACTTTAAGTGCCTGTCTTCTTCCCCACCGGACTCCTAGGGAAGAGGTACCCTATCTTATACACTTTTAAATACTCATTAGAAATGTAACAAGAGCTACATATGTACTTTTTAATTGTCTAGAAGCCATATTAGAAAAATAAAAACAGTACTAGCTAGTTTGGCTCAGTGGCTAGAGCATCAGCCTGTGGACTGAAGGATCCCAGGTTCAATTCTGGTCAAGGGCACATGACCAGGTTTCGGGCTCAATCTCCAGTAGGGGGCATGCAGCAGGTAGCCAATCAATGATTCTCTCTCATCATTGACGTTTCTATCTCTCCCTCTCCCTTCTTCTCTGAAATCAATAAATATATATTTTTTAAAAAAAAGAAAAACAGGCAAAAGTGATTTAATATATTTCATTTAATCCAATAAATCCAAACTACTGTCATCTCAGCATGCAATAAATATTTTAAAAATATTAATGAGACATTTTATATTTTTTGTTTATACCAAGCCTTCAAAATCCAGAGTGTATTTTATATACACAACACATCTCAATCCAGACCAGCCACATTTCAAGTGCTCAACAGCCATATGTGCAGTGGTGCTTGGATTGAGCATAATCTAATTCTTCCTGATAACCAAATTATTCCTTAGTTTGCCCTGGCCAAGTTGCTTACTTGGTTAGAGGGTCATCCTGATACCCCAAGGTTGCAGGTTCAATCCCCAGTCAGGGCACATATAGAAGTCAGCCAGTGAATGCATAAATATGTGGAAAAACAAATCTTTCTCTCTCTCTCTCTCTCTCTCTCTCTCTCTCTCCCCCCTCTCCTTTTTTTCTCTCTCTTCCCCCTCCCTCCATTCCTCTCTCTCTAAAAATCATTCAATAAAAAAAAATTATCCCTTAGTTTAAGTCAGGTGCTTAGGAAGGAGTAGGCATCACTACCATAGCTCAGTGCTCAACTAAGACCAATAAGCTAAGAACTACAAAGAACAAATTAATTCTGTTCAATAAATCTGCAATCTGAACAAATTCACACTTCTGAAAGTTTAATATTTTATCTCATAAAGTAATCTTACTGCAGTACCTAAAGAATTAAAATACATATGTGCCTTTTATATTCCAAATTCTAAAACTCAAAAAGGTCATATGTTTTAATGACATCTAGTTGCCAGTTCCTAATATGTAACATAGTCATAGAAGAAAGGAAGAGACAGAAGCAGGGAAGGAAGGAGAGAGGCAGGAAGAAAGGAAGCAGACTGAGTCTGTGAGGATGCAGAAAAACAGGATAAAAATGCAATTTGCAAATATATAAATTACCTGGACTCATATCCTAACTGTTCTACATGCTAGCTAGGTACTCTTACTCCGGGTGTCCAACTTCTTTATTGCCTCATTTTCCAATCTATAAAATGATAATAATTATAGTATGCCACAAAAGGATTTTATAAAAATTAAATTAGTTAATAACTTAAGGCATTTATATCAGTGTTGACATAACATATACTCAATAAACATTTCCTACTACAAATAATAAAAATTGAGACTAAACTGATTACCAAACTCTGGTAAGAATTTCTCCTGATTATGAAAACAACATAATTAGATTAAGAAAGATACAAATAATAACACAGTAACTTTTTAAAAAAAATCAAACAATGATCCCCATGTGAAAGTCTTTATCTTCTGCCTATCGTCTACCACGTGATTTGGAAATACAAAGATTATATCCCTTACAAAGCTGGGCAGTAGTTCCTTTATTTCAGAGGTGTACTTTCTTGTAGCTGCTACAGTGTTGTTCCCCATGACCGCCTTCCTCTCTTTCTGTATTTCTACTTTCAGAAGGAATTTGCATGTCGAAGAATATATATGTATTGTATACAGGAGTGGAGAGGAAGGTAGTTCTGGAAGAGGCACATGGTAGCATAAAAGGTCTAAGAAGTAAAGCTTTATAATGTGAGAAAAGAGACAGAGAACTCAGTGCATACTGAGAACCACAGGCTCTCTTATACCAGTATACTTTCTGACCAAAATGTCAGAGAATAAGGGCAATGAAGAGAAGGCAAGACAAGATCCCATCTTTGTCCAGAAAAGCTACACTAGGTGACAGACTTTTAACAATAGGTATACACCAGAGGTTATATATAAACAAGTCACATTAGAGCCACAGATATAAAAAGAACTCAAACAAGTGAACAGAGCAAGGCGGAGGGCAACCCATACCCTACATATGTTGGCCATCACTGGTTTTGAACATGGCTATCTTTCATCAAACATAAAAAAAAAAGGGGACCTAGAAGAAAAGATTATTTGACAAGGAAAAGGAACTATCAGCCTGATGCTCAACAAAAGAGCAGTCTTCTGAAAATAATTCCCTATATACATTACAAGAAACATTAATAAACTAGCTGGCATACTCAAAAGGAAATCAGCCATATCTCCTAAGGAACAGGAACAAACGCCATAAGGATAGACACACTGAGACTAAGATATGGGTCATATAAAGAATGACTGCAAAAAATTTAAAAATGTAATAGCAGAAACAAAATCTGTGTTGGAATTAAGAACTAAATTGATTATTCAGAAAACAGCATTTATGTTGAAGGGCAACCATAAAAATTGCTCCACAAATTTATAGAAAAAGAACAGAGGTAAAAATCATGAGAAGATAATAAAGAACCAATGAAAGAATTTTATTTCCTAAAGAAAAAAGTCAAAACAGAATAGGAACAATAATCCAATACATAATGGAAGAACATGCTTTTGAAATAAATAATGACTTTCTAAGCTTGTTTATCAAAATAAGCTTACCAGATTCCACATACTTAAAAAAATGAACAGAGATATACCTAGGTGCATTTTAGCAAATTCTTCTGAAATATAAGAATTAAAAGACAAACTTTGAGGACATAGGCAGAGAGAGAGAGAGAGATAATGTACAACAGCAAGATCAGGCTGGCTTCAAATTTATCAACTATATTCTAGAAGACAACAAAATGTTATCAGATCTTTGAAGAAAAATGCTATGACCTCTCTAATATGACTGATGGTAACAGGAAGTAATTCTCAGATATGCCATGTCACCAAAAATATAATCCACATGTTCTGCTTTTGGGGGGGAAATTGCCTGAGGGCAATTAAGCTGAAAGGGGGAAATCGAAATTAAGAGTTCTATATAAGAAATTTGTGGTGTACAGCAAAGACTTAAGTTGTTATATCCTAATGACCCTACAGCCAAAAAAAAAAAAAAAAAAAAATTCCTGCCACCATACTAACATCTCTGAGTCTGACTTTCATATTTATATCAAGATAATAATATCCACCTTACAGGTTTGTATGAAATGAGACAGTTGAAACATAAAGGGATTTGCAAGGTGCTATATTAAAATGTAAGAAATACTTATCAATCACTTAACAGACACATCAACAGAAGTTTTCACCTCATCTCACAATATTCTATTCATGTGGTGTTTTGTTTCTCTGCTCTAAAACAAATAGGGATTAATGACACCTTACAATCTAATAGCAATAAACACAATATCTCCATAATTCCATAAATAAAATTTGATATACTATACAAAATAACATACACAGAATTAATATTTGAGACTGCATGACATAAAGAGAACCACCATCTCACAAATTTTTCAACTACTGACTTCTAGATTTAGCTACAGAAAAAAGAGCACCTTATTCTAAAAAAAGCAATAAGAGGAATGATATCAGCATCGTGGCAGCATAAGATGTCCCTCATTTTGTTGCCTTTTAACTTCTAAAATTTGGCACCTCTCCATAAATAAAAGGGCCTCCGTGGGAGCCTTGAAATCCAGCACCATATGCCAAGGGAGCCGGAAAGGGTCTCTCCCACTAGTGCATCAGGTAATAGGCAGACAGACCCCAGACCCAGGTAAGGGCTGTGGAATCAGCATGAGCCTGTGAATTGACTCCAACCCTCTTGACTGCAGGAAAATACTGACGTGACACATACAGATAAGAAAGCCTTGCCCTGACTGGTTTGGCTCAGTAGATAGAGTGTTGGCCTGCGGACTCAAGGGTCCCAGGTTCGATTCCGGTCAAGGGCATGTACCTTGGTTTCGGGCACATACCCAGTAGGGAGTGTGCAGGAGGCAGCTGATCGATGTTTCTCTCTCATTGATGTTTCTAACTCTCTACCCCTCTCCCTTCCTCTCTGTAAAAAATCAGTAATATATATATATAAAAGAAAGCCTTAATAGAAATCCAGGTTTCTGCAGAAGTTCCAGCACTCCACTGGGGCAAAAAATATATACAAGTTTGATGCATCAAAGTGGATAAGAGGAACTTTGTCAGCATCACCCTTGCCCAGGAGGCGGCACAGCTTAAGAGGAAGTCGGGGATCCCTCCCTGTGGGGGGAAAGGGAGAGGAGTAAGCACCCAACTTCCCCAGTTGTGGGGCTGCTAAAGAAACCCATCTCTTGCCCACAGGATTCAGAGTATTAAAGCAAAAGTCCATTACTTGGAGAAGGAAGGGGTTCAGAAAAGTGGCAGATGAGAGTATCAGAAGGCATTAAAGAGATGCAGTTTTCTGTGTTCTAGACTCCAGCAAAAAGCCCATCCATAAGCTGTCAGAAAAAACCTCACCCAAGGATTCCTTCACCTGACCCACAGGAACGCCCAAATCCCCAAGTGCCAAACCCATACCTTCCTGACTCTGGAGCCAGCTCTTTTTACTAGTATGTGTTTCAGAGGGCTACAGCAAGAGCAAGCTCAGGCAGATAGAGAGTGCATGCAGAAAAGCTGGGGTCTGTGGGCAAGGGAGAAACCATAATTATGAGCTGTACTGCCACCTTTGTGACAATGAAAGAGAGGTTCCCACCAGTTAGCCTGGTTTACTGTAAGATCAACTGCTTAAGAACCCACAAGAGGAAGCAAGAATTGTACAACAGGTGTATTCAATCATATAAGGTGAGAGACAGCCCCAGAATATAAGCTGACCAAAAAAAAAAAAATCCTTCATGAAGGCAGCTAGTACAGATTGGAGGAGGGGACTGCTACTTCAAATGCCAAAACAGCAATGCAAAACTACAAGAAACATAAAGAATCAAAGGAACATGACATCACCAAAAGGTCACAATAATACCCCAAAAATTGAACCCAAAGACAGAGATCTGTGATTTACCCAATAAAGAATTAAAAACAGCTGTTTTGAGGGACCTCAATGAACTAAAAAAAAAATTTAAATTAAATCAAGAAAACAATAAATGAACAAAATGAGAAATAAACTGAGATAGAAATCATAAAAACAACCAAACAGAAATTCTGTTGCTGAAGAATTCAATAAATGAAATGAACACAAGACAGAGTACCAACAGCAGAATAGAACAGGCAGAAGACAGACTCAGTGAATTAAAGGATAGGAACTTTGAAATAACCCAGTCAGAGGAGAACAAAGAAAAAAGAATGAAGAGTGAAGCAAACCTATGATTTATAAGACACCATCAAGAGAACCAATATCAGAATCACCAGAGTTCCAGAAGGTGAAGAAAGGGAAACGGGGCATAAAGTTTATTAGAACTTACAGACCAGGGGAGAGAATTGGACATCCAAAGTGCTTAAACCAGCCGTGGGCAAACTATGGCCCGCGAAATGAATAAAACTAAAAAAAAAAAAAAAAAAAAAAAGACCATACCCTTTTATGTAATGATGTTTACTTTGAATTTATATTAGTTCACACAAACACTCCATCCATGCTTTTGTTCCGGCCCTCCGGTCCAGTTTTAAGAACCCATTGTGGCCCTCGAGACAAAAAGTTTGCCCACCCCTGGCTTAAACTCATAGATCATCTCATTATTTCAATTCAAAACAATCCTCTTTAAAACACATTATAATAAAACTGTCAAAAATCACAGATAAAGAGGGAATACTGAAAGTAATAAAAGAAAATTTCTAACCTATAAACCCTTATTAGGCTATCTAGGCCAGTGGTTGACAATCGGTGGTCTGGGAACCACTGGTGGTCCATGAGGTCTGAAAGGTTGGCGACCGCTGATCTAGGCCCATGGTCGTCGGCAAACTGTGGCTTGCAAGCCACATGCGGCTCTTTCGTCCCTTAAGCCTTAGGAGTGTCCTAATTAAGTTAATAACAATGTACCTACCTATACAGTTTAAGTTTAAAAAAATTGGCTCTCAAAAGAAATTTCAATCGTTGTACTGTTGATATTTGGCTCTGTTGACTAATGAGTTTGCCGACCACTGATAGACCAGTGGTTCTCAATCTTGGCTGCACATTAGAATCACCTGGGAATCTTTTTAAAATCCTGATTTCTGGGCCTCATCCTCCAGAAATTCTGTTTCTTTGTTATGGGGTGGTGCCACAACATTAGTAACAAAGAAACAGAATTTCCTGAGGATGAGGCCCAGAAATCAGGATTTTAAAAAGATTCCCAGGTGATTCTAATGTGCAGCCAAGGTTGAGAACCACTGCTAAGGACAGATTTCTCAGTAGGAAGGAACCTTACCACCTGGGAGAGAATGAATTGATATGCCGATAGGAAAAAATGCCAGCCAAGAATACTCTATCTGGCAAAGGAATCCTTCAGAAATGAAATACTTTCCCAAACAAACAAAAGCTGAGTGAGTTCATCACCATTACATCTGCCTTACAAAAAATGCTAAAAGGAATTCTTCAAAACAAAAAGATGCTAATAGTAAAATGAAAATGTACAACTCACTGGTAAATATAGAGTCAGATTCAGAAAAGTCTAATTCTGTAATAGGATGCTGCGTTAATCAACTGACCGTGTTATAAACATTAACGGAAAGAGTATTAAAAATAATTATAGCCAGTATAATTTCTTCATGAACAATATAAAATGAGGTAAACTGTGACATTAAAAACATAAAATGTTCAATGCAATCTCCTCAGAAATAGAAAAAAAATCCTAAAATTTATATGGGACCATAAAAGATTCCAAATAGCTAAAGTAATCTTGAGAAAGAACAAAACTGGAGGCATCATACTTCCTGCTTTCAAACTATATTACAAAGGTATAGCTATCAAACCCATATGGTATTATCATACAAACAGACACACAGAATAATGGAACAGAATAAAGAGCACAGAAATAAACCTATGCATATATGATCAATTAATTTACAACAAGTTGCCAAGAATATACTAGGAAGAAAGGATAGTCTTTTCAATAGTGCTGGGAAAACTGAACAGCCAAATGCAAAAGAGTGAAATTGGATCCCTATGTTGCACCATACACAAATATCAACTCAAAATGGATTAAAGACTTGGAAATAAGACCTGAAACCATAAAACTAGAATAAACCATGGAGGGTAAGCTCCCTGGCATCAATCTTGGCAATGATTTTTTTGGTTTTCCCACCAAAAGGAAAGGGAACAAAAGGAAAAACAAACAAGTGGGACTATATAAAAAGCTGTGTAGGGGAAAGGAAACCATCAACAAAATGAAAAGACAAACTACTGATTTGGAGAAAATATTTGTAAAGCATGTATCTGGCAAGACATTAATATCCAGAATACACAAAGAACTCATAAAACTCAGTAGTGTGTTTGGAAATTTTTATAATATTGGGAAGGGGATTAAGAATTTTAAACTTGACTAGTCATGTAAAGGAAAATCACTGCAGGCCTCTGATGAGATTAATAGCATGGTCAAAGAGGTATACAAAACTGGATATAATAAAGACAAAATGATAATAATCTAGGAGAGAAATAGCAAAATCCTGGATTAGTAGAAATAAAGTGGTATTAGAAGCAAAGAGAAATATTTAATACTTGTTGAAAAAAGTAGTTAAATGTGACCAGAGGCTTAATAAACAAATACAATCAATTAATTAATTTTTACTTGAGAAGAACTGCATTTAAGATATGTCAGTAATGGAAGAAGAAATGCAAATATAACAAAGAAAGGAGGTAAGATCAAAACAAGAGGACAACTCAGAAATGCCAGGAGCCTACAAAAGGGCTTGTGGAATTAAAGCAGCAAAGCCAGACTGATTCATCAGGTTTTTCTGCATTCACATGGAAATACCTTTAGTGGGAAAAAGTTATATATCTCTCCCCCGTCTGAAAGGAGGAGAAAAATCCCCTCCTGGAGAAATCCCCTGTAACACATAAAACACTTTTCTCTTGCTGAGTCAAAATAGTGTTATTAAATGACTATCCAACCTGTTTCCCATCAGATTCATTAGAACTGCCTGCTTCCGGAGTTCTGGTTATATCAAAGATAAGATTATATAAGGTCTGCTCTTTGAATACAATACAATACTTAATCCTTTTCTTATTATCAAGAAGTCTATAAATCACATTAAAATCTTACTGGTGAAAAAAACACACAGATAGAAATTTCTAATACTTTTTATATTCCTAAAATCAATTCAGTTTTGCTCTCTCCCCAACCATGTTTTTCCCCATTGTCTTCCATGCCCTCTTTATCAAGCTCTGTAAATTTCCGTGTGATTTTAACCTACCTCCCATCTCTCCTTCTCTCCCTGATCAGGAAATTATTATAAAGGATCTGCAAGTGGTAAGTTTATGGATCAGTTTTCACATGGAATGTCAGATGACAGATAAACAGGCAAGAAATTTTTTGAAATCTGCAGAACACTAAATTAAAATCATCTGAAAGGGAGAAATGAGTCTGTAGAAGTTACAAACTATCCGCCACAGTTTCTTTATGTGCTAAAACAGTAGAGGAAAAAATAATGAACTTATTCTTCATTGAATAGTTCTATTAAAGAAAATTGTTTACATCAATTTTACTTTAGTCTATTTTTTTATACAACTTGACTGTGTCGACGTAAGAAACTTCCAAACCTGTAAAGAATCTTTATGTGTTTATTTGAGCCAAACTGACAAGTTATGCCAGGGAGCAAGATCTCAAAGGCTCCAGAAGATAATAGTTTTGCAGTTACTTTTCTGCACTTAAAATCAAAGCAAGGGAAGGAAGGTTACATGAAGGTAGGAGAAAGCAAGGCAGGAGACTCTCATGCTTCAGAAGGAGGGATCTGCAAGGGGGCATTTAAAAGGTATGTTATTTGGATGCACAGAAACAATGAACAGGGCTTAAGGCAAAAATAAGCCTTTAAAGTTATATTCCTGGAGCATCACTCCCTACCATGACCAGCCCAGTTAGGAATTTATAATCAGATCACCGTATGAGGTTACTTTCCATAGAACCCCTTTTTCTTCCACAACTGACAAACCACAAAGTAAGCAAATGAATCATACAAATAAAATCTGAACAGGGTAGAGTCAAAGACTGGCATCTGGGTTGGATCTTATTGGTTATACATTTGAAAGCACATCCAAATTCAAGTACAGGAAGCCCTTTCTTTTCATAACACTGCCAAGAACAATTTGGTTTTGAGCTGAAACCACAATTAGCAAACATTGGATAACATTACATCACCATCAACGATTCAACAACAAAGGGTATCTAAGAGGTACAGTCTGAAAAGCATCACTTCATGCTACAGGTTGAATTGTGCCCTCCCATAGATAAAGATAGGTTGAAGTCCTGGTTGACAGTACCTCAGAATGTGACCTTATCTGGAAAGGTGGGGTGCCCTCAGTGTCCCCAGCTGTTGCCAGTGGAAGTGGAATTCTTGCAATGTTGCAAGGAAAGTAATTTCCTGAGACTCGCACTGGAGAATGAGCGATATTTATTTCTGTGGAATTAAACCCCTGGGTTTCCAATGTTGCATTTCCCCATCCCACCATGGAGGAAGTCCAATCTTATCTTCAGCAAGGCTAGGATTAAAGCCACTGCCCAGAGTTTCCACACTGTATCAAAGCACAGTCTAGGCCAGCATCTGGCTAGCTTAGCTTGTGCTCCCAAGAGCAGTCCATTGCATCTGGGGTCTGCACGGACATAACACTGCTTAAGGTCACATGAAGGGCTAGCGCACGGGCGAGTACAGGTCACTGAGCAAGAGAGTGCAAGGGAGCAGGAGCAAAGCCAGAGGCAAGAGAGAGAGAATTCTTTGCCCAGAGATTTTTAACCTTCCAAGATTTCACAGCTTGCAGTAGCTTCAGCCCCTAAGCAATTACCTTTGTCCCAGGTAAGACTGACAGACAAGCACCTTCCCTAGTCATCCTGACTTCACTGCGCGCGCCCATTTCTCTCTTTGTTTGATCCCTTTCCCCAGTGATCTGCAGGAACTGATCAGTGTTCCCTGGGGAGTGTGCAACTATAGCTTACTGGTGAAGCTGCCCAGATGACCATGCTTATAATGATGTCTGGCCTCGCCTTTGCTTTCTTCGTATTATTATTAGCTAGTTAATTATGACAATGAGAGAAATGGGGTCACTGCAGATAGGGTCATGGTAATTAGTTAAGATAAGGATACAGTGGAGTAGGGCGGGCCCCTAACCCAACATGACTGTTGTCTTTATTACAAGACAGCTCTGTGAAGACACAGAGATATAATATTGCCTTAATTACTTTCATTTTGCCTCAAACCAAGGAATCTATCATCATGCACTGGCCCAGTTAATGCACTGTTTTCAGAAGATCGTTATTAATTTAGCTCATAATACCCCGGAAAAAGAAGTAGTATTCTAATGGTAAACACAGTAAATAATAAACAGCATAAAACACATACGGACAGTCCTCGGATTACATCGGACTCGACGTACATCATTTCGTGGTTACGTAGCCATCTCCTACTTATTTATAAAACAAAAAAGTTCCATCATTTCGACGTATGTACATATGTGCTTTATGTTTTTTGTTATTTATTTACCACAAGGTCAGGAATTGTTATCTTTCTTTTAAATTTTTTTTTACCATTTCACTTCATTACTGCTGTGCCTGTGCTCCATGTGAGTGACATAGGTGCTTATGTGGGTGGGTTCTGACTGATGGCAAAATCGCCTTACGTCGTGCGGTAGGAACGGATCTCCCGTAACCCGAGGGCCTACTGTATGCACATACATCAAAATGACGGAACTTTTCTTTATAAATAAATGGGAGATGGCGACGTAATCGCGAAACGACGTACACCGAGTCCGATGTAACCTGAGGACTGACTGTACTACCATTTTCTGGCCAATAAAGGTATACATACTAAAAGCAAAATAACATTCAGAAAATTGGGGAGGAGGGAGATCAGGTTTTATTACAAACACTCTTGTTTTCTGATTATTTAGAAAAGCAATTCCCATTTATTAGGTAATATTAAAAATTGCTCTATCACCCTAACCCAGTGGTCGGCAAACTGCGGCCCCTTGAATGCGGCTCTTCCACAAAATACCACGTGCGGGTGCGCACGTAGAGTGTGATTGAAACTTCGTGGCCACACTCAAGGGGCCAAAGAGCCGCATGTGGCTCACGAGCCGCAGCTTGCCGATCACTGCCCTAACCGATTTGGCTCATTGGATAGAGCATCAGCCTGCAGACTGAAGGGTCCAGGGTTGGTTCCGGTCAAGGGCATGTAACTTGGTTGCAGGCACATCCCCAGTAGGGGGTGTGCAGAGGCAGATGATCGATGTTCTCTCTCATTGATGTTTCTAACTCTCTATCCCTCTCCCTTTTTCCTCTCTGTAAAAAATCAATAAAATATCCAATCTAATAAAAGAAAAACATGGTAATTAGCCGTACCTCTGCTACCCTTCCCATGGGCTAATCAGGGCGATATGCAAATTAACTGCCAGCCAAGATGGCGGCCGGCAGCCAGGCAGCTTGAAGCGAACATGAGGCTTGCTTGCTTCAGTGACGGAGGACTCCAACGTTCTCCGCCTGCCTTGCCGGCCTCTGAGCTTGCAGTTTGAAACATTGTTACAAATATAGAAGCTAAACAAAACCCCAGAAACCTGCTTTCAGCCAGCCGGGATCTCAGAGCTGGAGTTGAAACAGTGTTTCGATTATAGAACCCCCTGATCGGCCCTGCTCTGTGCGTGACAGGGGGGAGCTCCCCAACCCCCTGATGGGCCCTGCTCTGTGCGTGACAGGGGGGAGCTCCCCAACACCCTGATCGACCCTGCTCTGTGCGTGACAGGGTACGGAGCCCCAACCCCCCTGATGGGCCCTGCTCTGTGAGTGACAGGGGCAGCACCCCAACCCCGATTGGCCCTGCTCTGTGCGTGACAGGGGGTGGCGCTGCAACCTCCCCATCGACCCTGCCTTGAGTGTGACAGGGGGTGGTGCCCCAACCCCCCAATCGGCCCCACCCTGGGTGTGACTGAGGGTGGCATCGCAACCTCCCGATCTGCCCTGCTCTGTGCATGACAGGGGGCAGCGCCCCAACTCCCCAATCGGCCCTGCTCTGAGCCCGACCAGGGGCTGCACCTAGGGATTGGGCCTGCCCTCTGCCACCCGGGAGCAGGCCTAAGCCAGCAGGTCGTTATCTCCCGAGGGGTCCCAGACTGCGAAAGGGCACAGGCCAGGCTGAGGGACCCCTCCTCCCCCGAGAGCGCAAATTTTTTTGCACCGGGCCGCTAGTATTTTTAAAAAATTGCTATGTCTACCTCAAAAGTGTATTAAAGATACTCTTGTTAATTATAAAAAATCTCACTTCGCATTTCAAGAAACAGGACTACATGGAAAGATAGTCTCTCTGGGTAATGTGCTGTATAGAAATATGACCAACCTGAGACCACATAAGGGCAACATCTGTGTGCCTATTTAAGCACATGAGTTAATTCACCTCTTCTGAATATCAGGTTTCTCTTATCAGTCAAATGAAGTACTAGCCCTGGCTGGTTTGGCTCAGAGGATAGAGCGTCTGCTTCCGGGAGTGAAGGGTCCCAGTTTGAGTCCAATCAAGGGGCACATGCCCAGTTCGTAGGCTCAATCCCCAGTAGGGTTGTGCCGGAGGCAGCCTATCAATGATTCTCTCTCACCACTGATGCTTCTATCTCTCTCTCCCTTTCCCTTCATCTCTGAAATCAATAAAAATATATTTTTAAAAAAAATAAATGAGGTAATGTCTGTTTCACAGGATTGTTGCGAAAGCTAAATGGGTTATGTATAAATGTTTATTACAACAGCTGGCTACGTGTTTTTTTTCAATTATTAGAAGCACATCCATCCCCCCCACACCACCTCTAAAACATATATAGTGGGGCCTTGACTTACGGGTTTAATTCGTTCGAGACCGAGCTCGTTAAGGAGCTCGTTAACTCAAATTACTCTGTCAACTCAATGCAAAAAATCGGCCAGAGACAGCTGGTATCTCAAAAAACTCGTTAGTCGGGACACTTGTAAGTCAAGGCCCCACTGTATTTGAAATAGGCTGCATTTTTTAAAAATATATTTCTTTATTGATTTCAGAGAGGAAGGGAGAGGGAGAGATAGAAACATCAATGATGAGAGGAATCATCGATCAGCTTAGGCTGCATTTTTTAAATAATACTAACATTTAACATAATGTTATTCATTCATCTCTCTCCCACAATTGACAAAAAGACCGATTCAAGCAACAATATATCTAACAATCAAAGATGTCCTTAAAAATGACAAAACAGGTAACAGGCAGGCTATCATATTAATTTTCTTTTTTTATTTCTGTCACTTCAGAAATATGGAAAGTACAGTTAACCTTTGTTAATCAAAGCCATCTTCTCCTTAGTTTAACATTTAACAACTGTCTCTTCATTCATCGAGTAAAAACATTCTGAGAACCCCACAAAGTTGTGAAAGATGCTGAATATGGTACTAATGAAGCTAATTCCTGCAGTCATGGAGCTGGTGCATAAATTTAACAGATTCCCTTGGTACTCTTGTGCTAAGAGAATCAATAATTCAGGCTATTTTTGCATCTAATGTTAAACCTGAAGGGACAACAGGCATAAAATAAGATATTCTCAATATGAGCTCACGAGCAAATTACTTCATTAATGAAAATAATGTTTTAGTTAAAATTATGAAAGTGTAACACTGAGAAAACAGTTACTAAACCAGAATAAAAAGATTCTGAGATAAGTTTAAGGGTTAGCACTAAAAATGAAATTCATTTTGTTCATTATTCATAGACAAGCAGTTATAGAAAAGGAGATGAATCCAAAAATGTACGAAGTGCTTCAGGATATTCCCAATGTGGTTAGGTTCAAAGCAACAAAGCCTATAATAAACAGAGAATACTTAAAAACTATAATGAGATGTATAGCAAATATAGCACAGTATTTAAGTGATTTAGTTCCAGAACTAGAACACATGAGCTGGAATACCGGCACTAAAACTTAGTAGCTATGAGACCTTGGACAGGTTACTAATTTTAGTTATTATCATGTGTAGAATACAGACTAATAATAGTCTCTACCTCACAGAAGTGGTAGAAATATCATAAGAGATATTTCATACAGCACTTAGAACAACGCTTGGCACATGAAAAGTACTCAATAAATGTTAGCCATTACTGGCCATCATTATGGGAGTAATCATGAAAATATTTTATACCACAATGAAATTCATTACTTATCTTTTGGCTAAGAACTTAAAAGTTATCACACGTAGAGATGAATTACACATTTCTTTTTCAACTAAATAAGACTTCCCAATTTGCTGGCCTGTTCTGAGATATTTTATAAAGACTGAGTGAGGTCTTTTGAGAATATTCCATGAATATCTCCTGCTTACTCAGTTAAAGGTTACATTGATAGTGTTGGCCACAAATAGCTAACAGAGAATACTTCTTCAGAACTTAGAAACAGTATACATACCCTCAAATCAGGAGAAAAGTTGTCTGCAGAAGTTGAAATGGAATCCGATGACACAACAGAAGCAGATTTTGTATGCACTGAATTCTCTGAATGAGAAGTAGAAGCACTGCAAAATAAAAAACAACAGTATGTTTGAAAAATGGGGCTTTCCGATTTGAGAAATTTTCATTAGAACTCCATTATTTATCAAAACTTCCACTGCCAACTAGTCCTACTTTGCCCACTCAATCTTATCTCCAAATATGGATTAACTGCAAACTGTGTATTCCTACATGGGTAAGTATTCTTACCATCCACACGCCCTCTGGAAGACTTCCCCAATACTCATGAAAATATTCCCAGCTAATTCTTTTTATCAAATTCGTCCATTCTTTCATCCAGTGAACATTCACTGAATAATCATGTGCAAACCCATTACACACGAGGCACTATCATCTGGAGATAAATATGTTATCATCCTAGTGTTCATGAAGCTCACAAGAATATGGCTGAGACAGACAATAAATAAATGCAATGTAATGATAGAGATGAGATAAAGATAGAGCTAGAGCTAGAGCTACAGATACAGATACAGATGGATAGACAGGACAAATACACACTCTCTGGGAGAAAAGAAAAGGAAGCACCTAACTCTACCTAGGAAGTTCAGAGAGGATTTCACAGAGATGATATTTCAACTGAGTCTTAAAAGAAGAAATTGCAAGGCTGACAAACAAGGGAATTTCAAAGCAAACAAAAGGCACTACAAAGTTACAGAATCATCATAGAGCACAGACTATTTGAGAAATCACAAATAGTTCAACAGGGCTGGACAAGCAGAACAGCAGAAGATAAAGATAGAAAGACAAGCCTGTCTTTGTACCTTGTACCTTTCCACCAAATCAAATTCTACATTTTATTAAAAAATATTTTTTTATTGATTTCAGAGGGGAAGGGAGAGGGAGAAAGATAGAAACATCAATGATGAGAGGGAATCATTGACTGGCTTCCTCCTGCTCACTGCACAATGGGTATTGAGCCCACAATCCAGGCATGTGCCCTGACGGGGAATCAAACCATGACCTCCTAGTTCATAGGTCAATGCTCAACCACTGAGCCACGCAGGCAGGTATCAAATTCTATACTTCTAATATGCCTATCTTAAACATCCACCTATCTTAAACATCCACTTCTTCTACTAAACTAAGTACTCACACTCTACAGTTACTTTTATTCTCTGAAATTCCCACAAATGAGCTCTGTATTTTCCTGAATTCATACCTTTGCTCAAGCCATTCCAAAATAGAATGCCTCTTTATCCCAATCTGTTTATTAAAATCCTACCTACTCTTTAAAACCCAGGAAAAAGCTAGCTTTTCCAAGAAGTCTTGCCCAGGACTTTTAGCTGGAATTAAGTTTTTCTATACTTTTGTAGACTTCTGTCTATACTCTACAATGGCACTAACACTTTTCACATTAGACTACAGCTTTTTGGTAACATGACCACCTCCTTATTAAGAATCTTCTAACAACTGGCAAGGCATTTAAATGCAAGCAAAGACTGCAGTTTGCTAATATAATCAAGTAAACAATACCAACTTGGTCCTGTTTTCCTAGGCTCATAAACTTCACTAAAATCAATCCAAACATTGCTGTTATCCTTGTCATCCTAAGTTTCTCTTCAAAAATGCCAGAGCTTCTATAACTATATGTTTCTTCCTCCATCTATTTTCCCTGTCCAAGTCTTCCTTCCACTACTAACTCATCCTAACATTTATACTGGAATCTTTATTCCATAGTGAATAAATTCCCTCACAATCTCAACAGAATTCTCCTCTCACAGCTCTGGTCAGGTGGAGCACTTTGTTAGCGCATCGTCCAGATACGCCACGGTTGTGGGTTCAATCCCCAGTCAGGGCACATACAACAATCAATGAATGCATAAGTAAGTGGAACAACAAATCCATGTCTCTCTCTGTTCTCTCTTTTTCTCTCCCTTTGTCCGTCCTCCTAACTCTCTAAAAAAAAGAATCCTTCCCTCACCTCTTCACCTCAACTAATACTTTCGACCAGGAGTCCACTTCCTGCAGCCCTTTCTAGAGGAGACTCTCTTCTCCTACATCTACCAAAGCCCAAAGGTGAAGCCAGCACTCCCCCAGCTCCACTATCACGCTCATACACTAGTATTAATTTTTCCATTTTCATATGTAAAATCCTTCTTCCTCTGAGGTTAACAGCATCTGGGTATCCAGCCTCTTCTTGTCATCCACCTACCTTTTAATTATTCCTCCTAGCTCACTAAAGACTTTTCAACTGGCTTACTTTCTTCTCCAAAGCTTCTTTCTCCTCCAAAGCTGCATCATTGTAGGAATTTAAATGTCCCTAAGGATAAACTAGCAACAACCTACCTCAAATTTCCTCAATTCCCACAACCCTCATCCACATTCCCACTTTAGCTATGTGCTTCTGTAGTCATACCCTGGACTTTATCATTTCTTAGCCTCTATAATATTAAATTCAAAAAAAAACAAACCAAAAAACAATCTCTGCCTACAGATGCTATCCTTTCCAAATGTCTTACTTTCTTAACTTGTCCTTCATCTAATCTCCAACCTAATGGAGAGAACTCATCCTTCAACCCTTCCATTTGTCATGCATTATTGCTCCTTCTTCCCATTCACTTTCTCCTTATCCAGCCTGGAATGTATAGTGTAACACTTCATATTCTCTTGGCAAATCCTATCTTTACCCACCAGCCACCACTACCCTGCTAATCCCTACCTTGTCCTGTGCTAAATCTTGGCTATTAATGAACAAAAATATTCACATTGGGGCCACTGAGGACTCATGGTTAGAAATATCAGCTAAGCCCAAGGCAGTGCTCAGCAAACCCATCACATCCAATCAATCCAAAGTCCTGCAGAGTCTACTTCCCTATCATCATTTGACTGCAGCCCTTTTTCTATCATAATTTTTACTGTATTAACTAGACACCTCTTCCCTGGACTACTGCCAAGTCACCTGCCTCCTTTCTCCTACTTATCCAATATATCATCCCAAATCAATACTAAAGTGATCTTTCAGAAACAGATCTGATCATATCATTCGTCTTCAGTGATTCCTCATTGCCTACAGAATTGAGCCCAAAATCCTTAACATATACTTGAAGTCTTCCAAGATCAGCCCTTAGTCTACATAACTAGCTATAGCTCCTATTCCTCTTAAGCCATTGGGAATGGCTTGTAGATTCACTAAATTTGTAGCCATGTCATGGCTCTGTCATTTGCTAAGCCTGCTTCTTTTGTCTGTAATGTCCTCTATACACTTCCATGCCCTCTTTGCTGCTATCCATCTTACAGGAGTGACTACTTCCTCCATTATGTACACTGTATGTATTTCTATCATAATACCTGTCACACTGCATTGCATTTATTGATCGACAAGCTCCTCCTCTCAGATAGTTTGGTTATTGTATACTATTCCAATATTTTTCTTTACTACAGATCAATTCTCCACCTTGCTCTCAATAAAAAATGTAAAGTGTCTAAAAAAGAATAGCTGACATACTGTTAGCTATTATTACTTATGACAACTTAGTGTTATTGCACACATATTACCCCAAGTCCAATCAGCTGCCATTATAAATAAAATTACAATGGAAAGCTACTGTTTCACCTCTCATTAGTACTACTTTCAGCTGTAACATATTACAAGTAAGAATACAAATTTCCCCCAGTAACTGTAACTAAAGATTTACTGGAAGGAATAAAACAGCAAGAACTACAATTAAAGACCTTGTATTTAAAAAACAAGGAATTATGTGTCCTGGACAGTATTATGTTAGAGGTATTAAAAAACATTATTCCTACTGAAAAAGCATTTGTGTTGGCACTGTGAATGTCATTTAAAAATTAAAGTTGTCATTCATTACCAGGGAATAAATTTAAATTGTCTGCCCCACCCCCTTCCCCTGAAAAATTGTATGTTGAAGCTCCAACCCCTAATGTGATTGTAATTGGAAATCAGGGCTTTTAGGAGGTAACTAAGGTTAAATGAAGTCGGGGGGGGGGGGGGGGGAGGAGACTGGGGAGTTAATCTGATAACATTAGTGACTTTATAAGAAGAGGAAGAGAATCCCTAGGGGTTCATTTATATTCTCTTCCTCTCCCAGTCCCGCCTTCTCTCTGCAAGCACCTAGGAAAGGCCATGTGAGGACACAATGAGAAGGCAGCCATCTGCAAGCCAGTTAAAGAGAGCCCTCACCAAGAATCAAATCAGCAAACACCTTGATCTTAGACTTCCCAGCCACCAGAACTGTGAGAAACAAACTTCTATTATTTAAGCCACCCAGTCCATAGAATTTTAGCAAGCCCAAGCAGACTAGTAGTCATAGAAGATGAATGTCATCAAAGGAATTTCTCTTGGCTTTTGAAGTGAAAAATTTCCTATTTGAAATTATAATTTAAAAGTGTTTTCTTCCTAAAAATAAAAAATATTTTCTTATGTAAAAAAGGCTTGCAAGGGAGAAACCAAGATGGCGGCATAGGTAAACACCTGAAATTGCTGCCTCGCACAACCACTTCAAAACTACAATTAAAAGACAAAACAGACATCATCCAGAGCCACAGGAAGGCTGGCTGAGTGGAAATTCTACAACTAGAAGGAAAGAGAAAAGCACACTGGGACTCAGAGGAGGTGCGGAAGTGCGTGCAGAGGTACGGAGGCTCACGCGGAAAAGGCTGGTAACTGAGGACGCGGCTGTCTTTTTCAATCGGGAGGGAGACACAAGCTCCCGGCCAAGTCTCTGGGGACCCAGACTCATACGGGGAGAAACTGGGCTGTCTGGCAGCAGGCGGAAATCGAGGGCGGCTTTCAGAGGTGCTTGCAGCGATTACCCGGACACTGAGACACGGGGCTTCTTAGGGTAGGACTGAGGATCAGCCATAGCTGTTTGCTCCACCCTGTTGATTCCCTGAGACCCCGCCCCACCCAAGCTGTGCGCAGAGGCTTTTGTATATGAGTGGCCTGGCCCTTTGAGATCTAAAATTACCCAAAAAACTGCAGCTGGGTCAGAGAGACCCAGAACGTCCAAAAGAAGGCCCAAGGCCCCACAGCAGCTTGCACTGTTTCACAGCTGGGCCTCATCTGGGCACCTCCAAACCCCAAACAAAGAAGAGGAATCTACAGACCTCTCCGTAGCTCCTGCTGGTTAGCCTCAGGCAGAGGCTAAATTAGCACCTCCTTCGAGATCTAAGAGCCAGTGTACCCAGTGGAAGGAGTGGGACCATCCAGATTACAACTCCTCAGATCCATAAGGGACACACTCAGGGGGCAGACTCAGAGAGCACCAAATCCCCACTGAAGCAAGTCTTGCCCCATAAGGGTGTCTCCAGCACAGAAGTTCTCCCACCATAGACACAGCTGATTCTCACAGACAATTGGCCTGGAGGTCAATTCCTCCAAGTGATACCTACAACAATCAAGGCTTAACTACAACAAGACTGTGCACAAAGCCCACAAAGGGGTGCACCAAGAGTGTCCACCTCAGGTAATTGGGGAGGCTGAGCCACTGGGCCCTATAGGACACCTAACACAGAAAGCCACTCTATCAACACAGGGAAGCAGCCAAAATGCAGAGACAAAGAAACAGGTCACAAATGACAGAAATGGAGGAAAGCAAACTACTGGATATAGAGTTCAAAACCACGGTTATAAGGTTTTTCAAGAATTTTCTAGAAACCGCCAATAAATTTAGTGAGACCCTCAACAAATCTAGTGAGACCCTCGAGGATATGAACAAGGACCAGAAATTAAGCATACACTGACTGAAATAAAGAATATTATACAGACTCCCAACAGCAGACCAGAGGATCGCAAGAATCAAGTCAAAGATCTGAAATACTAAGAAGCAAAAAACACCCAACCGGGAAAACAAAAAGAAAAAAGAATCCAAAAATATGAAGACAGTGTAAGGAGCCTCTGGGACAACTTCAAGCGTACCAACATCCGAATTATAGGGGTGCCAGAAGAAGAGAGAGTGCAAGATATTGAAAAACTATTTGAAGAAATAATGACTGAAAATTTCCCCTACCTGGTGAAAGAAATAGACTTACAAGTCCAGGAAGCAAAGAGAACCCCAAACAAAAGGAATCCAAAGAGGACCACACCAAGACACATCATAATTAAAATGCCAAGAACAAAAGACAAAGAGAGAATCTTAAAAGCAGCAAGAGAAAAACAGTCTGTTACCTACAAGGGAGTACCCATACAACTGTCAGCTGATTTCTCAACAGGAACTATGCAGGCCAGGAGGGAGTGGCAAGAAATATTCAAAGTGATGAATAGCAAGTACCTACAACCAAGATTACTTTACCCAGCAAACCTATCATTCAGAATTGAAGGTCAGATAAAGAGCTTCACAGATAAGAAAAAGCTAAAGGAGTTCATCACCACCAAACCAATATTATATGAAATGCTGAAAGGTATTCTTTAAGAAGAGGAAGAAGAAGAAAAAGGTAAAGATAAAAATTATGAATAACAAATACATATCTATCAACAAGTGAATCTAAAAATCAAGTGAATAAAAAATATGATGAACAGAATAAACTGGTGAATATAATAGAATCAGGGGCATAGAAAGGGAGTGGACTGACAATTCTTGGGGGGGAAAGGGGTGTGGGAGATGTGGGAAGAGACTGAACAAAAATCGTACACCTATGGATGAGGACAGTGGGGGTGGGGGGGGTAAGGGCAGAGGGTGGGGTGGGAACCGGGTGGAGGGGAGCTCTGGGGGGGAAAAAAGAGGAACAACTGTAATAATCTGAACAATAAAAATTTAATAAAAAATAAATTTAAAAAAAAGGCTTGCAAGTTCTATAAAGTTTAAAAAGCAACAGGACAGTCCCAATGGAAAACTATTTTTTTGTCATCAATAATAACCTTTCTCTATCCTTTTAACATGTCAATATAAAAAGTTATTAATGAAAAAATATATTGATATTTTTATTCTTTATTTCGTACTATCTGGTATGAATTTTACACTTGCAGCACATCTCAGTTTAGATAGCCATATTTCAAGTGCTCAAAAGCCACATACATGTGCTAATGTATTGGATAGCACAAGTATACAAGAACAATAAAATAAACCACAAAGAATCAATCCAGAATGCTGAACCTTCTAAAGGAAAAATCTGCAGATATGCAATGACATGAAAAGTAAAAGTGGGGGGAAACTGCTCTAAATTAAGAGGTTAACTATATATATATAGAGGTTATATATATATATATATATATATATATATATATATATATATATATATAAAATATATGACTGAACCCCAATTCAAAAAAATCATCTACAAAGAGTTTTTTTAAGACATATGGGGAAATTCAGTATGAATGAGCAACCTATATAATAAAAGCGTAGTATGCAAATTGTCCCCTCGACCAGGAGTTCCTCCAGGAGTTTGAACAGAGGGTAGGGCAGGTTGGGGTAAGAGAGGGAGGCCCTGGCTGGCAGCCGGCAGCTGCTAGGGACCCTACCAATGCATGAATTTCTCTCTCTCCCCCCGCCCCCCCCCCCCACCTTGCTCTCCTGAGTCAAACCACACCATCCTTCTTTGAAATCCTTAAATAAGCTGGCTCCTCTGCAGGGAGCATGGGTCTACCAAACTCCTTCCTGACTTAAGTTCTCAACTGAACACCATTTCCTCAACTGAAATCTGACCCAATGTCCCAGACCAGTGCTCCTAGCAGTTCTTCTCAAAGCCCTGTGTGCTTCTCATTCTTTCCACTATTCTTACATTTCTTTGTACATATCTGATTAACATCTATGTCCCTGAAGAATACAAACTTTACCAAGGAAACATGTCAACTGTGCTCACCATTCTATTCCTAGGACCTAGCATGGTGCCTGGCATAGCACACTCAAGAAATATTTGTTGAATTAATTAATGAGTGAAAGAATGATCAAAAGATTGGGTTATTCTAATCAAATTCATCAGAGGCAATGATCAGAACATCCAATACAAAATGAAAAACAAGGGAAGGGGTAAAACAAGGGTAAGGGGAGATAAAATCTCATTTTTCTTTCATGAGTTATTGTGTATATATTATTTTATATACCACATATAGGGTCCCATTTCCATTTTAAAACTTTTTATCACACTGGGGAAAATATTTCTTTAGATACTATGTCTTCAGTGAATGACAAATAATCGTTACACAACTGGTTGGAATCTGTTATTTCCACTGGGACGATTAAAGTAGTAATTGGGAACTGAAAAACCAGGTTTTCAGTCCTATGAAGCTAACAGCAGTATCCTTGGCCATGTGACTTAATTCCCATTCCTCATTACAGTTTCATTATCTGTGAAAAGTAATGACTAGACTACTTTAGTGGTTAGTTTTTTGGTGATTATATACCTTCTTAAGACTCTCATGAAACCTATTCTATGAATTGCTTATAACATCAGGGACTTTAAGATTAAGAACCCTGGCCCAAATGATACCTTTTAGTTCTAATGTAATCTAGGGCTTCTGAAATGACTATTCTATAATTTGTAATGGTCATACAATATCTAGATAAATATTGAAAAATTAAATTGCCAAAAAATAAATGTATATGTGTTTGTGTCTATATATACAGGGTGGGGCAAAAGTAGGTTTCTAGTTCTATGCAAAATAATATGACAAATAATAATACAAGAATAAACTCTGTTCTGCATACTCACAACTGTAAACCTATTTTGCCTCACACTGTATTTTCTAATTATGTAATCACAGACTTAGTCTTGAATATGAAGTTAAGACTCATAGACTAAATAGAAATATTCCGATATTGTATTTTTTACAATAAAGTCTGTAAGAGAAGTTTATGTACAACAGAATCACAGGAAAATTAAATCCAATAGCTACACTTATTTCAGGAGCTCTGGGCTATCACTCTATAAATATATACAACACCCTTGCTATGGCATCCTATGAAGAAATGTAAGCCATGTTTCTTTAAATATTTCTACTGTTCTCATATTAAGTGATTTTAGCAGAAACTATAATTATCTTTTAAAATACATTTCAAAAATATTCTAATTTAGCTAAGTAATGGTTTATTTTAAATGTCTTACATTTCAAAATATACCTGTCATAATAAAAGGGATAGAGCCCCTAAATATCTATATACACTTGTCTCTATAACTCTCCTCCCTAAACAATTTCATCAGAATGAACTGGAACAGAGGAATATAAACTCAATTGACTCGGAACATCACCCTTGCCAGCACCCAACAGGGTTATGCTTACAAGACTTCTGACGCTGTGATCTGCACACTTACTCTAACCTTGTGACCTCAGTACACTGGAACCCATAATTAGCTTCAGTGGCCTGGCTCATGTGGAGTACTTCCCTGCTGCCAAGGTGAAAAATGAAAACACATGACTTGGGAATAAACTTGGCACTTGCATTTCCGACAGCACACTCATTTTTCTTTCAAACACTACACAAAGAGACTTGTGGTTTTCTTTCACAAGTCTTTCCAAATCTGCAGACCATATTCCATTTCTTCAGAGTTTAGCCACCTTCCACATTACCACAAACTGTCTATCCTCACTGGCTCCATTTTCTCAGTGCCCAACTCACTCCTTAATCCTTTGCAATCTAGCTTTTGCCTTTATCAACCCCCTAAAATGGCTCTTTCTATATTTATTAATGACCTGATTATAATAATGGTCTTTTCTCTGTTCTGATACTATAAATGTTCATCTCCCTTCACTAGCATATTCTTTTGGTTATCCCATATCTCAGTTTAACCAATACTCCTGAGTACCCACTGTATGCAAGATACAACTGTTCTAGGAACTCCTAGAGAAACAGAGATAAATATTTAACACGGGGTTGCTGCCTCTAATGAGCCTTCATTCCAAGGTACTAAATTCAAGTGCACTAAAAACACAACACAATGTAGAACATGAAATATGAATGAGAGAGAAATAAAACACCTGGAAGTTTGGATCCTGAAAAGCTCATATACAGCTTTAATTTAGGGGCTTAAGAAAGAGACAGCATTTGAGGTTAGCCAAAACATAGTAAAGGTGTTTTAACACCTTCTCAACCATTTCACTAAACAAATGAATAGCAAGGGGAAGAAGGGTAAGTGGAAAATTCAGGGCATGTTAAAAGCTATTTTAAGAGGCAGACCACTTTGGTTGAAATATAGGTTACTTAAAACACACAGAGATAAACCTGAAAAGGTAGGTTTTGATTAAACTGAGGCAGGTCCTACAAAATTGGTGGGCAGTTCTTAAAACAGTGAGAAGCTACTGAAAGTTTCTGTGCTTTAGGAAGATTATTTTAACAATAGGCCAAAGAGTGAATGATAATAGCAGGAAATCTGCTAGTAGACTATTAGGAGACCTCCTCAAGTCAGAGGTACTAAAGATGCAAACTAGCAGTAAAAATTAAATAGGAGTGGATACAAGAGACACTGTAGAGATAAAATCAACAGAACTTGGCAACTGACTTGACATGATGAGAAAGGGAGAGAAAAGGGACAAAATATGACCCCAATCTTATTGATGAAGAAACCAGTGTGCCAAATTAGAGAGCAAAAAAGAAAAGTAGGTGCCCAGCCGGTGTGCCTCAGTGGTTGCGTATCAACATATGAACCAGGAGGTCATGGGAAGGTTTGATTCCCGATCAGGGCATACGCCTGGCTGCAGGCTGTATCTCCAGTGTGGGGCATGCAGGAGGCAGCCAATCAACGACTCTCTATCATCACTGATGTTTCTATCTCTCTCTCCCTCCCCCTTCCTCTCCAAAATCAATAAAAATGTATATTAAAAAGAAAAGAAAAGAAGGTATTTTGAAGAGGGATGAATTCTACCTTGGAATTCTTAAGTCTGAGCTGGTATCAAGACATCAACGGGGAAATGTGCAGCACACCATATATACACTAGTAGGCCAAAGCATTTTAGATTTTACCCGACCATGCATTCATTCATTCATTCATTCATTCAGGCAATGTTGATTTACTAATTACTCTATTTTGGATGAGTGGCACTGTGAAGATACATGTGATACAGCAACATTAGATGCGTTCCCAAATGATGTCTCATGGGAGAGGCAGACTCCTATTTAACTGTCTACAAATCTGACTATATAAGAGTTGTTTAAAAAATACTATGGGAAGACACAGGAGGAAAAGATTGGATATGACTGAGATACATGAAAAGATATGTCAGTTTTGATGGACATTGGCCTGTTAGTAAGATTTGGTGGTAGAGTGGAAGAGTAAAAATATTCTAGACAGAACAGCATAAGTAAAAAATTTGGGGAAACCAATGTGACTGGCCTTTGTGAATCATGGCAGGTTGAAAGCAAGAAAGGTTAAGCTGTGTTCTATAAATAAACCATGATAAGATTGTATTCTGTAGGCAACAGGAAGCCATCAAACATTTCTGAACAGAAGTGTCATATATGCTGCTAGAGTTATGAATATCAATTGAGGGAGTAGGGGATTCTAGAGGAAGATATATTAGTTAACAGGCTACTGAATTAGATTACTTAGACTATTGTAATAGATCACATAATGATATAAGAAATAAAGAAGAGTTTGAATAGATATGTAGAATAAACTAGATTTTAATGTTGAATTTGAGCTTCTTGCAAAATATCCAAGTGGATGTGTTTATCATGTAAGTGGAAATATGAAACTTGTCCAGTTTGGGCACTCCCTGGAGAGATTATAGCTAAGTGATAGCTAAATCCATGAGACTGAATCATGTAGCCCAGGAACAGCATATAAAGCAAGAAGAGATGTGAGAATTAGTGAACGGAACTACATTCATTTTCATAAAATAAAGACTGGAGGTAGGTGTGAAGAAAAAATAGAAAGAGGGGAGAATCAAGAGAAACATTGTGAAAGCCAAGAAGAGTGTTTCAAAATAGGCAGCCAATATTATGTAATGCTAAATAAAAGTAAAAGAAGAGAAAAATCCAATGGATTTATTAAATAGATATGTCAAACCAATGATTATGTCAACACTCTATATAATGTTTTAGAAACAATAATCTAATTTGAATTTAAAAATTGAGGCAATGAGGCATGGTCGTCTTCAACTTCTGGCTTCCCTCTCTTTCTTCCTGTCTTAGATGACAGCATGACGCTTTTCGTGTTCAAGGACAGTCCTTCCTTCTATGCTCTCTATCCTGTCCCATCCAGTCTCCTTTGGGTGTGTGTTAGTATACATACAGACATCCACTTTACACAACACTGGACATTTAGGAGGAACTCAACAATGATTTGTCAGAAACATTAATAGCACATTGAATTCAACCTTCAACTATTCTATGGATACTACTTTCTGGATGTCATTAATGACCTCCCGTGTCATTTCTCAGTGCTTGTCTTCCTTAACTTCTCTGCAATATGTGACATTACTGTCACTGCCTCCCTGTTGGGATTTTCTCTCTAAACTTCCACTGTCATTAAAATGTACTAGCTTTCTTTAATAGTCTCTCAACTTCTCTAGGTTCTTTTCTTCCAGCTGCTCTCTAAATATAGATTCTGTTAAAAGTTCTGACCTTGGTTCTGTTCTCTGTACTCAATCTCTCTCAGAAATATCATGGATTCTCAAAGCTTCAGTTATCACCTCAGAACAGACCATTTTCAAACATATATTTAGTGTTCTTGGTCCCAAATACTTGCTGCTAGTACCATCTGACTCACCTCTTTCCGGCCCTATTTCTCTCTGATCCTGCTTGGCTACAGCCCACATCTTACAATGTCATTAAGCTGTATGGTAAGTAACTAGAATTACACCAAATAATATTTTTTAAATTGTCCCTTTCAAATGCAAAATCAGGCATTAGTTAACCAATTATTCTGCTAGCCAGTTAGTAAATTATCCTATATAATAAAAGGCTAATATGCAAATTGTCCCCTTGGGAGTTTAACTGACTGCTATGACATGTGCTGACCACCAGGGGCGGCACTGAATGAAGGAAGGCCCCAGGGAAGAAAGGCCCGCGGCCTGCAGCCCGCAGGCCCCCATCAGCCCTGATCCCTGGGGATCAGGGCCTGGGGACCCTACCTGTGCTCATGCACGGGGCCTCTAGTAGATTATAACTTTCAAGGACCTTGAAGATCATGATAGTGAAACCTTCCTCATTTACAAATAAAGTAAAGCCCAGAAAAGTGAAGTGAATGGTTTCAAATATAATATCAAATTAGTGGCAGAACCAGCTATAGAAGGTCTCCTTTTGATTATATCACATTGCTTCTGACAGGAGTACAGAACCAAAAGGAGAAATACCCTCAGGGTGCTTATTATCTAACTGGGGAGATAAAATGAGTGCATGCGCATGAGCACACACACACTCCTCCCACATACTTCTATCACACATGCTCACTGTATGAAGACGAAGTTCAGTTAAGAATAATCAGGGAATGCTCCCTCAGAAGATAAAGCTAAACTGGATTTAGAAGTGGGTTAAGAACAGGCCAGCAGAAAACAGTGCATTTAGGACTGTTTCCCATAATTTTTTTAAAGTTTTTGGACAAAAAACACAGGAAACACTCTATATGAAAAACTCAATTGTTAATTAAATCCCACATTTAGAATTCAGCATGAATCCAAGTGTTACCGTAGGATCTCAAAGTAAATGACAATTTATCTCATAGAATGTTACTGTTCCCTGACTAGTTTAAGACTAGTTCATTTCCTTACTCCACTACTCAGTAGTCATGAGACGTTGGGAGGGATGCTCTACATCTCTGAGTCTGTTTCTTCATGTATAAAATGGAGATGATAAAATCTACTTCATAATTGGTCATTTATTCAGCTCCTTGTGTTCCAAATAAGGCCATTCATTCCCCCAGTGTCCAGCTTCCATCAGTAGAAGTTAAGAAAGGGCATCAGAAACCCAAATCTCTGGAGTATGAATGTCCCTCCATTTCTCCTTCAGCCGCCCCAATACCATTGATGAAGTGAAGAGGAGATCCCAGAATTGTGAGTGGACCTTACAGAACCTCACCCTTACCTACCACTCAACACTTACAGCCTCACCACATGCCATTCTAAAAACTGTAAGAACTAACTTCATTATACCCTTTATCTCTGTTTTCAGCAGTTCCCATAAGAGATCAGAACTACCAGACTCTAATTGCCTCTTCTGATCCCATCTTCAAGTAACCATCTCCCTCCCCCAATTCCTGTGCTTCTGGATTTTAAAGTCAATCTTTAACAAAAGTCCCTCTACTTTCTCTCTCTTTCTTAAATGGTCTCTTTACCTTTTACTCTAACTAAAGCCTGGTTTTCCCAAGGACACTGCTCTCACTACAGCTCTTTCAAGTGGGAAAATAAGCCCTCATTTTTTCTCATACACCACTCTCCAACCACTGGATCTGGAAATTGGGTCTTTTTCCTCATTATTACTTTTCAGACTATTCTTCCTTTCTCTGTCTAAAGACCCCAAGTATTCAATCTCTTCATCTCATGTCATCACAGTATTCTACACACTATCCCTCCTCCTTATTGAAGTTATCTACCAATCTACGTCACTCTTCCTGATTCTTTGAAGAATTAACTTCAGGCTCACCATCATTCTTTCTAATATTTATACAATTGCCGTAATTCTTAATGATTTCAGTATTCATATAAATTAGCACCTAACACCTCGCCTCTCAGCTCCTTGATCTCCTCTGCTCCAATGATCTTGTCCTCCACTGTATCTCAGATTATGATCATCCCCTTAACACTGGCATTACTAATTAACTGTAAGCCCTCCTTAATTTAAATTTCAAACCACCAGCTCATTCTCTCTAGTACACCAGCAAACATCTTCAATTGTTCAATCATATGAAGACCTCCATTGTTCCTACTATCTTTCATTGACTCTATTTCATGTCCTCACTTCTCTCTTTCCCCAACTTATGAAACTCCATGGCCTGTCATTACAGTAAATCCCTTGCTTCATGGTACTTACCTGGCAACACCGAAACGCTAGTCAAAGCCAACTCTCTGCCTACTCCAGACCTGCATCCATACAGTTGAATAGTCTCGGAAAAAAATACACCCATCTGCCCTGGATTTACTTTGAATTGATGATCACTTACCTCAACTAGACCCAGCAATACTGCCCAGCAATCACACCACATTTTCCTCATCCATATATCCTCATTCTTCTAGACTACTATTTCAGATTTTTTTTTTCTTTCCTAACCCTCTCCATCCTGAATTTTAATAATCTGTTACTATTTCACTGAAAAATACAGAAGGAATCAAGACCTTCCAGAAGTTCCCCCAACCACAAGTTATGTACACTTATGCATATGTACTCTGCCTTCCTTTCTCTTACTAGGGAAAAATTGTACATACTCCCATCTCAAGCCAGCTCTCCAATAAACTTCATCTTCTCTCATCTACACAAGAAACTCTATCAGTTCTTCCCTCTGGTTCAAAATTTTCCCTCTCTACTCAATCATTCCAACCAATATAGAAACATGCTATTATTTCTCTCAACCCCTCCAACTACCACTTCATTTCTGAGCTTATTTACAGCAAGTGTTGAAAGAGATGTTTATGTTCACTGCTTCCAATTCCTCACATCTCACTTTCTCTTGAACTCACTCCCATCAGGCCAGCAAAAATGTTTTTTCAAAGGTCATCAAGAACCTCCACTTTGCTATACTCCATTGTCAACACTTATGCCTCGTCCATAAGTAGCATTTGACATAGTTGATCCTTCCTCTTTGAAACACTTTCTACCCTGGGATTCCAAAACACTATGGCTACCTCACTAGTCACTAGACACTCTCTCTCAAGTCTCCTGTAATGATTGCTTCTTACCTTCTTATATCGTAACACTCGAACACCCCTTAACACTCAGTCCTTGAACCTCTTATCTTCATTATGTACACTTCCCCTTGCTTAATAATCTCGTCCAGGCTTATAGCTTGAACATCCTTAACTTGATAAACCAAAATTTATAATGCTATCCCACACTTCTCTCTGGATTTGCAGATTCCAATAACTTATTTAACATCTATTCTGGATGTCTAATACCAAACTCCTGCTCTTCTTCTGGAAACCAGCTCTATACCTTAGTAAGTGGTAATTCTATCCTAAACTTTCTTCAGCCAAAAACTTTAGAGTCATCTTGGGAGCTTCTTATTACATGACATGTTTAGTCAGGAAATAAGGTTGGTTGCACCTACAAAACATGTCCAGTATCCAATCATTTCTCTCTGCCTCTTCAGCCACCACTATCATCTCCCTCCTGATGATTCCAATTGTCTATAACCAGTCTCCAAGCTTCTGCATCACAGTCTGTTAACACAGCAACCAGAGTGATCCTTTTGAAACAGCTGATAGTGTCACTCCTCTGCAAAAAAACTGCTACTATCTTCCCATCTCACTCAGAATAAAAACAAAGTCCTTAAAATAGCTAAAAGGCCTTTCATGATCTCCTCCCACCCTTATCTCCCTGATCTCATCTTCTCCTATCTTCCCTCCTGTGCCCTTGCACCTCATATGACTCCTGCTCTTCCTCAAACACACCAGACAAGTTCCCACTTCAAGAATTTTATACCATTGGTCATCTCTATCTAGAATTCTCTTCTCACAAATATTCCCAATTTTCCTTCACTTCGTTCAGCTTTTTTGCTGAAATGTTGCCTTCTTGATGTGATCTTCCCTGGTCCTTTTATTTAAAACTAGAGGCCCGACGCACGAAATTCATGTAAGAGTAGGCCTTCCTTCCCCTGGCTGCCGGCACCAGTTTCCCTCTGGCACCCAGACCCCGGCTCTCCTCCAGCCGCCAGCAGTCACCCAGGACCCAGGCTTCCCTTGCAGCCCTGGCTTTGTCTGGAGGGTCATCTGGAAGGACGTCTGGTCTAACTAGCATATTACACTTTTATTATTATAGATTATTATTATAGATTATAAGTAAGCCGCACCAAACCTACCCACTCATTATCTATTCCCTTCCTCCTTTATTTTTCTTAGAATATGTATTATCATCTGACATATTTTTTTGATTTTAAAATATTCTGACTCCTCCACTTAGTTAATACTTACTGAGTGCTTACTATATACCAGGAACAGTTCATATACTCATAAAAATAAAATAATAAGGTTAATGTATTACCTGACAAACAGAAACACCAAAACAATGTAAACAACTCTAACAATCTGATCTTTAAAGAAGGTGGTAAATCATCCATAATCAGATAATCTCTGCCAGAGAAGAGTTAATACAGTTTGTTTAAAACAAGACAAGTAAACAAAATAATCTCTAGAAAAGGAAATTTTGTATCTCCCCTCTAGCAACCAATTCTAACTATTAAATCACTAGAGACCTGGTGCACGAAATCTGTGCACAGGTAGGGTCCCTAGGCCTGGCCAGTGATCAGGGCCAATCTGTGGGGCAATCAGCGGGGCAATCAGGGCCCCCTGCTCACACACGCCTTCGCTGGCCCAGTGCTGCCTGCTCGCCAGCCTCACTCCCCACAGGTAGAGTCCTGCGGGTTGGGGGCAGCTCCTGCATTGAGCGTCTGCCCCCTGGTGATCAGTGTGCATCATAGTGACCAGTCGTTCTATCATTCAGTCGATTTGCATATTAGGGTTTTATTATATAGGATTGTTAGAAAAACAGACCCTGTCCATTTTCATGGTAAATGCTGTGTATTATTTTATTTCATGACCAAAAAGTTAAGCATTTAATAGGGACACTATTAAATGTAGCCATACTAAAATTTATCTTCACAATGATGCAAGGGACACTTTGGCAAATCCTAAAACATAGATAAACTACTCTCCCACTGCAACCAGGACATGTAAGTTTAAGGTAGGAGAAGAGAAAGAAAATTATGTCTCATAAGTCATGGAAAGTAATATATAGCCTCTCAGAGCTTCAATTTCATATTGTAAAGTAAGGATAAAAACAATGGCTCTCCTTATTTCATTGGGTAGTTATAAAAATCAAGTGAAAATGCTGTTTAAACTCTAAGATTCTTTTATATATAAATACCACTGTTTACAAAAAATCCAGAGGGCAGGAAGGGGAAGGAGCCAGCATCCTGCAATCGACAATGTAATAAATGTGGAAAATGGAAGTTACTGTTAAAATGACTTAAGTTTAAAGCAAAAAGCAAATATGTATGGAGCTATCTAAGGAACAAGGCACCGCCTCAGGAAGACTTTCCAGATTCACATCCTTCCTCCTGGTTGACCCTGGATAGATGTCCCCCTCAGTACATTAGTATTTAATTCACAGCTATTTCTTATTAGTTCTTTGTTAAGTTTTCACGCAAATCTGTGTGTTCTAGTTTGATAAAATGAAAAAACTCAATAAATGTTTATTTACCAACAAAGCTTCCCAAATAAAAATCAGAACTCTTTAGAGATTAGCATTTACAACATATTCATAAAATATAGAGGCCAGGTCTATTTTCACTAAAATAATTTAAAGGGATAACTGACTTATAGAGAAAAACATTAAATAAAGAAATATTTGAGATTATCAAATCCATCATTACAAAGGAAAAAGTGACTTGTGGAAAAGTCACAAAGTCACATCACTTATTTTTTGACAAAAGCCAAATTGGATAAAATTTGGCCACAAAAATGAAACAATGACATATAAACATTCAGTTTCATGTTCCAAATACATTTTTAAATGGTTCTTAGTTTCATAAGTTTCACAAAGAGATTTCAAACAAATTTTTAAAACTGTAGTATTACTATATTAAATTATTGCCTTTCCATAGTATCTGCTTTAATCACTAAATGCCACATCCCCTAACTCTCTGCCCTCAGCCACCAAAAATAAAAACTTCGCAGCATATGCTTAACTGAAACACACAGCTATGATTCCAAACTAGGCAATCATTCTCTATTATCCATATTCCTTCTAATTGGCAGGCTACAAAAAGGGTCATCTTCTGTATCCAAGGTCTTTTATCATGAATAGTATCCAAAATGGAGCAGGAAGTGTTGGCTTTGTGAATGATGACATCAATGACATTCAATGAATTCAATTCCATGATGATATTCAAGTCATAAGGATGACCTGAGGGATGAAACTGCTATACAAGATGGTCTTGAAGTTCAAAGCTAAGACTGTATGATTCAGAGCACAGACATAAAATTCTAGTATCACAAATGAACTGAAGAGCTATAGTTCTAAATATTGGAAATATTTGCTAAACTAGCTGATAGATCCTCCCTTCCCCCAACTGGTGGGCGAAGTATGACGTAATCTGCAGCCCGGAAATACCTGAGTGACTAACCATGTACCTTATATGGACTATACATTGAACCACCAATCCACACCTGCCAAATACCCTAAACCCTTGTTCCTATATGGACCATACAGTAAGCCACCAATCAGTGTGCGCCGAGTAAACTAAGTCCCAACCCCTTCCCATTCCGCCCCTCAAAAGGCGTGCCCACCCCTGCACCTGCTGCTGTCCTCCCCTTGCCAGACAGCCTGGCAGGTCCTTCTCCTCTAATAAAGCCTGTAGTCCTAGTTTTCGGCCTCTGTCTGATCTTTCACTAGCTTTTACAAATTTTAACATATCTTTTATCTTGAATCAAAATGCCCCCAACTTTTCCCTCCCACACAAACTATTGTCCCATTTGAAATATGAATCAAAGATTTGTCCTTCAACATCATTTCTTAGGTTTGGCACAGAAATTTTCCTCACAGAAAGGTCCTAGCACAGCTGCAGTATCATGACATTTTGTTCTCATTTTTACTTAGCATGGGCACTTCTCTGCCCAAACCTTTAATCAGAGTTGTTATTAAAAAAATAAAATTATAATCGTGATTCCCTTCTGTTCCTTTAAATACTTTTTTGAAAGTACACACATGCACACACACACACACACACACACACACACACACACACACAACAAAAAAACACTGACAAGGTTCAAATAGCTAGGCCAGTGATGGCAAACCTTTTGAGCTCGGTGTGTCAGCATTTTGAAAAACCCTAACTTAACTCTGGTGCCGTGTCACATATAGAAATTTTTTGATATTTGCAACCATAGTAAAACAAAGACTTATATTTTTGATATTTATTTTATATATTTAAATGCCATTTAACAAAGAAAAATCAACCAAAAAATGAGTTCGCGTGTCACCTCTGACACGCGTGTCATAGGTTCGCCATCACTGAGCTCAGCCATAAATACACAGAAAATTCCCAGGCCCTCGATAACCTGAAAGTAATTAATAAGAATGGAGAGTTAAGTGTGCTATGAAACAAAAACAATAATAATTCCTCAAGGGTAGGTAAAACATAATTTCTGCCTTCAAGAGCATTAATATTTTTATTTGTTTTAGTTGAGTGTGCTATGTCAAAAAATCATTAACACATTTTAGAAATTAATGAAGTTGTTACAGACAGGATATTTTCTCAAAAGCAACAAAACTGATCAAAATATAATTAGCACTGTGGGATACTCTTAATAATGTAAATTATTCTTTATATTTATACTTATTCACATGTAGACTCCTTTTTCCAAGAGGCTCAAAATACCTTTCAGAGTAAAACTGCAATTATAGTCTAATGTACTAAATTTTTATTATCAACCCTTAGGAAGAGCAATTAAAGCAGATGAGCATGCGGACAATTTTACAATCACAAATGCATTTACATATCTAAATTTGCAGAGCCATGGCCCCTGTAAGTGGGAAGTCACTCTCACTAGAATTCCCCTTTCTTTAACCAACTCCTCATTCCACCCTAAACTATATTACTTTGTTTATTCCTATTTAAAAAATCAAGTCCATATTATTTAAATGTTAACTTCTGGTTCCACAAAATAACCAAATGAATATACATATACATGCTTACATATGAAAGAACAGAACTTAGGCTGACAATAAGAAAGGCCAGCACTAGTCATAATCTGTTTTTCAATAGCCCTGCCATTATCTCAGCCAGAGTGACACAGTTTTCTTTCCACCACAAGATCAAAACACAAACCCCATCATCTCTTAGTCATTCCCACTCATTTACTGGCCTGCTGTTATTATAACAGAATGTCTTTTTCCTCTGCTCACTATTCCTAAGAGCAATGTTCCACCCTTTTGGTCTCAAAAGTTCTATTATTTTAAAGTGTAGTATTTAGGTGAACAGTTATACAAAACAATAATTGGTAAGGGGATAGAAATGGCTCTATATGCTTTTCAAAATAGTATCATTTAATAAGATAAAGTACTCTCTACTTTTCTATTTTGTTTGTTTTTTTTTGGGGGGGGGGGTTGGTTATGCTTATTCCTGAGAATTATTCAAGCTAAATACTTGCAAATTAAGAAAGTTATGTCTTAATAAATGAATTTGGGAACCTACTACAGATTACTTCTTGCCTCAATACCACTGAATTTACAAGCATCCCTGTTAAAGCTGCAAAGGCAGAGAAATTCGTTTCCAGATAGCAGGGGTTCCCTTATCACCTCCAAATATGCCTCATGGCACCCCTCAGCTACCTTGAAAGGATGGAGACTAAGAACCTCTATCACCAACTAAAGGCCTCTTAAGCACCTTCCCTCCAGTTCTTCCCACCCTCCCCTTCCATTTGGGAAGCAGGAACTTCCTAAATCTCCTTTTTCTTACTCTTGCACAGACATTTACTAATATCATCAATGTATTATGTACTGGGGATAGTGTTAAAACGGATTCATTTTCTTCAGGGACTTACAGTCCAATGAAAGTGCTGAGTATGTGAAGTACCTCATAACAGTGGAGTGTAGGAATGAAGGATATAAAGGATGCAACAGAAACCAAGAAGAGAACACAAAGCTCAGAACTGGTCAGTGGCTGAAAACATGAGCTTTAGCATCAGAGACTTGGTTTCACCAGTTAGTAAATAATAATTCAGACAAGTTACTTAATCTCTCTAAATTCTTTCTTATAAAATATAATAACAAAACCTTATAAGACTGTAATAAGGATCAAAAAGCATGATTTATAGAAAATAATTAGTGCTAAATGCTTAGCTGGTAGAAAGTGTTCAAATAGCATTGGGGAAATACAAGAGCACCCTCTTCAGAAGGGAAAAAAGGATGAAATCAGAAATAAAGGTCTCCCATTAAGGAATTCATTAATTAAATTTAAGTGAAGAAAGAAAGCACTTGGCCCTAAAAGTACTTCTCACTGAAATCTGCACTGTAAACTGTCCTCCTTTGACTAAGATGACTGAATGTACAACATTTTTAATTTTAAAGAAGTTTTAGTTAATAGATGAATCACTTAATCAAAGTACAAAAATCAGGAGCAAAATTTTAAAAATATATTACACATATACTCTCATGCACATATATACACACATCCTATGTAACTTTTGGTACGTTCAAGCAGAAGGTTGGCCCAAAGCTTCAATCCCAAAAGCAGTTCTATCACCAGTATTTTTCAATGTAACCATTATCAAAGCATGGGCTCTCTCTGGTTCTGCTGGTTTGTCAGATGGTTAGTGGAATCATCATTACTTTATTGTTGGTCCCATTAACACTTGGAGGTATTTCACAGTAATAAACAGTCATAAATGTTTTGATATTCCTCTTCTCCTGACATATTTCAAAACCCAGTAAAAACATTTCTAGTGAAAGTAAAAAAGTATTTCTGAAAAAGAGAAATACAGATAAACAATTCATACTAATTTTAATTCAAAACGATCTGGAAATAAGTCACATGCATTTCATATTATAGTAAATAAATGCCTCCAGAGGACTTGGGAGAGGCTGCATTTCTCTAATTTACAGTCATTACTGACCACAGTCATTACAATAAGGTCTAGACCACTTGCCTTATTTAAACCGCTTCACTCCAATTTCATTTTTCATCAGTACTCCATGGAAAGTATACTCCGTAGTAATGTCCTGAGCACACACATAGTACATTTGCCAGAGGACATTAAAGAATGAGTTCTGTATCCTGACTGTGAAAAACCTTTTCTAGGAATGCAAATTTTACTCTCAACACTTACACAATGGACTACAGTGTCACAAGCACTGTTCATATTCTATTAGTCATTCTGCAGAACATTTTATTTAAAAAATAATAAAAGGCCTTTAGTGTGTATAAAGAATTTGGGACACAAAAGACTCATTGTCAGACTATTTGCAGTCCCCAAAATAGAAAAATAACCCCCCAAAACAAAATTATTTGCAGCTCATAATTATTTTTAAAATGCTACCCCAGAACCCTGCACTTTTTAATTTAACCAATCTATAGTATAAAAGAGATGGAATAAATGATCTTATCATAATGGCATCTGATTGACAAAGATCAGAGACTACACTTTGTATTCTTCAGAGAAACAAAGGGGATTTGAGCTCTGGGACAGCTGGTGCCTGTTGGCATTTAGTTTAGAAAACCCCAAGGTTCTAAGGTACATGTGACCTTGGATACAGTTTAATTTGTATTATTTTATTTTAAGGTCTATCAACTATACTTCCTGAACTGAAAGTCAGGGTGTGTATTATTTGGTAATCCAACAGCAAGTCTGAAAAACCAGGTTGTATAAAAAATGGTGTACATATATCTTTTTTCCTGCAGAGTATTGCTTCTCCAAAGATCGTATCTGGAAATACAAATAAATAAAACAGGCAAAAGCCAAGTATGCTAGCCAAAATTTATGTGTCCATAGGGGATCCAGTAAGAACTGGAGAGAAGGAGGGACCTTGGGTTCCAGCACCAATCAATCTCAACACCCTCAGCACTCTCTTAAAAGAGCTTCTCAGAACTTCGTCAAAAATCTCTGACAAACTAGAGCAAAAATGAAAACTCATTTGGATTCATAAGTAGCCTAGAGGGTAAAGTTACTTACATACCAGTTTAACTGAGAAAATGTCATACTAAACTGAAGACCAGTCAGATCATTAGAGCTCCAAGCACACTATGTTAGCATAGGTAACAGGTATTTTATTTTGTTTGCAGAAACTAAATTAAAAAATTCAGTAGGAAAAGAAGAGCATTTAATGTCTCTTTCTCTTTCAAGTCTGGAAAGGTTAAGTTAAAATGCAAAGTACTGGCATCATTCAGTGATTTATCCCTCCATAATTTTGAGTACTGTTCCCTATTTACCAGATTAGTTAGTACAAATCATAAGAAAGATACTATCTTCTCGCTTATTTTTGTCTTTTCTCACTATCTGTATAAAGATGAAGAAAATACCTTTTTAAATATCATTTTAAAGTATTAATACTTAATATTAGCATGGCTTTTTAAAACAGCAAAAATGCTCTCATACACATTATCTTCCATACATATTACCAATTCTGGGGTTAGACTGCCTGGTACTAAATTCTAGTTCAATCACCTGTGTGACCTTGAGGAAGTTACTTAACCTCTCTGTGCTTGAGTTCCTCATCTATAAAGTGGGATACCAATAATCCTTATACCTCACAGGATTGTTATAACAATTAATATATGTAAAATACTTAAACCAGTGCCAACTACATGGTACACACTACATAGCTGTTAACTTTTTAAATTATTATAAGCAATCATTATGTTTGGATCTAATAATCCTATATAATAAAAGCCTAATATGTAAATTGTCCCCTTGACTGGGAGTTCCACCAGGGGGCAGGGTCATTCAGCCAACCTTGGGAAGGGAGGCCCCGGCTGGCAGTCGACAGCCACTAGGGACCCTACCCATGCACGAATTTCATGCACTGGGCCTCTAGTAATTCTATAAAGATAAGACAATCATTTTAAAACCCCTTTTCCAGATAAGGGAATCAGGATCAGCGAAATCAAGTGACTAATCCAGAGTCAGAGTTAAGAAGTAAAACCAGAACTAAAAACCCAAGACTAAGAAATAACCAAGACTTTTCACTACACTGTGCTATATCATATCACACAGTATATTTTCTGAGTTAATATAGTTCAGTATACTTCTAAAGACCTGCTCTGTTAAACATTTAAACACTCAAATAATTTTAGGCAGCATTCAATGGTAGCCACACTAAGAATGAGTCTGTTATCCAAAAGATACCTGCATCTCTTTTAAGTATTTTTTGAGTAGCAAAATGAGTCAGACTTCTCAAGAGAAGTACACACCAAATAATTAGGCTGGCTGGACAAGATGAACCTGTCATAAGTTTTCCAATATCTAGAGTTTCATTTAAATAGCAAAACGTATATCCCAAGACACTTCCATGTTATGATTTATGCTGCACAGTGGAAACAAGATGGCATTTAAGAGTCAAAATTTCGGTTCCATCTTTTCAAGCAGGGGACACTGGACAATCGTGTCACTCCCCTGAGCTTCATTTACCCATCTGACAAATGAAGTCCTACCTCACAAGACTGTTATAGAAATAACTGAGGTGATATAGGTTAAACAGCTTTGTAACTATAAAAATCAAACCAAAATGTGTTAACATTACTATTAGCTACTCTGATTACTTAACTGATAATACTTAACATTCAGTTATTCATTCATTAATCACTTTTTTCTTAGAAAATTGCTGACAAAACTCTTCTAAAAATAGAAGTATCATCCTGGGCATCTACACTAATAAAAGACAAACATGCAAACTGGTGTCACTCCACTATGCCCACCAGCCAATCAAAGCGACTATGCAAATTAACCCAACAAAGATAGCAGTTAATTTGCATAAGCAGGCGCTGAGTGAAGACTGAAGACTCCAGCAGGTGCTGAGTGAACACTGAAGAGGCTTGGTTTGCAGCGGAGAAGCCAAGCCTCGCTGCGGCCGGAGGGGAAAAGCCTAGCCTCGAGGCTTGGCTTCTCTGCTGCGGCCGGACCAAAGGCCTGGGTCCCGGGTGCCGGAGGAAACCCGTGCCGGCAGCCAGGGGAAGGAAGGCCTATTGTGCGAATCTTCATGCAACGGGCTTCTAGTTTTGTATAATAACAGTATATTAAGTGACAATCTGGATTAGCACAGTGAAAGAACTTCAGGTGATCTATGAAGTATCTACTTTAGTACCATGTGCTTAAAGGAGACTCAGTAAAATCTGATAAAAGAACAAGCCAAATGACAAGCATATGTATTTTTTTTCTTATTTTACATTAAACAATAGTAAGCATTTTCAATTAAATCACAAGGAAACTCAGTGGACATATTATCATCATAGCAGAAATCATAATACATTATATTTGTGTGACACTACAGTTTTCAAAGCATTTCACACGTCATCATAGAAATACAATGTTATTCTGCTTTTTCTCAAGTGTATTTTAAAAATTCATAAAACTTCCATGCTTAGGCAAGTCTCTAACTATTAATATACTATGCAAAATAAAATACAAAATACACACACCAAAATTTATTCACACTTATAGTTCAGAAAATACTTTAGAATATTTCAGTCCCTCAGATACTGTGAATATCAACCACAACAATGTAGTAATAAAAATATAAAATAACTTCAATCATTTAAGGTCTCTGGCTCGGTATATAAAGCATCAGATTCTGTACCAAGCAAATAAAACTACTCCTAATAGTATTTCATAGAATCCAAAGGAAAAAAAACAAAGTTTTTTCATACTACCTATGTTCAAACTACATACTATTCATACTACAATTTACCAAGCACCTATTTGCAAAGCACTATGCTAGTTACTACCATCATTCTAAAATGAATTCAGACCCCTCTTTTTCAGAAGCATAAAATATAAAGGTCAAAAGTAGAGATAGAGTCCAGCCAGCGTGGCTCAGTGGCTGAGCATCGATCTATGAACCAAAAGTCCCAGTTCAATTCCTGATCAGGGCACATGCCCAGGTTGCAGGCTTGATCCCCTGTGTGGGGTGTGCAGGAGGCAACCGATCAATGATTCTCATCATTGATGTTTCTATCTCTCCCTCTCCCTTCCTGTCTGAACTCAATAAAAATATATTTTTTAAAAAAAGTAGGGATAGTGCAATGGGGAATAAAAGAACAAGTATTTTTCCTTTACCTAGACTACCACAGTTTTTCCACCCAATGATTTCAAAATCAAAATCAGTAGCATAACTGACTAAAGATGAAGAAAGAGTCCATGTATCTCATGCACATAATCAATATGTGCTTTTAGTTATTTTTTTAGGAACAATGACAGATGTTATGATTTCATATATACACAGTGAAGCTGTCAGACCCAACAAAAAGCACTAAGTGACAGTGAAGTCTAGAACGGGAAGTCAGGAGATCACTAAATAGCACTAAGTAGCCCTGTGACTTTGGAGGAAACAGTACCAACCTTTCCTGGCCTTCTAACACTTATTGTGCCGTAGGGCAGGTTATTAGATTTCTCTAGATCTGTTCCCTCATCAACAAACTTACAGAGTTGGACTAGAATACACTTACTAAAAACTTTAAGTGAAAATTTGGGGGCCCACTCCCAGTGATTCACAATGTCTTGGCTGGAATCTAGGAAGCTCAATGCTCACCAAGCACCACAGGTGATTGAAATAAGCAGGAGAGCTTCAGCCACACTAAGGACATTACAAGTCCTAGACACAGTAAAGAATCTCCTATGCCCCTAACTGTATAAAAAGATGACATCATTTGTTTCAGTGCCAAGGTCTTAGGAATTCTGGATCTAGCATACTGTGCAGAACACAGTAGATGCTAAACAAATATTTATAGAGAGGAAGAAGGGAGGGAGGGAGGAAGGGAGGGGATAGAGAAAGAAGGGAAGGAAGGGAGGAGGCAGCTAACTGGTCATATTTTTGGCTAAGAAACATAAAAAACTGTAGTAAAATTAAAATTGAGTAAAACATACATCAGCAGCTAGAAGGCAAAGATTTCAGTCTCTATACACAATTTTTTTTTTTTTTGCACACAATTTTAAATATAGCATGAGCCCTTGTCAAACTGCAAAGTACTAAGGAGGAAAAGGAAAAAAAACACTACATGGAAGCCAAAGAATTCTAATGAAAAATTACCAATGACTAAAACTTAGTCATAGTTTTCACCAGGTAGAATACAGAATTTTAAGAACTGGGACTTGTAACTGGAACTAAAGTTTGTAGTTACTGTTTATTTGTATGCATAAATTTCATGTAGGATAATATATGGATTCCAGAAATATTGTTGGCAATATTAATTTTGTCCATTTTTTATTTTCATTTTCCGATTCACTTACATTATAATTTTTGAGATGTTTTATCTTCACTTCTGATGATCTTCAAATTCAAATGTCAATGGCTCTTAACACATTAACTGTAAACAAACACAAAGGAACTTAGGGGAATTCAGATATTTAAGGAACCCTACAATAAAATATTCTAAATTAGTCTGTAAATCCTGTGGGGGAGGGAGAAGTGGAGGTGGGAGGAAACTTGAGCACCTTGTTTATTTCTTGCTTCACAATTTATCTGATGGTGCATGTAAAACTCTTCTTTTAAATGGCAATGAGACTATCCTCTTAATCATCAAGCAAAGGAAACAAAATCAACCTATTTTCTGTAGGAAGAATAAAACATTCAAAGTTAGAGAAAATTCTCTCCAAATATGGACACTCTGAACTCACTAACGTACTGTGTGCGTTATCCTTCTCCTCCTCAGCAGTGGTCAAGGAAATTCACTTTCTTGTCACTACCACCCAATCAACCTGCCCTGGGATAGCCCTCTTACTACCAAGTATTAGCCTAGACCTGGACACCAGATCTTCAGGTTCACTACAGCACATAGAGCCTGGAGTTAAACAGATTTGGGGTCAAACATCAAACTCTTCACCCTAATTTTCAGTTTTCTGATCTGTAAAATGGAAACAATAATACTGTTTATTTTATATAATTATAAGGATTATGAGAAAATAGGTATTAAGGGATTTAGAAGCACGCCCATCATATAGCAAGCACTCAGGAAATGTTAAGTGCTGTCATTTTTATTATTATTGATTAATAATATGAATATTAATTTATTACTACAACTATCTACTCCTTGAAAAGCAAAGCTTATCTCAGGTGTTTTTATTTTTAGGTACTGCCTTTGGTTATAATTGAAGACTGTTATCCTATACCAGTAACAGAGGACATCTATCTGATATAAAATCTTATTTTTGAACTGTGCTGAGCATCTTGGTTCAGCTCAAGAAAATTAAGGCTTATAATCACTAGTCTATCATCAGTCAAAGTTATTATCTTTTTTTTGCTAACATACAACCATCTAACAAAGTCCTACTTGAACAACTGCTCACTTGCAGTTATCAGTAACAGCAACTCTTGTTAACAAAGGAGATGGATATATTTGTAGACCCTTTGAGCCGATGAATAATAATGCTATATCAATTCAAAGGAGATTTCTCTATCCTCTTCTACTCACTCTCAAATGTTAAAGTCTTCATGTATAACATTACATGCTTAAAATATTAATATTTATGTTAGGTGACACGAAATGCATGAAACACTGATTTCTCTGAATTTTTCAATCAAATTCTTAGGTCAAAGATATAAAAACAAGTACAAAAGCATTCATAAAGTAACATGGTCCAAGCCCTGGCCAGGTGACTCAGTTGATTAGAGCGTTACCCCAATATGCAAAGGTGGAGAGTTCCATTTCCAGTCAGGGTACATCTAGGAGGCAACCAATGAATGCATAAATAAGTGGAACAACAAATTTAAGACTGTCTCTTTCCCCCCAACCAACCCCCCCCCCCAAAAAAAAATCAATTAAAAATACACAAACAGCCCTGACTGGTTTGGCTCAGTGGATAGAGCATCACCCTGCGGACTCAAGGGTCCCAGGTTCAATTCCGGTCAAGGGCATGTACCTTGGTTAGGGTACATCCCCAGTAGGAGGTGTGCAGGAAGCAGCTGATTGATGTTTCTCTCTCATCGATGTTTCTAACTCTCTATCTCTCCCCCTTCCTCTCTGTAAAAAATCAGTAAAATATATTTAAAAACAAACAAACAAACACGGTCCAAAATGACCAGCTTCATTTCCCTTATGGCGACTAAACCTTCTGAATTAAAATGAGAGAAGATATCTAAGTAGAACTTGAGGCGTATTCTGGGAGAAATAAAACAAATGGATACATGGCTTGGAAATGAACATCAAACTACCCAGGAATAAGGAGTGTAAGCCATCATCCTCACCACCACCACCACTTTACCATGCAATGCCTTGAGCTCTACAAATGAAATAAATGAACAGCACAGTTGCTCATTCTTCATTTGCTTTCTACTTGCCTTTCACCTAATGATCTAGCAATGATTAAGTGTCTTCTTTTTATTTTATGGTCCTAGATTAGGATCATAAAAATCTGGCCCAAGATAATACATACAAAAAGGTAGAAAGTTAAAAATGCACCAAGTTTAGAGTGTTCCAAAAGACAGTTCTCCTTTTCTGTCCGCTACAATATAGACTAGAAAGAAGATGCAGTGGTTAGAATTCCAACAGCAATTTTGGTTCATGAAATAACACTGGAATGTAAAATCTTACCTAATAATAGACAAACATGTAAATTGACCGTACCTTCGCTACACTAACCAGCCAATCAGGAGTATGCAAATTAACCCAACAAAGATAGCGGTTAATTTGCATATGTAGGCTCCAAGCGGCAGAGTGGAGCAGTGAAGCCTGACGGCCCCAGGGCCGGCGGAGCAAAGCCTGACAACTCCGGGGCCGGCTCCGGCCGGAGCCCGGCCAGAGCGAAGGCCTGGGTCCCGGGTGCCAGAGGCAAACCAGTGCCAGCAGCCAAGGGACTGGAAGGCCTATTGCACGAATCTCTTCGTGCAACAGGCCTCTAGTAAGATATATTAAGTTAGAAAGAATCTGTGTCCTTGATACTTCAGATCTATATCAGACCTATACTGACTATATCTTTGGGTTTTTATGTGCTAAAAAAAAATGATCTCTATTTTAAGCTACAGTTAGTTTGGATTTTCTGTTATACTCTGCTAAACCTAAACCCTAACTTAAAATAAAATGAAAACAAAAAAACGTTTTCCAAGTATCAATAATTAGGTTTCTTTGAAATCTACAGATTAAAACATATTTTAAGTTAACTTTTATTATATTAAAAATGCATTGCCCTTATTTAATCTAAACTAAAAGTATTTAATGAACCTACAAGTTAATCACATCCAGTAAGAATCTTTGAAAGAATGAAAATTTATCAGCAATTACTGCCATGGGTACTATGTACTTGAGCAGGGGAAGAATTACAAAGCTTGCTCATTAGTGGTCTACAGTGATGACAATGTTGATGCATATACAGAAACAACATTAAGAGAGAGAAACACAATTAGTTCTGTGTAATAAAGTTACAGGGAAGGGAATTGAGGTTATTTTCATTATGAGGGCGTCTTCTCTAATCACTTTAATTTTAATAACCTTGTACCAATCTTTTCTTTTTTTAATAGTTCCATTTTTAACCTGACTTCCTGTGGACAGCAGCTTATAAAATCACTCCCAACCCTGACTATAGCCTCTCAATAGCTTTTAATCCAGCGGTTCTCAACCTGTGGGTCGCGACCCCTTTGGGGGTTGAACGACCCTTTCACAGGGGTCGCCTAAATACATCCTGCATATCAGATATTTACATTACGATTCATAACAGTAGCAAAATTACAGTTATGAAGTAGCAACTAAAATAATTTTATGGTTGGGGGTCACCACAACATGAGGAACTGTATTAAAGGGTCGCGGCATTAGGAAGGTTGAGAACCACTGTAACTGATTTAACTAAATCATACAGTAGGCACAAAGTGCTTTACCTAATCAAAACTAATTTCCTTAAAAGGGGAAAATATTCTATTCTAAAATCTAGAGAATTTCCACTGGTCAACTCCTGAATCCCATGTCACCTTTGGCCCTGGAGATTCTGAATACAATAGCATTAACCTGGTAGCTTTCCAAAACAAACTTAGTGCTTTCTGGACATCTGTATCTGGGCTATTTCCTTCCCTTGGGCATAATCCAAGCTTTACTAGTTCAGGTGATGTCCTGAATTACCTCTTCATAACACTTTTTTCAAATGCATGTTACCACTAATGTATGTCACCAAAGATCTATTTTTAAGAAAAAGCCCAATACATGTATTCTTGCTTTGTGTTATCTGTGGCTGAGAAAGAAAAGAGCTAGGGAAATTCCCTAACGATCAGATATAATTAATCTACAAGAGATGACTTTTACTTTCTACTACTTCAGTCAATATTTTACAACAATACTCTCACGTAATAGGCTTAGAGTAGTTAGTTCTAACATAGATCTTAGTCCATTTCCACTAATATTGATGGAGTTACTAGGCAACAATTAGTAACAGATTGAAGGCAGTGGTTCTCAAAATTGCCATGCATCAGTATCACCTGGAGGGCTTGCTAAAACAAACTGTGGGCTCCAGAGTTTTTGATTCAGTTAGATCTGAGGTGGGACCAGGGAATTTATATTATTAACAAATTTCCAAGAAATGCTGACACTACTGGTCAAGGGACTATGGATCTACATTAATAGAAAACTACTGATGATAGCAGAGGAGGAAAAAAAATGTATATGGGTCCCAATCTCAGCTTTAGTATTAATTTATATACCTTTGATTAGCAATTAATCTCTTTAAATGTGCTTTCAAGAAATCTACACAATACTGATTAGCTCATAGTAATACTGGACTTTGAAGTTCTGTTAGAGTCCTGGAATAATGAAATACAAAATAAATAATTTTTAGGCTACCAGTATGTTCAATGTCTGGCTCAAGGTGCTAATAATAAGAGCAAGATTGGAGGGTCAACCTGTTAGCTTCACTTCATTCTGTAGCTATAGATAGTTTCTACCACTACTCCTAGCCAGCTGCCTCAGAAGACACACCATCGGTCAGTCACAAGGGAAATGTAAGAATGTTTGATTGGACACAAATCCATCACCACTACTGGAAAACAACCCAAAAGCACATTTCCTACTGATGACATATCTCTAAGTGACCTTGAAGATAAAACTAGAGATGAGACCTTACAACAAAATGTGTTTTAGAAATCTTAAAACCTCTTCTACCTCTTTAAGACTATAGGTACAATCAAAATTCATGCAAACAAATTCAGGATTTGCCGTTTTCAAACGATGATAATTTTAAGGAAGATGTGCCACTTAAAAATATAAACAGCTGGAGGCTACTATTTTTGGTATAGCTACCTCTCCTTTGATCCTTTTAATCTAAGTTAAATATAAATAGGGGTGCTCATAAATGCTAATGAATTTATAAACTAAAAATCAGCTGATAAACTGAAACAAACCAGTGGCGCCGAGAATAGCTGCATGAGGATATATAAAGGATGAAAGAAATACAGATTAAATAAAAGGACTGACGACGTAAGTTAGAAAGAAAAAGAACAAAGTAGTCAAGAGTAGCAAATGGAAAAACAAGTAGGCCAAGAGAAGGTAATATCATGAAGATACGTAGGACTAGACACCGAAAACACAATGCAGCAAATAAAATCAGCTCAGGAAGTCGAGAGGCTTCATGGGAGAATAATTCAGCTTGCACCTGACGATGTGACTTTATAGGTCAAACACAACAGAGAAAAAAGGAAAAAAAAATTCAACTGACTGAGAGAAACCCCTTTTGTCTTAATATATTTTTATTGATTTCAGAGAGGAAGGGAGAGGGAGAGAGAGAGAGAGAGAGAGAGAAACATTAATGGTGACAGAGAACCATTGATCGGCTGCCTCCTGCACGGCCCCTGCACCGGGATGGAGCCCGCAACCCGGGCATGTGCCCTTGACCGGAATCCAACCTGGGACCCTTCAGTCCGCAGGCCAATGCACTATCCACTGAGCCAAACCAGCTAAGGCTAGAGAAACCCATTTTAATCCTTTGAATGGAAACAACAAATAAGAAAAGTGATGAACACTGAGTCAACATTTCTTTATTCAAATGTTTCCTGGATACATATCTGGCACTAGATATAATACAGTTGACCCTTGAACAATGCAGGGGGTTGGGATGCCGACCATCAAGCAGTTGAAAATTCAAGCATAACTTTTGACATCCCAAAAACTTAGCTGTTCCTCAGTATTTGTGGGGGACTGATTCCAGGAACCCCCGCAAATACCAAAATCTAGGAATACGTAAGTCCCCTATATAGAGCATTGTAGATAAATACATACAGTGGCCCTCTACATCTGAAACAGTACAGGCATTTATGGAAAAAACCCACATAAAAGTGTTCCAGTGCACTTCAAACTGTTATGTTCAAGGGTCAGCTGTATTAGCATTTGATTATGCATAGTAAAAAGTAAAGAACACTCAACCAGTAAATTTTATAACAGTGTACAAACTGAAAAATAGAAAACCAGACGAAGGCAGAAGAGTACCAATACAGTGTTCAATTTAATTTTCGTACAATTCTGAGGCTCTCATAGATAGCTATCATCTCTAGCCTACATTATTGTTTTACCTACAGCCTGTGTAAGTCACACTTATATCAAGAATCAGAGCAAGACCAACAAGAATAGACCAACTGTATTCCATGTATGGAATACAGCCAGATTATCACTGTGCTGAAGTGAATATTTTCACAACTCTCTGTGGGGCTTCATATGTTGGAGAATGGATAATAAGTAGCAGGATATACAAGAGCTGCTGAACAGCTCACTGAAGCAGAGCAAATACCAAGCAGGACTCACAAAAGAAAACTGATTTTTTTAAGGATACTAACTACGAATCTGCTATCTGGATATCATATAAAGAATGAAATGCATGAGGATGTAAAGTACAGCGTAAGGAATGTAGTCAACAATATTGTAATAACCATGTATGGAACAGATGGGTCCTAGACCTATCAGAGATTAGTTCATAAGTTATGTAAATATCTAACCATTATGTTGTATGCCTGAAACATTGTATGTCAACTGTAATTGACTTTTTTTTAATCAAAGGAAAAAATGAAATTGCTCTTTTGTGACCAAAGGCATCAGGCCTGTGACAACTTGGAAGGCAATAACAAGTCGAGATAGAGATAGAGACAGAGAGATGAGAGAGATAGAGAGAGAGAGAGAGAGAGAGAGAGAGAGAGAGAGACTACATATGTTTACTGTGAACTACAGATTCCACAAGTCAGTCATCCAACTTCAATGGAGGGTGTCATTAAAAAAAAAAAGGCAACCAGATGAGTCTGTGTATTATTTTTCAGATTTATATACTTCCCAAAACATCTTACAAACGAGCATATTTAAACATAACATAGTATTTAAACTTAATCCATCTAATATAAGTATTTGAAGAAATCAGAGATAAGTATATTACCAACTTCACTTACAAATCTGACTTAAGTCTTTTGCTAAACTGAAGAGGACAATGCAGTTACATAGTTTCCATTTTCAAACAAACAGAAAGCATACTTAATTTTTTGCACAATTTTCCTTGGAACTAAACTGAGCAGAAATTTATGTCAACCTGGTGTGTAAAAGTCAATCTGTAACACATGGACCAGTATTATTAACTATATTTTCCAGGAGATATCAAGACAAATTCATAAGGCAATTTCCTAACTGAAAATTTGAAATTAAAAATTTCCTAATTATATAAAACAGAAGGTATAAAAATAAGCTACAATTTAAGTGCAACATTTCTGCAAAAGGCCAAGATAACATAATTCAAACATGGATATTTTGGTTAACCATAGGCTAACAAAAGTAAAAACTTAGTCTGGATCGCTACTTAACATAGGTATAACCATGGTTGTCCACTGCCTTTGTATTAGAATCACCTGTGATTGTTAGCTTAGATTAAAAGCCTTCCAACAAGTGTCTGAAATGCAGCTGTTCTATATTGTTGATTAAAGAGTGCCACCAATAGGTGTGATTCATGAACTAAAAGATATAATTTAGTAAGGGTGAATTCTATACAGTAGATTCAGTAAATGTTATCTTTCTACCTTCCAGAGGAGAGAAATGAAAGCTGGCATTATCACGTGGAAAGTAGAGCGTCATACTTATCTTTTTGTCCAGAGAGGATGAGGCTAACATGACAGTCAAAATTCTTTCAAGCAGTTCTTAATTTTTTGAAATTATTCAGTCAGTAACATCATTTTTTATTAAGTTAAAATAGACATATAAAGTCTAACGACAGTAGCGAGGCGGTCTCTTTAGGAAATAAATGTGCTTCAAAGTGGCACAATTAGGTGCATTAATTTATAATAACCAACAGCATTTATTTAGTATAATTTCAGAAACCCATAACAAAGGCTATTTGTAAAGGGAATATTTGATAAGAATGCCCTCATCTTAATAACTGACAAGAATGTGTTCATAATTGACAAGAATGATAATTGATAAGAATGCATTTCTCTTGTATTACCAAAATAATGACAGAATTTTGAGTTCCAAAAGAACCTAGAGATTTGCTAGATCAACCCCCTTATTTTAAAAGATGAGAAAACTGCACACCTGCGAAGTTACATGATACAGCCCAAATCATGGCCTGAGACAAGACCTTGAGAGCCTGGGCCTCCAGACTTGAGTACTTTTCCTTTTTCTAACGGACTATGCTGCCTCCGGTGGTTCTAAAAAATCCTCTGGCTTGGATGACATTACTGGTCCCCTCACTGGTTTTCTTTACCTTCTATGCTGAACCACAGTTGTCATTTGTGACTTTCGCATAAAATGAATTTCCAATCTGTTCTCTTAATGGTTTTATACTGAGCATGTCAATCCTCAGCTTTCTAAATGCCAGACTAATAAACACAAAATGCTTGAAACAAATGCAGAATATACATAATCACACCAAAGAAAAATTCTCTCCTGGATAATTTGATCTCCAAATTAAAAACAAAGAAATATTTAATGAGCAACTCTGCTATGCAAGGTCTCTGTTAATTGCAGGGACCTGAAGCTGAGTAAGCTATGGTTCTGGTGCCTAGTGGAGTATAGTCTAGTGAAGACAATTAAACCAACCATTACAGGCGCTTGTTAAGGACTCCAAACAAGGGATGGGCAGGTGCCTGGAGGAGGGAATCTAATTTAGAACGGTGGGATCAGCGAATAATTTCCCAAAGAGGCCCTGAACAGCAACAGGAAAATGCCAGCATCACCCATATTTATCCGAGTCCAACATGAATTAAAAAAGACACAGCAACTTCAATTTATAAGGAAAGGGAGGGGAAGGGAAGGGGAGGGGAGGGGGAGAGAGAGAGAGAGATGGGGAGAGAGAAAGAAAAAAAAAAAAAAAAAAAAAAAGAAAGAAAGAAAGAAAGAGAGAGAGAGAGATAGAGAGAGAGAGGGGGAGGGAGGGAGGGAGGGAGGGAGGGAG